>NC_142539.1:2695000-3895000 GCF_056151865.1 Erythranthe guttata | reverse complement strand
AAATCTTCTAGATTATATATGGCTCCAGTTTGTACCCGTTTTACCACATTCATGCTCCACACTTTGAAATTAGATGATCATAAGATGTGTGCTTTGGCTTGTAAATATGAGATTGTAAAGCATCAAAAACTGCATTTTTGCACATAATGAGTACGAACTAGAGAACATTCCACGAAATCTACAAGATTACGTTGAATTTGACACCATAAAGGTAGACGCGTAAGAAAATTCATAGTTGAGGGTGGTTATAATTACCCAAACATGAGGGCTATTTTCGTAATTTGAACTTACTTCAGGGGTGTTCGTAATTTATCCAAATATTAACGATCTCACATGCAGGAATCCCTAAAAATTACATTTCATAATAATATACACAAATTTATCAGAACACATTACGATTTCATATAGTTAAACGAGAGCCCAGTCCCACAATCGAACAAAACGATAACGGGAAAAATAAAGTTTTCATCCTTCAAGTTTGCTCCAATTCCAAATTTGGTCCCATGTTCACAAAAAATACATTTGGTCCCTCATTTTTAAAAAATCAACACTATCAGTCATTTCCATCAATTTTCAGTTGAAACTAACGGAATTGAACGTGTTCCGATCCCATCACTACAAATTGACAAAAATGACCAAAATGTCAAATTATTGAAACATGAGGGACCAAATGTGTTATTTATGAACATGGGGAACCACATGTAAAATCGTTGCAAACTTGAGGGGTCGAAACTGCAAATTTTCCAAACCATAACCAAATAAAACAGATCAAACCACAATTGGAAGATCAAAACCAATTACTAAAAAAAAAAGATGAAAGGGTACATACTGAATCCATTTTCGACGAGATAATTGAAAGTGTGGCCGTCGCAATTGTAGGTGAATTTGTTACTAGAAGCGGGAAGCTTCGCCAGACACTGCGACGCAATGGTGGTGAAATTCCCCTTGAATTCAGTGTACTCCGCCAAAATCATCGTCCCCCTCGCTACGAAACTGTAGATCAGCGTCTGCTGCCCCATGATTACGCAGAATTTTTGTTTCTAATTAAGTATTTATTTTATTTTATTTTTTGTTTATTGAAAAGAATAATCCATTAGCCAAAAAGAAATGCAAAAATGGATTAGAGAAAGAGAAAAAACGAGAAATTGGTTGGAAAATGGAGAAAAGGGAGAATAGGGTTCGTGTTGATGGCAGAGAGAATGGAGGCGGAGAAGATGAATGGAGAGGAGAAATTTGGGGGAGAGAGATAAAAGGTGGGAAATTCGGTTTGTTTTCATGGACGTTAGAAATTGAATTGGTCTCGGAGGGAGTTATTTGCATTTGGTACTTTTATATAGTGTATATATCATATAAACATATTTAATGTAATAATTTTACTTTTATTGTAAAAATTATTATTTTACGCATGAATTATAAAATAAATAAAATTTAGTACTTGTAAATTGTAATAACAGCTTTTATAGTTTCTTTTCTTTTGGTAATTATGGAGCAAAATAGGGGCGTACCTATGAGCAAGGTTGTAAAAAACGGTAATCGGGTCGGAGGCGGTCAGGGACCGACTCACGATTAATCGGTGCGGCGGTGATTAATCGGTCATAAATCGAAAATAAGTCGGTTTTTAAAATTTAATATAATATATTTGTAGATATTATTTATAAATACTCAAAACATAGATAAAAAAAGGGTTAATAGCATTTCGCCACCTGAACTTTGCCCGTTTTCGCACTTTACCACCTTAACTAAAAAAAGTTGCACGGGCACACCCAAACTCACTTTTTTGACACACATAACCACCTAGGAGGAATATTCCGGTGAATCTTCTGATTTTCCAATGCACGTGCGATACACATGCTTAATGGAGGGGTTTTTTTGTTATTTCACCTTAAAAAATTTGTGGGCCCTCTTTTTGCTCTTTCTTCTCCTTCTCTCTCTTATTCTCTCTCTCTCTTTCACGCACACCCACACACATACAAACATGCCCCATCATCATCTTCTGCTTCTCTTCTTTCTTTGTGCTTTTGTCAAGAATCATTTTTTTCCCAAAAGAAACTCCGCGAGCAATGCTGTGATGGGAACTGTGAAAGTATAAAATCATGTGGTTGATCCACATGTGGTAATTCAGACATATGCTTGTCTAATTTTTTTAAAATCATTGGCCAACGAAAAAATCCAAAAAAAAATTATATAAAATATAAATATATACATATATATACATACAAAAAAATTGAAGTGAATTACCTATGAGCTCAGTTTATGGGTGGTGATATAACAGGATAGTCGGCAAGGCATTGGAATGCCGTTACGACGAACGAGACCAATTACAAGTAGTCTTCATTGCTCATATATACTTACACATATATATACACACAGAAAATCTGAATCGAAATCAAAAGAATCAAAATTAAATCAAAGGAATGGATTTCTGTAGAAGCAAACTCTTCACGCTGGGGTGCGTGTTTGTGTGTGATGTTTGAAGAAGGCGAGATGAGTAGAGATCTGAGCTGTGGGGATAGAGAGGCGCTGAGGAAGAAGCTAGGGTTTTTTTATTTAAAAAAAAACTCAAAATTAATTGAGTAGAGAAGGAATTCATAGAGAGATGCAGATTGATTCTTCAATCTGTGTTTGATTGTGTGTGTGTGTGTGTGTTTATTGGACGGCGGCGCTGAGAGCTCATGATGAGGATGTCTGTATATGTGTGGGTGTCCGAGAAAGAAAGAGAGAGAGAAAGGGAGAGAGAGAGAAAACAGGCCCCACAAAAATTTTGAGGTGAAATGACCAAAAAACCCTTCCATTACGCATGTGCATCGCGCGTGCGCCGGAAAATGAGAAGATACGCCGGAATGTTCCACGTAGGTGGTTATGTGCGTAAAAAAGTGAGTTTGGGTGTGCCCTTGCAACTTTTTTTAGTTAAGGTGGTAAAGTGCAAAAACGGGCAAAGTCTAGGTGGTGAAATGCTATTAACCCATAAAAAAATATTTAAATATAGTTATATCTCCATCATGTATATATTCTAATAATATAATAAACGTTTAATAATAATAAGATCATAATACATAAATATTCTTATAAAATATAAATAAAAAAGCATTTTTTTTGAATTTACATACATTCTTGACATACATCATTAGTTCTTTAACAATAATAATTAACATAAACAAAATAAAGCATAAACTCATTTTTTTTTTATTAAAATCCCAACTTTTATTTTGATATAGTTAAAAAAAAAAAAAAAAAAACCGATTCTGGCCCGATTTTTTGCCGATTTTCGCCACCAAAGTTTGACCCGTCTTAAAGGTCTGACCGCCTCACAGGCAAAAATCGATTTTTCAAACCTTTACACTAAAATCGTAAAGGTTTTGGACCGCCTCCGCCTCGGCGACCGATTAATCGGCCGCCTAGGCCGATTTTTAGAACACTGCCTATGAGTATGCATGGGGTGGTCTGCCACATAATTTTATTTTACAATTTTCTTTTGTTATTTATGTATTAGTTAATGCACGTTTGTTAAATTTTCAATTTTATATACTTTAGTCCATTAAAAAAAATATTCTCTTAAATCACCTCCAAGAAAAAACCCTTGGGTTCGCCTCGCCCCCTAGAGTAAAATATATTTGATTCTAAAAACTTCGAATTTTTTTAAATTTCAAATAGGGTAAATAGAACTTAACCCCCGTCTGGTTTGGACATTTTGCACATGACCCCCTTATGGTATGTAATTAAGCAAATAACCCCCTTGTGTTTTGAACATTTGCACATGACCCTCTTATGGTATGAAATTCGGCACATAACCCCCTTGTGTTTCTGACATTTTGCACATGTCCCCTTTATAGTATGAAATTAAGCACATAACCCCCTTGAATAGAAAACTGGAAAAGACTAGATTACCCCTAAAGTTTAGCCAAATTGCAACCATACCAACTGTTCGTTGGTTATTCTATCAAGTCAAAATTTCTTGTTTTAATTTAAAATAACTATTTTATAAAATGAAAAGCTTAATGCATTTTTTTGTAAAATAATAAATATAGTATATTGTTGTGTTTTTTTGATTTTACAACACAAAAGGTATAAAATACTTGTTATTGTACGATTGACAATTTATTCAAGTTTAGAAACCAAATTTGAAAATCTCATATGCCACAAATCAAATATAAAAGGATTAAACTCCATATAAAATTATGAACTATCAATTTCTTTGTCAATTATAATTCGGTAAAATAATTCTACATATTTCAAAGCTTTAATATTATTATTAATTATGATTATTATTTACTATTTTCTATATGATATATTACATTATAGCTGTTATCGAATTTTATTTTTTTAAGAAACAAAGTCTTTATTCATTAGGGGTAATTTAGTCTTTTTCAGTTTTCTATTTAAGGGGGTTATGTGCCTAATTTCATACCATAAGGGGGTCATGTGCAAAATGTCAAAACCACAAGGGGCGGGGTTATGTGCGCAATTTCATACCATAAGGGGGTCATGTGCAAAATATCAAAACCACAAGGGGGCTATGTGCATAATTTCACACCATAAGGGGGTCATGTGCAAAATGTCCAAACTACATGGGGGTTAAGTGTTATTTACCCTTTCAAATATTAATATATTAACTTTTAAAAAGATTGTGAGGTTCCAAGAATTTTAGAGAGTGTTTGGCTAAGCTTATAAGATGTTAAAATAAGCTTATAATATTTCTAAGAGTTTATAAGCTATTCCAAAGTGCTTGGTAATTTCTTAAAAAAATATCTTATTTTTTTTTAAATAAGTTGTTGGAGAAATTTTTTTTTTTTTTTTTAATAAGTACCTCTACCCCACCTTTTTATTTAGGGGAAATATGCAATACCCCCTCAAATGGAAAATATTATGAGTAAAATCCATTTGACTTTTAAGACTTTTGCCCAAACCCAAAATCCAATCTTAATTAGTGAAACCCCCTCAACAAATGTGATAAGCCGAAACTACCCTTATAAGTAGATCTTTTTGAAATAATTGCAATATTTATTTTTCATAACATCTCACGTGATTGTAGGATTACATTAATTCTCTTTTTATATCTCCATATTTCTCTCTTTCGTTATCTCTCTCCTCTCGTTCTCTCACAAAAAAAAAACATGCTCCTTCGGCCTTCCTCCATATATATATATATATATATATATATATATATATATATATATATATATATATATATATATATATATATATATATATATATGGGTAAATAGCATTAAACCACCTAAACTTTTTAAGTTTTTGCGGATCACCACCTGAACAATTTTTTTTTTTGCACGAGTTCACCTATACTCAATTAGTTGTGTCACTTTACCCTTTTTTGTTTGTTTTCAGGTCAAAATGACCGGTTCTCAACCCATGTGCGTTGCACATGACAAATCCAAGGCTATTGACGTCTTTTCCATTTTTAAAATGGAATAAATGTTAATTTTTTATTTATTTATTTTATTTTATTTTTCTTTTTTGAAATGGAATTTTCTTAAATAGAATAATTAAAAAAAGAAAAAGAAAAAGAAAAACGTCTTCTTGTTCACAGCAACTCAGCCTGGATTTTGAACCCATGGCCCGAAAACTCCGAACAAACCACCACCGACATAAATACTTTCTCGCCTCTGCAATTCCAAGGATTACCACAGCCGTCGCTCCAATCTCACCACCCACCGTCCACCTGCGCACACCCGATCTCACGGTCGAGCGCCGCACACCTCCGTCGGGGCATGGGGCGGCCTCAATTGTGAGAATCTCATCTAATCCTCCATTCGTTGGAAGAAGATCTCGTCGATTTGGAGGAAGAAATCGAGGAAAATAGTGTTCATATAACCTAAATCGGGGAAAGGGGGAAATTAAATGAACATTTTTGACCTAATTTTAGGTTCAATTTCAGTCAAGATGGCGGCGGATCTGAAGAAGATGTGGTGGTGGTGGTGAGCTTCGTGGTTGTGCAAGAGGGCAGAGCTGGTTCCTGGTGGTGAGCGGCTGCAACATGAGAGAAATGGTTGATGAAAGTTGTGAGTTAGATGAGTAGGGTGGGGTGGTTGGATATGATATGCAGCCGCCAACGCCGTTGGCCTTGATGAGTTCATCAAGAGGAGCTATGTGGAATTAGGGCTGATTACCGGCGGGTAAACGGCGGCGATTTTGTTGTTGTTGGTCTGATGATGGTGATGATTAGGGAAAATAAAATTGCAGCAGTAGTATCTATGGTGGATCTTCTGCTGGTGAACAAGACGAACACCTTTGTTGTTGTTGTTGTTGTTTTTTTTTTTTTTTTTTCTTTTAATTTTTTAATTATTCTATTTAACATTTATTCAATTTTAAAAATTGAAAAGACGTCAAGAGCCCTGGATTTGGCATGTGCGACGCACATGAGTTGAGACTCGGTCATTTTGACCTTAAAACAGGCAAAAAAGGGCAAAGTGGCACAATTAATTGAGTACAGGTGAAGTTGTGCAAAAAAAATTTGTTCAGGTGGTGATCCGCAAAATCTTAAAAAGTTTAGGTGGTTTAATGCTATTTACCCTCTATATATATATATATATATATATATATATATATATATATATATATATATATATATATATATATCTGTAATTTAAAATTCTTATGTAATTGTATGTGTTCTCTTAAATCTTTGAAAATTGTTGGAAGAACTGTTAGTCTTTTGATTCAGTTACAACAGTGGCATGTAATTTGAGAACCTTCAATAAAATTCTTCAAATGCTAACTGCAAGTTGTGCGTCGTTTTAATTTCTTGTTTGATGCGTTTATATATATCTGGTAGGTGTTGGAAAAATGTATTTTTTAAGAAGAATTTGATAGATAAAGTGATTTTACTTTGTAATTTAGTGAAGACGATTTTCACTGTAGCAATCAAATCATGATTGAGAAATATTTGAATTTTTTTTGGGAAATTGTTTTGAAAATATTTTAGAAAGATAATTTAATTTTAGATTTTTTTAATTTTTTGAATAAAACCTTTTATTTTTGTCATTTTGAGTTTCTTCATTTTTTTTCCTTAAATGTCTTCCGGTAGTTCAAACGTTCAAACATCCTAAGATTATAAACATCTTTACAATCCTATAATTGTTGAGAATTTGAACTACCAGAAGACATTTAAGTATAAAAAATGAAGAAACTCAAAATGACAAAAATAAAAAGGTTTTATGCAGAAAAAAAAAAAAAAAATCTAAGTAACTAAATGTTTTGGAGAAAAAAATAAAAATATCAAAATTTCTCAAGTAAAACTGACCGAAAATGTTAAAAAAAATAAAGTGGAAAATGGCTCAAACGAAATCTTATATTTATACGGCTTAGCAGGGGTATTTTCGTCAGATTTTGGAAAAAATATAACAATAGGGATTTGTTGTATTTATATAGTACAGGTGGTATATGATACAAAATCCATAGTACAGGGATATTTTTTTATTTAACCCTTAATTTTTTTTATAGGGGTAGTATTTGCAATTCACTCTTAAAACATATAACAAAAATAAAAATAAAAATTAGGGTAAAATTCATTTTACACCCCGTACTATGCGAAATGTATCATTCCCCCCTGAAGTATAGAAAACATCAAACACCCCCCGCGGTTAGCCTTTTCCTACTTTCCGTTAGTCAAATCCTTTGACCGTCTATTGCAAACAAATGTTGGCTTTTTTTGACGAAAATATATACCCTAAAATATTTCTATATATAGGTTGCTTAGTTTTGACGAATTGTCACCAGATTCTTCACTTCTTCACCATTTTTTTTCACTTTATTCAGTCATTTGTTTTTTTACTATTTTCAGCCATTTTTCTTATAAAAAAAATTGAAAAGTCGAATGAATAAGAATGAAGCTCAGCATATTATGAATGTAAAACCAACAAAAAAGATAAGGGTTAATGAGACAAAACCCCCTCATTAAGAAAAATATTAGAACTAACCACCCCTCATTATTTTTAATAAGTCAAACCCCCTCCATTAGTGTCATACCAATACTACCCTCACATTTTGTATTAAAAATCAGCCCCCCCACCATCTCTACCTAAACTACGGGATTCATATCAAATATTCATGGGAAAAAAATATCTCCCCCCTAAATCACGGCAATATGTAGAATATCATCCCAATAATTCGCTAAAATCTGCCCATGATCTATGGCCTTCGGTGGAACCCTAGTTTTCTTCATTTGTTGGAAAAAAATTCACAAACGTGTGAATCGGGGAGAAGCAGACACAAAAACATGGTGAAATCAAAAAAATCGAATAAAGGTAGGCTGCTATGAAATCCGTTTTTCCTACAACATATAATTAGATTTCTCTGTTTTATGTCATAATACGACATATTTCCATTTTTTTTTTGTTTTCAATTTCAGCGACTATGAAGACTGCAAAAATGGTTGATTATTCAAAAATGGAGTTTGTAAACAAGCTTGTTTTTTAGATCTACATATCTATGTCGCACTATTTGTTGACTCATAAATATTTGTTTCGTATGAAATTTGTTTTATCAGAGTCCACAACAAAGAAGAGATCATTGTTGTCGAAAAACTTAAAAAATTACGGTCATACACTCAGAGTTAACTATAAAATCGGATAGTTCACTGTATTTTTTCCAGAGTCAACTATAAAAATTAGATAGTTAACTATAATTTTTACGATGTCAACTATAAAAAAATGGTAGTTAACTATATTGTTGCCAGAGTCAACTATAAAATCGGATAGTTCACTATATTTTTTCCAGAGTCAACTATAAAAATTAGATAGTTAACTATAATTTTTACGATGTCAACTATAAAAAATTGGTAGTTAACTATATTGTTGCCAGAGTTCTACAAAACTTGGATAGTCAACTACAATTGTTCCGATGTCAACTATAAAAAATTGGTAATCAACTATAGTTTTCCATTAATTCACTATATTATATTTCAATTTAAGATACTATGGTGTTATAAAATGAGATGAGATGCAGAAGAAAAGATAAAGTATTGAGAAGATATAGAGAAACTAAAGAGAAAAAATGAAACAAACGAGAATAGAGGAAATGAGGGAAGAGAAAGGAGAGAGAGAGAGAGAGAGAGAGAGAGAGGAGAGAGAAGAGAGGAAATTGTGGAAGAGAGAGAATAGAGAGAAGATAGGAGAGAGGAGAGAGAAGAGAGGAAATTGTGGAAGAGAGAGAAGAGAGAGAATAGATGAGAGAGGAGAGAGAAGAGAGGAAATTGTGGAAGAGAGAGAAGAGAGGAGAGAGGAGAGAGAAGAAAAATAATAAATGACAACACGTCAAAAAGGACGGTTGAGAAGAGAGGGGGGGGAGAGAGAAAGAGTGGGGGAAGAAAGGACAAAATTGGAATAATAAACACGTGAGGGGGGTCTCACAATTCCTAATGTTAATTTTAGATTTCTTTACAAATGGTAAATATTAAAATGGGCCTGGACTCTATTATTTTGTGTATTGAGGGGGTTATCCCTCATTTTCCCAAAAGATAATTAAAAGCTCTAAAATCTAAAAGAAATCTTAAACTTGGAATAAAACCATATGAAAGAACTGCATATGAGAGAAAATCCCCGAAAAAGAAAACTGAAAATCCCTAAAGTCAAATACTAAAATAGACAAAAAGTCATACTTTGAACGAACGCTTATAGTGTATATTTTGTCCACATCTGAACACGAAGGACCAAAAGTGAAATCCGGGCAAACATAAGGAACGAAAATTGTAATTCTCCCCTCTCTCTCCACTCTCTTCGCAATTCCACCTTTTTCTCTGTTTTCAGCTTATGTGTGTTCCGTTTCAGTACACGGATTTGAGCTCTGACTCAATATATTGATTGTTTGTGATGGAGAAAAGGTATAAGACTTTTATATAATATAGACATCATTTGCAAGTGTTCTTTTCTTCAGAATAGTGTATACATACATATATGAGTAAACTGCAAAAAATATCCATGTGTAATCTCCAAATAGCAAAAACCCCCCTGTGATAAATAAATTAGCAAAAACCCCCTGTGAAATTTATTCAAAGGCAAAAACCCCCGGTTGACTTAAGTGTGGTTCACTCGCGGGTTGCGCGACTGGTAGTAGGTTTTTGGACGTGAAATGACGAAATTGTCCCTAAAAATGTATTTATATGTATATATATTTTATGTATATATATTTTCCTTTTAATTTGATTGTTTAGAAATTAAAATATTGTTAAAAAATAGTAAATAATTAGATTTAAAAATTAATTAAAAATTTGTTAATCAAATTAAGTATAGATTTTTTTTAAATATATAATAACGGAATTTAAATTTTCTTTTGATGTAGCGATAATTTAAAATAGGGTAAATAGCATTAAACCACCTAAACTTTTTATGTTTTTGCGGATCACCACCTGAACAATTTTTTTTTGCAAGAGTTTACCTGTACTCAATTAATTGTGCCACTTCGCCATTTTTTGCCCGTTTTCAGGTCAAAATGACCGACTCTCAGCCCATGTGCGTTGCACATGACAAATCCAAGGCTATTGACGTCTTTTCCATTTTTAAAGTGGAATAAATGTTTTTCTTTTTCTTTTTCTTTTTTGAAGTGGAATTTTCTTTAATAGAATAATAAGAAAAAAGAAAAAGAAAAACTTCATCTTTTTCCCAGCCCCTGGGTATTGAGAAGCCATTGTACTTTTTTCTTGCCTCTGCAATTCCAAAGATGACCACTCCCGTCGCACCAATTTCACCACACACCGCTCACCGCCGCACATCCTATCTCACCGCCCAGCACGGCACACCTCTGCCGCGGCATGGGGCGACCTCAATTGTGAGAAGATCATCTAATCCTCCATTTGTTGGAAGAAGATTTAGTCGATTAGGAAAAAGAAATCGAGAGAAAATAATGTTCATATAACCTGAATTGGGGAAAGGAGGAAATTAAATGAACATTTTATTTACCTAATTTTAGGTTCAATTTCAGTCAATCAAAATAAGCTGTGATTAAATGTGTTCAAAATACAAACTTTAGAATATATTGTGTCCATTGTCGAAATGTCTCGCTTGGGGTTGAGGGCGGCGGATCTGAAGAAGATGTGGTGGTGGTGATGAACTTGGTGGTTGGGTAAGAGGGAGAGTTGATTCCTGGTGGTGAGCGGCAGAACGGCTGCAACATGAGAGAAATGGTTGATGAAAGTTTTGAGTGGGGTGTGTAGGGTGGGTGGTTGGATATGATCTGCCGCCGCCTACGCCGCTGGCCTTGATGGGTTTATGTAGAGGAGCTGTGTGAAATTTGGGCTAATTGCCGACGAGTGACTGCGTTTTTGTTGTTGATCTGATGAGAATGATGATGATTAAGAAAATTAAAGTAGCAGCAATAAAAAAATGGAAAAAACGACAATAAAGCCAAATAAAAATAAAAAATAAAAAAATAAAAAGAATTAACATTTATTTTATTTTAAAAATGGAAAAGACGTCAATAGCCTTGGATTTGTCATGTGCAACGCACATGGGCTGAGAGCCGGTCATTTTGACCTGAAAACAGGTAAAAAATGGCAAAGTGGCACAATTAACTGAGTACAGGTAAACTCTTGCAAAAAAAAATTGTTCAGGTGGTGATCCGCAAAAACGTAAAAAGTTTAGGTGGTTTAATGCTATTTACCCTTTAAAATATATACAAAAACTATGTGATAATAAAAATAAAAATAAATTAAAGACCCCATTGTACCTTTATAATTAAGATATAACAAAAATAAAATAATTAAAATATTTAAAGAATATAAGAATTTATTAATTGCAAAATCCCGGGGGTATTTGTGTCTTTTTATATGAAGTGAACACTCAAATGATAAATGGGCCGAGTGTGCTATTTAAATAATTTCACATGGGGTTTTTGCTAGTTTATTTATCATAGGGGAGTTTTCGCTATTTAGAGATTACACAGGGGTACTTTTTGCAGTTTACTCATACATATATATATCTATATATATATATATATACATATATATATATATATATACTTTTTTGGTTTTCTACAGCTGTTGTTGCTTTTCTGTAATGTTTTCTGCATTGTTGGTATTCATTGATGTAGTTTCATTCGTTCAGCCTATATGCCTTTATTTAACTAATTTTTTCTTTATATATTTACAAAAACAGGTGCGTACATGTAATGTGAACTGATTCAATAAAATGATTATATATGCTAATTCTTTTATGTGTTGCCAGTGTGTTGTTTCCACGATCTTTGTCGAGACTCGATTCTCTATCTATTTCTTTTGATAGAGAAGATGTCAAAAGGAGACCAAAAAACAAATGGTGCAAATTTGCTTGGTACTAATTTACTTGGTAGTTGATTTTCTTACCTTTTGTTTTAAATTTGTTCTTGTCGTTATCTTTGGAACAGTCGACTTTCTTACATAACTAATTTATTGACGAGTATCCTGAGCGATAAATGTGTTTATATTGTGAAAAAGACTGATTATGAATAATCAATAATTGTATTGTTAACAAATTCAAACTCATATACGCGGAGGGTAATAGACTATTTTGATTCGAGATTCCACGAAATTTTGTAGAAATTCTTAGTGGCTAATTTGTTTGTACTCATTTCAATTGTTCTTTATTGTAAAAGTGATAATTTAATATTGTATTTAACTGTGTTTTTCTCTTGTGTAAGGATAAATGTACTTGTAATCTTTTCAAATTGAATCACTTGCTAATATATTAATCCACTGATGGCGTGATGAGTGATGACTATAACAAGTAGGACTTTTTCAAATTTTTGTAATATTTCCAGCAATTTTTTGTGATAAACAAATCCATCAATTGGTAATTTATAGTATGTATTAAAGACTACAGAAATGCCAATTGTTGAGAGTTGGTAATATTTGACAGAGTTATGCTGACTTGTTAAAAACAATACAAATAGGCTATCGCTGAGTATTAAAAAATGGGAGTAATTGCTAAACATTAATAAGTTGTTTGTCTAAGAAGCCAAAGCACAGAATCATATATGCATCCAAAAACTTCAAAAATTGTATAGAGTATATTGTCCAAAACCAAAGTTTATGGCTATTCAAGTGTCTCTTCAAACAATTCGTGATTTGCTGATTGAAGAAGGCAGATTTCTATATAGTGTAAGCGATGAGGTGAAGAAAGTCGAGAGGGAGCTCAAAACCATCCATTGCATCTTGATGGATGCTGACAAATGGCGAGATAGATGCAAGGCTGCAATTTTAGGTGATTGGATGGCTGAGCTCGATGAACTGGCTTCAAGAGCTGAGTATGTGCTCGAAAGATATGCTGTTGAAGTTACATCCAGAAGAGGTGGAAACCTGTTGAAAAAGTTCAAAAGGTTCAGCTGTATATTCCGCGAGTGCGTAACGAGCCATGAGGTTGGGGAGGAGATTGAATCCATTAGATCAAGCCTAGCATTCTCACGGGGAGGTTGCAAATGATAGTCCCTGATTGGAGATTCTCGAATCCAAAGGAGGATCACCAACATTATTCGAGACTAGCTTTCGAGCACGACTTTGAACAACATTTTGTTGGTATGGAGAAGGACATAGCGTCTCTGGTGTCACTGGTGAAGAATAAACAGATTCCCGTGATATCAATTTATGGAATGGGAGGCCTTGGGAAGACCACTCTTGCCAGAAAAATTTACCATCACAAGGACCTGATAACTTGTTTCGAAGCTCGTGCCTGGGTTTGCAGTACACAACAGTTTCAACCCAAGGCTGTTTTAAGCCAAATTCTGAAGCAACTTCCTCTTGATGAAGATAATGAATGGATCAACTATCTGGAACTCGCCGAATTGGTGGTGAAACTTCATAATTTTCTAATGCAGAAAAGATGTCTCATTGTGATTGATGATATCTGGGAGTCCGCTCACTGGAACATCTTAGAGCCAGCTTTTCCGAAAGCGAGTGATATATGTAAAGTTATACTTACCACTCGCAACAGAGAAGTTTCTCCTCGAAAAATTTGTCTTTACGAACTCCGTTTTCTCACTGAAGATGAAGGTTGGGAGTTACTTCAGAAACTAGCATTTACCGGAGGTCAGTTTTTGCCATCCGACCTCGAATACTATTTATTGTATTTGATATCTTGCATTATTGCTTATTTTTTTGCATTCATCGATCGACATCCCTGTTTTCATCCTACTGTTGAAAACCCTTATATTAGAAACACTAAAAAATATTTTCAGCCAAGTTTGATATTAGTAGAAGCTACAGCCTAGCCTACATGCGTAAATTTAAGTCGAATAAATTTTAGTTAGTTAACATCATTTCTGTCAAACGGGGGTTCGTGTATAACTAGCTAAATATCTACTTTTTATTTGATAGTCATATCTACTTTTTATTTACTAAATATTTATCCAGTATATAACTAGCTGCCTTGGTCTTCCATCATGCAGAGCCGCCTCAAGCTGAACAAAATTCAGGGGAAACCTCTTTACATACTGCCGAGCTTGGGATTGAAGAAAGCCCACCCGCAATGTATCACCATGCCGAGCGCGAAACGGAACAAAGTCCACTAGAAGCTATTGGAAGACAAATGGTCCAAAAATGTGGTGGTCTACCACTAGCAATTACAGTTCTTGGAGGGATTTTGTGCGAAAAACAAACATCGAGCGAGTGGAAGAGGGTCAACGAAGATGTTGATTTATATTTAAAGCGTGGGGATGAAAAAGTGAAACAGGTATTGGACTTGAGCTACGATGCCTTACCTTACTATTTGAAGCCGTGCTTCCTCTATTTAGGATGTTTCAGTGTGGATCAAGAAATAGATACAGAAAGATTGTATTTATTGTGGATGGCGGAAGGCCTTATTTCTTCGGAAGAAAAGGGAAGAAAAGAAACTTTGAGTGACGTGGCCGAACGTTATTTGAATGAACTAGCATCTCGAAGTATGGTTCAAGTACGAAAGCATGAGTATTGTTCCAGTGCGTATAATACATTCAAATCATGTCGCCTTCATGACCTGATCCGTGATCTTTGTTTGTCAAAGGGAAAGGAAAAACGTTTTCTCAAGCTCATTGATCAAACAAATTATGCTCCCATTCATGATGCGAGCAGATTAGCCATTCATTGTGATGGAACTGCACACGTGGATAATAACTATTTCAACAAGAGAGAAGAAATGAACCTGAGATCTTTTCTATTCCTCTTTAAAGGATGGCGCCGTAGATTGCTAGTGATTGGTTCTAAAGGCAGTGCAATCGATTTCTACAAGTTGAAACGTCTCAGGATTCTTGCTCTGGAAAATGGTGAATTTATATTATCTAAAAAGGTAGGTAATCTAATCCATCTAAGATACTTGAGTTTGTATAAGAGCCATGTGGAAGAGCTACCATTGTCAGTTTTCAACTTGCCATATCTGCAGACATTGGATTTGAGAATGACAGTGCAAATAAAGGTGCCAAATGTGATTTGTAAGATGAAAAGACTGAAGCATTTGCTTCTCAAACGGATACAAGTCATTGGAGAATACGGAGACCAACTGATTCTGGATGGGTTGGAGGAGTTGGAGACCTTACGAGATGAGTCACATCCTTCATGTGTTCGCTTTGCAGACATCCCCAAATTAACAAATTTGCTAAATCTGAAAATTGAAGTTGGTACTAATGTTGAACTCTCAATCATTGCGCACTGCATGAGCTGCGGAAATACCCAACTACGCGAGTCACATCTTTCTATTTCGAATTGCGACTTCAATCCAGAGAGAGGATCGAACTATACGAATTTAAGGAAGATGTTGATGTCTCCCTCACTCACCACTTTGAAACTCAACAACTGTACATGTATCAGTTTGCCACACTATCAACAAGGAATGTGTGCAAATTTGATCGACTTCACACTTTATGATGGTGGTAGAATCGACGGTGATGCTTTAATGAAAATATTGGGAAAGTTTCCCTTGTTAAAAAGGCTTAGCTTGTCCCAGTTAAAATTCACCAAACCAGAAATAAGGTGCCTTGCAGCTTCGTTTCCACAACTCAAGTTTCTTAACCTCCATTGCTTATCCAATTTAGAGAGATGGGTGTTGGTTAAAGGAGCAATGCCCAATCTTTCCCGTTTGCAGATTAGTTTGTGCGGGAGATTGAAGATGATTCCTGATGGATTGAGATTTATCACTGCCCTCCAAGAATTAAATTCTGTGTTTATGCCTAAAGAGTTCAACGACAGATTACAAGTGGTCAATGGTGAACCAAGAGAAGATTATCACAAAGTTTGTCACGTACCATTTATTACACTCTATAACGACTCTAGAATGGAAGGTTGTTCAAATAGCGCGCCACACGCTTCCCGTTTTGTTCCAGACTCGGTCGGCGAACAAGATCGGCCCAAACCTTCGGCTTCCTCCAAGCCTTCCAAGAGGCCAAAGATGTAAGGGGCACCATTTTATTTTATTCTTCTTCTTGTTTATTTGTATATTTGTTTGTTTGTGTATTTGCTAGGTTGTGGTTGTTTTCCTTTTGGTGACGGTTTTTATTGCACATCCAAATTATTTTAATTGCTTTGCAAAGTAGAAGGTTCTATTTCTCTCTCTCCCCTACGTGCACCTTGTTTTGGACATAAACTCCTCAAATTTAGTTCTGATTTATTTTCAAATGATTAAATTTGGATAGAATTTAGATTTAGGTTCATTAACCTTTTTTAATACCCAAAGTGACCTTATTTAATTGGAAAAATTAGCAAGAAACCCCTTAAATTATTTTTATAGTTCCAAAACTACTCTTAAATTATCTACTATACCATTCTACAACCCTAATCTTGTTTTCTCTTCTCCAGTCTCTTCTCTGTTTTTTTTTTTTTCCTCTTTTTCTATTTTAATTTTCTCTCTCAATTATGTAGGTTATTGTCTCTTGATTGGAAGGTGAAGAACCAACCACCGACATCACCACATGTACAACGACACCAATCCCGTTGAATCCATCGTCGTCGTTGCCGTCTCCGTCGCCGTCGTTGCCGGGGTTAATTCATCTTCTCTGGCTTTCAATTCCTCTATTGAGACGTCTCATCCTACTTCTCCCCCTCACTACCATTCATGGAATTGGAACTTTTGCAGATCTGAACAGAAGCCATAAAGATGATGATGATTTTGAGAACGATTCTGAATTCCAATGCAAGGATCGCTACATCGGCGGCGAAAAGAGGTGAAATTGTCGATTTGTCACTGAAATCATATTTTGATGGGTGGTGGTTCTGTTTTGGTTGGTGGTGCGAGTTGTGATTTTATTTACTTATTTGTAATAAAAAAAACCGTCATAATATCAAAGTGAGGTGGTGATGGTGTGTTATGGCGGCGGTGTGGTAACGATAGAGAGCAGATCTAGGATTTTTTGGTAAAGTAGATGGAGGACGACGTGGGTAGAGAAATCCACGCAGGCTAAAACATTAATCGACTACGTACACGTTCAATATTTGATTAAGCTAATCGACTGATAGTCGATTAAGATTAATCGACTCCAATTTTTAAATTTTTTTTGTTGAATTTTGTGTTTATTGATTCTAGTTGTATAAATCAATTATAGTGTTTGTATATTTTTTTTGTTTTTGTAAAATATAGTTGATTTTGCATTTTTTTGTAGTTTTGATTTGTTATTTTTAGCAGTTAGTTCCTTAATCGACTATGCTTCATCATAGTCGATTAATATGCTTCATCAACTCCGTTTTTTTTTTTTTTAGTTTTTGTTTATTGATTTCTTTGCATAAATCAATTATAATGTTTGTATATTTTTTTTTTTTGTAAAATATAGTTAAGTTTGCATTCTTTTGTAGTTGTGATTTGTTATTTTTAATAGTCGATTCCTTAATCGACTATGATACATCATAGTCGATTTTCATCATAGTAAATTAATATGCTTCATAGTCGATTAATATACGTGATAGAGAAAGAAAGTTAACAAATGAAAAAAAATTAAAAAAATGAAAACAAATTACATAAATTAAAAAAAAAAAGTTTAGTAAAATAATAATAATAATAATAATAATAATAATAATAATAATAATAATAATAATAATAATAATAATAATAATAATAATAATAATAATCATAATAATAATCATAATAATAATCATAATAATAATCATAATAATAATAATAATAATAATAATAATAATAATAATAATAATAATAAGAATAATAATAATAATAATAATAATAATAATAATAATAATAATAATAATAATAATAATAATAATAATAATAATAATAATAATAATAATAATAATAATAATAATAATAATAATAATAATAATAATAATAATAATAATAATAATAATAATAATAATAATAATAATAATAATAATAATAATAATAATAATAATAATAATAATAATAATAATAATAATAATAATAATAATAATAATAATAATAATAATAATAATAATAATAATAATAATAATAATAATAATAATAATCATAATAATAATAATAATAATCATAATAATAATCATAATCATAATAATAATAATAATAATCATAATAATAATCATAATAATAATCATAATAATAATCATAATCATAATAATAATAATCATCATAATAATCATAATCATAATAATAATAATAATAATAATAATAATAATAATAATAATAATAATAATAATAATAATAATAATAATAATAATAATAATAATAATAATAATAATAATAATAATAATAATAATAATAATAATAATAATAATAATAATAATAATAATAATAATAATAATAATAATAATAATAATAATAATAATAATAATAATAATAATAATAATAATAATAATAATAATAATAATAATAATAATAATAATAATAATAATAATAATAATAATAATAATAATAATAATAATAATAATAATAATAATAATAATAATAATAATAATAATAATAATAATAATAATAATAATAATAATAATAATAATAATAATAATAATAATAATAATAATAATAATAATAATAATAATAATAATAATAATAATAATAATAATAATAATAATGATAAAATAATAGTTTAAAAATAAATAAATAAATAAATAAACGGGATGGGCCGATAGTGCTGATGAGGTGGGAAGGAAATAATTGGAAAAATGGGTGGCTGAGATTAGGAGTGGGTTTTTCTCAAATGGTGCAAAATAGTTTGGGTATTTCCCTATTAAAAGAAGTAGAGGTGGATTTGGTATGGTTGCCAAACATTTGGCTCAATACCATGTACCTACTGCACATTGCGGTATTGAAAAATTTCATACATTTACCGTACCAAAAAGTTTGATATACAAATGTACGGTTTACCGTTATTTTCGGTAAGGTATAATCGGTACGTGGTACTCTACCGTACTTGGTGATGCATCAAAAATTAAAGAACAGGTGAGTTAAAAAGTATATAAATTCAATTGAAAATAGTTCTAATTACTCTTGTATCTTATGAAACAACTAGGTATTTATTAGAAACTTAATTGTACTTAATATAATTAGGGGTAATATGCTAGGAGCCCCTCAAAGGAAACTTAATTTGAACTAAATGACAAGTTTAAATCCAATCTTTTAATTAAATCCTTTTTTGAATTAATATATGAGCAACATCCCTAATTTTTTATTTATTCCTATATTGCCCTTATACCCTAAATTATCTAACTTATACATTCACGTTTCTTCAATTTCAGATTTATTTATCTTTATTTTTACTTTCTCTCCCACGTTCTCTAACTCTCCATCTCTCTCTCCCTCACGTCTTCCACGGTTTCTCTCTTTCTTTTTTTTTCTCTTTCTCTCTCAACCATCTATCTCTTCCTTGTTTTCTCCAGTAAGAACGAAGACCGGTGATGGCAGGTGGAGTCGTGGTGGAGAGGGCCACGGCTGTGGTTGTGTGGTGCGGAGGGTTGTGATTTTGTTTGCTTGGTTTGGGTTCAAAATAGCAGATCTAGGTTTTTCCATCTTCTCTTACTCGTCTTCTCCAGTAGCAACGAAGGCCGACGATGGCGGGTGGACTCGTGGTGGAGAAGGCGGCAGCAGGTAGCTGCGACAGTGGTTGTGCGGTACCAGGGCTGTGGTTATGTCGTTGAAACCATATGTTCGACTAATTGAATCTGGTTTTTTTTTTTTTTTAAAGAGATTTTGCTTGGTTTGAGTTCAAAATAGCAGATCTAGGGTTTTCCAAAGGTAGTAGGTGAGTATAGATGCGGCGGCTGCAATTAGGGTTTGGCGGCGGCCGCACGGGATGCTAGGATTGGTGACGGCTGGGAGTTATTGGCGGTAGGGTTCAGAATAGGATACCATGGTATGTCGTAGTACATCATAGAACACCATAGTATACCATAGTATACCATTGTATTTTAAAATTCACAGTATACCATAGTATACCATTGTATTTTTAAAATCTGATGTCTTATTTAACAAAAACGAAAATATTTTTTTTCGTAATTTTCAATAAAATGTTAAAAATAAGAAAAACATATAAGCTGTTTTTATAATAATTAAATTTTTTTGAGTGAAAAACGAAAAAAACAAAGATGACAAAGTGTGCAAAAATAAAATAAAATATGGTAAATGAAAAAAATAAAGATATTAAATGCATAATAAAAAATGATAAATGCAGTTCGAATTTTACTTAATGCAAATTTCGAATTTATGAGTAGAGGGGCACTTTTGGAATGAATTTTATAAAGGATGTGAAGCAAAGATTTAGTTGGACTTGTCATTTAGTTCTAATTAGTTTTATCACTAGGGACCTATATCTTAAGACCCCTAATAATTATTCCATACAATAAATATTTTACAAATCATTAAAAGATATTTTCATACATCAAATATAATAAAATTAATTGGCACCTGGGAACGTAAAAAACAATTTAACATAACATTTATGTTCAATTAAAAATTCAACTTGGTGTCCGAAAAAAACAAAAACAAATACACTGACTTAAGAAAAAAATAAGTGTTGCCACTTATAAGCTTCTAAGTAAAGAAATAGAATTACAAAAAAATAATACCGAAAAAAATATATTAATCGGATTATAGAATGTAAATTACGGTACGGTACGTTATTACTGTGGTATTAGAAATACAATGCCACTACCGTATCATATTATAATAGTACGGTACTAATACTGTACCGTAGACAGTTGTAATCGTTCTTTTTGTAAATTTTCGGTAATTCATGATTGGAATACCATGGTATATGGTAATTGGTATTTTTTTTTTCGGCCCTAAAAAGAAGTACTGAAGGGTTATATCAAAGAGCCCCTATTTAATTTCAAATTAGAAAAAGACATATCAAATATTATTTGAATTTATATCTACATATAATACTGAATTTGTATTAGAAATTTACGTGCATATAAGGTTCTTTAGCTTTAAGGATAGTAAGGTAGTATTTGCAAAAGCTTTTAGACATAGCTTCTGAGTTTTTTCTGTTCATAATCTGTTTTTAGGTATTTGTAAAATGTGTTTTTGCTTTTGCTTCTATTAAAATGAGTTGATTTAAGCTGTAATTTGAAAAACACACAACCTGTTTTTTCTATTTAAAGTTAATTTTTAAGGTATTTGTAAACACCTCCAACTTTTTAGAGATAGGCACTTAATAATAGCTTAACTCATAATCACTAAATTATGCTTTTGAATAAGCTTTGGCAAACACCACCTAAATATAAATTCAATTCACATTTTAATAATTTAATGTAGTAAAAAAAAAAACTACTGAGAAAATGTCTCTCACAGATATATGCACCTTCTCCACCTTGATCTGCTCTTTAAAGACAATGTCTCTTTACAAAGTGCAATCTCACATTAATGTGTTTAGACCTCTCATGAAGCATTTGATGTTTTGTCAAGTGAATTGTACTTTGGTTGTCACAGTACATATTCACATTCTCTTGCTCAATCCCCAACTCCTGAATCATCTCAACCATCCACATAGCTTCTTTACTGGCCTCAACTGCCATATATTTAGCTTCCGTTGTAGACGAAGCTACCACTGATTGGAGGTTTGACTTCCAACTCACTGTAGTCCCAAACAGAGTGAAGACAAATTATGTTAAGGATTTATTTGTATCAACACTACCAGCATAATCTGAATCCATAAAACCCTTCACTGTATCAGCCCCTATTCTATCATTCATCTGCTTACCCTGGATCAGCCTTTAAACCTGCTGATTATAATTGCAGCATGTGCCAAATTCGGCCTACTACGCACCATGCAATACATCAAGCTCCCAACCGTATTAGCATAAGGCACATTTGACATGTACCTCTTCTCTTCATCAGTTTCAGGTGCTTGGGACTTTGAGAGTCAGAAATGCTGCCCAAAAGGAGTAGACACTGCCTTAAACTGATGCATGTTGTATGTCAACAAGAGCTTCTGAACATAAGACTGTTGGGACAAGAACAAGTGACCACACCGTCTGTTCCTCACAATCTACATTCCCAAGAGCATCTTGGCAGACCCCAAGTCTTTCATCTCAAACTCAGATTTCAGCTTCTCCTCGATATCACTTATCTCCTCCTTGGACTTGCTTGCAATGAGCATGTCATCCACATACAACAACAAGTAAGCTCTCACCGTTCCTTCTGCTTTTCTCACAACACACCATGTAAGAAAGTTGTTGTAACATCCACTTGTTCAAGGTCATACTGAGCTACTAGTGCCAACATGATTCTGATTGAGCAATGTTTTACCACTGGTTAAAAGATTTCATTGAAATCTATCTCTTTCACCTGTGAGAATCCCCTAGCAACCATTCTAGCCTTGTACCTAGGCTTGTCCACCCCAGGGATTCCCTCCTTCTTCTTGAAGAGCCATCTACAACTCACCGGCTTCTTCCCACTTGGTCTCTTCACCAAGACCCAAGTCTCATTCTTTCCCTATAATATTGATCCCTATTATTTAACTCAAGAGTTTCAAACGAATGTTTATTTGATGTCATGTGAAAGGAGCACCCTGAATCCAATATCAAATCCTTATTAACATCACCTTCAGTGACATCAAGGACATTATAGGATTCAAATTCCTCAGCTATAATACCAGCTTCTCCAATGTTCTGCCTCTGATCTTGTGTTTTCCTCTCCGGGCAATCCTTCTTTAAGTGACCAGGGTTCTTTCACCTATAACACTCCCATTCACTCCTATCTACCGGAGTCCTCTTGCCTTTTGCGGACTCAAAATATATACTTCAGTTTCTTTTCTTTGAAGTATCTCTTTTCAGATATGCCCCTCACACTGAGTTCCTCTCCAGATTCAAGAGCTTTACCTTCAATCTCTTTCTGCAATTCTTTTGCCTTGATTGCAGATTGCACCTCTTCCAGGGAGATGGTTTGCTTACTACCATATATCAGTGCATCCTTGAAATACTCATAAGACTTTGGAATAGCATTGAGTAGCATCAAAGCTTTATCCTCATCCTCAAGCTTCACCTCAATATTCTCAAGGTCATCTAGAATCTTGTTGAATTCATCTATCTGATCCGACAGAGGCTTGTCATCAATTATCTTGAAGGAATAACGTCTTTGTTTCAAGTAGATTCTTTTTGTCAGAGATTTGGTCATATACAGTTGTTCCAAATTCAACCAAACACCTTGTGTCGTGGTTTCTCTAGTTACTTCACTCAGAGCTTTATCACCAAGGCTCAAGATGATTGTGAGCTCTATCCATCAAGTCATTTTTCTCCTATTCTGACAAGGAATTCGAAAGTTCTTTAGCACCCTTCAAAGAATCTATCAACCCATGTTGCACCAACATGGCTCTTATCTTCATCCTCCAAATACTAAAATCACTAGATCCAGAGAACTTCTCCACCTCAAACTTGGTTGATCCCATTGTGTATGGCTCAGATCTTCCCACAAACGATGCCAATTGTTGTGAATTCAGGTCACAGACAACAGAAAACCACACAAAATAAATCAAACCTAGCAAGAACACACATACACCACTGTAGACTAAACTGATTGTTGACAAAGTTGTAGATAACACAACTATAATTACCACAAATCTAAAACTAAGGGTTGAAAGCTATAGAACATTAGAAAACACAATATGTAAAGTGGTTCGATATGTATCACCACATATCTACATCCGCTGTGCAGAGAGAACAAAAACCACAAGAACAAAAAGGTTACAGTTTACAAGATAGTGATACCACACTCAAGCTCTCAACAGCTATTTCACCTAAGTTGTTTTAACTATTCCCGTTTTTACCTCACTGTTTCTCTCTTGTTTCCCAACCCAAATCTCACAAACCCTGTGAAGGTTTCCTTCTTGATTTCGTATAGCTTATATCCTTTGTTCTGAGTTGCCTCTATTTCCAACCCTTCAAGCCTTATCCCCTTGCTGAGCCTTAGACACCAAGCCTATTCTTCAAGTGCTTTATATATGCAGTTAGCCCTAGCATAAAGCAAACTTAGTCCCCAAGCTAACCACTGTGAGCTCGACAGGTGTCTACCACAGTCAGTGGTCCTCACGTATTCTGTATTTTAGTGTAACAACTCTATTACACTACTTTTCAGCTCATCCTTCAGCTTTACTTTAACTGCTAACTTAGATCAAGTGTCCACTTGGCATGTATACGTGGATAGGAGTCATAGAATAACACACTCTTTGTCATTTTTTTAGGACTTCGGGTTATAAAAGACTCCACAAAATAATGCATTTACTTTCACACGTTTTTAATCATGTATTTTTAATTAATGCACTCTGGAAACCTGATAGAAAAGGTCAAAATATTTAGTTGCATATTGGGTGAGTGCTCAATAGTCCATCTGGTTGGAAAAGAGATTGAAGCCATTAGATCTAGCATGACTGTTCTCACTAGAAGATTGCAAGCAGGGTTCGCCGGAACGGTCGGAACGGTCGTTCCGGAATGGGAACGGTATCTGTCGTTCCGGAATCCCTAACAAAACCGTTCTCTCCCCCTTGACGTGGCGGACCACCGAGACGGGCGAGACGTAGCCGGGAAACGGCACTGGAACGGCGCCGGAACGATCTGAACGGCCCTCCGGAACCGCCTAACCCTTGACGGGAAAAAAAAAAAAAAAAAAAAAAAAAAGAGAAAAAGGAAAATTGGGAACGAGACCTTTGACGGAAAAAAATTGAAAAATAAAAAGAAAACGAAAAAAGAAAATTGGGAACGAGATAATTTGTAAAAGAAGAGTCTAAATAATTTTTTAAATTAAAAAAAAAAGTTTAAATTTAAAGAAGAGTTTAAATTATTATTATTATTTTCCTATGAAGTTAAGAGCTAATTTTTTGGGATAATGAGACCCCACTAATCCCTTTAATTCCCTATTAGTAGGAGAAAGTAACAATAAGTAAAACATGATTATAATGTATGTATTTAACCGGAAAGGAAATAAAATTGAGCAATAATACATATTTTTTTTAAAGAAAATAATAAATAAAATTGAAGACTAATTCTTGAAAAATAGAAAATAAATATCAAAATAAAAATAATAAATAAATATAGAACATTCGAATATATATAATATTAAAATTTTATTTAACTTTTTTTTCTTTCAATATTTTGTTACTTAAATATAATCATTTTAATTTGAAATTAATTCATCACATAATATGTTTTAATACAAATAAGGACAATATGGGTCACATTTACCGACTGATTCTCAAGCAGAAAATCTTGAAAGCTTTGAACCAGCTCGGCATTCTACGTGGTATTAATATTGCATATAATTTTATAATGTTAACGCAAGGTTGTTGTAATATTTTATTTTTTTTATTTTTTAATAATTTTAGCATATTATTGTATTGTAATGTTGGTATTAAAAATATATTTGAAATAAATTATATTTTAGTATTTTAATTTAAAAAAGTCCGTTCCGGTCGCGACGGAGCCGCGACAGAGCCGCGATATTGCAATGGAACTGGAACAGCAGTGTCCGCGACAGACGACTGTTCTGTGCCGGCGAACCATGATTGCAAGTGATGGCCCATGGGGAGAGCTCGTCCAATTCAAGAGAGGATCATTTGTTGAGAGTAACTTTCAAACACGAAGTTAAACAACATTTTGTTGGCATGGAAAAGGACATAGAGTCTCTGGTATCACTCGTGAAGAATGAATCGAATCCCGTGATTTCGATTTATGGATTTCTTTAGAAAATTTACCACCACGAAGACGTGATACGTGTTTTTGGAAAAGCTCGTGCGTGGGTCTGTGTTACACAACAATTTCAAGCTACCAATGTCTAAAGACAAATCCTGAAGCAACTTCTTCCTGATGAAGAGAAGGAACAGATCAACATCATGGAATATTCTGAATTGGTGGACAAACTTCACAATGTTCAGATGCAGAAAAAATGTTTCATTGTGATTGATGATATCTGAGAGAGTGATCACTGGAGCATCTTAGAGCCGACTTTTGCGTTGGAGAACGATAAATGTAAAGTTTTGCTTACCAATCGTTATGAAACAATTTTTCCTCAAGAATGTTTGTACAAACTCCATTGTCTGACTGAAGATTAAGGTTGGGAGTTACTTCGAAAAATAGCACTTTCAAGAGTTCAGTTTCTGCCATCTTTTCGTCCATATATGTTTAATACACTAAACCTTGGCATCAATTTTGTGAGATAAAAAGTATTTGATATCTTGCCATACTGCTATATTGTCAGGATAATTACAATTTTATCTCTATACTATACAACTTATTTGATTTCCGTCCCTATAAAATTAAAATTATGATTTTGGTCCTTAATGATGCCATTTATCCGTCCGCGGTCTTTTTTTTTTTTTGGATTAAATTCACATTTTTGTACGTGTCACCCATTTCAACCCCTTTCTTACATTTATTTCTGATTTTGAACCTATTAATTTATTTTTCAAAAAACATTTCCTTTAACTCCCTAAATCATCTTCTTCCAAAGTCAAAGCCCTGGGTTCACACCTTAAACCTGGAAATCGTTTCTTATGGAAATCACTTTTTAAGAATTAATGTCAGTTGAATTCAGTTTTTTAACAATCGTTTTGTTATGTTTTTCGCTTAGTGAATGCAATGGGATCATTTGACTTGCTTGGTTGATTTTCGCCACTCAATATATTATTAATATACTTAGTACATGGAGGAAATCCTAATCAATTAAACAAGAAACTAAAAGATATACATGTCAAAGATTACAAGATATTTATCTATGATGATGATGATGATGATGATGATGATGATGATGATGATGATGATGATGATGATGATGATGATGATGATGATGATAAAAAATAGGGAAATGTACAATTTGCACCAAGGAGCTACAGGGTTTGTCACAAATACCCCCTGAACTACAAAACGTAACAAAATGGCCAATTCATTTCCAATCTGTTTGTGTGTGTGTGTGTGTGTGTGTGTGTGTGTGTGTGTGTGTGTGTGTGTGTGTGTGTGTGTGTGTGTGTGTGTGTGTGGGCGTGTTTGTGACAGACACTAAAGTACATGGATAAACTGTATTTTCTCCTAATAAATATATGTATCGGCTAATATATCCCTGCAGTCGAAAGGAGAATGGAGAAAACGTGAAGACTGGACACAAACTCGCGAAACATTTGAGTCGGGAGTCCTTTCGTGAAGATATTGGCAAACTAATACGGGGATGGGACATGTAGGACCTGTACGTGTCCTAAAGCAACTTTATCGCGGACAAAGTGGTTATCAGTTTCCACATGGTTGGTGCGAGAGTGTTGAATAGGATTGCTAGATAGGTAGACAGCACAGACCTTGTCTTAATATACGATGGTGGCTTTCGGAGGAGGACAAAGCAACTCGAAAAGAAGATCGTGTGTATGAATTTTCTTTCACATTCATCCTTGAGGTGTCAAATTTAGTGGAATCTTCTAGATTATTTGCAATATTCTCCAATTTCTACCCATTCATACACCACATTTTGAAACAATTAGATGATCATAAGATTTGTCTCTTGACTTATAAATATCAGATTGTGGTGCATCACAAACTGCATTTTTGCACAAAAATGAGTACAAATTAGAAAATGTTCCACGAAATCTAGAAGTTTGTATTGAATGTGATACCATTAGGATGGACGCTGATGATGCTAAATATAGATCACCTTAAGTAGTTGAGATCGAGGGAGTTGGGAGAGAAAAGTGGATCACTAGCTCACCAGCTAGATGGTCCAGAGATACCTGCGATCAGAGAACACGTGAACTAGGCTGGGGTTTGATTCGGCGGAAACCCCTCCGACGCTCAAGTTAGACGTGCGGATTGTGGAAATAGTTGAGGGAATACAAATTATAGTATTACTCAAATAATAGAACGTACCTTTAATAAATGAAATAAATTGTTATTTATACCTTATCGATTGGGTCGAGGTTAATTTGTTGGGCCCAAACCTTGTTTGAAGGTAATTAGGTTTTAATAATAGTGTTCTTCTAAATTGGGCTCGTGGCTCAGTAGGTAGAGAAAATGTAGGCTTATTGCGCTGGCCCAATTAGGCATATCAGACGCGTAAGAAGATTCATAGTTGAAGGTGTTTATAATTACCCAAACAGGAGAGGAGATTTTCGTAATTTGACATTACCTCTGAGTTGGCCGTAATTTACCCAAATATTAACGATCTCACATGGAGGAATCCCTAAAAATTACATTTCACAATAATATACACAAATTTATCAGAACACATTATGAATTCATGTAGTTAAACGAGAGCCCCGTCCCATAATCGAACAAAACGATAACCAAATAAAGCAGATCTACCCAAAATCGGAAGATCAAAACCAAGTATGAAATTTAACTTGAGATGAAAGGGTACATACTGAATCCATTTTCGACGAGCTAATTGAAGGTGTGGCCATCGCAATTGTAGATGAATTTGTTACTAGAAGCGGGAAGCTTTGCCAGACACTGCGATACGCAATGGTAGTGAAATTCCCCTTGAATTCAGTGTACTCCGCCAAAATCATCGTCCCCCTCGCTACGAAACTGTAGATCAACATCTGCTGCCCCATGATTACGCAGAATTTTTGTTTCTAATTAAGTAATTTTTTTTTTTTTTTTGTTTATTGAAAAGAATAATCCATTAGCCAAAAAGAAATGCAAGAATGGAGAAAGAGAAAAAAAACGAGAAATTGGTTGAAAATGGAGAAAAGAGGGAATAGGGTTCGTGCCGATGGCAGAGAGAATGGAGGCGGAGAAGATGAATGGAGAGGAGAAAATTGGGAGAGAGAGATAAAAGGTGGGAAATTCGGTTTGTTTTCATGGACGTTAGAAATTGAATTGGCCTGAGAGGGAGTTATTTGCATTTGGTACTCGAATTACATATTATTTTTTTTTTTAAATTGAATACCAAAGTTTATTTTTGTATGTATATTTATTTAGGGAATTGTTTTTTGCGGTTTGAAAATTGCTATTTGCGGTTTTTGACAAAACCCCCCAATAAAAACACTTTATTCCACTAAAACCCCAAAACTTTCCAAAAAAATCCAGTGCAAAAACTTTTTTTTTTTTTTTTTTAAATTGTCGAACGCCCAAGATGGGCGCCCAAGGCGTGTACGAACGCCCGCCCGGAATGGGCGTTCGTACACGCCTTGGGCGCCCATCTTGGGCGTTCGACCATTTTTTTGCGAAAAAAAAAGCCCTACAAATCAATTTGTAGGGCTTTTTAACATGAAATTGGTTCTGTAATCGACCTACCCAATGCATATTACACATAAAAGTGTCGAAATTACATCAAAAAATCGAAGCCCAACCCTTCTTCAAGCTTGATTTCGAATTTTCGAATTTTTTTTTCTTTTTTTTGCTATTTGCAGTTTTGGGGGGTTTTTTGATATTTTTAAAAGTTTTGGGGGTTTTGTTAGAAACCGCGAATAGCAATTTTGTGACCGCAAATAGCATTTTCTTTTATTTACCATCATAGAATTTTTAGCAAGCTGTAGTCCTGTGATATGTTTAACTGCCAAAAAAATCCCGATGTTAAAAGTACTAGCATTTTACCCCCTATTAAATATAGTAAAAGCCATGAAACCTCCTAGCCCATGATCGTGCAATACACTCGCCAGTTAAGTGAGTGGGAGTGTGTTTTTCGACTTGCAAATACTTAAATACCCTTTAAATCATAAATTTAAGAATTTATAGATTCACCCCATTATTTTCGTAACCAAATTGAAATTTTCAAATGTTTCAATTCAGTCCCTGATATTTTTCATAAAGCCTATCTCCCAATGAAATCCAAACACATGTAGTAACACACACAAATACACACACTTCCACTTTAATTTCTCTATCATGGGTTTCATTATTTATCCAATATCTCCGCCGGCTGCGCAATTCTCTCGAAGCCCGCCTCCACCGCATCCTCGTCGTCGTCCACTACTCTTCCTATCCCTTCTCATTCCACCCATCCTACGACCGCGCAACCCTCCGCCGTCTCTTCCTCACTCTGCTTGATGAGCTCTTTCTCTCTCCCCGCCCTCACCAACCACGTCGCGGAGTTAGGACTGATTTTTTCGAAAAGCAAATTTCTTTCTACCTTTTTTTTTTTTCCATTTTCTAGTTTTGTGGCTAAAAGGGAACAACGTGGGGTTTGCATAAGAAGAAAACTCAGCGCCATCGACATGGTGGTTGGCCGCCGTCGTCGGATTCGTCGTTTCTCTTCGATGTTGACCGTGTTGGTGGAGAGCACAGTAAGAATAAGAAGAAGAAGCAAAAGTTTCAACCTCACCCGAGGGAATAACGGGTGGTTTTGAGAAAGAAGATGAGTTGCAGCCCCCTCTTTCATTATGTTTTTTTTCTTTTTCTTTTTTTTTTCTTTTTTGTTTTTTCACACAAATTAATTTACATTTTACCTATATTATTTAATTAGAGTAGTTTAGTCATTTTATTTAAGTCAAACAAAAAAAATATGATGAAAGGGGTAGTGGACTAAATAAAACTCATCATAGCACGGTCAGTGCTAATTTTTTTAACATAAGAATTTTTCGACAATTAGACTTTTCACATGGGTTCTTTGCAATGAACTCACCAGCATATGCACATATTATATATCATATTACGTTTATATCAAAATCTATTATTTTACTTACAAAATCAAGCAATCCATAGTCGGTCCGATAAATTTAACAGACACGTTTATAAATAGATCAATTGATGGTTTTCAACTTCCTCAAAAGTCGATTGGTCAATAATTACCCGACCAATCAACTTTTGTAATTATAAATTTATTATAAGTATATAAAAGAAATCAAAATTCAAAAACTCAAAATGCAAAATTATGATAATATTATCTTAATGAACCTCTTAAGTGGTCTTATAGCTAATTTTTTTTTACGGGAAAATGGAATTTATAAGGCTAATAATTAGAAGGAAGGACATACTCCGACTAATATAATACTAATACTAATACTAATATTAATCATAATATTATATTAATACCAATATCAATATCAAAATCATTACCAACAACAATATCAATACTAATATAAATATCAATACCAATACTAATATCATCAATACCAAACCAAATACCAATACTAGTACAACTACCAATACCAATACACATATCAATACCAATATCAATACCAATACCAATGTGAATACTAACACTAATACTAATATTAATACTAATACTAATACTAATACTAATACTAATACTAATACTAATACTAATACTAATACAAATTTTGTTACTAATACTGATATTAATACTATAATAACGCATAATATTAATAATATTAGTCATATTGGAATGGAAATTCCAATTTCCGCCGATCCCGATCCGAAATGTTCCGATTTTGGAACAACTTTTTTCATTCCAACTTCCGAAATTCCGATTTCCGAATTTTTCCGAATTTTTTGGATTAGAATTGGAATTATATAAAAAACTTTGGAATTTCTATTTCCAAAATTAATTCCGAAAAAATCCGATTCTTTCTCCAAAAATACACTTATAAATAATATATATTATATAATACTTATTTTAAGTTTTTTCTATGAAATTTGATTTAAGTCTTGTTTAATGATTTTGACATATTGAAATGATGTAAGAAGTTTTATTGGATATTAAGATGTGGTTTATTTTTATTTATATTTTTGAACTGAAATTTAGTAGATATTAGTTTTACTTTTGTCGACGTGGATGTTCTTATTTTTGGAAAATCATGAAATTTTCATAAAATTCCTGCTAAGTTGTGAAATTTTAAAACTAATGTGATTTCCGAAACTTTATCCGAAATTCTGAAATTTTCGGGCCTTTTGGAATTGGAATTGATTTTGCACTTCCGAAATTTTTTGAAAATTTTCCGAAAAGGCTAATTCCGATCCGATCCATCCGACTTTCACCCCTACTCATACTCATACTAACACTAACACTAACCCTAAATACTCGTACTCGTACTCATCCTCATGCTCATACTCATACTCATACTCATACTCATACTCATACTCATACTCATACTCATACTCATACTCATACTCATACTCATACTTATAGTCATATTAATAGTCATATTCATACTTATATTGATATTGATACTAATAATAATATCAAATATTAATAGTAACGCTAATACTGATGTTACTATTGATACAAATACTAATAATAATACGAATAATAATACTAATATTAATACTAATACAAATAATAATATTCATACTAGTACTAATACTAGTGCAAATACTAATCCAAATACTAATAATAATTCTAATATTAATACTAATATTAATAATAATACTAATATTAATACTAATACTAATCCTAATACCTTCAAAAAAAGGAGTACCGGAAAGAGTCTCTCAACGTTAGCACTTCTACGATCAAGTTAGTCGGGGTACAGAGGGGGAGGGAAAACGCATATACTTTAAAAGTGTAAAGTGGTGTCCTGTGTATTGTACCTCAACGCTGCTATTTATACATGCCTTCTAAGTGAGATGGTGGGGCCCTCTTTTACTTTTGTCCATACCCTTACGCGGAGATGATGTGACCTCCCAGGGTCATTTGTCATCTGGTAGCGAGCCCTTGTTTTGTGCTGCGAGCCTCGTTGGTCGTGCAAAAGGAAGGCTCGTTTGCGGGGGAGAGCTCACTAGTCACTATTGAGGTCGCCTCGCTCTTGGATCCCACGTGGGTGGTCTTCATGTCTTTGTCACTGCAAGCTTTTCGATTTTGTTTCAGCCGTAAAGGTAGTCCGTCAGTCAGCCGGCCATCCCACGTGGTAAAGAAAGTAATGGGCCTAGTGGGGTCATGTCGCGTCATGGGGGGCTTCTCATGGGATTTTTCCTTAATGGGTTCTATAGGGTAACTAATTGGGCCCAGATCAGTTGTGTTAGTATTAATGTTATTGTCTTGGCATGCAGTATCACTATGTTGGTCGTTTAAAAAATGAAAAAGAAAATGAAAAAGCAAATCAAAAGTCATTGTCGGAAACCGGCGGTGGTGGAAAAAAGATACTGGGCAAAAATAATTTCAAAAAGAAAAAAGTCAACGCCAACGACCGGACGAAAAAAAATTATTGAAAAAAAAATAAAAAACTCTGAAAATGAGGGTTAATGTGATATATTTGTTTAAATCCGAGGTCAATGTGCAATCAGTTAAGTTAGAGTTTCGTGGATGAATTGAGTGTAATTTATACCTTAAGGAGTATTTTGAAAAAAAAATATGGGGGTGAGTTTATTTACGAAACATTTTTTTATCCGGACCAGGCCCGGCTTTACCAATAGGCAAATGAGGTATTTGACTAGGGCCCCCAATTTTAGGGGGCCCCACCTAGATACACATATTATATATATATATATATATATTAACTAAAATTTTCTCACATTTAATATAGAGTCCACATTAAATCATATTCTCAATCAACCGTACAATTTTCTCATCTTCTATAAAAAAACGTTTATTTCCTTAATTTACTAGAGCCCACTTCACACAATCTCACTATTCTCTCACTATATCCCATAAATCAAGACTTTTCAGTTTCCCTGAATTCACGTTATATTCTTCTAAATTGCTTTTTTTTGTCTCCTTCACACTTCTTCTTCTTCTTCTTCTTCTTCTTCTTCTTCTTCTTCTTCTTCTTCTTCTTCTTCTTCTTCTTCTTCTTCTTCTTCTTCTTCTTCTTCTTCTTCTTCTTCTTCTTCTTCTTCTTCTTCTCTCTTCTTATGTAAAAAAAAAATCCACCAAAAACGCTTGCCACTCAACGTGAATCACACAACAAAATCTCAAAAAAAAATTATTTTCTTTTTGTTTGACGATTTCTTTTATTTTTTTTCCTTATCATTTTTCTTTACGTATGTCTTTCTTGTTTCTACTTTTTTTGCAGGTTATTATTCAGATTTTATTCTGTTGGCTACTAGGCTTCGAACTTGCAATTTCCAGAATTTTCGCAAATAAAAAGAAAAAAACTTGCAATTTTCAGGTTCTATTTTTCTACTTTCTTAGGATTGCTAATCTCCGTTTGCTTTATTATGTCGAGTGGTAGACATTACATGTCTGGTTGTCAAAAAAGAAAAAGACAAGAAAAACTAAAGAAAGATGATGACTCTCAAAGGGGAGTTATAGAAAGATTATTTATGAATAGGAGGAATCAAAATGCTAGAAACGAACTTGAAATTCCTATGAATGCCCAAAACGATAATCCTAATGATTTTCAAAATGATAATATTCTAAATATTCAAAATGATAATCTAATTGTTGTTCCAATTGATAATCCTACTAATTATTAAAATAAAATTCCTATGCGAGAAGAAAATCAAAATAATGTTAATAATTCAAATCAAAATATTGCTACGGATCATAATGTAATTAAAGAAAATGCCAACTTTCTTGATAAATTTGATCCGGCAAATTGGTTCAATATAAATACAAAATTATGAGATTTACTAGTGGAAAAATGTCCTATTAGAATTACTAATATAGATTTTCCAAAAGATCGTGATGGTAGACATTTCTCTATTTCAAGTTATATTCGAAATTTACCTAATCGAGAGAAATATGATAGGAGATGGCTCGTATATTCAAAAAGTGTAGATAAAGTATTTTGTTTTTGTTGCAAGTTGTTTAGCATTAAAACTACTTCAAGTAATTTTTTTGGTGGCGGAGTTAATGATTGGAAAATATTAGTACTATATTAAAAACTCATGAGACATCTAGTGAACATATTAATAACATGTATGATTGGATGAATTTAGAAACAAGATTGCGAAGCAATAAAACAATTGATCATAGTATACAAGAAAACTAAAGAGACACTACAACAAAATGTGCTTATAAGGACACAAATAAACGTCCCAACATATACCATATTGAGGCACTTATAGTTTTAGGGGCAAAAAAAATATGTGTCGCGTAGTTGTATGTCGCAATAGCTCATGGGACACTTATTTATGCCCTTAAAACAAATTCCTTTCGAGACACTTATATATGTCCAAATAGACTATTTTTGAGGCACAAATATGTGTCTCCTAAATATATAATACGCGTAATAAATAAACTGTGTTGGGACACTTATTATAGAGAACATATATCTATATGTGTCTCCAAAAGATTGTCATACGACATTTATAATTGTCTCTTAATATACTTATAAGGACATTTTTTAATATCCTATTAAAATCTTATCAGCACAATTATTTTTAAATCGAATAAATTTTACAATATTTAAAAATATTCAAATAAATATTACAGGATGCTCAAAATTCTTATTAAATGGGTAAAATCAAATGTCGTAACTAATTTTTGGAATATCATATGATAGTATCCAAACTAAACTTCCAATCCACATGCATAATCTAAATCATGCTATAACTACACTTTAAAAGTACATAGAAAATAAACGTGCATATAAGAAATAAAAATTAACATTCAAAAGTTTCAACAATGAAGGCAAAGTATTAGTATAATCAATCTCCAAAGAACAACAATATTCAAAGATACGAGAAATTCTCTAACAAAACAATAGTGAGACAAAATCTAGAATCAAATTCAGTGTCCTAAGTTATTTGAAAAAAAAAGATGAAAAACATCGTGTTACCAAATCATTATATGCTCGCACTACACTACGAACTCAAATTATGATTCAACCCCCATCGCCTTGATTTTATTAATAATGAAATTCATCATCCAAAGCGACCTGCATGTACACAAATATGTATTAATTATAAATAAATAGTAAAATATTATCTCCATTCAGACAAATTTACTACATATATCAACAAATTCATTCACCATCAGTAAAGAGAATAGACTAGAATAATAAAAGGATTACCAAATCAACTAGACCTATGAAAAGAAAACCAATAAATAAAATAGATTACCAAAAAAAAAAACTAAATCAATTGTCTATGTAAAGGAAACCATTCACTCTGCATGAAATCAAACTCTTGCTGACAATTATATTCCTATTTTTTAAGGTCACCAATGTACTTAAAATTCAAAGTTGTAAATTGAAAAAATGATCTGGTGGTAGTTATATTTCATTGTACTGTTCATGGTTGAATTCAACAGTATATCAAAAAAATCCATGCATTTGGTCCATTTAAGTATCAATATTATGTAAGTAAAGCAAAATTAAAATATTTACCAACAAACATTAACTAACAGAGATAACAAGTTCAATCTATATCTCCCAATAAGTTAATATTAAGCATCAACAAAAGACGATAATGTAGATATAAAAATAAGATAAAGATGTTGAAGGATCAAATAGACATACCAATGATATGGGCCAAGCAACTGGTACTCCGATAGCATTTCCAATGGTTTGAATATGATTATAGGGTAAAACTAATCTTGCATCTTTGTTTACCGGATATTGAATGACAACTTGGCAAAAGTCGGGCCCCAAATCTATTCCATTTACGCTGATATGGTCCATCTTGTCCACTATACCAGTTGCCACTATTTCATTCATATTTGCAAGACTTTTCAAAACAACATAAGAACCACCCTGTGAACGAGTTTTTGCTAATTAGTGCATCAAATATATACAAAAAATTATATATATAACAAATTACATGTTTTATTTTTGTTACCTTGATAGACGTAGAAAGTGAACTTGTTCTAAATGAGTGTTCCTCATTTGAAACTGATAACGAAGGACTTTGAGCACCAACTTGCTCACTTAAAAATGCATTAGGAACATAAAAAGAATCATTTTGTTCATTTGGAGTCGCGATTGGAGATTTTTCAGGAGCAATTTCCTGTTCTGGAAAGCTTTCAGCTTCAAGTTGTCCATCTGATTGACCTACGTGAACATTTGCTGACAATGTATCATATTTTTTCATTGCTTCCAAATACTTCGTTTTGTACTCCATGGCCTTCCTAAGAAGCGTAGAACGGCTAGGTTTTTCCCCATAAACATCAGCTGGTGTAACTCCCAATCCATACATGCGTACATGTCCATCCTTATCTTTACCCATTACTTTTGCAAATAAATCATCATCATTGTACATGTTGCTATCTTGGTGATTGTCTATGTTTTGAGAATATTGAGGAGCTAGTTGTCTCATTTTTCCCTAAAACAAAGTTAGTCATCCAAGTAAATGTAAATAAAATACTACCCCTGTCAAGCAAACTACGAACATAAAAAAATATAAAAATATTATCTAAATTAAATTATATACATAAACTTACAACTACTCCTTTTACCGCCTCACTTGTCGATGAACTATCTTCCTTATAATAGCATTCTTCAAATAATTCCGCTCGTGTAGGATATCTTCCAAGTTTTTCCTTCTACATATAAATTAGTAATTATATTCAAAAGTTAAATATTAATCATAAACAAGAAAGTAATATTAATTAACAAGAAATAATATTACCAATTTTTCTTTCACCACAGCAAAACTTTTCTTGCCCATACAATGAAACAACTTTAGCTCACCACGACTATTTTTATTCTTTTTGCTTCGTTCCTAAAGTAGTAGGAGTTTTAAGTATGAGAGTAAAGTGAAGACATGGAAATAATAATAATATCATAAATTATATATAAAAAAAAGTAAGAGTGATATGTATTAATTATAGTGATGTGTAATTCATACCTTCGACTTATCAGACATCCAGTGATGAACTAGAGACTTATATTGATCTTCATTGACTCGATCGGGTATTTTGGTTGTTTGTTGATCAGTAGAGATATCTGGATCAAAATTCAAACTCTTCACAGAACTTTTCCAATTTCTCCACTTTTTGTTTATGGACCTCAAAATGTAACTTTCATGTCCCGGTGGTAATTCAAATCTTGCCTACGCATATAAAATACTAACATCAATAAGATATATATTTACACTAGTTTAAAACTAATTCATTACCTTCAACTAGATTTAAAATATCTGAAAATTTGATTCATTACCTTTACAATCTTAAGCATTTCTTCCTTATATGAATAAGGCATCAGTCTCCAATCTTCATAGTTAAGGGGACAATATCTTCCATTCCTAGCAATCGTACCCAAAAAATGAGACAAAGTGCTTGTCTTATCTTGATCTTTTGGCTGTCCAAGTTCGTTGAATGAAACAACAACAAGTTCATCCGGTTGTTGTCCCCAAACCTTAGGCATACAAGTAGCTCCTCTCACCCTTTTTTGTTTATTGTCGACTGCATTAATTAAGAATATACCAATTTGAAGTACAAAAATAGCAAAAGTATACAGTAAATTGCGATAAAGAAAAGTTTCTACCAATATCAACCACATTCTCCACAATATCGACCATATTGTCATTGCCAGTAGGATCACAAGCATTAGCAAAAACACCATCAGTTATTTGACATGTAGGTACATGAACATTAGACTGTAAAGTAGTTGCTTTGGATCGATTTGATCTCATATCAAGCTGCCCTGCAACTTAACATGAGAAAGTTAGTGCATAAAAAAATATGATTAAGTAGTAAAACATAAAATTAAAATTAAAATTATAATTAAGACGATTTTGAGGTTACGGTTTAAATTCGAAGCTTGGTCAGATCGCGAAGTTGTTGATTTGAGCTGAGTTGAATGCCTACCTAGTTCACCGGGAACTTAAAATAAAGAGATTAGTGAAACATGAATATAATTAACTACTAAAAATACAAAAATATGATTAATTTAATTCTGAGTTTATTTGAACTCGTACCAAGCTGAAGTGTGTTAAAATAAAAAAAATATATTGGATAAGCAATATGATTAAGTGATGAAACATAAAAGAAAAACAGAAGAATTTAATTAAGTTGGTTTTAATATTATGATTGTGAGAAAAAAAATTAGAGTTTGGTCAGAGGAAAGGAAGTGCTTTTGGTTGATTTGAATTCACACCTAGTTGACCTGCTGTAACTTAGAATAAATAAGTTAATGCAGGAAACAATATGATTAACCAGTAAAACATAAAAGTAATTTTTTAGCAATATAATTAAGTTTATTCTGAACATACGATTTTGACAAGATTTTAAGTTGGAAGGTTGGCCAGGATGCTCAAATGCTTCACACGTTATACGCTTGCTATGAGGAGGACGATTTTTTGGAGCCATAATCTGTAAAGTAAAACAAAACAAAAATATATGAGGTTATTATAAACATTATTAAGTAAAGAGATTATTTTTTTAAGAGAAATAACTTACCAACCAAGAACTCAAGTAATGTGTATAATTAGCATCAACGAGATTCAAATAAAAGATTAAAATGCAAGAGTAGACAAATAAATGCACTTAAAACAATTCGAAAGCAGAAATTAAAGGAACACTTAATTATAGTTCAAGTATATATTCGTTGGAATAAAAAAAATTCCTAAACCATAACTCCATCTACATCTCCCCTAACCCAAATGTGTTCATCTCCATCATTCAATTGGGCATTAAAATCATTATTAGCATGAAGTGTATCTATATCGAAATTCGAGACTGGATTCATGTCAAACGAATCTCTCGCAGTTGTCTTCACAACTACACGCCACCCCTTCTCGTTCGGGTCATCTACATAAAAAATTTGTTGTGCCTGGCTTGCTAAGATGAAGGGTTCACTATTTTGCCGTGCTCGAGAAAAATTAACCAAGGTGAAACCATATTCATCTTGCTTCACTGCGCTTCCTGTTGAGACCCAATCACAATCAAACACTACAACTTTTCTCCCCTCAGAGTATTCAAGTTCAATTATATCATTTAATACCCCATAGTAAGTGACATCTCCAATAATTGGATTATTGTCACTTCTACTTGCAAAACTACTAGTTTGTGCTGTGACAACCACACCACTGTTTTGTGTCTTCCTTCTATTCTCAGTAGTTTTTACATGGAACCGAAAACCATTGATAATAAATCCACGATATCGCTTTCCAGATGGATTAGGACCTCGAGCTAAGGCCCTCAATTCTTTCGAAACTTCATTTCCAGCAAGATGTAATCCTTCAACCTATTTGATTTTGATTCTATATTAGAAAACCATATGAAATATAAAATCAAAAAAATTAAAAAATAATAAAATAAAAAATTATATGACATGTCTTACACGATTATATAACCAATTGGCAAAAGTTTCACTGCTGATTCTTTCAATATCTCTTTTGTTGAGGCGAGGGTTTGCAGCTTTTACTATGGCCTTGTGTTCTCTGTAGAAAATTTACACATGAAAAATATAAATGTACAACAATAAAAATAAAGTTCATTAATTTTTTATATAAAATATCTTACTCAATGAAAGAGTCAGCTTCACCGCAATTGAACAAAATATATTGATGTGCCTTGGTACATATTTTCTTATCAAGAACTATGCAATTTCTTCTCCCAATATGACGTCCGGGATAAGAGTAGATAGGAAACTCTAATGTGCTCTCACCACGAATATCCTCATTCCTATGAAGCTTGTTAAATTTAGTCTCCACATCCTCAAAGTATCTAGAACAAAAGTTTAAGCATTCTTCCATCAAATAACCTTCGGCAATCGAACCCTCAGGACGACTTCGGTTACGAACATATGATTTTAATGTCGATAAATACCTGTAGTTGAAATACATAATAAAATTAATTATTTTTTAGTACAAATTAATCAAGAAAATAAATAAAAATTACCTTTCAATAGGATACATCCAACGGTATTGTACTGGTCCTCCAAGTCGAGCCTCATATGCCAAATGTATTGTTAAATGAACCATGACATCAAAAAAAGATGGGGGGAATATTTTTTCCAACTCACAAAGAATATTGGAAATTTCTTCTTCCAAACGAATTAAATCTTGGGGATTAAGAACTTTAGAACACAACTCTCTAAAAAAGGTGCACAAGTTAATCAAAGGTGTTCGAACGTGCTTCGGTAAAAGTTTACGCAAACTAATCGGAAGCAATTGTTGCATCAATATATGATTGTCATGGCTTTTTAGACCGGAGAGTTTAAATGGTTTAGCTTGCACACGCTTGGAAATATTGGAAGCATATCCATCTGGAACTTTAACATTCTGTAGGATCTCAAAAAATACTTCTTTCTCCTTTTTGCTCATTGAAAAAGATGCAGCAGGCAAATACTTTCTTCCAGATTCAAGAATAGTAGGATGAAGTGCATGTCTTATTCCCATATCTTTTAAATCCAGACGAGAGTTTTCATGGTCCTTTGTTTTTCCTTCCAAATTTAGTAAAGTACCAAGTACATTATCGCAAACGTTTTTCTCTATATGCATTACGTCCAAGTTGTGACGCAGTATGATATCTTTCCAATACGGCAAGTTAAAGAATATACTTCTTTTTTTCCAGTTGTAAGGAAGAGTAGGATTATCATTCACTTTCTTCCCGAATTTCACATTTAACTCACCTAAGTCCTCAAGTATTTTATCCCCTGTTAAAGGTAAAGGTGGTGTGCCATGCTCCTCTTTGCCATCAAAAGAATTAGCATCTTTTCTATAAGGATGATTAGAGCTTAAAAATCTACGATGACCCATGTAACACTGCTTTCGACTTCGATATAAGTATTTAGACCATGTGTCTTTATGGCACATTGGACAAGCTAGTTCCCCTTTCGTACTCCAACCGGATAAATTTGCATATGCCGGAAAATCATTAATGGTCCACAATAAAGAGACACGCATATTAAAATTTTTCTTGCTTGATGCATCATATGTTTCGACCCCATTCCACAATTCCTTTAGTTCTTCTACCAAAGGTTGTAAGTACACATCAATGTTATTCCCAGGAGATGATGGACCAGGTATGAGTAGAGTCAAAAAGAAAAATGGCTCTTTCATGCACATCCATGGAGGTATGTTATATGGGGTCACTATCACAGGCCATGTACTGTGAGTGACACTTAAAGTTTTAAATGGACTGAATCCGTCTGAAGCTAGACCAAGTCTTACATTTCGGGAATCTTTTGCAAATTCTTTATGTTGACGATCAAAGGCATGCCACACAGGAGAATCGCTAGGATGTCTCATGCATCCATCCTTAGTGCATTCTTCTTTGTGCCATCTCATTAAAGATGCTGTCTTAGATGACATAAAGATTCTTTGAAGCCTAGGTGTAAGGGGAAAATATCTCAACACCTTAGTTGCAATTTTTTTAGGCTTCACAGATGAATCTTCTTCATCAGGTACATCATTTTGACTTTGCTTATATCTTGGTGTGTTACAAATATGACAAAAGGTGTCATTTTCATGTTTTTTCCAGTATAACATGCAATCATTAGGACACGAATCAATCTTGATGCAAGAGAGTCCTAATGCCCCAATAATCTTTTGCATTTCATAATAAGACTTAGGCAAAGACTCAGTCACATCAGGAAAAGCCTCTTTCAACAACTCAAGTAGCAGTGTAAATGTTTTGTTAGACCATTTACCCATGCATTTCAAGTGAAATAATCGAAGAATAAATGCAAGTTTTGAAAACTTCTTACACCCAGGATATAATTCTTGCTGGGCATCACCTAGTAACTTGTAAAAAGTTTTAGCTTGTTCATTAGGTTCTTCTCTCGTGCTTTCATCTGGACCTTTAATCCCAAAAGCATCATGTACCAAATCATCCATATCATCGAACATATCAGATTGATCAAAATTATCAAATCTAGTTTGACTAGATGATGTATCTTCCCCGTGTATAACCCAATGCGTATAACCTTTAATAAATCCATCTACAAGAAGATGCTCTTTTGCTATCTCTCTACTTGCCCATTTTGCATTTTTACAGTATTTGCACGGACATATAATTTTTCCATTGAGAGATACATTAGCAAAAGCCATGTCTAGAAATTGGTTTAACCCATTTTTATATACTTTTGTAGACCTTGGTTTATGCATCCAACTCTTATCCATTACGACCCTACTGAAATAAAATATTGCACATTAACAACAAATAAACATGTGAACATCATACTCATATGATCTGAAAGATGTGCTTCAAGTAATAATAATTTTCATGACATAATAATATAAAACAAAAGGGCTGGGAAGAAAGCAATAACAAACCTTTTTCGTCACACTTATAACCAAATAATTATTAGGTTTGCGTTTGCGACTTGTAACAAGATAACAAAAATCGAGATGCATATCAAGTTAGATTAATTAAGTAAAAAAAATATTAAAAGACATCTATATTGGCTATTAAGAAACCAATGATTTAGAGGTACAAAACAATCATTTGTTCTAGATCTGTAGTAACGTTAAGAAACTAAGGTACTGATAAGTTTGGATCTAGATGAAAATATATATGTCACCCTAGATGTTGCTTCTTATTATACCAAACTTATCTTATAGAACACATTTTACGCAAGAAGGTTATGATAGTCCAAATGTACCTTATTGAAAAATAAAACATCATTGTGATAAAAAAACACGAACCTGAACAACCGTAATACTTATTCCACGATCAAAAACTTCAGAGCGATGCGTAACCCCTACAATTATTTAACATAGATGTGTTATTATCACTTCTCCCAAACGAAAAATAGATATAACAAGTAGGATAAATACTATAGCGAATCCCTGGTAGAATCACGTAATATACAATTAGTTAGTTTAAGATAAATAAATCATCGAAATTATCGATGTTGAACTTTTTACTGATAGAAAATTTTATCAGCTAGTACTATCAAAATTAAGTACACAGATGACATTACAGAAACATATATACATATATTCATACAGGAAAGATGGATGTAAGATGAAATAAATAGTAATATATATAATGCTTTGTCTAGGAAAATCACACCAGTCAAGAATAAAAAAGGAAAAGAGTACCACATTAGAAAGTCATTCTTCTTCACATGTCCAAAAAAACAAATAATTTCTTTATAGAACTTTTATGAAAAAACTAGTATTTTTCTCCTACAATTTCCCAACCTCTTTTTCGGAAAATCACAGAGGTTGACATGAGAATTAATTTCTAGCATATTGTTATTTCTATTTTCAATTTATACATATACATACATACAAACTTATATAAACTACAAAATCACAATTTAGGGCTTCTAATTTAATTACTGGGAATTGAAAATCGGAGGGATAAATTTCAATCTCAATTACCGTAAAGAAAAATCAGTGCCCAAATTACTTCAGAACTCGATTAGAATCTTCTCTTTCTCGTTGTTGCTGGTGAAATAAAAAAAAAAAAAAAAAAAGATGAAGGCCGTCGTTGTTGGAAGGAAGACGCAGGGTTTTTTTTGAGAAATACGGTGTATTTGGGAAGAGAATTGGGGAAAACTAAAATACCGCGAAGTATTGGCGGTATACTTTTAGTATCTCCGTAATGTGTATATGCATAGCCCCACTAAGACTATGGCCCACCAAGCCATCTTCTCTTGACCTTTTCAATTACGGATATATGTGGAATAATAAATTGCATATATTGTATTTTTTTATTGCATAAATTGCATATATTCAATTAGTGTCCCTATAGGTTTTAAAATTAATTAAAAAAAACTAAATATCCTTATAAATTATATTTGAGGCATTTATAAAAATTTGTCCTAAAAAAATAAATGCCCCTATATATCTTATAAATAAGAAAATTTTATCAAGTGTCCCAACAAATTATATTTGAGGCATTTATAAAAAAATGTCCCCAATCTTATGTCGTAATAGCTACATTTTGTTGTAGTGAGAGAAAAGGAACATTGGAAACAAGTATCGAAAAGAATTATTGCGGTTGTGAAAACTTTAGCTAAAAATAATTTGGCTTTTCGTGGGACAATTGAAAAAGTTTATGACAATAACAATGGAAATTTTTTAAGTCTAATTGAAATGATTGCGAAATTTGATCCTATAATGCAAGATCACCTTAGGCGCATTAAAGATAGGGAAATACATATTCACTACCTCGGGCATAATATACAAAATGAATTGGTGCATATGTTAGCTTGTGAATTAAAAAATAATATTATTAAGAGAATTAAAATGGCTAAATATTTTTCTGTTATACTTGACTAGCATTTTTTTCCCCGTGCGATGCACGGAATTCAAAAGTGAATATTTTTTTTAATAATTTAATACATAATAAGAAAATATAGTATATTAACATAGTAAAATTTAATAATGTAGTATTATTCATATTTTATATAACATTAGTTTTTTTAAATCTTACATATTAAGATTTATAATTCAAATATATAAGTTTAGATTTAACTATTAAGATTTGAGATATATTGAAGAAAAATAGAAGATTGATAATTGTTGAAAATTAGTACATAAAAAATATTAAAAATATATAATTACAGAAATATCATTAGGGTTTTTTAGGGTTGCCCATCGTTTCTTTCTTTTATATATAAGATTGTACTCCGAATACAAGTCATCAAGAACAAATGTCTCTTATTTTAAGAAGTGTGAATGTATCTATGAATCCAATTCAAATAGAAGAATATTTTATAGATTTTTTAAAAATAGATGATATAACGGAAAAAGGTATTTTTGATGAACTTCTACATGTAATAAAAAATCTTGAACTTGATATTGATAATGTGAGGGGTCAAGGATATGATAATGGTTCAAACATAAAAGGTAAAGAACAAGGTGTGCAAAAAAGATTGCTAAATATAAATTCTAGAGTATTTTACACTCCTTGTTAGGGCTGGGACTTTGGGATCGGGATTCGGGATCCCGTCCCGTCCCGAATGGAATTTTACTATTTGGGACTAAAACTTCGGGAATTCGGGATTACGGGATTCGGGATCGGGATTAGGAACAAATACGGGATCGGGATCGGGAATTGGTTCAATCCCGATTGGGATATTTTAATCCCGAATTAGGAATTAAGAAAAAAAAAACTAATAAAACCACACACACACACACACACACACACATATATATATATATATATATGAGAAATACAATATAATATATCGTTTCGACTTATTTTTAAAATTTTAAAATTTTATTTGTTCCAAGTTTTGTGGTAAAACTAAATAGTGCAAGAACAATAGTATGTATATAATATATTCAAGTTGGTTTAGAGTATGAAATAATACTAATGGAAAAAAAAACAATATTTCTTAGTTTTTTCGGCAAAATATGGGATTCCCGATCCCAATCCCGAATTCCCGAAATATTTAGGGATACCGATATTATCGGGATTTAATAGTATGGGACGGGATTGGGATTTAAAATTTCTATCCCGAATCCCGAAATCCCGATCCCGAAAATCCCGAATTCCCGAAATCCCGTCCCGAACTCACCCCTACTCCTTGTGGTAGATAGCCATAGTCTTAATTTAGTAATTTGTGACATGGTCAATTCTTGTCATAGAGCTATATCTTTCTTTGGAGTCATACAACGTATATATACTATATTTTCTAGTTCCACAAAGAGATGGAAAATATTGACGGATAATGTAAAGAAATTAACAGTTAAACCATTGTCACAAACACGGTGGGAAAGTCACATTGAAAGTGTTAGAGCCATCCAAAGTCCACCTATCGAAATAAGAGATGCTTTGATTGAATTGGGAGAAACTTCCTTAGATTCTAAAATAAAGAGTGAAGTTAAATGCTTAGCCACTTATGAGATTGAAAATTTTGAATTTTTACTTAGGATGAATATTTGGTTTGAATTATTACATGCCGTTAATTGTGTTAGCAAAAATTTACTATCTAAAGATATGCACATTGACTCCGCTATAGATCACTTGCAAGATCTTGTACCATTTTTAGAGGATTTTAGAGAAAATAGGTTTGAATTAGCTATTAATGCTACTAAAGAAATTGCTTTAAAGATGGGAATTGAACCATTATTTCGAGAAAAATGTGTGATGCGTAGAAAAAAATAATTTGATGAAACTCAAAGTAATGATATTATATTATCACCCGAAGAATCATTCAGGATAGAATATTTCTTATATATCGTTGATCAAACTATCTCTTCAATTAAAGCTAGATTCGAGCAGTTTAAACAATATCAAAATACATTTGGATTTTTATTGAATATAAAAAAATTAAAGTCTTTAGATGATAACACTTTGAAAGAAAGTTGTATTAATCTTGAAAATTCTTTACAACATAACTCATTATCTGATATTGATTGTTCGGATTTATATTATGAATTAAAAGTGTTAAGAAAAGTCATACCTTCCGAAATAGATAAACCAATTGATATACTTAATCATATAAAAGTTATTGATACTTATCCTAATACGTGTATTATGCTATAGAATAATATTTACAATATTTGTAACCGTTGCTTCGGCCAAAATGAGTTTTTCAAAGTTAAAATTAATAAAAACATATTTACGTTCAACTATGTCACAAGAACGATTAAGTGAATTAGCTATTTTATCTATAGAAAAAGATTTATTAGAAGAACTAGAATATGAAGATCTAATTAATACATTTGCATCTATAAAAGCAAGAAAAATAAATTTTACATAAGATAAAAAAAAAAAAAAAAAAAAAAAAAAAAAAAAAAAAAAAAAACCAGGGCCTCATTTTTGGGTTTCGCCTAGGGCCTCCAGTATCCTAGGGCCGGCCCTGATCCGGACAATATGTGTATTTAAGTCTTCCTTCTTGGGAGTAGATGCAAGTAGTCCGATATGTCTTTTAGATAATGAAGATACTAACCGTGATTTGTATTTTTAACAAAGTCAAACTCATACTTATAATCTTATATAGTGTTCTTTTACCAATTCATTACATCTGGATTACTTCTTAGACCAATTTGCTTCTTGCCTTATACTTATTTCTTCGGCTCTTTATTATAAAGTCGGAATTGGTCATATATATATGTAACTCTTTGTTTTATTTTATTTTATTATTAGTTACATTAAATTAGTTGCCACAATTCAATCAATTCTTTGGGAAAATGGATTTCTATATCGAATTCCTTGATATCTCCTAATATATTAGTCCATTGATGGCGTGGCGTCTATGACAATTAGTTGGGCTTGTTCAATTTTAGGCAAGACTCTTCAGTTTGTTGGGCTTGTTCAATTTTAGGCAAGACTCTTCAGTTTCAGGTATTACTTGCACCAAAAAGCGAAATTATTTGCCCCCAGGGCTCTCATCCCTTGGCCCGACAAGGATTGATGGAGGAATGTAAATCATGGTAACTCAACGGCCCGTTAAGGTAGCGGACCCGGACCTGGTGCCCACAAGGAACCAACTCATTGGAGTTGAAATTCCCACACTGTGGCTGCCAGGATTCGATCATAGGACCTTGCACCAACTTACCACCTCCGGAACCAGTTGAGCTACACCCATGCGGGCAGTTTCAGGTATTACTTGTATAATTAGAAAGTGACTGAAATACTAGAAAAATGTCAATTGCTGAGAATTATAACATATAACATTTTAAACTGGTGGGATGCACATTGTTATTATTGTCTTGTTCAAAAGTTGACATATGGGTTCTTGATTTGTAGTTTCGCAAATAAAAATTGGGAGTCATTGTTAAACATTAAAAGTGTTGGAATATAATTTAGGTTTTTTTATTACATTAGAAATCTATTTAGAAGAGAATGGGTCTTTCAATATTGCATCTCTGTCTATTATAGCTGACTATTCTATAATAATATTGTCTCGTTATTCTGTCTCATTAAATCCAGGTATTATCTACTTTTTCATTCTAACAATAAGTTTTATGTGTATATATATATATGCAGCCAAAGCAGGTTGATATATCCATCCAAAAACTTCAAAACCCGATAGAGTAAAGTGTCCAATATCTAAGTTAATGGCTCGTGCGACTATTCAACTGTCTCTGCAAACACTTCGTGATTTGCTGGTTGGAGAAGCCAAATATTTATATGGTGTAAGCAATGAAGTTGAGAGAGTCGAGAGGGAGCTAAAAACCATCCACTGCTTGTTAATGGATGCCGACAAATGGCCAGACAGACACAAAACTGCTATTTTGGCTGACTGGATCGCCGAGCTCGATGAACTGGCTTCAAGAGCAGAGTACGCGCTCGAAAGATATGCTGTTGAAGTCAAATCCAGAAGTCATGTAAACTGGTTCAAAAGGGTTGTGCTATACATATCTAACGAGTGGTTAAGTACCCATGTTATTGGGGAAGAGGTCAAAGACATTAGATCCAGCCTGAGAACTCTCACCGGGAGGTTGGGTTCTATGGCTCCCCCAGGAGGAACCTCATCAAATGACCCGCAACAGGAGCTGAGACAAACTTACGGAGACAGAGATGAAGAATATTTTGTCGGTATGGACAAGGACATAGCGTCTCTGCTATCACTGGTGAAGGATCGGACGAGACCTAATCGTGTGATATCGATTTATGGGATGGGAGGTCTTGGGAAGACCACTCTTGCCAGAAAAATCTACCGGCACAAGGATTTGAGAGGTTGTTTTAAGGCTCGTGCATGGGTTTGTGTTACACAACAATTTCAACTCAAGGCTGTTCTGATCGAAATTCTGAAGCAACTACTTCCCGAAGAAAAGAAGGAACGGGTCGGCAAGATGGAACAGTCTGAATTGGTGAAGGAACTTTACGATGTCCAGAAGAAGAAAAGGTGTCTCGTTGTGATTGATGATATATGGGAGACTCGTCAATGGCGCCAGATAGATGCAGCTTTTCCGATCACGGATCCTAATTGTAAAGTTGTGCTTACCACTCGTAACGAGAAAGTTGCTCCTCAAGCATGCTTATACAAACTGGATTTTCTGTCTGAAAATCAAGGCTGGGAATTACTTCAGAAGATTGCACTTCCAAGAGGTCAGTTTTTGTATCTTCTCATCCATATATATATCTTTATATATACATCTACCCCAACCAAACATTATTTATTTCTCACACAAATAGGCAGTTTATATCTTTCATGATAATATGAGCCAATTATAAAATTTTAAGAAATTAGCTATGTTATCTGATGAAAAAAACTTTACAGGGAAACAATCTTTTTTTTTTCATGACATAAATAATGTGTTGTACATTTCAAATATTAAGGGCTTGTGCCAATCGGTTTTATCCGCCAGGTTGCCAATCGACCCACTTTCGAACGATTTTCCATTACTTATAACTCATAATCAACCGGCCCATAGACTCGGAGAGACAATTTTAACCGATATGTGTATAAATGGGTCGGTTGGTGGTTTTTATTGTTCTCAAAAGTCGGCTGGTCGATAATAACCAGACCAACATATTTTATTAATAATAAAACTTTGTTATACGTATTTAATTATAATTATTTTAAGGGTTAAATACAAAAACTCTTCTGTACTATGAACTTTGTATCATATACTCCCTTGTACTACACATAAAAACAAAAACCTCCTACTGTTATATTTTTCCAAAATATGACGAAAATACCCCTGCTAAGCCTATAAATATAAGGGTTTGTTTGAGCCATTTTCCACCATATTTTTTAACCTTTTGGGTCAATTTTAGTTGGGAAATTTTGATTTTTTTTTTCTTCAAAACATTTAATTACTTCGATTTTTTTTTATTTTATGAATAAAACCTTTTATTTTCGTCAGTTTGAATTTCTTCATTTTTTTCTTAAATGTCTTTCAGTAGTTCAAATTCTCAACAATCATAGGATTGTAAAGATGTTTTAACTACCGGAAGACACTTAAGAAAAAAAAAATGAAGAAACTCAAAATGACAAAAATAAAAGGTTTTATTCATAAAATTAAAAAAAATCTAAGCAATTAGATGTTTTGGAGAAAAAAATATAAATATCAAAATTTTCCATGTAAAATTGACTAAAAATGGTAAAATATGTAGTGGAAAATGGCTCAAACTACATATATATATATATATATATACATATATATATATATATATACATATATATATAGATATATGTATATATATATATATATATATACATATATATATATATATATACATATATATATACATATATATATATATACATATATATATATATATATACATATATGTATATATACATATATATATATACATATATATGTATATATACATATATATATATATATATACATATATATATATATACATATATATATATATACATATATATATATATACATATATATATATACATATATATATATATATATATATATATATATATACATATATATATATATACATATATATATATATATATATATATATACATATATATATATATATATATATACATATATATATATATATATATATATATATATATATATATATATATGCGCTTGAGTAGGGGTATTTTCGTTATATTTTAGAAAAAATGTAATGTGAGGGGGTTTTTTGTATTTATATATAGTACAATGAGTGTATGATACAAAATTCATTGTATAGGAGTGTTTTTTGTATTTAACCCTTAATTTAATTTAATAAACCTAGGCTAGCATTAGTCTATTGAAATATCAAAACATTAAACTTAAAATAATATATGAAATAAGTCAAAACAAAAAAGGGTTAATTTTTTGTTTTTCAAATATTTTCAACTCATTCAAATTTATTTGCAAATAAGAAAAACCATTTTATATATATACCAAAATTATCCCAAATTCCTTGTAACTCAATTCAACTCCAATGTCATGATTTACACCCCAATTTCGCTCAACTTCGCCAATGAACCAATATTGACCCTAATTTTAATTTTGATCCCAATTTAGATACACCACCACCGGAGACCGCCGGTCTCCGACGTTGATTTTTTATTTATTTTTTTTGAAAACATTTTTTTTTGGTAGGTCAACCGCCGTTGACTTTTTTTCGATAAAAAAATATTTTAATTAATATTACTGTCTTGACTGCTAAATTACTATCTCCAACAGTAATTTAAATGTTAATTGACTTTGTTCTCTTAAAACAATTATTTTAATTAACATTATTGTTTTGACTGCTAAATTACTGTCTCATACGGTAATTTAATTGCTGGAGACAGTAATTAACTGTTAATTGATTTTTTTTTTAAATCTTAAAAAAATTATTTTAATTAATATTAATGTCTTGGCTGTTAAATTACTGTCTCCAATAGTAATTTAACTGGTTGAAACAGTAATTTAATTGTTTGAGACAGTAATGTTACTGTATTAATTAATTATATCGTCTTGGCCTGCAATTTTGCTGTCTTTGATCGTAAGATTACAGTCTCCAACTATAATATTACTGTCTCATGCAATAATATTACTGTTTAGGATAGTATTATTAGTAATATTACTGTCCGAGAAGAGAAAGTAATATTCATAATATTACTTTCCAAATGGTAATTATCGAAAGGCAACTTTTGTCATTTTCCCCTAAAAATGGTTGAAAGTTGAAAGAATGGCAAACTGTTACGTAGTGAATTTATATAGGTGTATTTGCTTTTGATTTCTGATTAGAGATTATTGGCTGTGTTTGGTAAGCTTTTGGGCTTCCATTTCCATTTTATTTCGGGGAAAGATGTTTTGGGAGAAGAATTTGAAAATTAAATAAAGTTTGTTTGTGTTTTGGGAGGAGACAATTTGTACTGTAGCAAGTCAAATCATGTCTGAAAGGTGCTGGAAAAAGGTATTTTGGAAGAAGAATTTAAAAGATAAAGTGATTTGATTTTGTATTTTAGTGAAGACAATTTTCACTGTAGCGGTCAAATCATGTTTGTTAGAGAGAGAAATATTTGAATTTGTTTTGGGGAAAGTTTTTGAAAATAGTGTAGAAAGATAATTTTCATTTTGGGGAAAGTGTGGAAAGAATTTGAAAATGGTAACAAACATAGCCATAGTTTTCTCTTTTTATCTTTATAATATTGAAATTAATAAAATGATGTTGCATGCAAAAATCTATGAATGCACTTCCAACTAAAATTAAACCTTGAATATTCTAATTTTCTTTTTTTTGTTTTGTTTTAATAATCTATCTTAATCCTCGTACAGAATCTCAAACCGAACAAGGTCCATCCGAAGCCTCTCTCCTTGCAAAGTTTTTCTGTTTCATAAATCATCGTGCAAAGATTACAAGTATACAAAATCCGGCGGAAGTTTATCATTCTACGAAGCTTGAAGCTATCGGAAGAGAAATGATAAGAAAATGTGGTTGTCTACCTCTGGCAATTTCAATTCTTGGTGGGTCTTTGCTCCGTAAAAAAACATTGGCCGAGTGGGAAAGGGTCAATCAACAAATTGATACATATTTGAATTGTCCTGAGGAAGGTGTTGTAAGCAACAAACAAGTGAAACAGGTATTGGACTTGAGCTACAATGTCTTACCTTATTATTTGAAGCCGTGTTTTCTTTATTTGGGATGTTTCCCCGAGGACAAAGAAATAGATACAGAAAGATTGTATTTATTGTGGATGGCGGACGGTCTGATTCCTTATGAAGAAAAGGGCAAAAATGAAACTTTGAGGGATGTGGCTGAACGTTATTTGAGTGAACTAGCATCTCGGTGCATGGTTCAAGTACAAAGGGATGAGTATTCCATTGCCTATAATAAATTCAAATCATGTCGGCTTCATGATTTGATGCGTGATCTTTGTTTATCAAAGGGAGAAGAAAAAGGGTTTCTCAAGGTCATTGATCTTCCCAAACAAACATTGGATGCTCCTTCTGCTCATACTACGAGAAGATTAGTCATTCGTTGTGATTGGCAATCGAATGACTATTTCACCAATCCAGGAGTCACGAAGAACCTGAGATCTCTTCTACTATGGAAAGAACGGTTCTGTATAGCGTTAAAGATTGGTTTTAAAGGCAGTGGGACCGATTTCAACAAGTTGAAATGTCTCAGGACTCTTTCTCTGGAAAAAGGTCAATTTGTGTTATCTAACGAGATAGGTAAGCTAATTCATCTGAAATATTTGAGTTTGTTAGGGAGCCGTGTGGAAGAGCTACCATTGTCTATTAGCAACTTGACGAATCTCCACACATTAGATTTGAGAATGAGGAGACATTGTGAGATAAAAGTGCCAAATGTGATTTGTAAGATGAAAAGATTGAAGCATCTATTTCTCAATGGGAATATACAAGTCACTGGAGAATGTGGAGACCAACTGATTCTGGAAGGGTTGGAGGAGTTGGAGACGTTACGAGATGAGTCATATCATTCATGTGTTCGCTTTGCAGACATCCCCAAATTGACTAATTTACGAAATATGAAAATTGAAGTTTGTGGTAATGCTGAATTCTCAATGATTGCCCATCACATGACAAGCGAAAATATCCTCCTACGTGAGGCACATCTTAGTATTGGGTATTGTGATTTCCGTTCAGCGGAAGAATCAAAAGATATTAATTTGAGAAAGATATTGATGTCTCCCTCACTCACCACTTTAGCACTCTTCCACAACTATATAAGTTCCAGTTTCCCACGCTATCAACAAGGTATGTGTACAAATTTAGTTGATTTCACACTTAATGGCATTGGTGGTTATAATTATATTGAGAGGGGTGATTTAGTGCAAATGCTGGGAAAGTTTCCCATGTTAAAAAGGCTTGTTCTGGAGGATACAGTTTTCCTCAACGGAGAAATGAGATGCCTAGCAACTTCATTTCCACAACTCAAGTTTCTTACACTCATATCCTTGAATGATTTAGAGAGGTGGGTGGTGGATAAAGGAGCAATGCGCAACCTTTCTTCTTTGTGTATTAAATATTGCAAAGATTTGAAGATGATTCCTGAAGGGCTGAGATTCATCAATACCCTCCAAGAATTAACAACTCGTCCTATGCACAAAGAGTTCAACGATAGATTACGTGAAGAGGTGAATGGTCAACCAGGACAAGATTATCACAAAGTCTGTCACATACCATCTATTTCGCTCATGGATTGCTAGGTAGTGATAAACAAGGATAAGATTATCACACAAGGGTTTGTCAATTGCCATCAATTTTATATTTCGTCAAATTACATATTTCACATGATGTTGGATCCATGTAGTAATTCCAAGCCACATTCCAGTTTTATGTACTAGCTGTTTAATGCAACATTTTAACAATAATATGTGCTAGTTTGTTTGGATAATAATTTGAATTTAGCCAATAATCCTTTCCCTTCACTTGTTTCCCTTTGTCACTTTTCATCAATTTACATCTCTCACGAGTTGTCCATGTGGTAATTTGAATCTACATTATAACTTCTTGTCGCATCTATTTGAAAACAATATTTCAACACTAACGTCTACTATTTTCTTTTTTCTAAATTATAAATACCTTCCTAAATATGTCTAAATTATAAAAATTCTTCTCTTATTTGGAAATTATATTTACCTCTCAAACTAAGGATCGATCAAAAAAGAAAAAACTCAACAGGATTTGAAAAAAAAAATGCTCGAAGCCACAATTATTTTGTGCCTTGTACTAAAAATACATAAATGGTTTCTGATGATGTATCGCTCATCTTGGGGATTTGGATGGGAAAACCGGGGTCTCTGCACGCGAGTAGAAGATTTAACCACAGAAGGACGAAAAACTTGGGTCTCTAACCTGCAAAACTAAGCACGTGAACTAAGCAGGGGTTGATCCGGCGGAAACCCCGTCCGCACTCAAGTGAGATGCATGGATCAAAAGTAAGGTTGAGGATACTCAAAAAATAGAACTTATGACATTTGTTGGGACTTACCTTTTACAATGAGCCATGGGTCTTATTTATACTTAATCAGCGGTATAATCCTAATTAGAGTGTAACTCTAATTAAGCTTAGAACATAACCCTAATTAGTTCTTGAATCAATATAATAGGCTTGAGCCATCAATCTTAGTGGGCTCGTTATTTTGGGCCTCAACGTCTGGCCCAATACAGTAAAAAAGTTAGTGGATCAATTAGAGGCCCACTTAGGTGTATCATTAAACCCCCCCACTCTCGATTGAGTCTCGAGTAACGAGAGTCGTTTGAGACTAGATGATTTTGTTTGACGCTTTTAATGTATTCATCGGGTCAAATGGATCTTATCGTCCTTTTATGATGTTTCTCATAAGAAAACTTACCAATAAAGGTGTACTGTAACAGCTCAAGCATTTTATCAATCTTCTCTTTCGAGAAACAGAGCACATTCTTGCCATCTATCACTTTAATTGTCTCAATTGGTGCTCTTTCTTCTCGGTTGATCAAGTGATGACGACGATCAACCTTAGAAGGGGCAATTGGAGGTCGGAGTGGGGTTTCGATGGACAGTTTTAGGGTTTTGGGCTCGGGTTTGTGTTTTTGGGCCCGTGTTTGAGCGATTATCGTGATCTGGTTGAGGACCGTAAGATAGGCCTTTCTTAGAAGAGTTTGGGGCTGAGATGGGCTTAGGCGCTGGTGGTTTGAAGGGATTTGGCAAGTGGTGTAAACTTGGCGTATTGTGGTTGGTTGAGGTGAGGAGTTCTAGCCAAGTCAATGAGTGAGGTGGAATGGGCGGGCAAAGGGGTTGGTGAGGTTTGAATTTTGGAGACCTTGTCTTGTGTAGAAGATGCAACCATCGCAATCAAGGAAGATTGATTGGTGAAATCTTCTATAACTATCACATCCGAAAAAAGAAGGTCCAGATTTAGAATGATCTTGATTTGTTATAGTCGTTAAACGAGGAACGTAGACAAAATGTGAGTCTAGATTCATGAGGGGGCAACAAGTGAAGCCCTAAGAACAACTATCCACTTGAAGACCTCCACCACAAGAGAAGGCGGAGATACGACGGAGGTATGAAAAAACGATGGCAAGACGCGACAAAAGATGAAGACGAAACAAATCTTCACCAAAATTCAAAATCAACTGACGGTAAAGAAGCACAATAAGCAAAAGAATCTCACTACGCTCTATGAAAAAAACGAGGCTGAGATCACAAAGAATGAAAGCAGCCACAATAACCAAACGACGTGAAGGAAAAAACCAAAAAATTTCACAAAGACACAAGAATACGGTTGACCCTAACACAAGACAATAAATTAAAAAACAAAGAACACTAACAAATTTCGAAAATTAGATGCAAAGAGCACCAAAACCTCAAAACCGATGGCAAACTTATAACAATATAAATAATAAAAAATAATGATAAAGTAACCATAAATGAATGAAAAATGATAAACAAACACGTAAACGATTAGAATCGATCAAAATCGTCATTAGAAAGTCTCAACTATATAGAGAGAACGCAGAACATTTTTTTACTAGAGATAGAAACATTTTTTCTTCTTAGCTTGGGGCTCCATCACATGGCTTGTTTATGCATAACTATATTGGCATTATAAAAAAAAAATTAACGCATATATTAAGTGAAGTATTTTTATTGTCACTAATAATTCCTTCTGATTTTTCTTTTTTATTATTTTTTTTCAAATCAATTTTTTTTAATCACTATATTAAATAATGACATAGCTATTGTGACTTCTTTTGGTTGACGATGTTTCTTACATTCATGGTTGAAATGTTCTCACTCTTGTAGTGTGTTTATATTTGTTGACAATATTTTATCTTCTATCACTAGTAATTCATTTTTGTTGTCACGTTTTTCCACCATATTAAATAGTGACACAATTATGGGGACATAATTTACAATGTGTGACATGATCCATGAACAATTAGATAAATGATTATTCTCACAATCGCATCAGAAAGATCGAGAATAGTATTTTCAGAATTCGAAATGAAAAATGTATAAAATAAAAAATAACACTAATTTCCACACCATTAAGAGTCAGAAAGCCCCATAATAAGAGTACCAAAAACAGGTACAGTAGAACCTCGATAAATTAATATTCTGATAAATTAATAACCTCGATAAAATAATAGTTTTTTCGGTCCCGACTCAGTGAAAACGTGTTAAATTATTAACTTAATAATTTAATAATTCACTAAATTAATAGAATATCCCTAGTCCCGATTGTATTAATTTACAGAGGTTTACCAGTAGTTGTAAAGTCATTCAATATATGATTATGCTTTTCTTCGATGCTGGTATTGGTCACACGACAGACATAAGCTTACAATTTCTGTTGTATTGTTTCCATGTTCTGTGTCGATTCTTTATTTATTTATTTTCTTATAATTTTTTAGATAGAGAAGATGTCAAAACGAGATTAAAATACTAATTATGAACAATCAATTAATTGTATTGTTAACAAAGTCAAACTCATGTTATGGCAAGGGTGTAATACACTACATTGATTCAAGATTCCACTAACTTTTTATTGGTAATTTTAGGTAAGACTTTATCAATACTAGGAGATGTCCAGCCAATTTGTGCAATAAAAAAACTATCAATAATTAGAGTGAATGAAATACTAGAAAAATGCCAATTGTTGAGAATTATAACATTTAGTGGATGACATCAAGCATAAATGTTATGTGTATTGATATTATTAAAGTTGACAAATAGTTTTTTCGAGATACATATACATATATATATATATATATATATATAAATTCAAAAATCTGATAGATTCAAAAATTCATATACCATTTTCAGATACTAAGTTAATGGCTAATCCTGCTATTCAAGTGTGTTTGCAAACAATTCGGGATTTGCTTGTTGAAGAAACCAGATTTTTATATGGTGTAAGCGATGCAGTTGAGAAAGTCGAGAGGGAGCTGAATACCATCCATTGCATCTTGATGGATGCCGACAAATGGCTAGACAAACACAAAACTGCCATTTTACGCGATTGGACCGCTCAACTCAACGAACTGGCTTCAAGAGCTGAGTATGTGCTTGAAAAATATGCTGTTGAAGTCACATCCAGAAGAGGTGGAAACCTGATAGAAAAGGTCAAAAGATTTAGTTGCATATTGGGTGAGTGCTCAACGGTCCATCAAATCGGGGAAGAGATCGAAGCCATTAGATCCAGCCTGACCGTTCTCACTGGGAAGTTGCAAGTGATGGCCCCATGGGGGAGCTCCTCCAGTTCAAGAGAGGATCAACAACATTTATTGAGAATAACATTCAAACACGTAGTCAAACAACATTTTGTTGGCATGGAAAAAGACATAGAGTCTCTGGTATCACTCGTGAAGGATAAATCGAACCCCGTGATTTCGATTTATGGAATGGGAGGCCTTGGTAAGACCACTCTTGCCAGGAAAATTTACCACCACGAAGATGTGATACGTGTTTTTGGCAAAGCTCGTGCGTGGGTCTGTGTTACACAACAATTTCAAGCTACCGCTGTTTTAAGACAAATTCTGAAGCAACTCCTTCCTGATGATCAGGAGAAGGAACAAATCAGCAACATGGAATATTCTGAATTGGTGGACAAACTTCACGATGTTCAGATGCAGAAAAAATGTTTCGTTGTGATTGATGATGTATGGGAGAGCGATCACTGGAGCATCTTAGAGCGGGCTTTTGCGATGGAGAACGGTCAATGTAAAATTTTGCTGACCACTCGTTACGAAACAGTTGGTCCTAGAGAATGTTTGTACAAACTCCATTGTCTAACTAAAGATCAAGGTTGGGAGTTACTTCGAAAAATAGCACTTCCAAGAGGTCAGTTTCTGCCATATATCTTGTTGTCCATAAATATTTAACTATACACGAAACCTTGGCATCAATTTTGTGACATAAAAAGCATTTAATATCTTGCATGGTTGCTACATGATTTTCGGGATAATTACAATTTTGTCTCTATACTATACCACTTGTTTGATTTACGTCCCTATAAAATTCAGATTAATATTTTGGTCCTTGTTTTCACACCTTAAACATGGAAATCACTTCTTATGGAAATCATTTTTTAAGGCTTAATGTCAGTTGAATTTAGTTTTTTAGCCATCTTTTTTGTTATGTTTTTCGATTAGTGAATGCAACAGGATCATTTGACTTACTTGATTGATACATATATTAACTTCTTGTGAGTGAAACAGAAACACTAGAAAATATTTTTCATCAAAAGTTTGAAATTAGTATAATCTACATGAGTAAATATATGTAAGTTAACTTGCTCTATTACAATCTTGGAGGACTTGTAATAGTTTTGATTAATGATGTTAACCAGTTGTAACTCGTGGTTTTATGCTAGATAGTTTTATGTTTACAATAAGCGCATGCATTAGACTTTTATTTATTTAGATTGATTTGAGTAACTGCCATAGAATTATTCATTTTACTCAACAATGATTTGCATGGATGTGAAGTCAAAATAATTGTTTAACAATGCACTTTGGCGGTTTGATCTCAAATTAACCTTGAATATATATATCTTCGTATAGAGCTCAACACTAAGCAAAGTTCAGTATTGGAAGCTATAGGAAGACAAATGGTCCAAAAATGTGGCCGTCTGCCATTGGCAATTACAGTTCTTGGAGGTATTTTGCGCGAAAAAAGTACACCGAGCGAGTGGCAGAAGGTCAATGAAGACGTTGATTCATATTTGAAGCGTGGGAATGAAAAGGTGAAACAAGTATTGGACTTGAGCTACAATGCCTTACCTTATAATTTGAAGCCGTGCTTCCTCTATTTAGGATGTTTCCCCGAGGATGAAGAAATAGATGCAGGAAGATTGTATCTATTATGGATGGCGGACGGCCTAATCCCTTATGAAGAAAAGGGCAAAAACGAAACTTTGAGGGATGTGGCTGAACGTTATTTGAGTGAACTAGCATCTCGGTGTATGGTTCAAGTACAAAAGGATGAGTATTCTAGTGCTTATAATAAATTCACATCATGTCGGCTTCATGATTTGATGCGTGATCTTTGTTTATCAAAGGGACAAGAAAAAGGGTTTCTCAAGCTCGTTGATCTCTGCAAACAACAAGCAAAATATGATAGCACTTGTGTTGACACTGCAAGTAGATTATCAATCCATTATAATCGAGATCATTCAGATGAATATTTCAACAGGCGAGGAGTCGTGAAGAACCTGAGATCACTTCTACTCGTCAATGAAGGATGGTCCAATGTAGTGTTGAAGATTGGTTCTAAGGGTTGTGAAACCGATTTCAATAAGTTGAAACGCCTCAGGACCCTCGCACTGGAAAGTGGTGAATTTGTATTATCTAAAGAGGTTGGTAAGCTAATTCATCTGAGATATTTGAGTTTGTTTGGGAGCATTGTGGTAGAGCTACCATTGTCGATTACGAACTTGACATATCTACAGACGTTAGATTTGAGGATGATGTTGAATTTTATAAACGTGTCGAATGTGATATTTAAGATGAAAAGATTGAAGCATCTATTCCTCAACCAGATACAAGTCATCGGAAATTACGGAGACAAACTAATTTTGAATGGGCTAGAGGAGTTGGAGACATTACATGATGAGTCATTTACTTCGTGTGTTCGCATTTCAGATATCCCCAGATTGACAAATTTAAGATATCTGAAAACCGATGTTAGTGGTAAAGATGAACTCTCGATCATTGCCAATTACATGAGCAACGAAAACATCCGTCTACGTGAGGCACATCTTCAAATTTCTCGATGCGATTTCAATTCGGAGGAACCATCAAATAATAATAATAATAATTTAAAGAATATGTTGATGTCTCCTTCACTCACCACTTTGGTACTCTCGACAAGCTTTACAAATTTCATTTTCCCAAGCTATCAACGAGGTATGTGTACAAATTTGGTTAACTTCACACTTCGGGGTCGTGGTAGAACTGAAAGGGATGATTTGATGGAAATACTAGGGCAATTCCCCACGTTAAAAAAGCTCACGTTGTACGCTACAGTATTCCTCAACAGAGAAATGAAATGCCTTGCAACTTCATTTCCACAACTCAAGTATCTTACCCTCACTGAGTTACATAATTTAGAGAGATGGGTGGTGGATAAAGGAGCAATGCCCAATCTTTCTCGTTTGCGGATTTATTCTTGCGACGGATTGGAGATGATTCCCGATGGATTGCAATTCATCACTGCCCTTCAAGAATTAGAAACGTATATGGCCAAAGAGTTCAACGACAGATTACGTAAAGATGTGAACGGTCAACCAGGACAAGATTATCACAAACTCCGTCATGTACCATCTATTTTACTTAAAGATCGACAATAATTAACGAAATTGAAATTAACCAAATAATCATTTCCCCTCGATTGTTTCCCTTTGTAATATAACAACAACAATGAAAAAGTGTAAAAACGTATCTAACTCCATTTCTTGTTAATTTTTTTTTCAATGATTTTCAAATCTCTAACAATAATTTAATTGAGTTTGTGTGGGTGTATTTATTTCATAATAATCTTTAAATTCTTATATATCTCAATTTGTACTAATTTTTAAATTATTTAAATTCATTTAAATCTACCACTTACTTCCTCATTTGAAATATTCCCCAATGTCTTCCATAAAATTCAAATTCCTCAAATCAAATATACTCTAACAAAACACTAACACTAATTTATAAATGAACTTGAGTATTTAAAAGTCCATATGAAATATTTTCTAAAAAAAAACTGACAATATTATGTCATGTGCCAAATAGAATATTAGAAAACCTCAAGCTTTAATGTTCAAATACCTATTTATTAAAGGGCACTTAACAATAAGCACAACAATGGGTACTTATTCATAAATGGGTATAGACAAAAATTTCGTTTACAAAAAAATCCACACATTGTTCAGAGGGTTGTAAAAGACTAAAATAGCCCCTCACATTTTAATATGCTCCAATTTCATCCTTTAATTTAATATAACCTAAATTTGACCATAAATTTCACAAATTATTCAATTTTGATCCAAAACACAATTTTATGGACAATTTCGTCCGTCGCCGCCGTTGACCGCCGGTTTCCGGCATTGAATTTTTTTTTTCTTCTTGATTTTCCCGCCGCCGGTTTGCGGCATTGACCGGCACGGCAGTCAACGCCGGTCTCCGGCGGTGACTTTTTTGTTGTTTTTTTTTTCTTTAACATCTTTTTACCCCCCCCCCCCCCGTCTAAACAACAATATTGTTGTGGTTGGCAGTAATATTAACTATATTACTGTTAAACACAGTAATATTACATATATTACAGTTTAACACAGTAATATTGCTATATTAATCTTTAGCACAGTAATATTAACACAACAAAAGTCATTATTATTTTGTAATAGAGTAATATTAATATGTTGACTGTTCAACAAAGGTAAACATAATAAAAAGCCAAAAGAATTAATATTGATGTGGTTGACAGTAATATTACTGTAACAACAGTATTATTACCGTCAACCACAATAATATTATTGTGTTTACTGTAAAATTACAATAGTAGACAGTAATATTATTATAATCCTTCAACAACTCGAACAAAACAAATAACCCAAAAAGATAATAATATTGATGTGGTTGACAAGAATATTATTGTGTTTACAGTTATTTTACTGTCAACGATAGTAATATAAATACGTTGACTTGTCAACAAATCAAACAAAAAAAAACCCAAAAAAATAATAATAATGTCGTTAACTCTAATTGTATTGTCAACGACAGGACATTTACATAAATGTACTGTCAACGACAGTACAATTACGTTAATCTACTGTTAACGACAGTATAATTACGTTAATGTACTGTCAGTGGTAGTATAATTACTGTTAATGGCAGTACAATTACAGTCAACGTTTAGCGGCAAGCATTAAAAAAAGGATAAAAATTTTAGGACTAGAAAAAAATCACTAAAATAAAGTCAACGCCGGAAACCGGCGGCGAAAAAAACACACCCGAAAAAAAAATTTAAAAGTTAACGCCAGAGACCGGTGACAAAAAAAAATAATTTCAGAAAGAAAAAAGTTTTAAAAAAAGTCAAAATTGAATTTTTGGGATCAAAATTGATTAAATTGGGGTTACAATTAAAACTGGGTATAAAGAGTTGGGGTAATTTTGTCATATACATTATTTTTCATTTATTTATAATACATATTAAACGGATGGACTTATTGGCGAAAAATATATAAATTAACCCCTAAACATAAAATAATAAAGATGGTTGGTCAGAGACTTATGCATAAAAATCCCTTTATTAAATTCAACTAGGAAATTTTGAAGCCAAGCAAAAAAAACACATCTACATACAAAGAAATAAACAAAATGCACATAAAAAGAAAGGGTAAATTACAACCACCTCCCTGAGATAAAAGCTATTTATAAGAAAATCCTTACATTCAGCCCCTTCAGTTTGTAAATTTCGTCCATTCTACCTCTTGAGTTTGTAAATTTCGACATCCAACCCCCACAAAAGGGTGTTAGTGTAATAAATCTACGAATTGCAAGTATAGATGTAATTATGGAATAATAAGAGATTTTATCGTAAATACACATTACTTCAAGGGTCGATTGTAATTTACCCTAAAGAAAATGAACGGCGACAAAAAAGCTCACTCAGAAAACCCAAATACCATTTACATTATAAACTTAAAAAATAGCCCTAAATAAAGTTTTCAATTTTTTCAATTCAGTGCCTTTAAGTTTCAGAAAGGCCCTCTTCTTCCTTAAGTCAGGGGCTGATTTGCAATCTTCCAAAAACACACTGATTGAGCAGGTTCCTTGATCGTTCCAGTACATTCGATGGTGCTCCGAAGCTTGGGCACCTCTGTATAAAAATCCTACCCGTACAAAAACAGTATCCCTTCTTGTACATAACATTATCGTCTGTAGTTCATAAAAACAAAAAAAAAAAAAAAAAAAAAAAAAAAAAAAAAAAGGAAAGAAAAAAAGTCTACCAATTTGTATTATTTTTTAATACATAACACTAAATTTTTAATCTCAATTTGTATTATTTTTAAATTATTGCAATTCATTTAAAATCTATCACTCACTGCCTCATTTTAAATCTTCCGCAATGGGCTTAATCCAACTCTACACCCTTGAAATATATCATTTTGGCACTTTGCACCCTTAAAATAAATTAATAGCAATTTCCACCCTCGAAACACAATATATTATGCATAATGCACCCTATATGAATTTTTAAAGCTAATAAATGTAATTTAGTATTTTTAGTGGCATTTAAAAATTATATATTTTATCACAAAAACTATTTTACAAAAAAAAACATTCATCTATTTCAATTCGTTATCACAAGTTATCTGAAAATCATATTTCTTCCAAATATTTCAACCTAATATTTCCACCAATTACAATAAAAGATCAATCAATCGAATAACTTAGTGATAAAAGTTTGTTTGATTTTATTTTGAAAGAAATATAATTATTTATTTCAATTAGTGTGATTTTATTTTTTCGCACTTTGTGCGCTCGAAATTAGGTTGGATGTTGAAGAAATAAACAATTTAATTTGTTATTTTGCACCCCGAAAGAAAAAAAAAACCAATAAAAAATGAATTATCCTTTATTATTCACTTAAGGTGCATTGTGAATGGTTTATTCCGTTTTGAGGGGGCAAAAGTGTTATTATTGTCTTTCAAGGGTGAAAAGTGGGATTAAGCCTCCCAATATCTTCAATTCAAATATGTTGTACCAAAATACTAATATTAATTTATAAATGAACTTCTGCATTTAAAATCCATATGAAATATTTTCTACAAAATAAACTATCAATATGTTATGTGCCAAATAGAATACTAGAAAACATCAAGCCCTATTATTCAAAATACCTATTTATTATTAAATTCAACTAGGAAAATTTGAAACCAAGCAAAAAAAAACACGTCTACATATCGTGAAAAAGAAAAGAAATAAACAAAATGCCTTAAGAGGTACATAAAAAGTGAGGTAAAGTCTATTTAAGAGAAAAATCCCTATTTTATTAGAAATTACATTCAGCCCCTTCAATTTGTAAATTTCGTACATCCAACCCCCTAAAAAAGGGTGTTAGTGTAATAAATCTACAAAATGCTAGTATGAATGTAATTATGGAATAGTAAAATATATTATCGTAAATAGACCTTACTATAGGGGTCGATTGTAATTTACCCTAAAGAAAATGAACGGCGACGAAGCTCACTCAGAATCGCGCCAATATAAGTATATAACCGAAAGCTCATTAATTTATTTTTTCCTTCGCTCCACATTCGTCCACGTGTCCGCTCAACCACCAATCCACCCCTACCCCCACCCCACCCCACCCCCACCCACCCAACCCCTACTCATTTAGTAATCGCACACTGTCAGCAAATAAAGTTCATCAAAAAATAAATAAATTAAAAAACACGCACAACACACACAGAGATTCTCTTTCTTTTTTTTCCTCCACCATTTGCGCTTCTACTTCAGAGTTCAAACCCTCCGTACACGCGCACACACGCGCGTCCAGGGGGGAAGTGGATTTTTCGATTTTTTTTTTCCTCGAAGAGTTTCCGCCATGGACGCAGCAGCTGCGCAGCTCGTCTACTGCGGAATGTATCCTCTGTACCGTACGTCGCCGTTTTCCTCGACCGCCGGAAACCGCCGATTTTTTCCGAGAATTAAGCGGAACGCGGTTGTGAAGGCCATCGCCACCGAACCTAGGCCGTCGGATACTAAGCCGACGAAGGAGGTTAACGGTTCCCCCAAAACGGCGTCGTCTTACAAACCGGTCAACGGCACTCCCACTGTAGGTTTTTGATGAACTTCTTTTCCTGATTTTTTATTTTTTATTTTTTAAGTTGTTTGCAATTTTTTCAATTCTTTTTTGGGGGAAATTTTATTGTGCTAGTGATGGTGAATGGAGAATTTCAGAGTGCTAATTTCATTTCAGGGGTTAACTCCTTTTCGTCGATCTGAATTATGGAATTTTACTAACTAATTTGTGTTATCAGTTTCGTTAATTAGAAAGTGAAGCAGCAAATGCTGAATAAGAAAGCGAAATTTACATAAATCATTTTCTCCTAATGACACTGAAGAGTGTGAAAAAGATTAGTTATTTTTAGAAATAGTTTAATGTTATGAATAAGTACTTGAAAATTAAGATCACATATCTGTAAGATTTTATCTGACTATGTGCAAATGGTGTAATGTAATGAAGTGATAATTCTTTTCATTATTTAACTTTGGAAATGACAGAGAATTCAAGATGTTTCGAAAGAGATCAAAAGGGTTAGGGCACAAATGGAAGAAAACGAGGATTTGGCTATCCTTATGAGAGGTCTTCGTGGTCAGAATTTGAAGGACTCTTTATTTGCCGAGGATAACGTCCAGCTCCGTCTAGTTGAGGTTCGTCTCGTTCATTTCATTGTTATTGTTTGATTCTCTCTCTCTCTCTCTCTCTCTCTCTCTCTCTCTCTCACATGTATCTTTCTGCTCTTTCAGATGGATGAGAGCAGTGAGTTTTTACCAATGGTGTATGATCCCGATACCATTTCTTCTTATTGGGGCAAAAGGCCACGCGCTGTAGCCACTCGTATTGTTCAGTTAACTTCCGTAGCTGGTGGCTTCCTCTCTCGTCTCGTATGGGATTTAATTAATAATAAAATAAAAGAGGTTAGTTTTTCACCACTCTCTTCCTTCCCTTCAAATTGCCACTATGCATTTGTTTATGTTTCATACTGACTACAACCCAATTTTTCATTCTTCAGAATGAGGTTCGTCGAGCTATTGAATTGAGGGAAATAGTTACTTCGTTAGGTCCAGCGTACATAAAACTCGGACAAGCATTGAGCATCCGACCTGATATACTCTCTCCTTCTGCCATGGTTGAACTTCAGAAGCTTTGTGATAAGGTGATAAGTTTATATATTTCTTTTTATCTTCTTGAATTAAATTTCAGTGGAATATTATCTTTGTGTTAAATCTTCGCTTTCCGATAATTAACTTCTTAATCTCATTACATTTTTTAGGTTCCGTCGTTTCCAGATGACGTGGCAATGGCTCTTCTAGAAGAGGAGCTTGGACAACCGTGGTCTGAAGTCTATTCTGAACTCTCCACTTCTCCTATTGCCGCCGGTAATCTCGATGGATTTAATTTTTTTTTTTTTTTTTTTACGTATAAAAGAACAGAATTTTTATATGGAAATTAATTTGCAGCATCCCTCGGCCAGGTGTATAAGGGCCGGTTGAAAGAAAACGGGGAATTGGTGGCTGTGAAAGTACAGAGGCCCTTCGTTCTCGAGACTGTGACCGTTGATTTGTTTATCATAAGGAATTTAGGTCTTGTTCTTCGTAAATTTCCTCAGGTACTGTTTGGTACTTCCTTTTTTTCTTTATTATATTATTTTTGGAAGAGATAATCATAATAATTGTGGTTCGATGTCCTTCAGGTTTCAGTTGATGTTGTTGGATTGGTCGATGAATGGGCGGCTCGTTTTTTTGAGGAGCTTGATTATATAAATGAGGGGGAAAATGGGACATTATTTGCTGAACAAATGAAGAAGGACCTTCCCCAGGTACTTTTGGTGTTACGTTACGCTAAAAACGAAATTTCTGTAATTTAAAAATATAATAATATACTGATTTTTTTATTAATTTTTGGTCCATAGGTAGTTGTACCGAAGACGTACCAAAAATACACTGCGAGGAAAGTTCTTACAACACAATGGATAGACGGAGAGAAGCTGTCACAAAGTACCGAAAGTGATGTTGGAGAACTCGTAAATGTTGGAGTTATATGCTACCTTAAGCAGGTAATTTAACTCTCGATATTCGATTAGTTTCTTAACAAATACATGATTAATGCCGTGAAAATTATACATAAATTAGTTTATCTTACTCAATTTCAATTTAAATCTACAGCTTCTCGATACGGGTTTCTTCCACGCCGACCCACATCCAGGAAATTTAATACGAACTCCCGATGGGAAACTCGCTATTCTTGATTTCGGTAATTATTTATCAGTCTAGCTTCTTGAATAGAATTAGGTTATTATCGTAAGTTTTATTTTATTTATCATTAAAATTGCAGGTTTGGTGACAAAATTGACGGATGATCAGAAATACGGAATGATTGAAGCTATAGCTCACCTAATTCACCGAGACTATGCTGCGATTGTGAAAGATTTTGTCAAACTTGGTTTTATTCCGGATGGGGTTAATTTAGATCCTATTTTGCCTGTGTTGGCCAAGGTTTTCGATCAGGCGCTTGAAGGCGGGGGTGCGAAAAATATCAATTTTCAAGAATTGGCGTCGGATTTGGCACAAATTACGTTCGATTATCCGTTTAGAATACCTCCTTATTTTGCGCTTATAATTAGAGCAATCGGGGTGCTTGAGGGCATAGCTTTGGTCGGCAACTCTGATTTCGCTATTGTGGATGAAGCCTATCCATACATTGCGCAGGTACATATAAATACGACACACTTATTTGTAATCAAAAGTCTAAGGCCTCGTTTGCTTGTTGCTATTAGGTTAGATTAACTAAACAGTAGGAGTTAATAAGATGTTTGGTTGGTAGGATTCAACATTACTTAAGCGCACTACTAAAGTTGAAGCCCGCAATTAAGTGCTACTACGTCATGAAATTAGCAACACCCCTCCCCCTGCGATTAATTTTGTAGGGGGTGACTAAAGCGGAAAATTACTAGTTTAACCTTAAAATAATAATTTAATTTTATTAAATAAAAGACTTTATATATAATTGACATATAATAATAGAATTTAACAAATTTAGTACAACATGTAATCTAAAGAACCAAACATATTATTAACTAATTAATTAGTTTACCAGTAGGGATTTAATCCAATCTAATCTAATCCGATTTAATCCAATATAGGTAAGCAAACGAGGCCTTAGTTGATTTACATCTACGTATTAAGCATGTCGAAATTCAAGATTCCACCTGTGCTTTTTTTTTCATTTTTACGCGTAAATAATTTTCCGAAGCTGTTGCTAGAAAAAGTTAACAAATGCTCTATTTTTTTATTTTTTTTCTTTTTTCTTTTTTGTGGATATTAGAGGCTGCTTACTGATGAATCGCCACGACTAAGGTCCGCATTACGCTACACAATATACGGCAAATCCGGAATCTTTGATGCCGAAAGATTTATAGATGTGATGCAAGCTTTCGAGAGTTTCATAGACGCAGCAAAGAGCGGAGGTGGCGAAGATCTTAATGGAAGAATGGCAGAGCTCGGAATTCTACAAAATCAAAATAATAATAATAATAATTTACTTCCCTCTTTCGGCGGAGGAAGTACCTCTCTAACACAGCCAATTCAAACAAGAGCAGCCTTAGGGTTTATACTGTCCGATAAGGGAAACTTTTTCCGAGAGTTTCTTTTAGACGAGGTATATCTAATGTTTGTTAAATATTTAATTAATGTCTAGAAGCACTCAAATATTTTTAGTAATATTATTTTGGTATGAAACAGATTGTGAAGGGAATAGATGCCGTCTCGAGGGAACAGTTGGTGCAGATATTGGCATTTGTTGGAATTAGAAACGTAACACCGGTTTTCGGCTTTGTTCCTACTTTGGGGCCAATTAGGACAGCCGCACTTCTTCCGACAGTAACTGAGGAAGACAGAATTATATTGAACAATGTCCAGAAAATTGTTGGATTCTTAGCTGCTGGTAGTGCAGCTTCATCAGACAAGGTAACTATAAAGTTCTCGTTGTTTGCATCTCAGTCTAAATTAATATTATTTCCTTTTTACATGGCATCTGTTTCTGAGAAAAAAAAAAATTATAATGTGTAAGTCTATAGTGAAAAGATTTATCTAAGAAAAATATGATCCGGTGATGGTTAAGAGGGAGTTCGAGTAAATATAAAGGGCAAATTACGGCCACCCCCTTGAGTTATGGTCAAATTACGAAAACGCCCCTTCTGTTTGGGTAATTACAGCCAACCCCTCAACTATGTATTATCTTACGAAAAAATCCCTCCAGAGGTAAATTTAGGGATGTCAAATCAGTAAAATTGAACCGAATTTTCGGTACCCCAACATTTCATACCATTTACCGAACTAAATATACGATTTGGTTAGGTAAATAACCGAATTACATAAATTTTATGTAAAAATATGTAAAAATATGTAAAAAGAGGGGGGTGGCTGTAATTACCCAAACAAGAGAGATTTTTTTCGTAATTTAGCCATACCTCAGGGGTGGCCGTAATTTACCCAAATATAAATTGAGATTTTTAGAAACTATGCAAGAAATTCGGGAAATTTCATGTAGAATTAACGCTCTTCCCATGCATATATCCATTTCCAAGCCTTGCTTTAACATTAATTTGTTTATTAAATGTACGATTTTCACAAAGAGACGAAGAATGCATCTGCTATAATTGTACCTAAATTTTCAAATCTTGCTTTCACGATACTTTTGTTTATTATTATTATGCCCTTCTCATTCGATAAGAAAATTATCACAACATCTAACAGATTCTGCTTCCACAGGGGGGTGTAAATGTACCTCAAGTGATCCAAGAGCTACTCCCGGTATTGCCTGGACTCTCGGCAAAGGTGCTCCCTGAGTTGCTCAGTCGGTTATCCTCAAGAATTATGGCACGCATAATCCGAGATACACTTTTGTAAACAGAGGAGCATTGGCTATTTGCTCACACAAATCCATTATACACATATATATGTATCGTAGATATAAACCGAAAAAAAAAAAGTTACCATTTGTTTTGTTCTAATCAATGGCTGTAAATCTTTTATACGATAGTCGATTTAATAGCTAAGGGTAAATTTACTGACGGAAATATATTATACAAGCTGACATGGTTTTTTTCTTCTCAGCACTATACAAGATGTACCAACTATTTATCTGTCTTGATCGAGTAGTCGTACTTCTCTTCGTTTTTTTCAATTTGCCCGTGGCTTGCATTTGACCCGCTGATGAAAAATGACGATGTTCGTATCCCGGTATATAGCCAATCAAAAGACGAACTCACACACTTGTTCCTATTTCAAATTACTCTACAGCTGGCTTGGTTATTCAGAAAAAATTGATCCCATATCATTTCATATTAACTTGCTCTATGTGCAAATGTCTTGAGCGTTTACAAGATGAGAAAAACTAACGACTTTGCTTCATTCGTACAACTCGGTTGTACGAGAGTACATATCCAATAAGCAAACATAATGCTCGAAGCCGGGCTCGATACCATGAAATTCGATCATGTGATTGAAGTACTCGCGAACCTTCTCAACGTTGTCCGTCTGCAGACAAGCATTTAAGATTCCCGCAAAAGTAATTGCATCGGGCTTTACGTTCATCTTCTCCATCTCCTCGAAAAGCGCGAGTGCTTCTTGGCTATGCCCGTGAACGCCAAGACTTGATATCATTACATTCCACGTCGCCACATTCTTAACTTCCATCTCTTCAAAAACCCGCAACGCATACTCCAAACTACCACATTTGCTATACATATCGATCAAAGCTGTCCCGAGGAAAACGCTAATCTCGAACCCGTTCTTGATTGCGAAATCGTGAACCCAACACCCCAATTTAAGGCTTTCCAATTTAATACAAGCTTTCAGAAGACCGACCAATGTGTACTCGTTCGGCTTTGCATCATCGTACTGCATTTCTGCGAACAATTCGAAAGCCTTCTCCGGCGTCTCACTTTCGGCATAGCCCTTAATCATTGCACTCCAAGAAACCACGTTTCTGTCCGGCATTTCGTCGAACAGTTGCTGCGCCGCATCGATTCGCCCATTAAGAACAAGCCCCGAGATCACCGTTGTCCAAGAAAACACAGTTCTAAAGCGCATTTTATCGAACAGTTTCAGCCCATCATCCAAAACCCCACATTTGAAATACAAATCCAGCAAAACATTATCCAAGTACACATCTCCAACGAAACCCGTTCTAACAGCAACACCATACACCTCCTTCGCCTTCTCCACCGAGCAACAATCCAAACACGACTTCATCACAAACGGAAACGTGAATTTATCCACACACACACCGCGGCAAATCATTAAATTGAACAAAAGAATAGCCCGATTCGAGCAGTTATTCACAGTGTACGCTCTGATGAGCAAATTCCAGGCGAACGTCGACGGGTTATCGATCTGCTCAAACACCGAGGCGGCGTAGTCCGGCTCCCCGTACGAAGAACAGAGGCGGATCAATTTCGCGACAACCACTTGGTGCTGGTCGAGGCTGTTTCGGATGATTTTGGCGTGGATTTGCTTCATCTGCTTGAAAGTGGCGCATCTCTGGAGAAATATGAGTGCGTCTTGAGAGGTGAAGCTTGGTCGGGAGCTCGCCGGAATATTCCTCGCCGGTAAAACATCGACGGTGCCCAGTGAGAAACATGCTATCATAGTTGACGAACAAGGTGTTTGAATTAATGCCTGCAAGATAAACAGTTTTGAGATGAATGGTAGAAAAGGCAAGCGATGCCGACGAAGTAATGGACTACTTTATCCGCCTTAACTGATTATTCTTCTTCTCCCATTTTTTTTTTTTTCATATTATAATAAATAATAAAAAAATAAAAAAGTTGTATTATGGAAATTAGGATTTTTTTTTACTTTTATTTTTATTCTTTTATTATATTCGTAATTTCAAGTACATTTTAAATAATAATCTAAATATTTTGCTAGGATTAAAATGAATAGATTTAAAATAAATTCGAATGAGAATGATTTGAAATAAATATAGATTCATTACATTGGAAGGAATCTGAAATCTACCGCGATTGCTTAAAAATAACTAAATTAAACGAGAATTATGGATTTAAAATTAACTAGTATTTCACTCGTACGATACATTGCACGGGGATCAATTCGAAGATCAAAATGCATTAACCAACGAACTAATAAATATCGAGGATTTAAATTGAAAACAATCGAACAAAAACAAACAAAATTGTATATCATTTTACTGAAATGCTATTCATAGAACAACTTTCACCGGCTTGCAGTGCGAATTTATTTCGCTTGTAACTTTTCTTCAAAAAATTCAAAATCCTCTCAAACCCTATCCAAGGCCCTTCGAATTCCTGCGGATTAAACGACCAATTCAACAACGATTTAAGGTAAAACTCGAACTCGAAATCGTTAATCCAATGTTTTATAGTAGTATATTAACAAATTTCGTCGAAAATCTATACGTTTTCAGTATTTCGAAGAAATTCGAAACTTTTCGGAAAAAAAATTGCGTTTCGTGAAAGAAATCACGAAATTAAAGGGCTAATTTCGTGATTTTTTCCACGAAATTAGCAGGATGGTTTGTTTTTCTTACGTTTCGTGCAAATTCTTACGAAACGAAAGCTTACATTTCATGAGATTTCTCACGAAATTAAAGCTTTTGTTTGTAAGATTTTGCACGAAAAATATGTGTTTCGGCCGTTTTGCAGTTATTTCGTGGAAAAACACACGAAATTAGTGCTTGTATTTCGTGAACACAAACATGAAATGTAAGCATTAATTTCGTGTATTTTTCCACGAAATTAGTGCAAAATTTCAGTTTTTTTAAAAAAAAATTGTTTTATTTATTACTATTATTTAGACTGACGTTAATAGTGTCTTATTTAACGGATGGCAGGCAAAGACAAATCAAATGCAATTATGCGAGCAGTTCGTGAAGAGGCTGAGCATCAAGAGCGCGAGCGCATGACTATGTCTACACGGCGTATTTTTATAAACTATTTAATTTTAAAGTTTATTTTTATTATTATTAGGACTATGCATTTTAATTATTGTTAGGAACTATTTAATTTAATAATTTGTTTTTATTATTATTAGGAACTAATTATTTTAGTAGTTTTGTTTATTATTATTACGAAGTATTTAATTTACTAGTTTGTTGTTTTGTATTTTAATTCACTAGTTTTTTTATTTGAATTTAGAAACTACGTACAACTGAAGCAATTAAAGTACACATTTAAACATTCCAAAACAACCTTACAAACAACCTTACAAATTTAATCATTTCAAAAACATAAGTTAAACATAAAAATGCGAAACACAACGCTAATATTCCAAAACATAAATTAAACATTAAAATGCAAAATTAAAATAAATACAAATTTAAACATAAGTTAAACTTTCAAATACACGGCAGATGGTTATGATTACCATTACTCACACTCAATTGCCATAATCCATCCTTCATTGATTTTTTGCCAATTAACCTGAACGGACAAGAACGGTTCTTCAATAGTACGTGTCGTCCAGATTGATATCTTGCACACGTTAAAACATGATATTTTTCTGATTTACAATGATTAATCAGTCGATGATTATGACTGATTGCTGTGTCTTTTGCCCACATAATTAACGCTTCTCAACTATCACACACAATACCACGTTCAAAGAAGTGACTATGATCGTGAGATTGTTCTCTTAGTTCCTGCATAAATATTTGAAATTGAAAGACAATATTTAAGGGATTTCGTATGAAATAACACGAAATGTAAGCTACAATTTCGTGTAAAAACATACGAAATAAGAGCTCCATTTCGTAGGTTTTACTACGAAATGTAAGCTTTAATTTCGTATGTTTTGTACGAACAACCAACAAATGATTTTAAGACACATTTCGTATAGTATTACACGAAATGGAAGTATATATTGTGTGTGTTATAACACGAAATGTCTAAAAACGTTGGAAATGAACCAAAAAATGTGTATTTTCACCTCAAAATCGAAGCCGTTGTCATCCATGTCGATAATACTTGCGCTCTAACTGATGTTGGTCAAAACAATATTGAATTTGAAAAATTTCAAGAATTAAAGGTTGAGAGTGTTTGAGAGGCGGTTTGGATAAGATTTGGAAAAGAAAAAAAAATGAATTATTTTGCACTGCGAGTGGTAAAAATCGCACTGATAATAGCAAACCCCATCATTTTATCACAAAAAATAGGGTAAATTATAACCACCCCCTGAGGTATGGTCAATTTACGAAAAAACCCCTTTGTGTTTGGATAATTACATCTACCTACTCAACTATGATTTTTCTTACGTCTCCACCCTTATGGTGTCAAATTCAACATAATCATCTAGTTTTCGTGGAATATGCTCTAGTTTGTACTCGTTTTGTGTAAAATACAGTTTCTGATGCATCACAATCTTATATATATACAAGCCAAAAAACACATATTATGATCATATTGCTTCAAAATGTGGAGTTCGAATGGGATAAAACGGGTACAAAAGTGATACTATTCCATATAATATCTAGGACCGGCAATTGAGCCGGGCCTAACCGAAGCCCGATGGCTCGGCCCGATTATATTTGAGCCGAGCCTACTTTTTAGTGAGCCGGGCCAAGTTTGAGCCATTTTACTAAACCCGATTTATTTATGAGCCGAGTTTGAGCCTACTATGGCTCAAACCGAATAAGGCCCAACCGATTAGGATAATAATAAAATATATAATATATTTATTATTTAATACTATGACTCAACATACAAGTTACCGTATAAGATTATTTTATTTTACGAAGAAAAGAGTCAAAATAAAAGGAATTAAGTAGTGACGGTGGCAATAAGTTAAATATGAATCAAATGCAACATATCACCGAGATTTGAGAATATAAAATGTTTACAATAATAAGAGTTACTAATCTTTTTTTACTTCTTTCGGTTTTATTTTCAAGTTTTTCCAATAACTTTCAATGATCGTTTAGGTTTTGTTTTTATTATCTTCAATGGAGGTAAATCTTGTTCACACTTATATTTTTATAAAAAAAATTTACTCATTACAATTATATAGTAATGGGGCTCGATATAAACTCGTAACCCGAAAAAATACATGAGCCGAGCTTGAGCCTATTCTAATGAGGCCCGATGACATGTGAGCTTGAGCCTATAGTAACGAGGCCCGATGGTATGTGAGCTTGAGCCGACCCAAGCTCGGCTCACATGGCCCGATTGCCAGCCCTAATAATATCGAAAATTCCACTAAATTTGAAACCGCAAGGGTGGACGTATAAGAAGATTTATAGTTAAGGGGTGGTTGTAATTACCCAAATAAGAAGGGGGTTTTTGTAATTTAACCATTCCTCAGGGCGTTGGTTGTAATTTACCGCAAAAATATACATAAATATAAACTAACAACGTTGGAAACATCATCCAAACTAAAATGTCATAACCAACTCCATGAGTGTTGATCGATCATAGCACCACTCTTGCACATTAATTTGAATATTGATACAGTGACATACGAAACTACGGTCAAATCAACAATTACTGAATGAATAAGCTATAATTATTTATTAGTGTCAATATATAAGTTTAACACATTACTTACAGAAAAAAAAATATAAATAACAAATGAAGAATGTGTACATAAAAAATATTGCCCAAAAAAGGGCAAAATCGAAAATCTTATCGAAAAATATTACTCTTTGAAAATAAACATGAATGCACATAAAATGTGTATAAGGGCAATGAAAAATGTGCGCATGCATGTAATCGATAAATGATGTTTGTTACGGTGCATCTTCGTATTCTCTAAAATATTTCTTTATACATTATGTTGTTATTAGCTGATACTGATGCTGATACTGATATATACTGAATCAATATTTTAAAAAAATAATGAGACAAATTTTATAATTTTAGTTGTACTTTTATAAATATTTAAATTGTCAAATCAATTTTTTTTTCTCTCGACCTTTCAACTCAATTTCGAAGCCATAAATTCCAAACATAAATCGCATTGACTTATATTTTCTCAAAAAATAATCACCTTACAAAACTTTTATCACCAAATTATTTATCTTCTACTAAAACTTATTAAAAGAAATTGGTTGTATTCTTTTTATACGAGAAACTATAATTTTTAACTTATCTTGTGATGAAATGGTTGAATGGTAGATATACATTAAATATTTAATTTATTCTTTTTAGCATGAAAATAAATTTAAGGAATTCGCTATTGCAAATTTAAAATGTCTCCATCAAATCCTCTCATCTGAATGCACCATAGTCCACAAGCATATTTATTTGCACAAATAGAAATTACAAGTTAATGGAATAATGAAACCAAAAAATCTTTAATTTTTTTTCGGGGAAATTACGAGAAACTCCCTAAGGTAAGGTCCAATTAAGAAAACAAATATCATGTTTGCATTATTACGAAAATTCCACTTAATTGACCCTTTATTTTTTCTAAATAACAGAAAGGTAAAACGGACAAAATATATTTTCTGTAAATTTAAACGGTCAAACACTAATCAGAGAGGGATTGTCGTAATTATGAAAATATGAGGAAGATTTACATAATCATGCCTTACCTCATAGGGTCATTTTCGTAGTTTGTCCTAAAAAGTAAATTAAAAAAATATTATTTTATCTAAACGTCCCGAAACTAAAATATTAACGTTAAATTGTCAGGTAAGTCGACATTCAATTATTATTATTATTATTTTGCTTAACAGACTAAAGTATCCTTCAATTTATAAAAGAAATGGTCATTCCGTTTCAAAATTAACTAGTGCTTTAAAGAAATGGGTTTTTGTGCACAAGTCCCCAAACAAGCATCTTTATTATTTTAGGTTTACGGGTTATATCTCTTTCACCAATAAGCACATCCCTTTAATATTAATTATAAATAAAAGAAACATTCATGTATATGTCAATATTACCCCAAACACTTTATACCCAATTATTAATTGTAACCCCAATTTAATAAATTTTGTCCACAAAAATCCAATTTTGACCACAAAAATTCAATTTTGACTTTTTCTTTCAAAAACATTTTTTTTCAATTTTTTTTTGCCGACGGATTCCCGCGTTGACTTTTCGAAATTTTTTTTTCGCCGGTTTCCGGCGTTGACTTTTTTTTTTTTTTCATTCCGGATTTTTTCGCCGGTTTCCGGCGTTGACTTTTTTGTAGTGTTTTTAAGGGTTTTTTTGTTTTTTTTTTTACGTCCGCCGCTAAACGTTGACCGTAATTGTGTTGTTACTGACAGTAAATTAACGTAATTATACTGTCAATGACGGTTAATTAACGTAATTGTACTGCCGTTGACAATACATTTATGTAATTGTACTGCCGTTGACAGTAAATTAACGTAATATTATTATTTTTTATTTTTTGTTGTTTTTCTTGATTTGTTGACAAGTCAAAGTAATTATATTATTGTCGTTGACAGTAAAATAACTGTAAACACATTAATATTACTGTCAACAACATCAATATTATTATTTTTTTTGTTTTTTTGTTTTGTTTGAGTTATTTACGGAGTAACGTAATAATATTACTGTCTATTATTGTAATATTACTGTAAACACAATAATATTATTGTGGTTGACGGTAATATTACTGTTGTTATAGTAATATTGCTGTCAACCACATCAATATTATTATTTTGTTTGAATTTAGTTGTTTGTTTGAGTTATTCACGGAGTAACGTAATAATATTACTGTCTATTATTGTAATATTACTGTGGTTGACGGTAATATTACTCTTGTTATAGTAATATTACTGTCACTCACAGTAATATTAATTCTTTTGCCTTTTTATTATATTTACATTTGTTGAACGGTGAACATAGTAAGTAATATTACTCTATTACACAATAATAATGAGTTTTGTTGTGTTAATATTACTGTGCTAGAGATTAATATAGCAATATTATTGTGCTAAATTGTAGTTTAGTTAATTTTATTGTGTTTAACAGTAATATAGTTAATATTACTATCAATCACAGCAATATTGTTGTTTAAAAAAAAAAAATTTACACAAAGAAAGAAAAGAAAAAAAATCGAAAAAGTCAACGCTGGAGACCGGCGGTCAGAAACCGGCGAAAAAATCCGGAAGAAAAAAAATAATAAAAAAAAATTGAAAGTCAACGCCGGAATCCGGCAGGAAAAAAAACATTTGCAAAAAAAATTGAAAAAAAAGTTTTAGATCAAAATTGAATAATTTGTGAAATTTGGGGTCAAATTGTGGTTAAATTAAATTAAGGATGAAATTGGAGCATATTAAAGTATGAGGGGTTATTTTAGTCCTTTACAAAAATCTGGACCATGTGTGAACTTATTGGTAAAGGAGTTTTTTATTTGAATCTCTTGATGAATAAATATTCATTAATGAGCTTATATGTAATGACCTCTTAAAAAAAATGTAATAACTATATTCCAAAAATGAAAAAAAGGAAAATTGTATGCACATTTACTTTCCTATTTAATTTCAACAAAATAAACTTTAAAAAGGCCAAACAAAATTATAGTGCATTAGCCATAGCTATCCAAACAATGTGTAATGAGCCCAAATCAAGAAATTGGTGTTATGAATATATATAAGAAAGAAACGTTTGATAATCCTAAGAAACTCTAATGATACTTTTGTAATTATTTATTTTTAATTTTTATGTATTAATTTTTTAACTGTATTTTTCAACAATTATCAACATTGACACTAAACTGTGAAAATCCTACCAGCTTTAATCTACTATTTTTTGTCAATACATCTCAAATCTTAAGAGATAAAGATAGAAATTCGATTTGTTCAATCTTAACTAATTTGTTTGGAATATAAATCTTACTAGGTAAAACACAAATGTTATATAAAACATGAATAGTTCTATTTTCTTTAATTTTACTATGTTAAGAGTATTATATTTTTTTTATTTTATTATTAAGTTGATTATTTTCTTTCACTTTTAAAATACGATTCCGTGCATCGTACGGAAAAAGAAATGCTAGTATATATATATATATATATATATATATATATATATATATATATATATATATATATATATATATATATATATATATATATATATATATATAGACACACACACACATTATATTTATTTATTTACATTTATATGCAGAAATAAACGTCAATTTACGATAATGTACTACTCGATTTTCGATATATGTATCACTCGATGTAACATTTATGAGTTCAAATTCAAATGCTTGATGATATTTCTTTACAAGTGACTTATTTAACATGAGTAAAAAAATATTCCATACAATTTTCAACTGGGACCAAAATATGGCATTAATTGACGATAATAGGTATGTTGGTTTTTTAAGGGAAAAAATTGAATTTAAGCATGTTAGTCGGTTGAAGGGGAGAATTTAATATTTTCCATAATTAGATGGGGTATAATGACATTATATAACATAAGGGATGGAAAATTTTGGTCCACCTTAATGCTATTTATTTAATTGAGAGCAAAATTCACTTTGTGCCCCTAAATTATGGGGTGCATCTCATACACACCCCTCAATTACAAAACGTATCAAATATCCCCCTACATTTTCTGGTCAAACTTTTAAAAATATAAAGACATTAGTTTTGTAATGTTTTATTATGAAATTACAATCTTACCCTCGCCTTTAGTTTATAGTAAATATATGTGAACTTTAGTACTTCAAAATATTTTAGCCGAAATAAGAAAAATACAAAGTCATCCTCTCCTTCATTTTTTACAATGTAAACTCATCTTGTAAATAGTACTTGGATGATTTTTTAAGCAATTGTTTAGTTTATTTTAATATTTTATTAATTCGAGTATATCTTTTTGTCGGTTATAATGGCATGTCAATTTTCTGTAATTAAAATCCATCGTGGAAGCCTAACGCAGTTTGAATATGTTGGAAGTTTGACTTACATTGAGAGATGTTTACCCTAATTTGATGTCCTATTTTAAAATATTTGGTTTAATTAAAGCAATTAATATCCGGTTATTAATGCAGTTTGGTTTAGAATGCCATATAAAATTGAGTTTCAGACTACTTGTTGATGACAATTAGAACTAACACCGAACATTATAGTGAAATTAAGCAGAAAAAATGAGCGGAAAAAAAAAAACTACTTTCAAATGAAAAATAAAGGCAAGAAAATGAGGCACATGTAAGCTTTTAGCCCTTGCACAATATATATAACAAATAGAGCGGTAAAAAAGTCAGAGAAAAGATAAATGCTATAATAAGTGCTTGTAATAAGAAAGTCAACAGATACCATCGACCTATTTAAACATAGTACAAAATGTGAGGGGGGTATTTAATAAATTTCATAATTGAGGGGTGTGTTTGCGATACACACCATAATTCAGGGATGCAAAGTGAACTTTACCCTTTAATTCAAGATATTATTCTATGCTACCCCAATTTATTCTAATTATTGTTTGATAAATTTCACCAAATGTTAATTGTACTCCCTCCTTCCTATCTAAATTGTCATTTTTGTTTAGTAAAAAGTAATAAATTATAAATGTTTATAAATTTCAAGAAAAACATGATAAAATAACTAAAATACCCCTTCTCGAAAATTAAGATTAGTAAAAAATAATCAAGAAAAATATAATAAATACTTCATCACAAATATAAGTGACAAGTAATTTTGAAATAAAAACTTTTATTCAATAAATAATATAAAAAAGAGGGAGCATGTAATTTGCAATTTATGGTGTGTAGGATAACACCACCATTTATTTCCATAAAAAGAAAAAAAAATATGCATTATGAATGACATATACATACATATATACATACATACATATATACATATATGCATGTACACACAAGCATAGATGTTCCACTCTTCGCTATTTCTCTCTCTCTCTCTCTCCTTCCGTCGAAGTAAATAATAATAAATCAGACAAAATCAAAGAAAATCAAAGAAAATCCTGGAAGAATCACGAATTTCATCAATTTAATTGCATATTTCCAGAAGATTGATTTTTCCCCAATTTTTTTCCCTATCTCCAATTGGTTTCCGGAATCTTCGGAGCAGCCCGATCCGACCAATCTCCGGCGCTTCGATTTAAGTGAAGAATATTTTCAGTTGAAAGCCAACAGCCCTAGCTTTCCACAACCACTTGAAAAGGTATGCGATTGATTCTGTACCGTTTGTTATGAATTTTTCGAATTTCGTACTGATTATTAGGTTACAAATGTTGCGATCTGTGTGTGTGTTTTTTCTTGGAGTTGATGCGTTGTTTTTTAATTGTTGCTACAGTGTGGGTTTACATCGATTTTGTGAATTATTTAATATTGTTTGGAAATTTTTGGGTAATTAGTTATTTCGATTACTATTGAACTTTTGAATCTTGGAGATGTGCAGAGAAATGGGATCTTAGTGGGATTGAATTTGGTTGTTGTGATTGTTTTTGTGATTATAAGCAGATTTGCACTATTGTTAAAACATGATCGGTTAATTCTTATTATTGGGAAATCATAAATTAAAATCGAAATGTGCTGTGTTAAGATTTAAGAAATGAAGTTACCGCATTCACTCATGTTGAAGTTATTTAGAAATGAAACGTTGGGTCGTATAATTTTCGTTTATAGGAGCCGAGAGTTGGCTTAATGTGTGATTCTTGAGTTGGGTGAATGTTGAGTTCCCTTCGCACAAATTTCTAAGTTTTCTTGTGTCTTACTTAAATATCTTGAAATAATTGGGAAGTGGGGTAACTAGAAATGAAGTATCGTTCTTTTAGTTTGAGGGGGCAAATTGCAACTATTTTTATGGTTTGAGGGAGCAAGTACAGAACGTATGATTAAACTGTTACTGACCCTAGAGGTAGTGAAAATATACTGTTGTTTGTACAAGAAACTTACTGTTACTAAGGCAACTCCCTAGTTTCTTCGGGTCTTACGTTATTTGGAAATTTATTTCTGTAAGTAAAAGAGATTTTTTTCCCCTTTAATTGTTTCTGTGCAAGAGTAAAAACATGAATTGTTGGATACTGTTTTTCTTACCCAAGACTTTATGTCTGTCCAAAACAGAACACTTTAGCCCCTTTGCTTGATTGGTAGGTTTTGTGTACTGGTGCTTTTCTTTGTCTTCGTTAAAAGTAGTTCCTTCCTTATACTTTTTTCTCATCCACCCCTTCCTCAGATTCTCAATTGTTTATTAATAATTTTCTACCCTTTATAATCCCCTTTATTAATAATTGTTTCTTGGATTTTTGTTTGTTCCTTTCTGTTACTTGTTCAATCTTTATTGCTAAGGCAGTGTTGTTATGGGGTTCAATATCTAAGGGAACTTTGAGGCACCAAATTCGTTACTGGAAAAGATAAGGTGGTATTTTCCCTTATTCTGAAAAATCTTTCTAACTTGTGACTCCTTCAAGATTCTGCATTTGAATTTCCTCTATAGATTATTGTATTGTAGTTTCTGTGTTTCTTGTATCATCTGTGCATTTAAACCGCATGTATGAATTATTTTTTCTGTATTTCTTGCTTCGACTCTAGAATGATATGACCGATATCTGAGTAGTTTCTTTTTGTTGTGTCAGTGGTTCGAGGAGCGAGTTGGTTGGCTAAACTGGGAGGTTTTGATTTGCTTTATTGGTCAGTGGAACTTTGGATGATTGAATAGCATAGTTTGTTCCCATATACTTACAAGACATGTCATCTGTTGATGTATCAAAGTACGAGCATAGTCCTGTCCATAAGGCAATAATCTTGAAGGATTATGCTGGACTTAGGAAAATTATTGCAGGCCTTCCCCGACTGTGTGACCCATCCGAGATTCACACAGAATCGGTTTCGCTAGCAGAAGAAGCTAAAGCTGACATCATAGCTGCTGCGATTGATCGACGCGATGTACCGGAAAGAAATACGCCGCTTCATTTGGCTGTCAAATTCGGTGACGAAACTTCGACAGAGATGCTCATGCTAGCTGGCGCAGATTGGAGCTTGCAGAACGAACAGGGATGGAGCGCTTTACAGGAAGCAATATGCAATAGGGAAGAAGGGATTGCTAAAATTATAGTCAGGCATTACCAGCCTTTAGCTTGGGCGAAATGGTGCAGAAGGCTACCTCGGTTGATTCAAACGATGAGAAGGATGAGGGATTTTTACATGGAGATCACGTTCCACTTTGAGAGTTCGGTTATCCCTTTCATTTCAAGAATCGCCCCTTCGGATACTTACAAAATCTGGAAGAGGGGCGCTAATCTGAGGGCGGATATGACTCTGGCGGGTTTCGACGGTCTAAGGATACAGCGTTCGGACCAGACTGTTCTTTTCCTAGGCGATGGGTCCGAGGATGGTCAAGTTCCTCCAGGTTCACTCTGTATGATATCACATAAAGATAAGGAGGTAATGAATGCTTTGGATGGTGCCGGAGCTCCGGCGACTGAGGCGGAGGTGCAGCACGAAGTGACTGCAATGTCTCAGACTAATATATTCAGGCCTGGCATTGATGTCACTCAAGCAGTTCTTATACCTCAAACGACATGGAGGAAACAGGAGAAAACAGAGATGGTGGGCCATTGGAAAGCTAAAGTGTACGACATGCATAATGTTGTTGTGAGTATTAAATCGAGGCGGGTCCCGGGTGCCATGACGGATGATGAGCTTTTCAGCTCGACCAATGAAAATGAAGGAGACAATGAGTTCGACGATATTTTGACAGAGGAAGAGAGAAGGCAGCTCGAGGTTGCTCTTAAAATGGACGCCTCAGATAATGGCAATGAAAACGGTGACGGGATTATTGCGCACCGACACAGTTGTTACGACCAAAGGGATATTCCCATTGAGGAGATTGATGGTTGTAGAAATGGAGAAGCTAGGCAGGAAAAGAAAGGGTGGTTCAATGGATGGAGGAGAAAGGAAAATAAACATGAGAATGAGAGAAGAATTGCTCCACCGAGGGGTTCTTTGTGTGTGGAGGAGAAAGTTAGTAATCTTCTAGAAGATTCTCCTAGTACTCAGAATAGTACAGGTAGGCACTCTGTTGAGGTGGTTGTGAAAAGGGATGAGCATCGGAGAGGAAGAGAGGTTAAAGGTCCTTCTTTGACGCATATTGATAGTGGGAATCGAAGAAAGGATGTAAATAAGGAGAATGAATATAAGAAAGGTTTAAGGCCGATTCTGTGGCTTTCTCCAGATTTTCCGTTGGGTACAGAAGAACTTCTTCCTTTGCTCGACATTTTAGCGAATAAAGTTAAAGCTATACGACGATTAAGAGAGTTGTTCACTACAAAACTACCCAAGGGGACGTTTCCTGTGAAGGTATGGTTTGTTACTTGCGCTTTACGGAACTTATGTGCATGCTTCATTTAATTCTTCTTCACTATTACTGATATTTGCATTGGGTGTTACATATTTATCAGTGTATGTGATGAGTTTAGAAAGTTTGTGTATTGACGTAATTCAACTATTGTGCAATAATTCTTTTCATCGTCTTCGAACATGATAATCATGTAACATGAAGTGTCAGTTATGCGGTTCTCTTGTCAGTGACCATATTGGTAAAATCAGACGTAATCTCGTGGTCTGCAACATCACAGCATGGACCAAGTAATGAATATGCAGATTTGATGATTACATATTTTTTTCCCATTAAATTAACTTCATGGCTTCTCATACACAAAACTCTTTGGAAAATGCATGGCTGCCGTTTTTCATTAAAGTCTATTTGTGATTATTCTTTTCCTAGATATCGTGTGGGATATCAGGTTCTGTAAATTGCGACATTTTTGCTAGAGATTTTGCTTCACTTATTTGCTATTGTTGATTGTGGAGGTTGCAAGTACTAGAAAGTAGAAAATTCTAATTACAGAGTCCAATATGGATTGGGTGGGTCCCACTTAAAATGATAAGAGTCGGACATGATGGCTGAAAAATCGCGTCTTTTTCATCAATTTTAGCATGCCTTTAATGATAGGCCATTCTCTGATAGCATTTTATCAATAAGTAGATCTCTTTATCTTTAATTTTATCTACGAGTAATTGCAACTGTTGATTAATTTTTGTCTCTATGCTAATTCCAGCTGGCAATTCCGGTGGTTCCGACTATAAGGGTGATGGTCACATTCACAAAGTTCGAAGAGTTGCAACCGCTAGACGAGTTCTCAACACCCCCTTCAAGCCCAACTGCTTATAGCAAAGATAGTCCGTTGATTCAGTCTTCAACTTCATCTTGGTTCCAGTGGATAAAAGCTCCCTATCAACGAACCGGTTCATCTTCAAACGGGTCAAGCAGCCGGATCGAAAATATCCAGGACCCGTTTGCGATTCCTTCGGATTATTCATGGATAACTGCCGAAGCAAAGAAGAAAAAGATGCAGGAAAAGAGCAAATCCAAGAAAGCCAAAAGTCAAAAGTAGCGTTTACACATGCCAAACTGATTCTATTTGTTTTCGGTAATATGTGGTAAGAACATCATTGTGGGGGGTATAATAGTAATTTGGTATTGGATATGTCATCATTGTGGGGGGTTTATAGAAGTTTGAAAAAAGTGTAATTCTTGTTAACCGTTATCGAAAATTTGTTTCGTGTTTAGGGCGTGACTTCTACATGTAGTTTTAGCTTCTTTTACTCGAAGATTGAAGGGAACTTGTTTGTACATTCTTTGTTTTGTATTATCATCATTTTGTTGATTAGTTCATTGCAATTTGTTTGGATTTGTGATAAAAGTGGGATTGATGGTCAAATGACAAAAATACCCCGAACATTTCTTGTTAGATAAACGAAACCATGTGTCGTTTCGTATTTTTGCAATTGATGGTGCATAGACTTGTGCTTGATTGCTCGATCAACCCATTTTAGGGTTGATTGTGAATCGATTTTAGGGTTCGGTTATTAATCAAGACATTAATTCAAAAAACGAAACATTTGTTGTTGTGCCAAAATTGTCACATTAAAGCAAAAGGGTCCCGATTCGATTGATGTGGGATATAATGCAAAATTAGCTTTGCGAATGTGGCGTAGGTAAAAATTACAATAGAATATCGATAAGTTAACTCTCAATAAATTAATAATATAGCTTAAATAATAATTGTGTTGGTTCGACTGTATTAATTTATAAAGGTTGAACTGTAAGTAATTCATATGCTTCGGCAAAAGAACAACGCAAACGGAGCGCGTGAACATCGATAAATTTGGTGAAAAATGTACTTTAATCTCTTTATTTTGTCACAATAAAAGCTATATTTTCATAAACAGAAATGTTGCAATCATATATATATATATATATATATATATATATATATATATATATATATATATATATATATATAGAAAAATGCTGTCACGTTAGAATCTGAATTTTAAAAGGAATTAATTACATTGGTATATAGTATTCAACCTCCATCAAATTAATTAATTTGAAATTGAACACCTGACTTATACCCTAGCTTTGTCACTGAATGGCACATCTACAAGAGTTCCCTACTCCTCCTATATCTCCTTCTTCACTGCAAATATATATACATACATGCAAATAGTTAATTAGAGGCTAATTAATAATAAATAAATAAATAAAATGTTATATTTTTTTTTTTGAGATGGATAAAATGTTATATTCGACCAAGAAAAAAAAACTAAAATAATATGTTTTCCGTGATGTTACTCGTCACGAGCATGCATAATCTTAGGTTAAGCCTACGTTCGCATAATTTCCATGCAATACCAAAAAGAATAACATTATAGATAAAAAAAAAATTAAAATTAAAATAATTAATATTTTTAGGGTAAATTACAACCACCCCTGAGGTATAGTCAAATTACAAAAATCCCCTCATGTTTGGATAATTACAACTACCCCTCAACTATGAATCTTCTTACACGTCCACCGTTATGGTGTCAAATTCAACATAATCTTCTACATTCCGTGGAATGTTCTCTAGTTTGTACTCGTTTTGTGCAAAATTGCAGTTTCTGATGCACCACAATTTGATACATATACAAGCCAAAAAACACAATCATGCTTCAAAATCTGGAGTTCGAATGTGATAAAACGGGCACAAGATTGAGAATATTCCACATGATCAGAAGATTCCACTAAATTTGACACCGCAACGGTGAACGTGTATGAAGATTTATAGTTGAGGGATGTGGTTGTAATTACCTAAACAGGAGAGTTTTTTTGTAAATTAACCATACCTTAGGGTGGTGGTTGTAATTTACCCATATTTTTATAAAAAAATAAAATAAAAAAAATCTTAGTAATTATTTCATTTTCTAGCCAGTAAAATTTTATTCCATATTTCTGTCACATAAATTAAAATAGGAAAAAATCAGTATAATGAAGAGAAATTAAATCATATAATAAATTAATAATACATTATACCTTGGTTCAAATTCTTGAACATGAGCAATGTCTTTCCCATGTGCATCAGACCAGCTAACTTTTCTTATCCCACCACCTGGATTATTAATCATCTCCACCATTGATTCACTTCTCTTTAGATTACTCTTGAGAGCACTGGATTCAGCCTGATTAATAATCCCATTTGATGAACTTCTATCAATCCTCTTAACCAAACAACCCTTTTTCGACGATTCACTATCCATATTAAATAATCCTTCATTATCTGACCTATTATTTCCCGAACTCGAAAACCCTAATTTCCGGTTATCGATATTATTTTTGATTTCTTCGTCTTGATCTCTGCTGTCGGAGTTTCTTGACGCTACATAACACGAGCACACTAGTGAGGTGCACTTGTTGTGAGCCGCCGCCGCCAGGATATATCAAGATTATTTAATCCCTCAACAAGAACCTGATTAATTATTCGGATTATTAATTAATCCCTCGAATTCGGTCTCTTTTGGTTGCTGATTAATCAATCTATCATGAAAGTTTTTTTGAAGCAAGATTAGGGAGATATATATGGAAAATGGAGGTAATGTTTTGAAGAAATCAATCTTGATGCTTCAACATGTTTCTTCAGACTTAAGATATATAGTGGGATATATTATGATTTTTTGGTGTTTGTGGAATCTAAAAATCATGGAAGAATCAACAATTGTGTGTGTGTGTTTGTGTGTCTATATATATATATATATATATATATATATATATATATATATATATATATATATATATATATATATATATATATATATATATATATATAAATAAATTATAATTGTCACTTAATTATATACTTAAAGATTGTTTCCTTTTTCTTTTTGTTTGATTTAGAAGAAATTATTGATAAAGAATGTAATGAGTTATGAGACTGTATTGAATAACTTATTAATTATAGGGTAAATAATACTTAAATCTCATGTGGCTTAAATTTGTGCACATGACCCATTGTATTTTTAATATATGCACATGATCTCCCTGTACTTTGAACTTTGTGCATATGAACTCTTTATACTTTTACTATAAGCACATAACGCCCCTATCGTATTCCACTTGGTAAATAATCATGCTCAATAAAAAGATTTATTTTTTGAAAGTATAAGTAGGTCATGCGCACAAATTCAAACCACAAGGGTAAGTGCGATTTCTCCTGAATTATATATATATATATATATATATATATATATATATATATATATATATATATATATATATATATATATATATATATATATATATATATATATATATATATATATATATATATATATATGTCTATAAGATTATTTAGATGATATTATTTGTTAAAACTCTTACTAAACATTGATTTCGAGCTTCCAACATGGGTGGAAGAACTTATCTTCGTGTACCAGAAATTTGAAATCCACCACAATTGCTCCGAAATTGTTTAAACTAAGTCCAAAAAATAGTTATTGTGAATTTGAAATTCATAACTTCAAAAGCATATAAAGAAAAAGTTAATTAGTTATGAGATAATAATTATAACTGCACTTTGCTATATAAATTAGTTGGGTGCCATTGAGTGATTTTTAAACTTTTAAATCAATTTTCTTTTTGGGTTACTAAATGGGAAGTTTTGATGAGCTTATAGTAAAAGTAAAAGGATTTTTAGATTCGGTTAGAACATACAATCATGAATCGAGGGCTCGTGCCTCTCATCCACTAAGGTTTGTTTGTTTGTTTGTTTTTTTTTTTTTTTTTTTTCCTAGTGCTTTTGCACTCATTTGCAAGGTGAAAATTGATGAAAGCAACCAAAAAAAAAAAATAATTAAAATCACTCTAAAAAGAAGAAAAGAAAAAAAAAAAAAAAAACACGAGGGCGTGCAATAAGGGTCCTATTAATTATTAATCTCTAATTAGAATTTTTTTCTTTCTCCTATTGAATTGGGTTATTTTTTTTCATTTTCTTACAAAGAAGCCAGCAATCACATATGTGAAGGGGTGCAAGTTGGAACTGATTTTCCAATTTCTGCCGGTTCCGAACCGAAAAGTTCCGATTTCGGAACAACTTTTTTCATTCCGACTTCCGAAATTCCGATTTCCGAAATTTTCCGATTTTTTTGGATTGGAATTGGAATTCTATAAAATAAATTTGGAATTTCCGATTTCCAATCCGATTTAATTCCGAAATTAATTCAGAAAAATTCCGATTTTTTTTCCGAAAAATACACCTATAAATAGTATATATTAAATAATACTTATTTTCCGAAAAATACACCTATAAGTTTTGTTTAGGATTTTGATATAATGAATTGTTGTTAGAAGTTTTATTGGATATTATGCTGTGTTTATTTTTATTTATTTTTTTGAACTGAAATTTAGTAGTTATTAGTTTTACTTTTATCGACGTGGATGCTCTTATTTTCGAAAAATTATGAACATTTTAGAAAATTTCGGCTAAGTTTTGAAAATTTAAAGCTTATGTGATTTCCGATTTTTTTCTGAAATTCCGAAATTTCCGGGCCTTTTGAAATTGGAATGAATTTTTAGATTCCGAAAATTTTGGAATTGTAATTGGAATTGATTTGTACTTCCGATTTTTTTTTTGAAAATTCTCCGAAAATGATAATTCCGATTCGATCCATCCGACTTTCACCCCTACATATGTGTATAGATAAATCTCCCTCTCATATGATAATTTGTATACCATACAGGATATTCACTTAGATTTAGAAAGTGTTAACAGAGATAATCAAATTTGGATCGTTAAACGTCGCACTCTTTTACTCCCTGAGCAAACCCATCTCTCCAATCTTTTTTTTTTGGGGTTGGAGGTGGTTGAGAGGTAAAGTTGGGTTTTTCATTAAATCCACTCTATTAATTCTTTTTTTTTGGTTTTTTTTTACCTTTGTAAATGATAATGCTTTTAAAAAGAGAAATAAAGGTTAAAAAAAAAAAAGTACCTTGCGCGTGTCCAATGTTTGATATTTAAAGTGTTATTTGTACTCATAATAGTATGACACAATTATGTTGTCTATAATCTTCACACTAATATTGGCATAATGAGTAGGATAATGAAAATTGACAAGCATAGGGTAATTATTTCAATATGTTGGCCATTTGTTCTTACACGGCCTTCCAACTCTAATATTTTAATTGTAGGCCTATGTATATTGCATTAATCCTATATGATTTAGTAATGTTTTTTCTTTGTGGTGTAAAGATATTATCTTAAAAAAATGGCTTTATAATATGACCATACAATACAATGCACGCACCCAAAAAACACGCACCCACAGAGATAGAGATTCGAAACTTCAATCTCTTACCAAACACTACTATGAGAGATGCTCCTGATACTACTAGCCTAAAGCCTAGTTGATCAATTAATTAATTAATTAAGTTTGTTGGATCGCATTGATTAACTTAAACCGAGTTGAATCAACTCTAATTTAACCGATCAAATATAATCAATTGTTTACATAAACCCTAGGATCGATAATCATCATTCTTGATCGTTATATGGTAATTGGGGAATTGTTAAATATGACGAACAAACTAAATAAAATGACATCAAATTTACGCAGTTCAAGTATCTATTTATGTTTACGAAATGTATCATTTTATCAATACTTATACACAATAAGTTTATTCCAAAAGAATTAGAATAAATAGAACTTAACTTGTAGTTTGGATTAGAGGAGATTGAATTAATATTTTCCTGACTAATTAATTATTTTGTTAGTTTGACGTTAGGTATTATTTATTAAGATCTTGTATTAAATCTGTTAAATTCTGATATTATGTGTGATTTGTCATTAAAACCTTTTGTTTAATAAAATTAACATGTAATTTGAAGGATAAAATAGTCTCTTACTTATTTAGTCACCTCTTATTAAATTAATCTCAGAGAGAGATGCTACTAATTAATGAAATAGGAACATTAAATAGCGAACTTTGATTTCAGTAGCGAGTTTGAAAAAGTGTGAATCTTATCAGCCGAACGTATTATTAGCCCCTGCCCTTTTAGCATTAGTGTGTAGTGTAATTGCATCTACCCCTCTTTTTTTTTTTTTTTTTTTGAGAAGATCTACCCCTCTTATTTACTGCACCAATCTGACAATTATCATATTTAAGTTTTAACAGATCAATTCACCAATTAATAACATTTTCCTATTGAAATATGAAAATAGTAAATTTTAAATTGGGGGGGTGAAATCAACATTAACTAGAAATCGGGCCTCGGGCCTAATTAATTAAAATGCAAATGGTAGTGTACACTTATTTGGGCTTAAAATTCGGAAATGCAGCACTAGAAACGTGTAAGCACCAGAATCACTAACACGACTCTTTAATTAATGACACATCGTTTCTAAAATTCATTTTTTCTTCTCTTTTTTTCAGGTTTATTCTTCTTCTTCCATTTGTGCTTCTCAACAATCTCTCTCTGAAACTCAAAAAAGATCGCCAGCAAAATGAATAGGTATGGAGTTTCTTCATTATTATTATTTTTGTTTAAATATTTTATTTAATTTGGGGTTGTGGGTTTCTGAAATTGGTGAAAAGTTAACCTATGTTGTATTGAAATATGAGTCGATTTTGAGTGTACTCCAAAACCCACCACCTCTCTTATGCACGCCATGTGTTCGACCAAATGCCAGACAAGAATACCTTCGCATTTGATGCTCTTTTCATTGCATACTCCGCACACATTCGTCACGCCGAAACTTTAACTGGAAATTTGTCATTGTTACCTGACTAAAAATTGGCTTGATTTCGATGTTTTTGTTCACAATTGGGTGGGATTGAAGGTCTAGAGATTTTGCTTGAATTGATATTTAATAATTGATATTGGATCCTTCTTTACTTTTTTTTCTTATTGTGTTTGTTTGTACAAGGATAACTGCAAGAAGAGTGGCGTTCAATATTCATGCCTTGAAATCGGCACGGAGGACGCTGTGTAGTAATTCGGGTGTCAAGTTACCCGGTGAAGATCGTGATCAAGTTAGTAGTTACATAACTTTTATATCGTTTATTCTTTATTCTAATTCTTGAGCTATTGTACATAAACAGAGCTATGTTTTCTTTATTAAGCGTACTTGTGTCATTCTCTATACTCGTATGTGCTTCATTTGCATGGAAACCAAACAAATGGTTCTTTCACATGCTCTGAATTTACATTCTACGATCTTTCGGGATTTAATTGCTAATCCTCAACGGTTCTTCTTGTATGAGCTATCTATTCATTATGAATTTGAAAAGAAAAAAAACAACAAATATGTCAGTTAAGTAATCACAATAGAGAAAAGAAAACAATCATGGAATACCCGTTTTTTTTTTTATGTTGTCGAATAGAAGCTGATATGTTCTGCAAAATGAATTGTATTTGACAGAAATAGAAATACTGGAAATAAGATACGTAATTAAAGAGAAGAAAAAAGTTTGCAAAATCCATCTGCAGATAAATGTACTTGATTTGCAGTAAGGACCAAAAAACGAGCCCATCCTGTAGAGGAGCAATAATTAAGTTGCAATATTTCTGTTGGTCGTGTGACATCTTAAATAATGTCAACTGAAACTGAATTTTTAGAGACGGAATTTTTGTCGTACTATTTTGTAAAAGTGTTTTCTGCATGAAATTATGCCTCTAAATTATTATTACTATATCTAGGATCTTGCAGACAAGCACGGAGGATCGCATACCAATCTTCCGGTGCATGATGTTGCTATTGTTGGAGGCGGCATGGTTGGCATGGCTTTGGCTTGTTCTTTGGGTAAATATTTTATTTTTTATTTCTCGAAATTTTAATCTTGTGGTGTTCGAGATTTGCATGTAGCCCTTGGGGACCACATATGTAATTAAAAGGTAGCTTATATTTAAAATAATTATGTATTGAATATCTTCTATTACACTACTGACATGAACTTATGGTGCTGATTTTGCCATAATAACGTAAATCCGTACATCCAACACTCTTCTTTAGTAGTTTTCTTGAGGTGTTACTGTTAGCCTGGGTTTGGCAGCAATTGTCCACGTGGTGGAGGCCCGGGTATGGGCGGCCCACAATCGAATGCCGTGGGCGCTTGTGTGTGTTGAATGCACTATAAGGCTAGGGTTTGCGCCTTTCCTAACACCAATTGGTTTTGGGACAACTGGTAGCGCCTGAGGTCCTACAAGTGGTATCAGAGCCAAGGTTAGGGTTCGATTCCCAGCTGGAGCAATTGCTGAGGGGGAGATTGTTAGCCTGGGTTTGGCAGCAATTGTCCACGTGGTGGAGGCCCGGGTATGGGCGGCCCACAATCGAATGCCGTGGGCGCTTGTGTGTGTTGAATGCACTATAAGGCTAGGGTTTGCGCCTTTCCTAACACCAATTGGTTTTGGCTAGGGTTTGCGCCTTTCCTAACACCAATTGGTTTTGGGACAACTGGTAGCGCCTGAGGTCCTACAGTTACGTTTGGCCGTAGACTGTGTTTTACATCAGCACCCACCCTACTTTTTAAAAAGTCCTCATGTTATTAGATATCAGCAAAAACTCCCCTATAATGCAATTTTTTGAGCAAACTATCCCCTAAAGCGTCACCATTGAGGAGGCTGTTTGCACAAAAAATGCATTATCTGGGTTTTTTTTGCTAATATTCGTAACACAGGGGTATTAAATATAATACACTCTTTATAATTGCCTGGATTTTTAATTTGTTTTTTTAAATCAAGACGACCTTTGATTTATTCTCTGGATTCTGAGGCTGTATGCAGAAGCATGATTAATTGAAGATTTTTTTTAGTCATGCTTCATTTTCACATGGAAAAGTTAGCTCTTTTGCTAATTCAGATCGAGTAATAAAAAAAATTTGCGTACTCTCTGCTTGCAGCAAACACACCGTTAACAAAGAAACTAAATGTTGCCATTATCGATAGCAATCCAGCATTACTTAGCAGTGCTGTCATAAAAAAAGAGGACCCCCCCGATCCAAGAGTTAGTACTGTCACACCAGCCACTATAGCTCTTTTTAAAGGTACCAATTTTTTTTATTTTTTTTTGTAAATTTCGTGTTTTTGACTTAAGAATCACTTTTTCTTTTTATTTTGCATTACTTCTTATATAAACTATGTGAGCATGATAACCGTTTCTTTCAGATATGGGTGCGTGGAAATATGTCGAAGAGCATCGACATGCGTACTTTGATAAGATGCAGGTAGTGATATTGGAAAACATTTAATTTTTTTGCTTTTTATTGCTCCTGTCTTTTCTATTAATATTAGAAAAAAAAAATCCGGATTCTTTGTTTAAATCTGAATTTCGTTCAATGTCTTCTTCTAGGTATGGGATTACACTGGTCTGGGGTATACAAGGTACAATGCGAGAGACATTAACAAAGAAGTACTAGGGTAAGACAAAAAAAATGGTGCAGTGGGATTCCTTTTCGTAATCATACAATTCTTTCTTGCAGATAATGCTTTTTTCGGGATTTTTAATTTAGGTGCGTGGTGGAGAATAAAGTGCTTCATAGATCTCTCTTGTCATGCCTACAGGTATACGCTTATACAATTTATAATTATCTAAGCTATTTATTTGACTTGTGAAGTCCTTGCTTAGTAGGGAAGAACGTTTAGATTCTAGTTTCACTGAAAAACGAGGTCTACTTTCTTTGCCTATATATATATATATATATGTATATATGCTAAAAATTATTAATGCTGCATCATTTTACCTTTTTTTTTTTAACAGAATGCAGGTTCCGAGCAGAAAATATATCCTTTCAAATTGAACTCGATGACAGCCCAACCAAGCTCTTCATCAACTCCACACGGATCTTTAGCAAAACTTGAACTCAGTGATGGCCATAGCTTGTACGCAAAATTAGTGGTAAAAAATTCAACATTACTACCTAAGTATTTATTCAAGATTTTAAGCATTTGCTGAAGAAAATAATAATAATAATAAAAAAAAAAAAAATTAACCTTAAAAATAGGTTGGGGCGGACGGGTCAAAATCACGCGTTAAGGAGTTGGCAGGAATAACCTCAACCGGATGGAAATACTCCCAAAATGCGATTATATGTACCGTACAACACACGCAAGAAAATTTTTGCGCATGGCAAAGATTTCTACCCAACGGTCCAATTGCTCTTCTCCCAATAGGCGACAATTTCAGCAACATCGTGTGGACAATGAGCCCTGATGAGTCATCGAATCGCAAATCGATGTCAGAACTTGAATTTGTCGAAGAATTAAATCGTGCATTAGACAGCGGCTATGGCCCACGTCCGAAATCTCAACTGTCAGGGGCCCCACTATTCTCCTGGCTAACAGATAATACAACAGCATCATCGCCCGATGATTTATTTGAAGCTCCACCGAAAATTACTAAATTAGCCTCCGAAAGAATGGTATTCCCTTTATCATTAAATCATGCTAATCGTTACGTATCGAAACGTGTGGCTATTATTGGAGATGCTGCACATACTGTTCATCCTTTGGCTGGTCAAGGAGTTAATATGGGATTCGGAGATGCGTTTTCTCTCTCTAAGGTTCTCTCTCAAGGCATTGCAGTTGGATCAGATATTGGGGAGGTATGTTAATTTTCTCCTTTTCGATTTTATGCTTTTTATTCAAATTATATTTTAATAGATTTCGCCTTCATTTTATTTTCCGTAATCAAAACCCATATGAAGAGTACCTCGGCATGCTAGTTAATGTAGGCCCAAGTTTTTCGATTTCATTTACAGTGTGAAGTTGTGTCAGATGGCTAAATCAGCTAGGGGTGGAAATTGGAACATAATTTCCGAATTTTGTCGATTCCGATCTGGCTATTTCCGATTTCGGAACAATATTTTTCATTTCGATTTTTGATTTTTTTTGGAACGGAATTGAAATGCATATTATATAACAAATTCCAATCCGATTTTAATTTCCAAAAATATTTCAAAAATTCTAATGTTTTCCTAAAATTACACTTTCAATATCAATATGATTATATATACTTTATATATAGGTGTGACTAAAAATGAAAATTCTGAATTTCGTCGGTTTTGACCCGAAATTTTTCGATTTTGGATCATTTTTTTTTCATTTTCCGAAATTCTGATTTCTGACAATCTCGAAATTTTTCGGAACAAAATTGGAATTTGTTTTTCACGTCCGGGAAAAAAATGATATTTTTTTTCTTCTGGAAGTGAGAATTCCAATTCGATTCGTCCGATTTCCACTACCCCTAGTCAAGACTCTTGGTCTGAGAATAATACTAGAGCCGTTGTACCATGTTACAAACAACGAGTCATGGTCCTATAATTTACGAACAATGATAACTTTTCTTTGCCCCTTATATGAGCATTTATCTAATCTTATCTTATTTTTTTTTTTTTTTTATTTCTGGACCTTGGTTATGTTTTTACTCAGTTATCATTGCTAAAACGATACGAATCAGAAAGGAAACCAGCAAACGTGACAATGATGGCGATACTGGACGGCTTTCAAAAGGCATATTCCATTGATTTTGGACCGTTAAATGTGCTGCGCGCTGCTGCATTCCAAGGAGCCCATTACATTTCACCGTTGAAAAAGAATATAATCTCGTACGCCTCGGGCGAGCAGAGATTTCCGCTTTTCTCTTGATTTTTTCTGTAATTTTTAGTGTTAAATTTTGGAACCAATCTTGTATGGTTTTGTAAAACAATGAATTCTGAAATAGGAAGAAGTAATAAAAAGGCTCTCTTTTTCTTGATGTTTGGAGGCATTTTTAGCAATAAAAGTGTTATCCCTCCAGGTTTATTACATGCTACACCGAGTGAAATATATCGGCAGATCTTTATTGTTCAATTCGTGCACAAAAACCGAGCATGAACCAATAAATTTGGTTTTCATTATCTTCGACGAGTAAGCGCGGAAATCAATCAAAACTTCCATTTTACTTTCTACTCCAAACATAAAATGCGGAATGACAACTCTGTAAGCAGTAACAATAACGACTATAATTATGAGTGCGAGATGGAAGAAGATGAAACTAATTTTTTTTCACTGATTTATTTATATTTTTTTTGCAAAATTGATTTTGTTGTAAAAAAAAATGTAAATGAAAAATAAATTACAAAACAAATTAAAACTTTTAATGTTGGACTATAAGTTTAATTCGTTTTCATATATTTTTTTATTTTTAACAATTATAAAATGAAGAGTACATAATCTTATATATAAAAGAAAGAAACGCTGGACAACCCTAAAAACCTTAATGGTATTTATGTAATTATTTATTTTTAATATTTTTTTTTCTCTACTAATTTCAAATTATAATTTTTAGTAATTGTCCATCTCCGATTTTTCATCAATATATCTCAAATCTTAAGAGATAAAGATAGAAATACGATTTTTTAAATCTTAATCTATATATTTGGATTATAAATCTTAATATGCCAGATTTAAAAAAATCAATGTTATATAAAATATGAATAATACTACATTATTAAATTTTACTATATTAAATTTAGTGTATGATATTTTCTTATTATGTATTAAATTGATTATTTTCCACATTAGAAATAATATCCCGTGCATCGCACGGGAAAAAAATGCTAGTATTTATAAAATTAAAATCAACACTGGTATAAAATCTCGTAATTATAGAGTTTCTTTAAATATATACAATCTACATCCTAACTAAATAATATGCTTAAAATAACTCTGACGGAAATTTGGAATCTGTAAATAACAGTATCAGAGGAATATTCCATGAAATAAAAAAGATTAGGTTAAGATTAACGTCGTAAGAAGGACTGTTTAAGAGGACAACAAACATCAGAGGGTCTTTTTCGTAATTACCCAAACATAGGTGGGAGTTTTGTAATTTTATATCTTACCTTAACTAAGAAGGTTTCTTGTAATTTGCCCTACATTTAATAATGTTTGTTTTCTTTTGTTTGTGATTCGTTCCATTAACAAAAAATAAAGATTTTTTTAATATAATTTTGTGGCATAACTGCTTTTATTCCAGAGATTTTGTATATTAATAATAGCCAAATAATAAACCCCCAATATACATACCGCCGGCGGCTCCCCTTTCTTCGGCGAATCACAACCCCTCGTCTCCACCGGAGATGGCCACCACCGCAGCGATCGTCTCTTCGTCTCCACCGGAGACGGCCGCCACCAACGCACCGAAGATTCCGCTTGCCGGAAAGCGTAATATTCTGATAACTAGCGCGTTACCGTACGTCAACAACGTTCCCCATCTCGGAAACATCATCGGATGTAAGTACATCTAAATTCTGAAACCTAATTTAATTTTATCGCACTGTGTGTAATCGGTAGTTTAATTGCGTTTATTTTATAAATAATATATTTTTTTTGATTTATTTTTGAATAGGTGTTCTTAGCGCCGACGTTTATGCGAGGTACTGCAGAAACAGAGGGTATAATGCACTCTACATCTGTGGTACAGATGAATATGGTACGGCTACTGAAACCAAGGCAATCGAGGAAGGATCTTCTCCTCAAGAAATTTGTGATAAGTAAGTATTGTTTTTTTCATTGAAATTTTATTTGGATTTTTTTGGATATGAAAATCGTATTTGAACTTGTATGAATTAAAATTCAGAAAAATTAATCGGATTGATCCAGGAATTGAATTCATTTACACCCATACTAAAATTTAATTTTTCTTTATTTTTCAGATACCACGCAATTCATAAAGAGGTGTATGAGTGGTTCGATATAAGCTTCGACGAGTTTGGGCGCACCTCGAGTCCGCAGCAGACTGAAGTATGTCAAGCAATTTTCAAGAAACTATGGGAGAATGATTTTTTTTCAGAAAACACAATGCAGCAGGTGCTATATTATTCCTAAATTAATATTCCATCACTCTTTTTTTTTTTTTTGGTGAAGCTTATTAAATCAATTTGTTGGTGAAGCTATACTGTGATAGATGTGAAAGATTCTTGGCCGACAGGCTTGTGGAGGGTAATTGTCCAACACCTGGTTGTAATTACGATTGTGCGCGTGGAGATCAGTGTGACAAGTGCGGGAAGCTTTTAAACCCCACAGAATTACTTGAACCAAAATGCAAGGTGAGAAAAAATCGGCATTTTAACCTAACACGTAGATTCACATTTAGAGGATTTTTTTAAACGTTAGTGGTTGTGGTTAATGAACAGGTTTGTCGGGATACTCCATGCATACGTGATACAAACCACCTGTTTATTGAACTTCCAAAGCTGAAGGATAAGTTAGAAGAATATATCAGCGCCACGTCAGCGTCTGGAGGGTGGAGTCATAATGCGATTCAAATAACAAACTCTTGGCTTAGAGAAGGGCTTAAGCCACGATGCATCACGAGAGATTTGAAATGGGGAGTTCCTGTTCCACACGAGAATTTTAAGGACAAGGTAAATTGATTTACACGAAACGCTGATTACTTTTTCTGTGTTGGTTTTTCGACAAAATAATATGTTACTATTTTGCAATTTTTGTGGTTAGGTGTTTTATGTATGGTTCGATGCGCCTATTGGATACGTCTCGATCACTTCGTGCTACACGGCAGAATGGGAAAAGTGGTGGAAGAATCCTGAAAATGTGGAGCTGTACCAGTTTATGGGCAAGGATAACGTGCCTTTCCATACTGTAAGTCTTTTAAATATTAATCTTGGCAGTCGGGAAGTATGTAATTGTAACGAGCTATACGACACCTCCGTATAAAATTTTCAGGTGATGTTCCCATCCACTCTTCTTGGAACCGGTGAAAGATGGACTATGATGAAAACGATCAGTGTTACAGAGTACTTGAACTACGAATCAGGTAATATATGCACGGATAAAAAATATATTAACTGTTTCAGGCTGTGAGGCACCTTTCTTTCGTATGCTACTTTTGAATTTGATTTTCTTTAACCAAAATGTTTCAATTGTTTTGATTTTAGGGAAATTCTCCAAGAGTAAGGGTGTGGGAGTGTTCGGAAATGATGCAAAAGACACTAATATTCCCGTTGAGGTTTGGAGATACTATTTGCTGGCAAATAGGCCAGAGGTAAGCTCTTCGTAATGCACTTTCTCTTATGCTTTGTTTGTTAGATTTGGCACGAGAAAAATAAAAAAATGTTGAAATGAGATTAAGACGAATTTCTGGTGGTCCTAATGGTTCTCGAATAAATTAGATAAAATTTGTGGCAGTACTGATGAAGTTGCATAGGTATATTGCTTTTAGTTTCTTTTGATCTCATGACAATATCAGCAAAAAGTAACAACTTATTGTCAAATTGTCGAATATTTATTTTTTATGAGAATTAATAGAGTTGGGTTTATTTTTTTTATTATTTTTGTGATTGTTTCGTTAAATTAGGCATGGTGTTATTCATTATTCGATATGGGGAAATGGTGGTATGGTTGAATTTATTTTTAGTAGTAGTATGTTAGATGAGTTTTTTCCAACTATCTGCCTTTGTATTTTTCGAAACCGAAAAAAAAACAAGAACGAACTAAAACTTCTCCACTTTTGAAAAAAACATATCATAGTATAAACTAGTTGCATACATGCTCTAGATTGTACCGAATCACGACAAACACTGATTACGTTATTAATTCACGATATTAGGGATCAGACACAAAATTCGAATGGGCCGATTTGCGAGACAAGCTGAAGGGTGAGCTGGTGGGCAATCTCGGAAACTTCATCAACCGTGTCTTGAAATTCATTGCCAAAGGTCAAGGTATGTTCAATCTAGGGAGCTTTTCATCAAATCTGTTTCTCGGTTAAGAACTTTTCTTATTTTTTAGCACGGAAACCATTTTACTGACTGCTTCTTATTTATTAGGGAACCAGGTATCTGTGATGTTTCTCCTCATTTTTCAATATATATATATTTTTTTATTGTTAAATAATTATTGGGTTTATGGCAATGTAGGCGAAGGATATGAGTCCGCCATCCCCGTAGGTCGGTGCGTTGATTCTCATCCGCCAACGAAAGACTTCGGATGTAAAGTCGGTAAACTTGTGCAAGAATATGTAGATGCAATGGAAAAGGTAACCAATTGATCCATAACTTTGTCTCTCTTTGTTCTTTTTTGGTACACAACGACCCTCATTCCGCCTCGATTAACGTTCCGAGCAATGTAGTTAAAATCGAGATCTAAATCGTAAAATCGTAAGACTTTAAGATTTTAGACACTGTAAAGGAGTAAGATCGCACCAAAATTGCAGGTGCCCTAAAATCGTGTGAAATCGCGTTCAAAATCGTTAAAATTGTTAAAAACGCGATTTTAGTGTGATTTTGGCGATTTTGGTTTTTGTCAAGAATTGGGCTGAAATTTTGGATTTTGGACTCATAAATTCAGTTTTTTAACTGAAATTTTTAGCCAAATACCAAATAATCCAAAATATATAAAGCTCAGCCATGCCCTAAAATAACAATCTATCACGACGAGAAGAAAATACTTCTCTTCTGCTAAAAAAACATCCAGCGGTTGTGAGTGTTAGTTTCAGTTATCTCCTAACACAATTTATGTTAGACTATGTTTAATTAATGTTGGGATGTTTTATATTTGTTAGGACATATTTTATGTAAATTATGACTTATTTTATTTGTGTTACAGATGTTTTCTAAGTAGTAAGTACTAAATATATTTATTTTACAATACATGTAAAATCTTACGATTTTACGATCCGATTTTACGTTTCCGATTTTACTACCCCTCTCCGATTTCACTTAAAATCCTGATTTTGACTACCTTGGTTCCGAGTGGCATTTAATTTATAGGTGAAACTAAGGGAAGCCTTGTCGAAAGCCATGGAAATATCTAGTGCAGGAAACAAATACTTGGAAGTAAGACTTCATCCTACATTGCTCTATTTTTTTAAAATGCCACGGTTTATAATAAGGCAAAGATTTTTGTTTAAAAAATTCGATGATGTAGGACCCCCCTTACTATAAGCTTTACAAGACAGACGAACCGACGTGTGCTTTGGCTCTGAAGACATCAGCTGGAGTCGTTTATCTGCTTGCTTGCCTCCTCGAGCCCTTTATGCCGTCTTTCTCGGTCAAGGTAAATTTAAGAGCTTAGTTTTGATATCAAACGGAGCGGCAAATAATAACTTGGTAGTGATAAATGAATTGATTGTGTTTCATAATTCATTTTAGGTACTTACGCAGCTGAATTGGAAATGCATTTCACTTTCTGACGACTTAGTCGAAAGGGCTAAAAGACCTTGGGAGATCCTACCTACTCCTCATAAAATCGGAATTCCATCACCATTGTTCAAAAAAATGGTATATTCTACATTTGTCTATTCCGTTTGTTGTCGGTTTAACTTTTTTTCTTTACTTTAAACATTTGATATGATAATTTGCAGGAAGATGAGGACGTAAAATTTTACACGGATAAATTTGCCGGCAGTCAATCAGATAGGAAGGACAGGAAGCTGAAAGCTGAAGTTGCTGCTGCAAAGAAAGGTTTCGTTTTTTTTCTTTTTTTCTTTTTTCCGTCTCTTTTCTTTAACATATTGCGCAAAATATTCTTGTGTGATCCTTCTTCGGGCTATACTAGATTTTGTTTTAATGTTATGCTTACTTCATCGTATGTTTATTCTTCTAAAGGTGGTAAAACTTCGAAGAAGGAGAAGCTGGAAAAACCCGCCAAAACAAACACCAAGCATATAAACCTCGAAGAAATGCAAAGAAAGTGACGAACGAACTAACAAAAATTTTGTATAGGGCCGAAAAAAGTAATTTATCCCGGTAGATAGATATAGATATAGATAGTTGGTATCGTGATATAAAATTCTTAGCACCATCAGTGAGAGGACACGAGCTAAGGAAAAATATTTCCGACAATAGTTTGGATAACATCCTTATATCATCATAGCGCCAAACGTAAGACAGGGCATGAGATGAACATGTAGCTTTCATCCGTATACACTCGTAAGAATTAGCTACGTCCATTCGTTTTGTAGCTTTCATCCGTATACACTCGTAAGAATTAGCTACGTCCATTCGTTTTTTCGATCAATGATTAAATGTCTGATTGGTTTGTTCCCCAATGATTGAAATCATTTCCATTTCCATTTTAATTGTTTTCCGCAATGAAGCAATTAGTGTTCGTTAAGGTTTTAAAACAAGATTTCTAATTTAAACAATTTAAAAAGTTTCTCTATCCCCAGAACATGATTCGACTCGACTGTTGTAGTAAATAATTGTTGTCTTCAATAAAAAATAAATAAATATCACATTATTTTTTCAAAAATTTCAAAATATATTTCCCCAAAATGAAATGAAAATAACTTCGATTTGACCGAACAAACAATTTAGAGAGATACCATATGTATGTGGGAAAAGTGTGTTTTAGTGTAAAGAGTTTAGACACTAAAAAACATAAGAGCCAGAAGCGCCATGCAATGGGTGGTTTAGTTGATGGAAATCGGACGGAATAGCTTTTTCGGAAAATTTCTAATTTTTTTCGGAAGTAAAAAATGGGTTTCAATTTTTTTTCCGTTCTAAAAAAATCGGAATGCAAAAATTCATTCCGATTTCAGAATGCCTCGGAATTGGCGAAATTGGTGGAATTTCGGAAGTTACATTAGCTTATAATTTATTGTTTCAAATTCGGAAATTACATTAGTTTTCAGGCTATTTTTCTATTTTTTTGAAATTTTGCAAGAAAATGCAAGAACATCCAAATGAGAATTCGACAAAACGCAATAAATAAAAATAAATGTAGGAACAATAAATTGAAAATTTGAAACATAATTTTCTGATACCAATTTTTTTTTATAATATAATTACTTGATCCTGCATTATTTATATTTTTCATATAAAATATAATATAAGTTATATTATGGAATTACAAAACATATCATAAAACTACATTATATATTTCGAAAAATCACAGAAATATTCAGAAATAAAATTGGATCGGAAATTAAAATTTCCAAAAATTTTAAATACCATGCCAATTCAATTCAGAAGAATCGGAATGAAAAATACAGTTCCAAATTTTGATATTTTCGGATCGGAATTGGCGGAATTCAAAAAATACATTCCAATTTCCACCCCTAATTGTCGGTTACCTTCATTTAAAAAATAATAATAATAAGAAGAAATAACAAAATACAACATTACAATAACAACAAAAAATCTCAACGCCGAACCTTTAATTTTCAACAAATTGCCACACTACGCAGTACCACCGTCTCCACGGTGATGCCCGGCCCGAACCCAAACATGACCCCCCAATCCAACCCTTCTCCGGTGGAGCTCAGCCCCTCCTCGGCGGAGGACTTCCTCATCTCATCCATTATAAACAGTACGCAAGCACTCGATATATTCCCGTACTCGCTCAACACACGCCTCGACAACCGCAGTTTTTCGGGCTCCAGCGCCAGCTCAGCCTCCACGTCATCAAGAATCGCCCGCCCGCCCGGATGCACTATCCAGAAAATAGAGTTCCAATCCGAAATACCCAAAGGGTCAAACGCCTCACTCAAACTCGCGCCGATGTATTTCGATATTAGTTCCGGTACATCTTTCTCGAGCTCAACCATCATCCCGCAATCGGTGAGGTGGCCCTGGATGCAACCCTCGCTCTCCGGCAATAGTGTCTGTGCGGTCGAGATGATCTGGAAAAGCGGCCGCTCCACCCCCGCCGCCGCGTCGGAGCCCACCACAACGGCGGCGGCGCCGTCGGCGAACAGGGCCTGCTCCACTAGGGTGGCCATGTGGGTCCCGCTCGGGCCGCGGAATGACATGGCCGTCATTTCGGAGCAGACGACGAGGACTCTGGCGCCGGAGTTGTTCTCCGCCAAGTCCTTGGCCATGCGGAGGGCGGAGGCTCCGGCGAAGCAGCCCTGGTTGTACATCATGAAACGCTTGACGGAGGGGCGGAGGCCGAGGAGCTTGGTGAGCTGGCAGTCGCAGCCGGGCATGTGGACCCCACCGGTGGTGCAGACTGCAGAAGACGAGGTGGGTGATCGATGACTTGGGCTGCCCCCATTCTTTGATGGCCTTTTCGGCGGCTTCTCTGCCGAGCCTCGGCACCTCCGCCGCCGTAATTTCCTGCCGGGCAGCCAGCGACGGCGCCGTGAAGGCGCACATGTTCGGATTCTCTCTCAAGATCTCTTCCGTCAAGTGCGTGTACCGTTTCTTGATCGTTGATTTCTCGCCTGCATGCGTATTATTTTGTAATTTGCATTACTTAAACAAAAAATTTACTGCAAATTAAACTATCATGTAATATATTTATATTTATATATATATGCCAAATAGCACTTCACCTTCTAAAAAAATCAACTTTTGCATACAGGAGGATTTTTTTCGCAAGATGGAATGTTTAAGAAGGGTAAATTTGTCATTTAATGACATGCTTTTGATGCAGAGATGGCGGAGGCGGAATTGTGTGGGGCCAAGTTTTTCCGAATCGGAACGACAAGGGGAGCTAAACACATGCGCTGTGATTAGGGATGGCAAAAAAACCCCAACCGCTAGCTATCCGCGGGTATCCGCTCCGTTTAAAATCCGTTACCGAAACCATTAGGGTTTGGTAATGGTTTTGGTAAGAGAAAAGAAAACCGTCATGGTTTTGGTATGGTTCTGGTTTTACCTTCACGGTCATGGGTACCCGACCATTTAATATATATATATATATATATATATATATATATATATATATATATATATATATATATATATATATATATATATATATATATATATATATATATTAATTCAACAAAATATGAATAAAAATGATATTTTGGCAAATTTTTAAATAAAGTATTAAATAATTTAGGGAGGATATATATTTTTCTCTTTTCTTTTTTTCTTCCTCTTTTCTGAGAGTTACTTAAACGTTATCGGACCCAAAGTTATTTTTTATTACCGTAATTTAAATGGTAAATGGGTACCCGTGGGTACCCGGATATTCGCGGTAATGGTTCTGGTTTTTCCATGAACTTTTTAAATGGGTTTGGTATGGTCATGGTTTGAGCTATATTAAATGGTAATGGTAATGGTATTGCACTTTTTCGAGGGTACCCGCTCCGCTGCCATCCCTAGCTGTGATGTGCGATGGATTTTGGCGTTTCGAGGTCGTTTAGGCCTTCAAAACGACGTTTTTGCTATATTACGAAAAAATTAAATAATTCATAATTAATTCTATAAAAATCGGATTTGAAATCCGCAAGTTGGGATGTTTCCAATTTTCGGTATTCTACTAGGCTTAGGAGTTATTTCAGTTTTTTTTTTTTTCTTTTTTGCCTTTTTTGGTAATTTTGTCGTTTTCCTAGTTTGATTAGGATTTTTTCGTTTTCTTTAGTATAAATAATTGCTCTAGGGTTTATTTTTCAGCATCTTTAATTATCAATAAATTTTCTGAATTTTCTCTCAATTATTTAGTGGATTCTAGAGTTATCGTATTCTATAAATTTAATTGACAGTATTAAATTTCTCTTGTGCTTCCGTTCTAAAAAGGTTCTACTTGACCTTGATCAACTCTAAGTGGTTGTCTATCATCACTAACAATATGTGGTCAAACACATGAATCCATCATTAAATATTTCAATGGGGCCAAGATCAGGGGAAAATGAACTATGAATTTTTTGGGATATTTCGTACATATCAACAATAAAAATTAAATATTTCAAATTATTTTAATTAAAAATAAGTATAATCTAAAATATATTATCATATTATTGGATTTTTTAAGCTTAAAAATCATAGACTACAAGTTTTTTTTGAGGGGGCAAAACACACTATAATTTATAAATAAATATAAAACCTTATTAAAAATAAAAAAGGTAAAACAAGAAAAATCTCGCAGGGGCGGCAGCCATCCAAGACAAAGTTTGGGTCCGCCCCTGATTATATACATATGTGAAAACTTACAAATGCGCTTAAATTTGTTCTTAAGCTCGGTCTCATGTTCGCTGTTAGTGACACGGAAGTAGTAGTCGGGATATGTGCTCTGGTCGATACAGTTTGCCGGAGTTGCTGTTCCGATTGCTAGGATGTTGGCCGGCCCCTTAGCCCGACGTCGAGCCGCCCTATGGATCTCCTCCACGGCGGCCGTCATTTTAGAACGACAATATAGTACTTGTCGTTTTCGGGTTGATGATGATGGAAAACATATTTTTTTTGTTATAACAACGACTGGCTATTAGTGGTGATAATAAAGCTTTGGTATAATGGCACAACATGACTGCTTGTTGTGGGTTATGATAAAAAATAGAAGGAAAGAGAAGAAAAGAGAGAAAACTAATTGAAATGCCTATCTAAATTACTTGTATATATAGAAAGAGAGAGAGAGAGGGGGATTCAGTCTTTAGGGTTTCAACTAAGGGTGCAAGTTGGAACGGATTTTCCAATTTCCGCCAGTTTCAATCCGAAATCCGAAAAGTTCCGATTTTGGAAAAACTTTTTTCATTCCGACTTCCGAAATTCCGATTTCCGAAATTTTTCGATTTTTTTGGATTGGAATTGGATTTATATAAAATAAATTTGGAATTTCCGGTTTCCGATCCGATTTAATTCCGAAATTAATCCCGAAAAATTCCGATTTTTTTTCCGAAAAATACACCTATAAATAGTATATATTATATAATACTTATTTTTCGAAAAATACACTTATAAGTTTTGTTTTAGGATTTTGACATAATGAATTGTTGTTAGAAGTTTTATTGGATATTATGCAGTGTTTATTTTTATTTATTTTTTTGAACTGAAATTTAATAGTTATTAGTTTTACTTTAAATTAAATTAAGTCCAACTATTTAGTTAATTTATTGAGGATACCAAAAATTAAATTAAGTCCAACTATTTAGTTAATCATAACTTATCTTTGGCAACCAAACGGACCTTAAGTGATTGATTATGCGTTCAAGACTTTAAAATATTATCGATCTCCGTTGGCAATAATATTTTAAAATCTTATCTACTCGCGAATCGCGATGCAATAATTTACCCTGACTTATTTGTTTTGATTATGCGTTCAAGACTTTAAAATATTATCGATCTAGCTCCGTTGGCAATAATATTTTAAAATATTATCTACTCACGTGGAATAATTTACTCAGACGTATTTGTTTAATTACCCCAAGTAAATAGTGCACCATGTCCCCGGCTTTGTACAACCTACACCTGGTGAAATACACAATATTATTTTAAATCATAGATTTATACATAATAACACATCCAAGTGTGTATGTGTGCTTAGTGAGTAGTTATTTATATGTACTCGATTTTTTCTTCTTACATACTCCCATGTACTGTTCATTGTTTTTAGACATCACTCCCACCTATAATAATATTATTTTATGAGAGGGATCAATTGTAATATATATTTTTTTGTGCAATTAAATACAATTGTTTGTGTTCCAAGTTCCAACGTTCATAATTTATAAGGGTGCTAATTTTAAATTTTTTCTGTGTTTGTAAAAAATTGATTCGATCTGGAGTTGACCGTCAAACCAAATTACCTGGATACTCGATACTAGATCGTTAGTTAATTAAAAGCTTGTTTGAATTGCGTATTTAAAGGAAATAATAAGAAGGGAAATAATCTATGTTGCATGCACTGAAACTTTTAGAAGGTGAAGAGTCCCCGTATTCGATACATGGACACTCGGATACACCCTGACACTTCTCGGACACCTGTGGTGGGCCGTGTCGTAATTTGCTAAAAGTAGGACACCCGTATCGGGCAGTATCCACAATTTTAAAAAAGTTGGGACACTTCTCTTACGTTTTAAGAAAAAACCCTAATAAAAAAAATGCGCATTTTCTATTATCTCTAATACATATTTCATCTGTTTTCTTTGTGAGTCCACCCAAAACTCCAAAAGTCTAGCATGCGATGGCGACCAAGAACATGAGCAACAAGGGCGAGCGGTTCTTATGCGATGACGACTTATACATATTTTTTATAATTTATAAATGTACCCCTATATTTTTATTATTTATAAATATACCCCTATATTTTTTATATTTACGTGTATCTCGCGTGTCCGTATCCTAGTTTTTTGGAAATGCCGTATCCCTGTATCCGTATCCGCATATCGTCGTGTCCACGTATTCGTGTATAAAGAAATGAGGAAATGAGGAATTAACAAGAAGGCATAAAGCAGAAGAAGTTAGAAAAGAGAAGAAATCATGAAGAAAGTAAATTAAAGAAACAAAGATAAAATGAAGAAGATGGGTTAATCAGCATATATAAAACCCTCATGTGTTAAGAAAAACTTGCATCAAATTCCCTTATATTTTTTTTTTTCTCGCGTAAAATCTCCTTGTGTTTTATTTTACTTTGCACGAAATCTCCTTCTCCGTTAAAAGTTAACGTCGTTAACTATAGAGGGTTTTTTATGCAAATTTTTTGTAACATAGGGGGATTTAGTACATATTTTCTACGGGATAATTACAGATTTGGTTCCCGAAGTTTGCACGTTTTTCACTTTTGGTCCCCCATTTACCGCCGTCAACAAAATACACACTAATGTTGTCACATTTTAACACATTTAGTCCCTCCGTCTGTTTGACCGTCAATAAGTAACGGTCAACTGTTGAATTAGGGTTGAATGTGTGATTTTTCATAGATAAAAATTGCACTCAGACCCCTGCATTCTTTTAAAATATTCTAAAACCCCCTAAAATTTTATTCAACCCTAATTTAACCTCAATTTCATCATTTAATGAATTTTGACAAACGACCCCAATTTTTACCATCATTACTCCTAACCGTTGACCGTCGTTGATTTTTTTTTTTTTACTTTTTTTTTTTGGCATTGATTTTTTTTTATTTAATATTGATTTTGACGCCGTTCATCGAAATTGTATTCTCGGAATGTTGACTTTTTTTATTTTTCTTGATTTTTTACGAACTTTTTCCTTTGACTTTTTTTGTCCGATCAACACAATTTCTGTATAACACAATAAATTAATATGTAGTATCGTAATATTAAAGTTACAAACTTCTAACAAAGTTTTTATCTTAAATTCTAGGGCGTAAATACAATTTAAAAAAAATTCTAAAATCCATAATTTCTTCCCCTCAATTTTTTATTCGTGGAACCGCCAACGCATCCCAAAATTTTCCCAAGAAAATATGAAGAAGATGAATTAGGCATGTTCGGAGTAATTTGGAATGAGATAACCACTCTATAACGGTTTTTGGGGCTAACATCGGCCGTTACTTTTTATCTTTTTTTTTTTGTCTTAAAAATTTTCCGTCATTGAGATACGTTGACTTTTTCCTTTTTTTCTTTATTTTGACTTTTTTTATGATATTATTTTCTCGCCGATTATTAGTTTTGATTTTTTTTAATTATATTTTTCCATTACTCAACAATTTAAATAAAAATAAAATAAAAATCAAGAAAAAAAATGTCAACGGAGTTAAGCCAACATTCAACATTGGTCAACAGCGGGGAAAAAAGATCAATCAACAAAAGAGTCAACCGAGTTAAAAAGAAAGTCAACGTCGGACTACCCAATTTTAAAAAATCGGGGTCATTGGTTAAAATTGGTTAATTGATGAAATAGGGGTTAAATTATGGTTGGATAAAATTTTAGAGGTTTTTAGAATATTTTGAAAGAATACATGGGTCTTATTGCAATTTTCTCAAAGAAAAACCCCAAATTCAACCGTTGACCGTTACTACTTAACGGTCAAACAGACGGAGGGACTAAATGTGTTAAAATGTGACAACATTAGTGTGTATTTTGTTGACGGCGGTAAATGGGGGACCAAAAGTGAAAAATGTGCAAATTTTGGGGACCAAAACTATAATTATCCCTATTTTCTACAATACAAAGGGATTTTATGCAAATTAATTTATTCATTTAAAATTTAAATTATTTTATGCAAATCTCCATATGTTACAAAAAAACTTGCATAAAACCCCATCTATAGTTAACTGTGTTAACTTTTAACGGAAAAGGAATTTAGTGCAAATTAAAATAAAACACAAGGGGGTTTACGCAAAAAAAAATAATACAGGAAAATTTGGCACAAGTTTTCTTAACACAGGGGGATTTTATGATGTTTAGTCGAAAAAGACGAAATGATAAACTAGCTAGGCAAATATATATTCTATTATTTTTTTTGTATTGGGCTAAATAGAAATGGACTGGACTATGTTAGTTAAATTTGATGGACAGTGGGCTAACTAGTCATTCTAGTTTAGTACGTAAAATATATACTAAACTAAAATAAAATTCGAATTGGTCCCAAAAGAAATGAATATATGAGATTTTTAGTTTGTTTTAATTTTCGTCCTCAGTAAATTATCCTTATGATAGGGTCGATTTGACAATCTAGTGGGCTCGTATAAATATTTGCATTTGAAGTCCTTTAGTGGACATGGTCAATTCTATTATGTTTAATTGACTCAAAATCTTGACGATTTTATTGCCATTAGGAGACTTACAGGTATTATCTATAAATATTAAATACAATGTTATTCTGCACGAAAAGGTATGATCTATTTTACATCAAAACACACGTCTAATGAGTGAAACATACGTTTTCCTACTAACTTAAGCGTCAGAGTGTCTCCCCAGGCTCAAGCCCCGAGATTTCAGGTGAACGGAGCAGTTTTTTCGAACAATCGAGGATTGAGGAAGATGTTCGAGTATATCTCATTCAATACAACAAATAATATAAGTGCACACATTGTTTCGATATCTATCTCGAAAAAACCCTAATTAAGTCCGCTGAGAAGCTCTTCGCCGAATGTCTTCTCCGGCGAACTAAAGAGTTTTTTTTATAAAAGAAAACTTGAACATGTACGAAATGACATGAGGCGGAAAAAAAAGTGGTAGTTGGTCCGAGAGATAGATATTTGGCCACGTCGTATGTTAATGTACATTTCCAGAATTATGGTTACATTCAACTAGGTAGGTACTAGGTTGTTATCCATATGAACTTTTTCACATGTCAAGTGTTGTCTTGTAATCAATATTCGTACTTTCTCAACAAGAAAAAAAAAATTCGTACATTCACGAATCAAGAAAATATATACTCTTACTAATATTAATTGATAATAGTACTTCCATAATTAGGAGACACCGAATTCGATCTGCTCCATACATAATATAGGAATATATATATATATATATATATATGCCCAGTTTTAGAGAAAATCAAATAAATAAATATAACAAAAATACACATATTCACACTTACTCATACGTATGACGACCATTACCGAAATTTCGGTATTATGAAATTCATTACCATTGCCCAACCAAAAATTTGGTATGCTGAAATCGGTACACTAAAATTTCGGTACGGTAGGATATGGTAATGGTAATTACCAATTTATGTTGACTACTATTTAAATCTAAATTGAATATCATTTTTTTCAAAAAAAATTCAAGGTATATACATATTTAAAATGTTCAAAACTAGTATTTAGATATAAGTATTCTAAATATATGCTTTTAATTTACCTAATGTGAAATATTTCGTAAATACAATTATAACATAAAAACTTTTAACATCAATTATATCATCATTAATGAAAGCAATTTAAAATATTTTTGACATATCTAAAGAGTATAATTAATTTAACTAATAATAATAGTTAGTTAGGATACTATGTTCACTTTTTATATATAATAAATTAATTATTAAAATAAAAATTATTTATTAATAATATTTCGGTACGGTAGGGTAATACTATTTTAATAGTATAATATTGAGGGTCGTTGCCCTACCAAAATATTTCGGTAGGATACGGTAATAATTCGGTAGAAATATTTTGGTACAAAATCGGTAGGGTTCAGTACGGCGACGCGTTGATAGGGCAATTTGGAAAAGAAAAATCCTCCCCTGCGTATGTGTACATAGTGGGTAATTATTCAATTAAAATAGTGTGTTTCCTCAAAATGAGAATTCCTTTATTTACCATATTTAAGAAAATTAAATAAATAACATCCAAACATATAAAAGAAATAACTCAAAACACACAAATTAAAAAAGAAAAAAAAAAAGAAAAAAAAAGGGCACACAAATTAAATGAAAACTAAAAAGGGTCCACAAAAGTCACACTCCCACATTAAATAACTTGACTGGCAGGGCTTCTCAGTTGATAGCGACGCTGTGCAGAACCACCGTCTCCACCGTCAGGCCCGGCCCGAACCCGAAAAGCACACCCCAGTTCAGCCCTTCTCCGGTGGTCCTCATCCCTTCCTTGGCGGATGACTTCCTCATTTCGTCGAGTATGAAAAGCACGCACGCGCTCGACATGTTTCCGTACTCGCTCAGCACGTGCCGGGTCGACCGGAGTTTCTCCGGCTTGAGTGCTAGAGTTGACTCCACCTGGTCAAGTATCGCCGGACCGCCGGGGTGAGCAATCCAGAAGATGGAGTTCCAGTCGGAGATTCCCAAAGGATCAAACGCCTCCTTCAAGCTTTTTCCGATGTGCTTCGAAATCAATCCGGGAACATCTTTCAGTAGGTGGAATGTCAGGCCCACTTCCCGGAGGTGACCGTCGATGGCGCCGTGGCTGTCCGGCAATAGCGTCTGCGCCGCCGAGACCAGCTGGAAAAGCGGACGCTCAACTCCGACCACCGGGTCGGAGCCGACAATGACGGCGGCGGCGCCGTCACCGAACAGGGCTTGACCGACGAGGCTGTCGAGGTGGCTGCCGTTGGGTCCCCGGAAAGTGACAGCAGTGATTTCGGAACAGACGACCAAAACCCTAGCGCCGGCGTTGTTTTCTGCCAGATCTTTAGCCATGCGGAGGACGGTTCCTCCGGCGAAGCAGCCCTGCTGGTACATCATGAAACGTTTGACGGAGGGGCGGAGGCCGAGGAGTTTGGTCAACTGGTAGTCGCAGCCGGGCATATCGACGCCGCTGGTGGTGCAGAAAACGAGGTGGGTGATCTTTGACTTTGGTTGACCCCATTCTTTTATGGCCTTCTGTGCAGCTTCTTTCCCCAACTTCGGGACCTCCACCACAACTATGTCCTGACGCGCGTCTAGAGAGGGTGCCATGTACGCGCACATGTTTGGGTTCTCCTTCAGTATTTCTTCCGTCAAGTGCATGTACCGCTTCTTTATCTGCGATTTCTCGCCTGGAAATATTAAAAAAAAACAAAATTACTATTCATGCAAAAACTTTACTATTTTCGGTCAAGCGGCGGGAGACTCTTTCTCTCTCTAGAATGAAAATTAATAATAAAATAGAATATAAAAAAATCTTACACATGCGCTGAAATTTTTCCTTAAGATCGGTCATATGTTCGCTATCAGTGATGCGAAAATAGAAATCAGGGTACTCGCTCTGTTCGACGCAGTTCGCCGGAGTAGCGGTTCCGATGGCCAAGATGGTGGCGGGGCCCTCCGCCCGTTGAGCCCGGCGAATATCCTCAATGCTGGCCATTTTCGCCGGAGATGAGAAGTAGGTTTTAATTTCAGCGGTGGTGGTGGTGGTGGTGACAAAATAAATTAAATATATTTTTGTTTTGTGTTGTTATAGAAATGGAGAGTGTATTTAGGGGTATATATATATATGGAGTTAGTTAAGTTGGTAGCTGGAATATCAAACGGTGGAGGAACGCTCTCCGGTTAAGTAAAGCCCTAACTACGTGCGGTGGAGAATAGCTACCCACGTGGCACAAACCTCCAACGTGATTCTTTTTTTCTATTTTTTTTTTTTTTTTTTGCTACCTAATTTTTTACATTATTAGACTGTTATACGTAGTCGAGAATTATTTTTATTTCCTTACTTAAGTATTGAGAATGTTAGATTATTGGGAAATGTATATTATATTAGTAGTCACGGCCAAGAAAATTTAACATAAACTATATTATATAATTTTAATTTTATATATAAAAAATAAGAAACATTAGGAGAACCTAAGAAATCATAATGATATATTTGTAAAAAGAAATAATATATATATATATATATATATATATATATATATATATATATATATATATATATATATATATATATATATATATATATATATATATATATATATATATATATATTTCGGAGCCACTTTTTGCGCGCTAATTACTTTCACGCTAAATCTCGGCTAGCACAATCCTAATCCATTACTTCTATATCTTTTCAATTGTTCTTATTATTTTTATCTCTTATCTTCCAGCATAGTTTCTCTAATTTTTCTTTATTTCATTTATTTAATAATCGATTTTATATTATGAAAATTAAGTATATAGAAAAAATATTTCAACATCAGTTTGTATTATTAAATTTGTATTGATGTTGTTATTACCAATATCACAAATTTATTATAATTGTTAATTGTCATATTTTAAATTAATAAGTATTTTCACGTTTGAAATGCTATCCAATGCATCGGGCATGAGAAAAAAATGCTAGTATTACTTAATTAAATAAAGGATGTCTATTTTGAGAAAATTGAAGTTTTGTTTTTTGAGAATAGAGAATATTGAAGCAATCCCTCCATAATAAAATCTAAAATATAATTTTAGGTTTTTGGTACTAAACCTTGGTAAAATGGTCCAAAATCTTTTTAATTTCTGTTGATATTTTTAAAAAAAATGTCAATTTTACCCATGCAAACAAAACATTTCTTATGATACTTTTTAAAAGACAAAATTTACCATCAGATGAGTATAGTGTATTAAAAAGTTGTAAATGTGATATTCAAGAAGAAGTAAAGATTCCGTGGTGTAAAGGCTTCCTAAGAGAAATTTTTACATTTAAAAAGTAGCATAAATAAATGTCACGTCTGTAAATTAAAAAAATGGTTTTTTTTGAGAAATATTACATGGAAACAAGCATCGGCAAGATTTTGGTAACTACGGAAATGTGGGATTTTTTTTTTTTGTAATTTAGCCAAAATTTAGCGGTTTTTTTTCATAACAAGTAACAGGCCCTAGTAAAATATCACGTCATAATATTTTATTTATATTGTTCATATAATTGACTAATTTGCATATTCAGTGAAATTTAAAAACAATACATTAAATAATGCCACAGTAATAACAAAGAAGAGGTAGTTGGTATGAGAGACATACGTTTGGCCACGTAGTACGTATTATAATATATTCATATCCATTTTTCTAGCATGACGTTTATTAATTCCCTTCACGCTTTTTTCTTTGTCTTTTGCATTTAAAGTACTGTAATAAACATATATTATATTACAGAAGAACTAATAACTTTTTATTTCAGGTTTTTAAATTTTAAAATAGTTTTGTTTCATTCGTTATAATCAAAGCTAGGAAAAGTATATACATAATTAATTACGTCAAGTAGGGGTGTGAATGAGCCGAGCTTGTCGATTTTTTTTTTTTCTTTTTGCTCGAGCTCATGTTCATTTTATATTATATATTTTATACATTATTTAAATAAAAAATAATATGTAAAAATAAAAAAATAAAGCTCGCGAGCCGGCTCTTGGGCTTACGAACAACTAATAAAAAACTCGAGCTCGAAAAACCAGAGTTCGAGGTCGAGTACGTGCTTTTTTCGAGCCGGCTCATCGAGCTCACGAGCGGCTCAACTCGTTTACCACCCAACGCCAAACCCACAATTAGCAACTCATATTTCACTCCTTTGTAATAAAAAAACAAATATAAGTATCCAATAAATAATTTAATTTTAAATTTTGTAAGCTTATAAGAAATTATAAAATACTTTTAGATTGATAATCTTTTTCATTATTTACAAATTACCTCCATTGATAATCAATCACCTTTTGCTTTTAGGGTCGATTATTGAAATTTAAATGTCAAATTCAAGAATTAGTTAGTTTTATAAATATGTTTTTTTTAAATATCATAATAGATTTTTAATTTTATCCGTGCCGAACCGAAAAAAACTGAATTACTTCGGTAAAAAACCGAACCAGCCAAAGGATTTGGTACGAATTGGTACAAATATTTGAATTACCGAAATACTGAAATTTCAGTACAATTCGACAGTATTACCAAATGAACACCTCTATTTACATATACATCAAGATAACTAAGAAAAATAAAAAGTGGATCTAATATAATATTTAGCCTGTTTAGGGTAGAATTAGGTAATTAATTAGTGAATTATTAATTAATAATTAGTACATTCCATTACTTGTGCTGCAGAAATTCCTCCCATTTATTGACTATCATTAATCAACAATAAAATAGTTGTCACACAAGTTGCCAAGTATTGAATAAAATCATCATTTGTGCCACAAAAATTCAGATTCATGTATAATTTATTTCTTTTGTAGCTGCAATTATTTAAACGGGTATGGGTTCAATCACGTGACCAGTCGGATCCAAAACTTGCAATTTATTAATGTTTTATTTTGCTATCTCCTATATTTGTAGAGGCACATAATTAATTTGTTAGGTTATGCACTTAAGCTTTGTCTAGTAAGTACACAATTAATATATACTATTGTTTAAATAAAAGATTTGATATTTAGGTCATTAGCCAATGTATTACACAGAAGCATAGAGTCACATTCAATATATATATATATATATATATATATATATATATATATATATATATATATATATATATATTTTCCCTAATTGTTTAGCAATTTGTAGATCTTCCTGCAATACTCACATTTCAGCTCTGTTGTTTCTCATTCATCATTTCAGTTTTGAGAGTCAAAATCTAATTTTATTTTCGATCAATTCAATGAAAAATATTGAAACTACTAGTTTTTTTTTAAAAAAATGTGTTATTCTTTATCTTGATCATCGAAAAAATGAGCACATAGTGATTCTGATGGGATCAGTTCGGCATGTAAGGGCTGAACTTAGACACGACCATGGACCGGGTTGGACCCGGGCCTGACCCGGATTTGGATCCGCCCTGCCCTGGAACCGACCCGCACCCCTTGGACCTGGACCCGGACCCGATTTTACATGGGTCGGTTTTGGTTCTTGATTTATTGGACCCGAGACCTGACGGGTCTACCCCGCAGGGGACCCGAGGACCCGTCGGGTCCACGCAAAGAAAATATGTTTTTTTTAATTTTGAAAATGCAGCGGCCTAACCCGGACCCGGACCCGGTCTGTAAATTCAAATTTTTTATTTTTTTATTTTATTTTCAACGGCTAGAAACTCGGGTCCACCCGGAACCGACCCGTATCCGGTCTAACTGAATTCAAATTTTATTTTTCCAACGGTCAAGATGAAAAAAAAATTTTAAATGACCGGGTTTGGACCCGGACCCGGAAGAACCCGTGTGAACCCGACCTAGACCCGGACTCGCCTCCACACGGGTCGGTTTCGGGTCCCCAAAAAGTAGGATCCGGACTTGGGGGGTCTGACTCGGACCCGACCCGGCCCTTGTCTAGCTGAACGCATATAAATGGGCTTGATGGAAGTGAAATAATTGCGTGGGCTAAGATGGCGCTGGTCTCAGAGCTTCACTATTAGATTTTAGTAAATAATTAATTTAAATATATTTTAAAGATTCGAGTCCGGTTAACTTAGTGAGTTAGACCGAGTTTCATTTGATTGAATAATAATTGCCCAAAAATGCATTAGTTGATAATTGAATTGAGACCTTTCACTACATTCAATACTATTTAACTATTGGCGCACATTAATTTTTTTTTTTTATAAATCTAACAATCATTTCATATATTGGCAATACATAATGTAAAGTGAAAATAAATATAAGTATTTAAATAATGTTAAATAGAATATTAAATACGACGTTCATTATTTTTAAATAATTTTAAATAAATTATTAACAAATTTAATTTAATAAAGTTTAAAAAAAATATAAAGAATTGCGGTTCAATATCCCCAAACATCTAATTTTAGTTATATAAATTAATAAACTCCACTATTGAAAAATATAAAAAATACTCAATTAAATATAAACAAATACATGACTTAATACAATCTCACGTTCGTTATTAAATTGATAGTGTTACAAATTCGAATAAAAAATAAAATAAGATGTTTATTTAGAAAAAAAAGATTGTAAATCATTCCAATTAGTTTTCTTACTTTAATATAAAATGATATACTCAAAATATTATATTGAGATTTTTCTTTTAATATTTAGTTTAATCAAATAGTAAGATTAGATTAATTAAGCTCAAATACTTTTAGTTAGTAAACATTAATCAAAGATTTAAATCAATGAAGTTTAATAATTTACAAGAACGTATAAATTGAAGTAACTATTTATAATTAAGGTCTAATATCTTTTTAATTCTATTTTATCATAAAAATAATAAATTTAATTCCTAACACACGTAACAATCAAATCGTAAGTCTTGAATCGATTAAGCTCAAGTCCGTTCAATTTGTAAATGTGTTTCAAAGATTTGAATCGATTAAGTTCAACCATTGACAAGAACGTATTAATCGAGTTAACTATTTGTAATCAAAGTCTAATATCCTTTTAATTCAATTTAATAAAAAATAAAATAAAATTTAATTCGTATACATTGTAAGAATCAAATCGTAAATCGTACGATTTAATCTAACCATAATATTTGAATCGATTAAATCTTACGATTTTTACAAATTAAATTTTATTCTTTTTATGATATAATTTAATAATAAAAAAAGATATTTAACTTTAACAATACATAGTTACTTCGATTAATACGCTATTGAAATTTTTTGAGTTTAACCGATTCAAATATTTAATATTATCTACGAATTGAAATGACTTGAGTTTAATCGTTTCAAATCTTTGAGTATTGTTTTCGAATTGAAAACACATGAGCTGAATTGATTCAAATATTACAATTTAAGATTCAATTCAAACTTCAAATTCCTTTGAAATTCATTTTTAAATAACACGAGTTGATCCGCATTTCCTTAAATTTTTAAAATTTATTATACATAAATATGTTAATATTGGATATTTTTAATATATAATAATAATTATATGAGAATTAGTAATTGTTTAACATTATTTATATAAGTTTTATACTCATTATACACTGTAGTGTTGTGATATATATGCTTATGGTTAGGTAATTTTAAATAATGTGTTGTGTCCTAATGGTAAATTATTTGAATATTCGTTCAAAAATTGAGTATCATGATTTTTTTCAATAAATATATTTTGAAATATTAAAAATAAAATATTTTTATTTCGGATTTATAAAATATTAAATTTGGAAATAATATATATACATGTGGTAATTGGTTAAATGAGTGTATAAATGCTAAATAGGAAATAACTTAAATACATACCAAAATAAAATTGACAACTCACCAATTGAAGAATCCACCTCATCAATTGAACTCCAACTAAGCAATTTTGATAAATGACATCATCATTTTCCACATGTCAATCATTGAGGGCATAGATCCTCTTTTTATATTATATATATAGATTTTGGGAATTCTCTTTGAAAAGCTTAATTTATTTTCGAAAAAAGTGAGAAAAAATTGTTATATAAGTAGGTATATCTCAAAATAAATATTAGAACATAAGCTTATTACGGAAACGAAGTCGAGGCGAGAATTAATTTATTTCTCCGTAAGACAAGATTGGCTCGTAAATATGCTTACGTTCGTAGCCAATTGTCCCCAAAATACAACGACTTAAGGGTTTCGATTTTTGCAGCACAACAAGAATCGAACTACATGGAACATAACGTGAGCGTTGGACTCTCTAGACACGAAGGAAGAGATAAACAATATGCTTTATATATGAGTGCAGAAAAATGCTTTAGATTGAAATGTCTAAGTTTGCATTCTGTAGGGGGTGTATTTATAGGTTTGGAAAACTTGTCTCCAAAAGACACAGATGACTGAAAAGGTGAGCCAACTTGGACGGAAATAGCACGTGAGGCTCACGTGACCTCTATATCGCCGTTAAATATGACGTGGAATAACATATGGCATTGAAATGTTGACCTGGAATAATATTCCCTCACATTTCTACCTCACTCTCCCAAATCACACTTCACGGTTTATCTCATAAACCCTAGCCAGCCAATTCCAAAATATCTTTCAATCTCCTCATCAAATCACTCTCAAATTTCCAATCCAGTCTACATTCTTGGTCGAACCCATACCAAACTCAAAGTCATAAACCCATAAGAAATATAGACTTTCTCACACATTGCAAAAGTTCTTTCCTTCAAGACGCCGCGCTGCTTTGGGTGAAATCAAAACTACCACACACCCCCCGAAATCCCAAAATCAAAGTTGAAAGATCTTAACTTTGAAGAAACTTACTCAAAATTAGAAATTATTGCTCGATTATGATGTCCCAATTCCACAAATGTTCGAAACTCTGCGAAATTAGGGTTGGGTAATCTTCAAGACGCCGCGCTGCTTTGGGTGAAATCAAAACTATCACCCCCCCCCCCCCCCCCCCCCCCCCCCCCCCCCCCCCCCCAAATCCCAAATTCAAAGTTGAAAGATATTAACTTTGAAGAAACTTACTCAAAATCAGAAATTATTGCTCGATTATGATATCCCAACTCCACAAATGTTCGAAACTCTGCGAAATTAGGGTCACTACCAAAAACAAGGGCTTTTGTGACGGACAATTTCGTGACTAAATTAATGAAAATCCGTCACAAACATGCTTTTGTGACAGAGTTGTGACGGAATACGTCTTTGAGAAAATGGCTCGTCACTAATTAAAATGGTGACGCATATATGTGTCCGTCACCTAATTTGTCACGGAAATATCCGTTAGTATTAAAAATAATTCCGTCACTAATATCTTGTCAAAGATCCATAAAATTTGTGACAAATGTTGTCACCAATCCGTCATAGATTGACCGAAGGTTATCCGTCACAGATATTGTCACAAAACCATGCCCGTCACAAAACGTCTATCACAAATGTTTGTCACAAACCTCCGGTAACAAATCCCTCACAAATCTTTTGCTAATTAAAATTATATTTTGTATTGAACCGTCACAATTCTGTCACAGATTAGTAAAACAATATTTTTACTATTACTATTTTAATTTTGTACACTATTTGTTAAACATGTTAATTAAATATTTCAAGAACTCGCTTGACTTTGAAATTTAATCATCCATAAGAACATCAACGCAAAAAACAATGCTTAAAATATATTTATATAAACATTACCAACGTATACAAAAATTAAGAACATTAACCTTGATACATCCTAACAAAGTATAAAACTAAATAAATTACAAAAGAATACAAATCTAAACAAGAGCAATCAAAGTATTTGTACTCCATCCATGTCCTCTCTTTCTAAATATTTCCTTTAGCAATTGATATCCTGCAAATAATCATATGAAAATAATCAAAACATAAAAATACATAACCAAAAAATAAAGTAAAACATATATACTCAAGAGTACAAATATGAAATGCAATTAGTGAAAAGTTATACTAAATAAATGCCTATGCTCAACCTCTTAATATGTACAAAAGGTAAATAAATACAAAACAAACAAAAAGAGCAACGAAAGAATAAAAAACCACCTTTTAGAAGATGAAGCCCTTACTCTCTTATTGGTGCTCGCTCTAGCTTCTGCATAACTCAAAATTTTCGATGAAGACCACATCTGTGTTCCCTGAATAAAAATACATGATTTTTAAGAAGCGACCGTTTAAAGATAATTAAACCAAAGATAAAAAAGTGTGAAGCATTTATCAAGATATACTAAACATCATTCTTTAATATAGGGTCTGGGACTCATTCTCTTCGTTCTACCGACATCATTCTTTAATTGGAACTACAGAATTATGTAGTTCCTCTGTTGCAATAAAAAGATCCAAGAACACTCATTCTGAATGGTAACTCAGAATACATTGACAAAGAATGACTAATTAATTAATACAATCACACGGAAAAAACCCTCAATCGTCATCATTTTCATCGCAAAACCATATAATGGTTTTCATCATCATTTTTTTTTGTTAATACCCAATTTATGCATAATTCAGTCTAGTTATGTTATGTATCATTTTTTTTAATACACGAACATGAATCGTAAGATTTACCCGAATGCCCAAGGGTCCTCTATTAATTTTCTTCGGACTCTTCTTCACTTGGGTTTATTCTCCACTTTAAGCTTCCCCACACTGTGCACTCCATATCTCAACCCATTTCTTACCACCAATGTCTGGTTGCTGTTACAAGAAACAGAGTACACCAGTATGCAAAATTGTTTGTTAACTCTTATATTCAAGCCTTAGGAGTTTCGTCAAACATGTAGTGAGCAGTGTTGGAAGGTGGGTTAAAATGCAAATAAAAGAACTATTAGTTTCTAGTGGAGAGGAGATGAAAGCTCAACTCAATCAACACTTGTACTCTCAATTTTATTTCTTGTTCTCTCGGCTGATTTTCTTACACCCAAAGTGATGGTGGACATTCCTATTTATACAAGGGATAAGAGAATTCTAGACTAATATAATGAATATTATATTTGACCAAGACTTAGACTTTCTAAATACTCTAGAATATGACTTGACAAATACATTCATGTACATAAAATGGTTACGTACATGAACTTACAATTCACACAATTTAATTATTATTTTGACTCATTTATTCAAGTTTAATTTTCAACACGCCCCCTTAAACTTGATGCTCGCATTCCAAGACGATTCCTTAGCTTCTCGAAAATTTCTCTCCTTAGAGGCTTAGTAAAAATGTCGGCCAATTGATCCTCGAACTTCACAAATTTTACTTGAACCTCTTTCTTTGCAATGCATTCCCTTATGAAATGAAAACGAGTCTCGATGTGCTTACTTCGGTCATGAAATACCGGATTCTTTGCTAACGCAATTGCAGATTTGTTGTCGACATAAATGTCCGTTGATTCAACTTGGTTGAAACCAAGTTCCTTAAGCAAATTCCGCAGCCACAAAGCATGGCAAACACTTGAAGTTGCAGCAACATATTCAGCTTCACAGGTCGATAATGTGACAATGGGCTGCTTCTTCGAAATCCACGTGAAAGCCGCTTCTCCAAAAAAGAAAACGCATCCGGTAGTACTTTTCCGGTCATCAACATCTCCTGCCCAATCACTATCGCTATATCCTACCAACTTCAAATTTCCACCAGTAGGATAAAAAATTCCATGATCAAGAGTACCTTTGATGAAACGGAGAATCCTTTTCGCCACTTTAAAATGATAAGTTTTCGGGTTCTCCATAAAGCGACTAACAAGACCAACAGCATAAAGAATATCAGGTCTAGTGCAAGTCAAGTACCTTAAACTTCCGATCAAACTTTTGAATAAATTTGGATCGACCGGCTCTCCTCCAATATGCCTCGATAGCTTTTCACCAACATCGATTGGGGTACTCTTTGGTTCGCAATTTTCCATTTTGAATTTTTTCAGAACTTCCTTCGCGTAGCTTTCTTGAGAAATGAAAATTCCATCATCTTGTTGTTGCACTTCGATGCCAAGATAATAAGACATCAATCCGATGTCTGTCATCTCAAATTCCTCGGCCATTTCTTTCTTAAAAGCATTAATCAACCCCTCATTGTTGCCTGAAAAAATCAAATCATCAACATAAAGACAAACAATTAAGATATCACCTTTCTCGTTTGTCTTGATATAGAGTGCATGTTCGTGCGGGCATTTGTTGAAGCCCTTCTTTTGAAAATGTTCGTCAATGAGACTATTCCAAGCTTTGGTGCTTGCTTCAATCCATACAATGTTTTCTTTAATTTTAACACCTTATTCTCATGGCCTTTAGCAACATATCCTTCCGGTTGCTCGATGTACACCTCTTCGTCAAGATAACCATTAAAAAATGCAGACTTTACGTCCATTTGATAGATCCTCCACTTCTTTTGTGCTGCCAAAGAAATTAGAAACCTTATTGTCTCTAATCGAGCAACAGGGGCAAAGACTTCTTCGTAGTCAATTCCTTCTCTTTGTTTGTACCCTTTGACCACGAGCCTTGCTTTATACCTCTCGATTTCTCCTTTGGCATTTTTCTTAATTTTGTAAACCCACTTTACACCAATGGGCTTGTGTTCCGGAGGCAAGGAAGTCAGTTCCCAAGTTTTATTCTTTTCGATGGCGTCTATCTCCTCGTTCATGGCGTTTCTCCATTTATCACTCTTTGATGCCTCCTCGAAATTTATCGACTCGGTATTTGCAAATAAGCAAAATAAATTTGGATTTTGGTTGAGCTCATAGATCTCTCGCAATGATCTCGTCTTTTGGGGTCTTTCACAGCTTGAACTTTCACTTTCCGACGAGGACTGGCTAGACGGAGATTGTGATGGTGGAGTCACCGGCTCCGTTAGCTCCTCCTCAGCTTCTTTATTGACTGCCTCAATCGGGTAGAAAGTGAATTGCTCCTTCTCTTGAGAACTCCAATCCCAAGATTTTTTCTCGTCGAACACCACATCTCGACTGGTCCTCCTTGTCTTCTCAATAGGATTATACAATTTATAACCCTTTGATGCATGGTCATAGCCGATGAAGATAAACTTTTGACTCTTATCTTCAAGTTTGTTCCTATGCTGATCCGGAACATGCATGTGTGCGATACTCCCGAAAATCCTCAAGTGCGATACGCTCGGCTTGTATCCACTCCAAACTTCTTGCGGCGTTTTATTTCCGACACTTCTAGTTGGACACCGATTTGATAGATAGACGGCACAGTCAACAGCTTCGGCCCAAAACTCCTTTGGCAAATTCTTACTTTTCAACATGGACCGAACCATGTTCATTATGGTTCGATTTTTCCTTTCCACGACGCCGTTCTGTTGTGGTGAATAAGGAACGGTAAGTGGCCGGTGAATACCATACTCGTCACAAAATGCTTTGAAATCTTTTGATGTGAACTCACCACCACGATCGGATCTCATTACCTTGATTCGATAGTCACTTTGATTCTCGACAAGAGCTTTAAACTTCTTGAATGCGGAAAACACCTCGGATTTTTGTTTGAGAAAGTATACTCATGTCTTGCGGCTGTAGTCATCAATGAATAGAAGAAAATATCTATTCATTCCAAACGAGGCAGGTTCGATTGGTCCGCATACATCAGCATGAATTAGCTCCAATGGCAGCTTTGCTCTAGAGAGCGATCCCTTTGGAAAACTTTGCCGAAATTATTTTCCGACAAGACAACCTTCACAAAGTTGATCTGGCATGTCTACGTTTGGTAATCCCTTCACCATGCGCTTTGATGACATCAACTTTAATCCGTCAAAGTTGAGATGTCCGAGCCTCAAATGCCATAACCAAGATGGGTCTTCAAAACTTGATTTTAAGCACGTTACTTCGTCCTGGTTGACATTCATTATGAACATTCGGTTGCTCGTCATTTGAATATGCGCAACTGGGCTCCAGTCACTATTCATCAAGTATAGACTCCGGTGCTCCAAGTGCATTTTGTAGCCTTTTTCCAATAATTGGCCTATGCTCAAAATTCTCGCCGCCATGCTCGGAACATAATAAACATCAGAAATGAACTGATGTTTTCCACTTTTTGCTTGAATCGAGATTTTGCCTATGCCTTTAAATGGAATCTTTGACATATCAGCAAGAGTGATATCACCGCTCACAGATTCATCGATCTCGACGAACATGCTTTTGTCCCCGCACATGTGATTACTAGCACCTGAATCGAGGTACCATGAAGACTTATTTTCTTCCACTGACGCCTTATACGCCAATAAAAGGGTGTTCTCTTCTTTTTCTTCTAAAAGATGAGCCTTTTCTTTCTCTTCTTCGGGTCCATTTTGACACTCGTAGGAGTAGTGTCCAAGTCGATGGCAATTATAACACTCCGCATTTTTCCTATTTTGGTGTCGGTTGATGCCTCCCCTGCCACGGCCTCTTGACGAATGGGGCTCGAATTTTGTTTCATTATCATAAAATGTAAGTGTAACCACCACGACCTCTACCACGGCCTCGACCGCGACCTCGTCCTCGTCCACGACCTCGGCCGCGACCACGCCAACTCTGGTTACTTGCATCATCATCTTTCTTGATAGCGAAACTCAATTTTGCCTGAAGAGCTTGGTCAATGGGTTCTTTCGATCTCCTCTTTATCTTTTCTTCGTGCACTTGTAATTTTCCTGTTAACTCATCGACAGTCATGGTGTCGAGATCGTTGGACTCCTCAATGGCCACAACAACGTGATCGAACTTTGGATCGATCGATCGGAGAATTTTCTCGACAACACGGTTGTCCGACATAGTTTCACCATTCGTTTGAAGTTGGTTTACCACCGCATGAACTCTTGATACATAGTCAAATACTGACTCTGTATCCTTCATTTGCAAGGATTCAAACTCTCCTCTAAGACTTTGGAGACGAACTTTCTTCACCTTATCGATTCCTTTAAACGTATTTTGGAGTGTATCCCACGCCCTTTTTGCGGTAGTGGCTTGTGCTATCTTCTCAAAGATATCATCGGCAACACTAAGTTGGATGAATGAAAGGGCCTTTTGATCTTTCACTCGAGCATCTTTTACGGCTTTTTTCTGAGCTTGGCTAAGTGCAGTAAAACCTTCTGGTTCAAAGTATTCTTCTTCGATAGCATCCCACACATCTTGTCCACCAAGATATGCCTTCATTTGGATGCTCCACCTCTCATAGTTGTTCTTCGTGAGTTTTGGAAATGGCATGGCTCCACTCATATTTGCCATTTAAACCACGGCTCTAGATACCAGTTTGTTGGAAGGTGGGTTAAAATGCAAATAAAAGAACTATTAGTTTCTAGTGGAGATGAGATGAAAGCTCAACTCAATCAACACTTGTACTCTCAATTTTATTTCTTGTTCTCTCGGCTGATTTTCTTACACCCAAAGTGATGGTGGACATTCCTATTTATACAAGGGATAAGAGAATTCTAGACTAATATAATGAATATTATATTTGACCAAGACTTAGACTTTCTAAATACTCTAGAATATGACTTGACAAATACATTCATGTACATAAAATGGTTACGTACATGAACTTACAATTCACACAATTTAATTATTATTTTGACTCATTTATTCAAGTTTAATTTTCAACAAGCAGTGAGCACAATGCAACTCAAGGAAAAATGCCCCACAATTTTCATCGAAACTCAAAATTTCAATCTAAAATACAAGAGAGTAAATCATTTAGGCCTGGGAAAAAAGGGAAAAAAGAAGAAGAAAGAACTCGCACAAACACACATGTAAATGAAATTTACATATGCAGGATTTTTTTGTACGAAACGAAGAGAAATACCGTTTTGGGTTTCTGGGAAGTCTTCTTCATTTAGTACGGCGCCGCCGTTGCCCATAATCAGAAAAATCGACCAAGCCCGCCCTTAAAACCCTTGAGTCCTCTGTCATCTATGCGTTATAACTCAGATGTTTTCAAATGGGGGTTTGCTAATTTGTATCCTTGAAACCCTTGACTCCTTTGTTTTCAAAAAAAAAAAAAAAAAAAAAGAAATTTCTATTACATTATTCACATATATAATATATCAAAAATTATTTACATCATTTTTTATATAAAATAGTTGCAAAATAAATATTATATAATTAATTAAATTGTAAAATATTATATAATGAATTGAATTAATTTAATTCACTTAAGGGAAAAATAGGTTCAAGGATTTAAATTATTAAGTTAAAAACAAAACAAAAAAAACCATCGTCTCAAATAAATAAATAAAGGAACCATGGCATAAAATCAATTAATCAATTTATAATAATAAAATAAAAAATCACTTCAAATAGTATATGTGACAAAACGTAGAAAGTGACGAATATGTGACCACACGAAGATTGTGACAGATCAATGACAAAATTTAGGATACGACAAATTTGTGACGAAATTACATGTGACGCATTTGTGACAAAGTTGATGTTGTGACGGATTTGTGACAAATATTAATTAGATTATAAATCCATAAACAAAATATGACGGATATTGTGACATAATCAATTTCCGTCACCAAAATTGTGACCACAATGTGACCGACATGTGGCCGTCACAAACTCCATCACAAAATCCGTTACAAATTCGTCACAATTAATTGTAAATTCGTTTAGCTTCAATCAGTCACTAATTTCGTCACTCTATGTGACGAATTTGGTCTGTCACAAAAGCCTTGTTTTTTGGTAGTGGGTTGAGTAATCTTATTGTTGCGGAATTTCGCTCAATTTAAAGCTTCCTATAGGTAAATGGGGGTAGGGTTTCTAGTTTTTGGTTCAATAAATTTGGGTGTAATGAAATGTATGTGAGTGTTGGTGAGATTGAAATAGATGATGAGAGTTACGTGTCGCTCTCCACATCTTTTTATTTCGCCATATCGATGTAGGTAGTTAATCCACGTCATATTTAATGACCAAATAGACGTCACGAGAGCCACACGTGCTATTTCTGTCGAAGTTGGCTGACGACATTAACGGCATAATATAAATTGATCAACAGTGGCAAGTTTGAGGACATATTTCGTGAATTAAAAATATTTTAGGACATAAAATCATTTTAGTGATAAAGTTTATGGACACAAAGTGTGATTTTCTTAGTGCGAAACGACCCGATCGCCTCATAAGAAAGAGAAAAAAAAAAAAGTGGTAGTTGGTCGAGAGATGGATCTTTGGCCACGTCATTTGTTAATGTCCATTTCCAAAATATGGTTGCATGCATTCAAGTAGTTAGGTACTAGGGTCGCACTCGTGTTTTTCGTATGAGCTTTTCACATGTCAAACGTTGTCTTGCAATCAATATTATTAGCCGTATATTTATTTATATTAACCGTATATTTATTTATATATATATTATAGATAAATATTGATATTTATTTATATTATATATGTAAATAAATATACGGTTAATATAAATAAATATACGGCTAATAAATATTATTCGTACATTCATGAGGTAAAAGTACGGTCATCATTCATAAGATCACCAATCAAGAAATAACAGATATATATTCTGACAAATATTAATTGATAATAGTACTTCCAGAATCAAAGTTCAGAGTTAGAGACACCGAATTCCATCTGCTCCATACAAAATATATATATATATATATATATATATATATATATATATATATATATATATGCCCAAATTATTATGTCCAGTTTTAAATAAAATCAAACAAATTAAATAAATATTCTAAAATATGAGATTATTAGATGCTACACCTCATTATTAGATGCTACAACCTGAAATAAATCAACATATATATTCACACTCGTTCGTACGTATATGTACTTAATTAGTGGGTAATTATTCAATCAAAATAGTGTGTTTCCTCAAAATGAGAATTCATTTATTTACCATATATAAGGATATTAAATAAATACATCCAAACATATAAAGGAAATAATTCAAAACACACAACTTAAAAAAAAAAAAAAAAAAAAAAGCACACAAATTAAAGGAAAACCACAAAGGTGACAATCCCACATTAATTAACTTGACTGGAAGGCTCTCAGTTGATGGCGACGCTATGAAGCACCACCGTCTCCACCGTCAGGCCCGGCCCGAACCCGAAAAGAACACCCCAGTTCAGCCCTTCTCCGGTGGTGCTCATCCCTTCCTTTGCGGATGACTTCCTCATTTCATCCATTATGAAAAGCACGCACGCGCTCGACAAGTTGCCGTACTCGCTCAGCACGTGCCGGGTCGACCGGAGTTTCTCCGGCTTGAGTGCTAGAGTTGACTCAACCTGGTCAAGAATCGCCGGACCGCCGGGATGGGCTATCCAGAAAATGGAGTTCCAATCGGAGATTCCCAAAGGATCAAACGCCTCCTTCAAGCTTTTTCCAATGTGCTTCGAAATCAGGGCGGGAACATCTTTCCGTAGGTGGAAAGTCAGCCCCGCTTCCCGGAGGTGACAGTCGATTCCGCCGTGGCTGTCCGGCAGAAGCGTCTGCGCCGCCGAGACGAGCTGGAACAGCGGCCGTTCAACCCCGACCACCGGGTCGGAGCCCACGATGACGGCGGCGGCCCCGTCGCCGAACAAAAACTGCCCGATGAGGCTGTCGAGGGGACTGCCGTTGGGTCCCCGGAACATGATGGCGGTGATTTCGGAACAGACGACCAAAACCCTAGCGCCGGCGTTGTTTTCTGCGAGATCTTTAGCCATGCGGAGAACAGTGCCGCCGGCGAAGCAGCCCAGCTGGTACATCATGATGCGTTTGACGGAGGGGCGGAGGCCGAGGAGCTTGGTCAACTGGTAGTCGCAGCCAGGCATATCGACGCCGCTGGTGGTGCAGAAAACGAGGTGGGTGATCTTTGACTTTGGTTGACCCCATTCTTTTATGGCCTTCTCGGCAGCTTCTTTCCCCAACTTCGGCACCTCCACCACAACTATATCCTGACGCGCGTCAAGAGAAGGTGCCATGTACGCGCACATGTTTGGGTTCTCCTTCAGTATTTCTTCCGTCAGGTGCATGTACCGCTTCTTTATCTGCGATTTCTCGCCTGGAAATAAAATAAAATAAAATAAAATAAAATAATTACCAACACGTAACAAAATAGAAATATAATTAATAAGAACTTACACATGCGCTTAAATTTTTCTTTAAGCTCAGTCATATGTTCGCTATCAGTGATGCGAAAATAGAAATCAGGGTACTCGCTCTGTTTGACACAGTTCACCGGAGTGGCGGTTCCGATGGCCAAGATGGTGGCAGGGCCCTCCGCCCGTTGAGCCCGACGAATATCCTCAATGCTGGCCATTTTCGCCGGGGAAAATGTTGGTTTCAATTAAATTAAATGAAATATATTTTTGTTTTGTTGTTGTTATAGGAATGGAGAGTGTATTTTGGGGTATTTATATGGAGGAACGCTCTCCGGTTAAGTAAAGCTTAAGGCGAAATCCTTCGCCCCATCCCAGTTTGGTCCGACAAGTAGTTGATGGAGAAATGTAAATTATGATAACTCAACGGTCCGTTAAGGTAGGACTCGGACCTGGTGCCCACAAGGAACCAACCCTCATTAGAGTTGCAATTTTCACACTACGGCTGCCATGATTCGATCCTAGGACCTCGTATCAACTTACCAGCTCCGAAACCAACTGAGCTACACCCATGCGGGTCCGGTTAAGTAAAGTTGTTCGATTCTGGGACCTCGTACCAACTTACCACATTCGAAACCAGTTGAATTACACCCATGCGGGCTCGGTTAAGTAAACTTGTTCGATCCTAGGACCTTGTACCAACTTACCACCTCCAAACTCCGAAACCAGTTGAGCTACACCCATGCGGGCCCGGTTAAGTAAAGTTGTAACTACTTGAAGTGGAGAATAGAGTGAATAGTCACCCACGTGATTCATGTTTTCCCTCCGAACTTCAAAACCAATTGAACTACAGTCATGCGGGTCCGGTTAAGTAAAATTGTAACTACTTGCTCCGGAGAATAGAGTGAATAGCCACCCATGTGATTCATATTTTCCTTCTCTTTTTTTTGAATAGAGTGAATAGCCACCCACGTGATTCATACGTGATTCATGTTTTCCTCTTTTTTTTTTTTTTTTTTTAATAGAGTGAATAGTCACCCACGTGATTCATGTTTTCCTTTTTTTTTCAATAGAGTGAATAGTTAATGTTTAGTATTTTAAGATTTTTTTTTAAGTACCTTCAAGTTCATTATAAGAGGAAGTATGGGAGAGGGACTCGAACTCTAGATTTTTTTTTATCTTATTGGTAAACGTTAAGTACCATCCCTCCTAATGAGGGTTGGTTTTTTTTTATAAGAATTTAATGTTTAGTACTTGCAGTACGGTGGAGAATAGTCCCCGCGTGATTCTTGTTTTCCTTTTTTTTCTTTTACTACCTTATTTTTTACATTATTAGATTTTAGGTTGTTACAAATTTAATGTTGGCGGTCACATGCAATCGCAAAAGTTACTTAGGGCAAGACCAAATTAAATTTTATATCAAATTAAGTGTAATTTATCCGATATTAAAAGAAACAAAAACCCCACGTATACGAACAAACTCTTTATTTCTTCAACTTCTTCTTCGTTAAAATGTAATTCTTCTTCATTAAAATGTAAACCCTAATCTTCATTGACATTGAACTTTTTTCCACCTTTCTTGTTCATTTGTCAATCGATTAACTCTTCCGTTTACAGCAGAATTCTTTGGAGCAAGAAATCATCCCAAAGCTAGTCTCGGTGGTTGTACTTTCCCCTCTTATGGACCTTATTTTCTCTAAGGCATATATTCGAACACTTTGACTACCAGTATTTCTCGTTCCTCCACACACTTTGGGTTCATCTTCAGTATCAGAACAACCCAAAGTCCTATGAGAAGATTTATTATTTTTAAGTTCCAGAGGAGAATGTAGGAAGTATACCTGAATCCACCATTGTAGGGTTCCCTCTACGTTTTCTTTGGAATCTTTCCATCTAGGAGTTGCAAGTGAAGAAGATCCTTTTGCTTTTGATTTTGAGACTTCTCCATTGATTTTGATTCGTACATTAATTTTCAAATCTTTAGTATCGTACTAGGTCGTACATAAAGTTGATGGTTGAAATTAAATTTTAATTATTTTATACGCACCAGATTTAATATTTTATGGTCCGAGAAGTATAACCCCTAGACAACCCCTACTTAGTAACTCATATTTCACTCCTTTGTAATATAAAAACAAATATAAGTATCCAATAAATTTTTTTATGTTTGTGAATAAACTAATAAAAACATATTTAATCATGCATGGAATATGTATTGTTTAATTGAAATTGCAAGTGTTGCACTAAATTAATAAATATATCTTTAACAAAAACAACCAACAATTTTATAGATCAAAGATTAAGAGTGAATCAAATTTTGGGTACCCATATAAACGAGAAATTAATAGATAAAATAAAGTACAATAATCCTAATCGATTCAATAGTATACATATAGGAGTGTTCATTCAGCGGGTAAACTGGCTGAAGTAAACCGAATTGAAAATTAGGTACGTGCCAAATCGAAAATTCATTACGTGCCAAATTCAGTTCGGTATTCGGTAAGTATTTTTTTTAAATTATGATATGCGGCACGCGCGGTATATGGTATTGATGCTCGGTGTACTGTACCGTACCGAATACCGAAATATTTAGTAAATATGTATTTTTTTTTTAATTCTTTAAGGTTATAAAAAATTATATATAAAAAAGAAACTTTTAGACCGATAATCTTTTCTTTTATTTACAAATTAGCCTCCATTGATAATCACCTTTCGCTTTTAGGGCCGATTATTGAAATTTAAAGGTCAAATTCAAGAATTAATTAGTTTAAATATTTTTTTGTTTTATATATTATAATAGATTTTCGGTTTTATGCGTACCGAACCGAAAAAATCGAATGAATTAGGTAAAAAAACGAGCCAACCGAAGGATTTGGTACAGTAAACAGTACAAATATTTGAATTCAATACTTAAGATAACGAGAGTATGATCGTAGTTATAAGTTTATGTTAATTAATTTGGGATTTTTTTTTTAACTTGCACGATCAATCATTCATTGAACTTTTGAAATGCACTGTAAATTATATTAGGATGCTGTGCTTGAAATGTAGATAGTAAATTATAATAAGTGTTTATGTTTTGTGCAAATATTAATAGGGACTGAATTTGCTGATTTTGTTCAACTTCCACTACATATTCAGTGGACTGTCGTCACTCAGGTAATTATTCTATCTAAATTATGGAATATTATTGTTTAATATATTGTGTCTTTTTTAGGATATCTGATTTAGGTTACTCCAGTACTATTCGATGCTCAATAAAAACATATTGTTTTTTTGAGGGGCGATAGTTTATGTTGCCTATGTTGCAATTGCAAATTCGACCCCAAAGTGGATCTCTCTTGCATTATCCGAAATATCTGTCACCAATGCAACATGTTTCGACTTCACCTCAGTTATAATCGTGTGCAACTCATTTACGAAAATACGCTATAGCGAGCTTTAAATCTTATGATTTACGATTCAATTCATTTATACCTAAGTCGATTCAAATGTTAAAATAAATCTTAAATATCAACAAATCGATCAAATTTTACCGTATACGATTTAAGAAAACTTTAATTTATTATATTATTTGTAATAAACTTGGGATAATAACAATTTTGGTCTCTATATTATATATATATATATATATATATATATATATATATATATATATATATATATATATATATATATATATATATATATATATATATATATATATATATATATATATATATATATATATATATTTTTTTTTTTTTTTTTTAATGTTGGTCCTTAAACCAGAAATGCACCCCAAGTGGGGGTCCATTTGTAATTTCCGGAAAGCCACCTCTCTGACTGAAACAGTTTTGAAAATTGCAGAATCACCCCTATACTTACTCCATCTTCTCAGCCGCTTCACCCAAATTGCAAATTTAACACCAAAGTGGATCTCTCTTGCAATATCCGAAATATCCTCCACCAACACAGTATTCTTCTACTCCTCCTCAGCTATATTCGCGTGTGACTCATTTACAAAAAAATGCAATACCGAGTTTAAAATCTTATGATTTACGATTCAAATCTTACGATTCAATTCGTTCATACCTAAGTCGATTCAAAGGTTAAATTAAATCTTAAATATCAACAAAACGATCAAATTTTACGATTTACGATTTAGGAAAACTGTAATTTATTATATTATTTTTAATTAACTTTTGATAATTACAGTTTTGGTCCCTATATTATATACCATTTTTTATTTTGGTCCTTAAACCGGAAATGCCCCCCAGGTAGAGGTCAATTTGTAATTTCCGAAAATCCACCTCCCTGGATGGAAAGGTTCTGAAAATTACAGAATCACCCCTATACATACTCCATCTTCCTATAAGCTCCACCCAAATTGCAAATTTGACCCCAAAGTGGATCTCTCTTTCACTATCCAAAACATCAGCCACATTTACGAAAAATTCGCAATACCGAGCATAAAATCTTATGATTTACGATTCAATCCATTCATATCTATGTGGATTCAAATATTAAAATAAATCTTAAATAATTGATCAAATTTTACATTTTTGGTCCCTATATTATATAGTTTTTTTTTTTTAAGTTTGGTCCTTCAACCAGAAATACACCCCAAGTGGAGTTCAATTTGTAATTTCAAGAAATCCACCTCTCTGGGTGAAACAGTTTTGAAAATTGCAGAATCACCCCTATACTTACTCCATCTTCCCAGCCGATCCCCCAAATTGCAAATTTAACCCCAAAGTGGATCTCTCTTGCAATATCCGAAATATCCGCAACCAACGCAATATGTCTCTACTCCTCCTCTGCTATAATCGTGTGTGACTCATTTACAAAAATTCGCAATACCAAGTTTAAAATCGTTTGATTTACGATTCAAATCTTACAATTCAATTCGTTCATACCTAAGTCGATTCAAAAGTTCAAATAAATCTTAAATATCAACAAAATGATCAAATTTTACGATTTACGATATAAGAAAATTTTAATTTATTATATTATATTTAATAAACTTTTGATAATTATAGTTTGGTCCCTATGTTAAATACCATTTTTAATTTTGGTCCTTAAACCGGAAATGCCCCCTAAGTGGACGTCAATTTGTAATTTCCGACAATCCACCTCCCTCGATGAAACATTTCAGAAAAGTGCAGAATCACCCGTATACTTACTCCATCTTCCGAGCCGCTCCACCCAAATTGCAAATTTGACCCCAAAGTGGAATTCTCTTTCACTATTCAAAATATCCGCCACATTTACGAAAATTCGCAATACCAAGCATAAAATCTTATGATTTATGATTCAATTCATTCATATCTATGTCGACTCAAATGTTAAAATAAATCTTAAATATCAACAAATCGATCAAATTTTACGATTTTTGGTCCCTATATTATATACATTTTTTTTTGGTCCTTCAACCAGAAATGCACCCCAAGTGGGGGTCAATTTGTAATTTCTAGAAATCCACCTCCCTAGGTGAAACAGTTTTGAAAATTGCAGAATCACCCCTATACTTACTCCATCTTCCCAACCGAACTCCCAAATTGCAAATTTAACCCCAAAGTGGATCTTTCTTGCAATATCCGAAATATCCGCCACCAATGCAGTATGTCTCTACTCCCTCCTCCTCTGCTATAATCGCGTGTGACTCATTTACAAAAATTCGCAATACCAAGTTTAAAATCGTTTGATTTACGATTCAAATCTTACAATTCAATTCGTTCATACCTAAGTCGATTCAAAAATTCAAATAAATCTCAAATATCAACAAAATGATCAAATTTTACGATTTACGATTAAAGAAAATTTTAATTTATTATATTATTTTTAATAAACTTTTGATAAGTACAGATTTGGTCCCTATGTTAAATACCATTTTTAATTTTGGTCCTTAAATCGGAAATGCCCCCTAAGTGGAAGTCAATTTGTAATTTCCGAAAATCCACCTCCCTCGATGAAACATTTCTGAAAATTGCAGAATCACCCGTATACTTACTCCATCTTCCGAGCCGCTCCACCCAAATTGCAAATTTGACCCCAAAGTGGAACTCTCTTTCACTATTCAAAATATCCACCACATTTACGAAAATTCGCAGTGCCGGGCATAAAATCTTATGATTTATGATTCAATTCATTCATATCTATGTCGACTCAAATGTTAAAATAAATCTTAAATATCAACAAATCGATCAAATTTTACGATTTTTGGTCCCTATATTATATACATTTTTTTTTGGTCCTTCAACCAGAAATGCACCCCAAGTGGGGGTCAATTTGTAATTTCTAGAAATCCACCTCCCTAGGTGAAACAGTTTTGAAAATTGCAGAATCACCCCTATACTTACTCCATCTTCCCAACCGAACTCCCAAATTGCAAATTTAACCCCAAAGTGGATCTTTCTTGCAATATCCAAAATATCCGCCACCAATGCAGTATGTCTCTACTCCCTCCTCCTCTGCTATAATCGCGTGTGACTCATTTACAAAAATTCGCAATACCAAGTTTAAAATCGTTTGATTTACGATTCAAATCTTACAATTCAATTCGTTCATACCTAAGTCGATTCAAAAATTCAAATAAATCTCAAATATCAACAAAATGATCAAATTTTACGATTTACGATTAAAGAAAATTTTAATTTATTATATTATTTTTAATAAACTTTTGATAAGTACAGATTTGGTCCCTATGTTAAATACCATTTTTAATTTTGGTCCTTAAATCGGAAATGCCCCCTAAGTGGAAGTCAATTTGTAATTTCCGAAAATCCACCTCCCTCGATGAAACATTTCTGAAAATTGCAGAATCACCCGTATACTTACTCCATCTTCCGAGCCGCTCCACCCAAATTGCAAATTTGACCCCAAAGTGGAACTCTCTTTCACTATTCAAAATATCCACCACATTTACGAAAATTCGCAGTGCCGGGCATAAAATCTTATGATTTATGATTCAATTCATTCATATCTATGTCGACTCAAATGTTAAAATAAATCTTAAATATCAACAAATCGATCAAATTTTACGATTTTTGGTCCCTATATTATATACATTTTTTTTTTGTCCTTAAGCCAGAAATGCACCCCAAGTGGGGGTCAATTTGTAATTTCTAGAAATCCACGTTCCTGACTGAAACAGTTTTGAAAATTGCAAAATCACCCATATACTTACTCCATCTTCCGAACCGCTCCACCCAAATTGCAATTCAACCCCAAAGTGGATCTTTCTTGCAATATCCGAAATATCCGCCTACAATGCAGTATGCTTCTACTCCTCCTCAGCTATAATCGCGTGTTACTGATTGACAAAAACTCGCAATCCGAGTTTAAAATCATATGATTTACTATTCAAATCTTACGATTCAATTCGTTCATACCTAAGTCAATTCAAAAGTTAAAATAAATCTTAAATATCAACAAAACGATCAAATTTTACGATATACGATTTAAGAAAACTTTAATTTATTATATTATTTTAATAAACTTTTGATAATTACAGTTTTGGTCCCTATATTATATACCATCTTTAATTTTGGTCCTTCAACCGGAGATGCCCCCAAGTGGAGGTCAAATTGTAATTTCCGAAAGTCCACCTCCCTGGATGAAAAAGTTCTGAAAATTGCCGAATCACCCCTATACTTACTCCCATCTTCCTCCCTCTCCACCCAAATTGCAAATTTGACCCCAAAGGGGATCTCTCTTTCACTATCCAAAATATCCGCCACATTTACGAAAATTCGCAATACCGAGCATAAATCTTATGATTTACGATTGAAATCTCACAATTCAATTCATTCATATCTATGTCGATTCAAATGTTAAAATAAATCTTAAATATCAAAAAAACGATCAAATTTTACAATGTTTGGTCCCTATATTATATACTTTGGAACAGTGTTGCAAAGCTAGAGGGCACAACTGTATAGAAGACTTTCCTGTTATAATGACAACAGACTTGGTCACCTGCTTAGGTGATCATATATTTCTATCAACTCATGCTTCATCACTGCACCTCTCTTATTTTTACACTTATTCAAACACTAATGTCAGCTAACTAAAGTTTGTCTTATACATTTATCACAGGCTAAATTTTGTCTATATTATTTTAATACAGCTATTTTAATGCAAATAAAAATAAACAAATGTAACGTTGATAATACTATATACAACCAATATGCCGTAACAAATCTTCACCGCATGCCATTGTGTACCAATCTAGAACCGCATTCTCCTCTTTCTGATCAGTATCATCCATCGCAACATTGAGTCAGTATCATCCATCGCAACATTGAGTCCAGCAATAATCACATACGAACATTCTATCCATTACATATCATCATACAATACTAGCTTGTATAACATCACTTCTGTATCATTAATAAATATATTTTTTGGTCTTTTACCTTTTTACATATCAATATTATCTCTTATTTCATAACCCGTCTCACCTTATACAATGCTCTGTTTCAATGTGACCCTTATATTCAGTCTTCTAATTTTGATCAGGATATGGGGGCAACTTTGACGCGTCACATGTAGCGTATCATCAACCCCTTCAAATTCACGCCAGCATAAATAAAACACATTTTGCAAATATGTAAACAGGGCACCGGCACCGTACACTGCACGGTGCTCCTCACCTGGTGTGTGTGTATGTGTGTGTGTATATATATATATATATAATGCACCAAAAAAAAAATAAAAAAAAAATAACATTTGTCCAAATTGGTTCAGATAATAAGATATTGGACAAATGTGAGCTATCTTATTATTATTTTTTTTTTTGGGAGGATAATTTTTCATTACAAGGGAAGTTGTTCAGATATATGATTTTTTTTGTGTGAACAAATTGGTTAAAAGGTATAAATAATAAAAAGGGAAAATTACATTTTTCACCCCTCAAGTTTGCACTGATTACACATTTGGTCCCCTATGTTCACAAAAACACATTTTGTCCCTCATGTTCCAATAATTCAACACTTCTGGTCATTTTCGTCGATTTACCATTGGAAAAAATATAGTTTTAATCCCTCAAGTTTGCATCAATTCACATTTTGTCCTCCATGTTCAGACTAAACACATTCGGTCCATTATGTTTTAATAATTTAACACTTTTGGTAATTTCCGTCAATTTACCGTTAGTCTGTCAGTTAAGGCAGCTATAGGCACACGCTTGATTCTGTTAGTTTTAACATAAATTTTGACGGAATGGACTAGAAGTGTTGAATTTATGAAATATGAAGGACCAAATGTATTTTTTTTTATGAATATGGAGGACAAAATGTGAAATCAGTGCAAACTTGAGGGATAAAAACTGTATTTTTCCCATTTACCGTTAGTCCGTTAGTTAAGGCAATGATGGATGGGCTCACACTTACTTCCGTTTGTTTTAACAAAAAATTAACAAAAATGACTAAGAGTGTTGAATGTTTGAATCATAAGACACCAAATGTATTTTTTTTGTGAACATGATGAACTAAAATTGGTGTAAACAATTGGGGATGAAAACTGCATTTTTCCAATAAATAACCATCTCACAAGAAATTCATTTCCAATAATATAAGATAGTAAATAAAAATCCAAATCCAGGTGAAATAATATGCCACACCTTAACACATATTGGGGCGTTATTCTTTGTTATTCCAATATCGACTTGTCACTCCCAATCCAGTAAATTATCATACACAAATACAAAACAAAATAAAGGGTAAATGAGTGATAACTCCCTAGTTTTGAAAATATATATGAGCAGATCTAATAAATTTTTCTATTTTAGTCAAAAACCTAAATTATAATCTTAATTTGTGAGACCGTACCCCTGGACAACCTAAAATACTTGTTTTGCCCTTTTAATTTTTAATTAATATATGCCATAATCTTCTCTCTTCCACTCACCCACAACAGCCGTTTTATTTCTCTCTTTTTCTCTCATCTTTTCTGCCTCTCTCTCTTTTCTTCATCTCGTCTTTTGTGCTTATCTCTCTCTCTCTTCATCTCTCGTCTTCTCTGCCTCTCTCTAACTCTCTATGGCCAAAAAAAATAACACAAAAGCGCAAAGTCTCCGGCGCCGGCGGCACAGAAGAAACTAGAGGCTGGCAAGAAGCTCCCCAAGGACGAAGGCAGCCATCGGCGGAGAGTAGACGAAGAAGGGGACGAAGAAGAGTGTGGAGACGTACAAGATCTACATCTTCAAAGTGCTTCGTTTTTATATTTCCTATGTTCTCTACTCATGTTTGTTAAATCCTCTAATCGTTTGCTTAACGAATCATTTTGTGTCGAAAAAAAAAAAAAACTCTCTCTCGCCAAATCTGGTGACGACGTCGATCCAAGGCAGCCATCGTTTGATCTCCTTTTTTTTTTTCTTTATGCACATGTATGTTAATTGCTCTGGTATTAAATATTGGGACAAATTATTGTTATTGTGGATTTTTGAAGGTTTATTTGGTTGGAGGGAAGAAATCAACAGTTAGAGTTTTGTTTTTTCTCGGTGAAAAGATCATTTTTTTTTAATCAAGTGTTTAATTTTATGTGTATTGTGCCTTTCAATTGGGTTTCCTATCTCAGCTTGATTATTGCAGTTTTGAGATCTCAAAATTGTCGGATTTTTTTGATGTAGAAGAGGCAAATTTTAATTTTTATTCTTTGTCTCAAAGTGGAGAAAATTTCTCAAAAAAATTATGTAAGTGTGCATTTCGATATGTATTGATTTATAATGTAAATGTTTTAAACTGAAGTTGATTTTTTGTCACAGGCATTAAGTTTTTATCCAGAGGACATGGTGTTTGTCAATTCAAAATAGTTTGTTTGCAACTGATAAATCGGAGTTGTTGTCGGATTCAAAAGTGGGAATTGAAGCTATAGACTACGATCTACACTATATATGATTATACTCATATAGTCACATGTGGTCATATACGTAGTCATATATAGTCACATGTGGTCATATACATATAGTCATATATAGTCACATGTGGTCATATACATGTAGTCATACATGTCACGTGTAGTAACATGTAGTAATATATAGCTATATGTAAGTTGTGGTTTTTTTTATGTAAGTTGTGGTTTTTTATGTACTCAACACACCCCCAAACTTGAACTTTTGTTTGTCCTCAAACAATATCTAGCAACTTGCAAAGCCACGAAATCAATAAATGCATTATATAAATTAATATGGTCAACTTCACGTTTTCAGAACTTGCAATTGTTATATATGACACTTCTCGAAAATTCACAAGCTTAAAATTCAAAGAAAGTGAATTGCTTACCATTGCCAAGAACCAAAAATTATGTTATCGCTTCAAGCATCTAATATTTGTAATCTAAAATAGAGAAAAATTATACTTACATAATAATATTCAACTCCAAAGACTCATCGAATTTCTCTACTCCGCTAATATCGAATAATTGAGCTATTGGGATCATTGGGACTTTTTGGCTTTCAATTGTTGGGCTCTTTGGTGCAAGGTAGGAAATATGGGTATAAGTGGCTACTCTTCTCCTTTCGATCTCTCATTATTGAATAAAGAGTTGCACTAAACAAGATGTGTTTTTCTTTTTCTTTTTTTTTTTTTTTTGAATCGAGGTGTTTTTCCCGAGATTTGAAGATTAGGCTTTTTGAATCGCTTATTCACCTCTAAGGACTTATTATCCTACTCGATTCTCAAGAGTTCAAAAGTCTCCACTTTTGCTCTTGAGGTATGGTTCGAGTTTTTATTCGAATATTTGCGCATGTCCTCTTTTTTCCCTTCTGGTTAGTTCTCTTCTTCTTCTTTCTTTCTTTTTCATTTTTTTTTTCTTTTTTTTTTTTTAAATATCAGAAGAAGAAGAAAAACGTAACAAATTTTCAACTAAACTCCAAGGGATAATTTATCAAGAAATCTCCATCTACTCTACCCACTTTATTTTGGCTAAAAGAAAGAACACCGTTTCTCCAAGTCACAATCAAGGTTTTGGGGAAAATTTCAATAAAAGGTCGGCTTGAAAGGCTTAAACGGTTCAAAGAAGGCCCAAATCACATCTCAAATCACTCAACGACTCAATACTTCACTTTGTAAATTCCTAAGGTGAGTTCTAAAACCGAATATCATATGATATAGTATAAATTAACTACACGTTTAAAAAACAAAATTTTCAACAAAAACAACACATAATTCATAATTCTCAACAATGACTCACTCCTAAATTACTTTGAATCAAAAGCTCACCAAAATTCAAGTATAGCTACAACAAAGCAAGAAATATCATCATCAAACATTGGCCATCTTTCATCATCAAAATTCATCAATGCATTCAACTCAAACATTTATTTTTCTTTTTCGAAAGCAATAAATAAACTAAAACATCTAAACTAAAAAAAATCCTAGCATGCAAACTAAAAAATTAAAGCACATAAAAGCAAGTAATTTTCCACCCCCCAAACTTAAAATTTACATTGCCCTCAATGTAATTAGAACAAAGTTCAAAGATAGAATATACCTGATTAGTCGAAAAGTCCTTCTCTGGGATGCACTCTTTGATGTTCGTTTAATCCAAATTTAACGTCCGATTCCTTAGTGTTTGATTTTCGACCTGAAAATTAAAACAAGATTAAATTATTAGTTTGCGCATGCTAAAATCCTAAGAAAAATAAAAATAAAAATAAATACGAAAATCGATAAATGCTCGGGTTGCCTCCCGAGAAGCGCTAAATTTTAAGTCTCCAGCCAGACTTTGCTTCTTTAAACTGTTATGTCCAATCCAAAGCCTTGTAGATTGCACATCCATCCATTTGTTTTACTACATCTTTTTCAACCAATGCATGGACAGGGTTGCAATATGTCAGTGTCCACATCCACCTTAGTTGGTAGCTTTCTTTGTTAATAAGTAATCGATACAATACCAAGATAGGATGTTCGTCATCCGTTCCCTCAAATCGGTATACAAAAATCTCCAGTCCGCGTATAACCTCCACCTCAAAAACATTAGCCTTCTCATTAACCACTATTGATGTCTTCAAATTCACATTCACATTTTGAACAATGATAGGGTCCACAACTAAAATATCTTCAATCATTACATCCATCTCATTCTTCTCTTGTTCTGAGGCATCTTCGGGGTTTAGCTCGATTGACTTCTCAGATTCATCATGCTCAAGTGTCTTCGTAATTTCTATTTCTCTCATATCGACACTATTTTGTGGACATAGAAGATTTTTCTCACCGCAGGCTTCACCCGAATTTTCTTTGATATAATTATTGCCGATTTCGTCTGGAATACTTTCATGAGACTCGGATTGTAATTTGAGCGTCATCTCTTCCAATTGTATCTCCATGTTTCGAAATGATGCTTGAGTGGACTTCATGAATTCGGTAATGAGGGATACCAAATCAAGTTGTTCATCAGTGGTCTGTTGCTGCATTGGATAATAATTTTGAAAATCATTAAATTGTGGCTCTCTATGTTGAAACTCGTTCAAATCTTTGTCCTGAAAGCATTGCTCGTATGTGTTGTTGGTGTAAGTGTTCCAATAACCTCCGTTGGTAATTTCGTCGAAATTCATCGCTTTTGGTGATCCCAAGCATTGATCAGAATAATGATTTCCACCACATGTTGAACAAAATGGAGGCATATCATAGGTGTATTGGAGGTAGTCGCCAGATGGAAGCCATTCATATCCCGTTTGAGGTGCCCGAACATTGTAACCAGACATGTAACAAAAATAAAAAAATCAAAATTAAAAATCAAAATAAAAATAAAAATTAAATGGCTGAAGTAAGAAAAGTTGCTCAAATTTGATATTAGAATAAATAGATAATTTAGCCGTATTCCCCGGCAACGGCGCCAAAAAAACTTGTTGGGCTAAATACCTAACACGCAAGTGCACGTATCGCAAACAATTAGTAAAAGTGGACTCGTGAGAGTCGGATGTCGATCCCACATGGAATAATAAAATTATCTAATCCTAAGTAACAAATTCTAACAATTATGATTTTTATCCAGCCTACGCAAGGTTGTGAAATTTAATCAACTAAATAATTAAACTAATTATAAAAACAAATAAACACGCGAGAATATCAATAAAAACGGATCTAGGATTTTATATTCCCCCTATGCGATAATTCATCACCCAATTAAACCTCTATCATGCAAGTTACGATTCCCGATTATTAACCCAAGACACTCAATTACTCATAACCCGCTGTCGCGTGTATTATGAGTCTATTATTCATAATCGATTCACTATATGTCTATGCAAACCAATTATGAATAAAGCATTAAATAACAAGTCTCGTAAACGGCTGCCTAAGGTATTATCTGTATGTCTACGATAATACATGCAATTAACACACTCATCCGGTGAAAACTACTCGAAGGTTCTTCTATCCCTGTTCCAATTATTAAAACGATCTGTCAATCAATTTTAACAATAACACATAGCAACATAAATTAGCTAGGTTCATGCGCTAAATAAGATCAAATAGAAGAAATAATCATGGAATTTAAACTTGCATAATATAGAAAAATAGGTTCGAATCACCACATAGGGTTCAAATAAAATCCTAGATTAAAAACTTAGCTACTCGTAATTCTTATGATAAACAAAAATAGAATAAATAATATAAATAAGAAAAACTATGCTTGAATCTTCGTTGATCTTCGTTGATCTTCGTTCTTCGCGTTTTGTGGTGTATATTTTCCTGCTTGTGGTGTAGAGACATGTTGCTTTTATAGGCTTTTCTTGATAAGGAAGTAGTGGAAACCTAATAGGAATCAATTTCCGCCACTTTCTCCCACCAGGATTTGTTCTTCGATTTTCGCCATGTTGGAGTCAGAATTTTGGAATGTTGTGTAAATAAGAATTGTAGACCTTGAAATAAGCTTTCCAATGCCGCCAAAATCAGCTGATTTGGAGTTCGTATGAGAGAGATATGCTTGAAATGGTGGACACACTGCCAAAGCTGTGGCGAGATTATATTCCTTCTTCCAATTTGATTTGTTTCCTTATTTGCAACTTTTTCCTTTATTTTTGATTTTATTTCCTTCATGGACACCTAATTCTTGTTTTTCACCTATAAAACACAAAATCAATCAATAAAAGCACAAATATAATTAAATATAAACAAAAGATCCACGTAAAGTAAACGTATTGAGCGTAAAATCTACACTCAACAAGTCACATGTGGTCATATACGTAGTCGTATATAGTCACATGTGGTCATATACGTAGTCATATATAGTCACATGTGGTCATATACATATAGTCATATATAGTCACATGTGGTTAGGGGTGGAAATCGGACGGATCGGATCGGATTTGGGTGTTTCGGAAATTTTCCGATTTTTTTCGGAAGGCTAAAAGGACTTCCGATTCCGATTCCGATTTTTTCGGAATTCAAGAATCGATTCCGATTCCGATTTTTTCGGAAATTTCGGAAAATCGGAATTTTTCGGAATCATTCATTTTCGGATTTTTTTCGGAATATTTTCGGAATACCAGGATTTAATAAAGAAAAAAAATGAAAACAGAATAAAGGGCGGCGGGGCTAGTGCTCGTCGAGAGAACGAGAGCGGCGTGGCGGAGAGAACGAGGGCGGTGGGGCTGGTGCTCGGCGAAGAGAACGAGGGCGGCGGGGCTGGTTTTCGGTGGAGAGAAAGAGGGCGGTGTTGCCGGTTCAAGGCGGAGAGAATGACGTAGGCAGCGCTGGTGCTTGACGGAGAGGAAGAGGGCGGCCCTGGTGCTCGGCGGAGAGGAAGAGGCGGAGCGGGTGGTGGTTGACGGAGAATCGAGGGTGGTTTTATTGGGAGAAAAGCAAAAGGCAGAAAAAAAACAGTGGGGAGCGACGTGAGGACTGAGGTGAGAAGATGAGAATGAGAGGGTAATTCAATTAGGGTTAGAATTTACATTTTAATTGTTTAGAAAATAAAGTAATAAATAATAATATATTTGTACGGTGTTACTAGTTAGTGTGTGTGTGTGTCTATATATATATATATATATATATATATATATAATCGGAAATATTCGGAAATAATCGGAAATAATTTCGGATCGGAATTCGGAAATTCCAAAATTCTGTAATGTATTTCCGATTCCGATCCGATTTTTTTCGGAAATTTTGGAATTCGGAATTTCGGAATTCGGAATTGAAAAAATCCTTCCAAAATCGGAATTTTTCGGATCGGATTCGGCGGAAATCGGAAATTTTGTTCCGATTTCCACCCCTACATGTGGTCATATACATGTAGTCATACATGTCACGTGTAATAACGTGTAGTAATATATAGTTATATATATGTAAGTTGTGGTTTTTTTATGTATAGTGATGTTGATCGTTGTATTTTTCCAATTTTTTGTTGGGTAATAATTGATTTATAATATCAAGATTCAAATTGTGAATTTTGTTGTTTGTGTAGATGACGATTTTTTTTATGTATAATCAGCGTTCTACGTAATCAGTCGACTATAACTTTGGGGTAAAAAGACAGTATATGACTAGTTACATAACTATACATGACTATAGAACATGTAGTACTCTATAGTCATGTGTAGCTTTCAGTAGTCAATTTTTATCAAATTTGAATTAATGAAAAAAAAATTAAAAAATTAAAAAATTAAATAATTAAAAAAATTAAAAAAATAAAACAAATAAAAAAAATCGAAAGATTAAAAAAAATAATTTATAAAAAAATACAATAATAAAAAAAACAGTAAAATAATATTTAGGAATAAAAACAAACAAAAAGAATTTTATTAAAATAAAAAATCAAAAAAATTATAAATGCAGATCCAAAATGGTGAATGCAGTCGGTGGAAATGTTGAATGCAGTTGGGCGAAAATTGCATTAAAATGCACAATAGTAGTATTGCCTCTCGAGGAGGTATCTCAAAAAAAAATTTAAAGGTGGACCTATCCCTATTTATTTTACATATAAATCGTGTATATCAAATGGTCCAAAAAATAAAAATAAAAATAAAAATAAAATAGAGAATAATGAAAAGCATAATAACTTAATAATACAACATATTCATTTAAACTAGAACAGAACTAGGGGTGTGAACGAGCCGAGCTCGAGCCGAGCTCGCCTCTTTTGGCTGGCTCGAGCTCGAGCTCGAGTTTATTTTGTCGAGCTCGAGCTCGAGCTCGAGCTCGTCGAGTTCTTCTTTTTCTGGCTCGAGCTCGAGCTCGTGTTAATTTTGTCGAGCTCGAGCTCGAGCTCGAGCTCGAGCCCAATCCCTTTTTTTTTTTTTTTTTCTTTTTTTAAATATTATTTTATTATTATTTTATTATTAAAAAATATTTTAAAAAATTACAAAATAAACACAAAATTGTGATTATATATTTTTTTTAATATTTGTATTTATTTCTATAATATTTTATATTATTATACATTTTTAAATAAAAATAACATATAAAAAATAAAAAATAAATAAAAAAAAATAAAAAAATATTAATAAATCCGGCTCGCGAGCTGATGAACAACTAAAATCGGGCTCGAGCTCGGCTCGTCAGAAAGCTCGAGCTCGAGCTCGAGCTCGAAAACCTCGAGTCCGAGTTCGAGCTTTTTACGAGCCGGTTCGTCGAGCTCACGAGCCGGCTCGGCTCGTTTACCACCCCTAAACAGAACCACTCATTCTTCTCAGTTGATAGCGACGCTGTGCAGAACCACCGTCTCCACCGTCAGGCCCGGCCCGAACCCGAAAAGCACACCCCAGTTCAGCCCTTCTCCGGTGGTGCTCATCCCCTCCTTGGCGGATGACTTCCTCATTTCGTCGAGTATGAATAGTACGCACGCGCTCGACATGTTTCCGTACTCGCTCAGCACGTGCCTTGTCGATCGGAGTTTCTCCGGCTTCAGTGCTAGAGTTGACTCAACCTGGTCAAGAATCGCCGGACCGCCGGGATGGGCTATCCAGAAGACGGAGTTCCAGTCGGAGATTCCCAACGGATCAAACGCCTCCTTCAAGCTTTTTCCGATGTGCTTCGAAATCAGGCCTGGAACATCTTTCAGTAGGTGGAAAGTTAAACCCACTTCCCGGAGGTGACCGTCGATGGCGCCGTGGCTGTCCGGCAGAAGCGTCTGCGCCGCCGAGACGAGCTGGAACAGCGGCCTCTCAACTCCGACCACCGGGTCGGAGCCGACGATGACGGCGGCGGCGCCGTCACCGAACAGGGCCTGCCCCACGAGGCTGTCGAGGTGGCTGCCGTTGGGTCCCCGGAAAGTGACGGCGGTGATTTCAGAGCAAACAACCAAAACCCTAGCGCCGGCGTTGTTCTCTGCCAGATCCTTGGCCATGCGGAGTACAGTGCCGCCGGCGAAGCAGCCTTGCTGGTACATCATGAAACGTTTGACGGAGGGGCGGAGGCCGAGGAGCTTGGTCAACTGGTAGTCGCAGCCGGGCATATCAACGCCGCTGGTGGTGCAGAAAACGAGGTGGGTGATCTTTGACTTTGGTTGACCCCATTCTTTTATGGCCTTCTGTGCAGCTTCTTTCCCCAACTTCGGGACCTCCACCACAACTATGTCCTGACGCGCGTCTAGAGAGGGTGCCATGTACGCGCACATGTTTGGGTTCTCCTTCAGTATTTCTTCCGTCAAGTGCATGTACCGCTTCTTTATCTGCGATTTCTCGCCTGGAAATATTAAAAAAAAACAAAATTACTATTCATGCAAAAACTTTACTATTTTCGGTCAAGCGGCGGGAGACTCTTTCTCTCTCTAGAATGAAAATTAATAATAAAATAGAATATAAAAAAATCTTACACATGCGCTGAAATTTTTCCTTAAGATCGGTCATATGTTCGCTATCAGTGATGCGAAAATAGAAATCAGGGTACTCGCTCTGTTCGACGCAGTTCGCCGGAGTAGCGGTTCCGATGGCGAGGATGGTGGCGGGGCCCTCCGCCCGTTGAGCCCGGCGAATATCCTCAATGCTGGCGGCCATTTTCGCCGGAGAAAAGTAGGTTTTAATTTCAGCGGTGGTGGTGGCAAATTAAATTAAATATATTATTTGTTATGTAGTTGTTATAACTAGTAGAAATGGAGAGTGTATTTAGGGGTATATATATCTATGGAGTTAGTTAAGTTGGTAGCTGGAATATCAAACGGTGGAGGAACGCTCTCCGGTTAAGTAAAGCCGTAACTACGTGCGGTGGAGAATAGCTACCCACGTGGCACAAACCTCCAACGTGATTCCTTTTTTGTTTTTTTTAGCTACCTAATTTTTACATTATTAGATTGTTAAGGATTTAATGTTTAGTACATAGTCCAGAATTATTTTTATTTCCTTAAGTATTGAGAATGTTAGATTATTGGGAAATGTATATTATATTAGTAGTCACGGCCAAGAAAATTTGACATAAACTATATTATATAATTTTAATTTTATATATAAAAAATAAGAAACATTAGGAGAACCTAAGAAATTATAATGATATATTTGTAAAAAGAAGTTATATATATATATATATATATATATATATATATATATATATATATATATATATATATTTCGGAGCCACTTTTTGCGCGCTAATTACTTTCACGCTAAATCTCGGCTAGCACAATCCTAATCCATTACTTCTATATCTTTTCAATTGTTCTTATTATTTTTATCTCTTATCTTCCGGCATATTTTCTCTACTTTTTCTTTATTTCATTTATTTAATAATTGATTTTATATTATGAAAATTAAGTATATAGAAAAAATATTTCACAATCAGTTTGTATTTAATAATATTTAATAATCCGGTTAAGTAAAGCCCTAACTACGTGCGGTGGAGAAGAGCCACCCACGTGGCACAAACCTCCAACGTCATTCTTCTTTTTTTTTTTTCTTTTCTTTTTTTTTTCTCTTTTTTCTTTGCTACCTATTTTTTTACATTATTAGTTTTTAATATTCAGTATCAGTAGACAAGGCCAATAAAATTTAACATAAACTATATGATATAATATTAATTAAAATAAAAGATATGTATATTTTTGAGAGAATTGAAGTTATTATTCCCCATAATTTTCAATGAAACTTGATGGCTAGCTTAATAAAATCTAAAATATTATTTTAGGTTTATGGTACTAAACCTAAGTGGTAAAATAGGAAAATTACAAAAAAAATCCCTTGAATATAATTTAAGTTAAATTTTGAAAAATACCGCCACTTATATGTAATTCTCAAGGTCCACTGATTTTTTTTGTTTCCATCTTAGTACATCAATCCCCTTACAGTGTAATTTTCCAATTCCAACTATTATTTCTCGAAAAATGTGAATTTTTCCCTTGCAAACAGCATTTATTTATGCTAATTTTTAAAACACAAAAAATACTCTCAAATGGGTAATGGTGTACTAAAAAATTGTGAATGTTTTATTTAAGAAATAAAGATTCCGCATAAAATGCAAAATTTTGTCTATTAAAAGTAGCATAAAGAAATATCACGTCTATAGGGATAGAATCGGCAATTCTCGAAAATATTATTTTGAATAAAAAAAGATTCCATGAAAAAAAATACACTGTAGGGTAACATATATGTGTGATTATATTTTAATTTAATCTAAATTTCATGGATTTCCATAATTTACCCTAGTTAAATATCACGTCATAATATTTTATTTTTATTTTTCCTAAATTTGCATATTCAGTAAAAAAATGCATTAAATAATGTCACCGTAAAACGAAGAAGAGGTAGTTGGTATGAGAGATATACGTTTGGCCACGTAGCACGTATATATTCATATCCATTTCTTTAGCATGACATTTATTTATTCATTTCACGCTTTTTTCTTTGTCTTTTGCATTCAAAGTACTGTAATGTAATAAAAATATATTTTATTACAGAAAATAATTATGTAATAACTTTTCAAATAAGGTTCTTAATTTTGAAAATAATCAAAGCTAAGAAAAATATATACATAATTACTTAATTCAAACCCACAATTAATAACTCATATTTCACTCCTTTTTAATATGAAAACAAATATAAGTATCCAATAAATATTTTTATGTTTGTAAATAAACTAGTAAAGACATATTTAACCATGCTTGGAATTTTGGGTACCCATATAAACAAGAAAAAATAGATAAAATAAAGTACAATAATCCTAATTGATTCAATAGTACATATAAAGGAGTGTTCATTCAGCCAGTAAACTGACTGAATCGAATCGAATCGAAAATTTGGTACGTGCCAAATATCGAATCGAAAATTCGATACGTGCCAAATTTGGTTCAATATGTGGTAAATATTTTTTAAAATTTCGGTATTCAGCACGGTATGTCGCATTGATGTCCGATATACAGTACCGTATCGAATACCGAAATATTAAGTAAATATGTATTTTTTTTTATTTTTTTTAAATTATCTAAGGTTATACCAAATATTAAATACTTTTAGATTGATATTTTTTCCCATTATTTACAAATTAGCCTCTATTGACAACTACCATTTGTTTGTAGAGCCGGTTATTGAAATTTGAATGTCAAATTCAAGAATTAATTAGTTTAAATATGTTTTTTTTAATATTAAAATAGGACTTTCTGTTTTATCCGTACTTAACCGAAAAAACCGAATTAATTCGGTAAAACTCCGCACCAACCAAAGAGTTCGGTACGGTAAACGGTACAAATATTTGAATTATCGAAATACCGAAATTTCATAACAGTTCGACAGTATTACGGAAAGAACATCCCTATATACATCAACATAACTAAGAAAAAAAATGAATCTACTTTGATGTTTAGCCTATTTAGGGGTAGAATTAGGCAATTAGCACGACTAATTAGTGAATTATTAATAATAATTAATACATGCCATTACTTGTGCTGCAGAAATTCCTCCCATTTATTGACTATATCATCAATCGATATTAAAATAGTTGTCACACAAGGTGCCAAGTATTGAATAAAATCATCATTTGTGCCACAAAAATTCAGATTCATGTATAATTTATTCCTTTTGTAGCTGCAATTATTTAAACGGGTATGGGTTCAATAACGTGACCTAGGGGTGCAAGTTGGAACGGAAATTCCGATTTCCGCCGGTTCCGATCCGAAAAGTTCCGATTTTGGAACAACTTTTTTCATTTCGATTTCCGAAATTCCGATTTCCGATTTTTTTGGAATGGAATTGGAATTATATAAAAAAAAATGGAATTTCCGATTTCCGATCCGATTATTTCCGAAATTAATTCCGAAAAAATTCCGATTTTTTCCCGAAAAAAACCGATTTTTTTCCAGAAAATACATCTTTGAGTAATATATATATATATATATATATATATATATATATATATATATATATATATATATATATATATATATATATATATATATATATATATATATATATATATATATATATTGATCCGCTCCAAAAACAACGTGGCTGAAGGCCTTCCCTGCTATGGCGATGAACCTGCAAAGAAAGGGAAACCGGACTGATGCCGGAGTTAGCACTCCGACGATCAAGTCAGTATATGTAGCAGTGTTTTTGTGGGATGTATCGTATTATATTTATGATATGACTTATTTAATACCCATAAAAAACCTCCTTTCCATTTGGGCCTCTAACCCCTTTTATAGTGTTTTGGCGGGATTGCTCCCCAGCTTCCTCGGACCCTGACTCGGAGGACCTGCTTTCGGCGGGGTTTCCCCTTTTCGGCCGGTCGGCCCGGGCCATCATGGACTCCCTATTCCATAGGTATCATTATACCCACAAGTCTATCCCCGTGTACTTCCCGGCCGCACATGGTCATTCGATCATTAAATGCTCTTGTCAGAGCATTTAATGGGCCTCTGGGTAAACCTGTCAGGGCATTTATTGCCCCTCCTTTTACCTATTCTATCCCGACTTCTTCCTCCTAGGTCGGGGCCGCGAGCACCTCTTTCCTGTCGAGTCCTCGTATCAGCGTAACCCTTTCCTCCTTTTTGGGCTCCGCATTCCATCTTGGGCTCTTCCCTTTTCCGTGGGCCGGTTAGGTGCCCCTTGGACTATTTCTGTGGGCTGGGGTATTTGGGCCTTGCACCTCTGGCCCCGATCCGGATCAACTAGTCCCCCACTCCGAGTCCTATATCCACGCCCGTGCTTAGGTTTTAGGGCTCGGAGTACTCTATGTTTTCGCACCTGTCTCAATCCGGTCGCACGTCTCTTCGTCTGCCTTGTTGGGTCGGGCGGCGTTCTATTTTCCCCTTGGTGCGTGTCCCTATGCAGCCGTCAGCTATGCGGGGACTCCTCGTTTCCTGTGCCTCTTTATGAGGGCTGTCTTTTCGACTGCCATGGGGGTCCCTCCTTATTTTTATTTAAAAATCTCCTCTTCTGCCACTTTCTCCTTCCTCACGCCCTCTTTACTTTTCCTCCTATTTCCTCCTTGCTAGTGTGCCCCCCGTTCCCCAGGTACTTTCTGCTTTCCCCTCTTTTCTGTTATTTGCTTACCCGTCTTTCCTGCCCTCGGCAATGGTTTCCCATAGTACCTCTACTTCTTCTTCGGAAAGGACCGCCCCCGTCCCTGCTCCTGTGCAGCCTGCTCGGAGGGCCGGAAGGCGTCCGAAGCCGAAGAAGAAGGGAGCCTCTTCTCCTTCTTCTCCTCAAACCAGCAAAAAGAAATCCGTAGAGAAACCCACTCATTCCTTAGTGGATAAATTTGACATTGAGGCCCTCTACGCCACCCAGGGTGTGGATTCTTCCTTCCACCTTCTGGTCCCTTCTCGTTCTCAATCCTCTTCTAATCCTCCCCCGGGTTACCTCACCTGGTACCTTGACCAGTTCAAAGCTGGCCTTACTCTTCCCCTGCATCCCTTTTTCCTTGACGTGGGTCGTCTATATAAGATTCCCCTCCAGCTCTTCCACCCTAACGCCATCAAATTCATGTCATGTTTCTACATAGTTTGCGTCGGTACGGGCGTAGACCCTCGGCCGGAACTGTTTTTTACCCTCTTCACCCATAACCGGTCCCCGTCCGGCTACTATCACTTGTCCTCGCGCATCGGTCGCCTTTTTGCCGGACTGGTGACGAAGATTGATTCCTGGCAACGGCGCTTCTTCTTTGTCCGCCCGCCTTCAGCTTGGCCTTTTGACCCCACTCCCCCTCCTAAGTCTCCCAAGCGCGTCACCCTCAGTGTGGACTTCGAGGACGAGATCGCAGGCCTATTGGCCCGCGTCCGTCCCCGCGCTTGGAATGTAGAAAAAATCATTAGTAGCCTTCCCCTTTTTTCTTGTGCCGGTTTGTGGCAGATACCCTCCTTCGATCGCCGTCCTTGGGGTATACCTACTTTATTTTCTCTCTCGCCCGGGTTTCAGATGTTACTCGGGTGGTTACATATGTGTTTGTTTTTTTTTTTTTTTTTTTTTTTTTTTTTTTAGGCATTTTGCCTTTTCTTGATGTGCGTCCTGACCCCTTTTGTTTGTATTTTTCTTCAGCTGAGATGATGATCGACATGCTTCTGGAACTGGCCGAAGCAGAGAAGAAAGATGCCGGGACATCAGCCCCGGAGGTCGCAACCGGGGTTGTGACCGAAGCTTCCTCCCGGGGGCTCGAGCTACCTTCGCACAGCTCCAGCTCTCCCATTCGCCCTTTGTGACGAGCACCGCGTTTGACAGCCAGGTCGGGAATCTTATTTCTTTAATATGCCCGGCCTCTAGTAATTTCCGCACCTCTCCTTCGATAATTTTGTCCTTTTCTGGCCCAAAATGTCTCCTTTTTTGCTTGACTGGATTTGCCTCTGGCCTCAGGTTTAGCTCGTGGACCACCACCGTGGGGTCGATCCCTTACAGATCTTTAGGGGACCATGCAAACACGTCCTGATTTAGGCGCAAAAAGGTTGATAGTTCCTCTGCCATGTCCGCGCTCAACGCGGTTCCTATTTTGGTAGTCCGGGTCGGGTCGCTTAGGTCGAGCTGGATCACCTTCAGCTCCTCCATTGGCTGGACATGAGCCTCCTCTTTTTCCTCCGGGTCCACCCGAGGCCTTTTCTCCTCCGTTCTTCCGATATCATCGCACCCATGCCGCGTGGCTCCTTTATCCCAGGCCACGGGGTTGATGCGTCGTTGTCCCCTGAGGGCCTGGTTGTAGCATCTCCTGGACGTCTCCTGATCTCCTCGTACTTCCCCGACTCGATCAAGGACATGGAACTTCATTTTCATGTGAAATGTGGACACGACGGCCTCAAATGCATTCATTGAGGGTCGCCCCATTATCATATTGTAGGAAGACGGGGCATCGATAATTAGGAACCTTACCGCTCGCGTCGCTTTTAAGGGGTCGGTTCCTAATGACACCGGGAGAGTAACCTCACCCATCGGTTGTACCACCTCCCCTGCAAATCCTATAAGGGCCGTATCCACTCTCCGTACTTCGAAGTTCAGCCGCATTTGTTTAAAGCATTCGTAATATATTATGTCCGCCGAGCTGCCTGTGTCTACCAGTATCCTTGCTACATCGTAGTTTGCTACCATGGCCGTGATTACTAGGGCGTCGTTGTGTGGCTGTTGTATCCCTGTCTCATCTTCTATCCCAAAGGTGATAGGTGGGGCGATGGATACCCTATACATCATCGCGAGCTCCCCTCTTAACTCCTGCAGCTCTCGTAAGTGGGCCCTTCGAGACCGATTCGAGTCCCCACCCATAGGGCCCCCGAATATGGTGTGAATGTAATTGTTGGGAGGCTGAGGGTCGGTGTCCTTCCCCGGCCTGCCTGGAATCTGTGCACTGCCCTTTCCTCCCTTCAGTGGGTATTTGGCAGTGGCTCCCGGACTATTCTCAACGAACTCCGAGAGATTCTTCATCCTGATCAGTCTCTCGATTTCATCCCTTAGGTGTTGACATTCGTCGGTAGAGTGTCCATGCTCATTGTGGAAACGGCAATAAGGTCCAGCACTAGCGGGCTTCTTTGGGACTTCTGAATAGGTACGCGGCCACTTGAGTTTTGGATGATTCACAATGGCCGTCAAGATCTCTGATGGGGCGGTGCTCAAGGGGGCGTAATTCTCAAAACGGGGTCCTGCGCGCCGTTCCGCACCCACCTCCTTGCGTGGGAACAGCTCTTGCTTCCTCACCTCCACTCGGCTCTTATCTCTGCGTTTGTCGCTCTCTCTCCGTCCGGGACCCCCGGTCGCCTCACTTGTCGGGACCGGCTCGAAGGTCCGGCTCCGACGCGCTTCCTCTGCATTGATATATTCACTAGGCCAAAACACAAGACTGGCGACGAAAATTCGCGACGAATTTTACCTCCTAGCGACGTTTTATCACAGTTAGCGACGTTTTATTTTCGTCGCCAAATCAGTCCAAAATCGACGCCAAATACCCCGTCGCAAAGTCAGCGACGAAAATACAATTGCGTCGCCAAATTTGGCGACGAAAAACACACTTCGTCGCTAAAACCGTATTTTCTGAAAAAAAATATTTATTTATTTTTCGCGACGGATAATAAAAATTCGTCGCAAGTTGTTGCTACGAAATTCGTTGCTTGTGAGGATTTTGTTTTCGTCGCAAACGTTTTTTTTTAATTAGTTTATTTATTTTACAAATTTTCTATTACAAAATAAAATCAGCTGTTAAAAAAAATAAAAAAAAAAAAACCAAAACCATATTTACTCAAAAATATTAAAAACCACGATTACCAATTAAAAATCAAAATACAACACAAACATCAATTCAAAAATTACATAAAAACTTGAAACCATAAATGTATTAGTTGAAGAGGCACACTAATTTCATCTCGTGTTTGTACTCCACTATTAAAACGCTCGAGCAAGGAGTTCAAAATACCTCGGGTTTCTTGCAATTGCTCTTCTAATCGATCAACTTTTTCATCTTTAACTTTATTTTGTTCTTGCATTGTTTCTCGGGTTTCCTGCAATTGTTGTAAGGACTCAAATCTCAATTTAACTTAATTGAAACTTAATGACTCAATTGAACTTTTGAAACTTACCCAAACTAGAAATTGATTGAAATGAAGCTCTGGTTCTTCTTCTCTTCCATGTGGGAGTTTCTCCCCCACTATTTTTTTCTTGACTAACAATACCCTTTGAAGGGTAACCTCTCCCCATGTGCATCAAAATTCCTGGAGACAAATGGAAAGAAAGAAGGGGCCCAGCGGCGATGGAATTGAATTTCGTAAGCCTATCATACTTTAACTAAATCGGACACAAACTATAGCACAAATCAGAGCTGTTGTCGATTATTTTTATTTTAACAGTTTAACCTTTTCTTCTAGTCGAACACAAATACGAGTTTGAGCCAAGTATATAAGCATTTCCAGAACACAAATACGAGTTTAAGTTTATTCCGTACTGTTAACAAAGTGAGTTTCAATAATCGTTCGAAAGTCCGTAGTTTAATTTTTTCTTGAATTATCGAATGTTATGGAATATAACATTCGATAATTAAGGATTAGCAAACAGTATATATCTTGTTTTGACCAAATTTTGTAGTAGAAGACTTCTTTAGGGAAACGCCAATAAGTTCGAAAATGATCTTCGAATGTGGGGAATCCAATCATAAAAAAAGGCAATAAGTTTCTCACTGTCACCCGAAAATAATTTGAAGCAACTTTTCCTTGTTAAATAAGTCCAAGTGTTGGGCCGAAAAAAATGTCAAACAACAATCTAAAGCCAATCAATTCACATTCAAAGAAAAATGAACATTTCAGAGAGATTAATTGCAATTCACACATTAACCAAAACAACTGCAGCAAAACAATGGAATACGGGTAATAAGTAAAATAGAAAAAACCTTACCCAAAGGGAAAAGTTCAGCAAAACCACCAATTCCAGGAGCCATCTTTGCTATTCTCCTAACAAGTTCTGAACCAGCATCAATGTCAACACCCGCATCCTTGTACGTAAGTACCTCACCTTTTTCTCCACCAGAAGAAACGTAAGTGTAGGCACCTGCAAATTAGAAAATGGAATCAAACTCGCTATTCCTGAAGAAAAAAAGAGGGGAATTAGGGTTCGGAGGAAGAAAAAAGCAATACCCACCACTCAATCCGAAACCTTAAAAATAACGGATTTTTCTAAATGTCGTTTACGGAGAGGGCTGACGGCGACAGCGGCAAGGGCTGGCGGGAGACTTCTACGGCGGAGGGCTTACGGGATCGGCGACGATTACGGTTCACGGAGGAGGGCTAACGCCGGTGGGCTGACAGGGAACGGCGGGCAGCGGACGGCAGGCAGCGGGCGGCAGGCAGCGGGCGGCGGGCAGCAGGCGGCGGTGGGCTGATCGGAGAAGGAGAGAGAGAGAGAGAGAAATTTTAAAGAGAGAAGGAGAGAGAGGGAGAAAAATGTTAGAGAGAGAAGAGAGAGACATCAAAGTAAACGAATTAGGGTCTGTGCAGAATAATTAATCTAAAATTTGCGACGTTTCTACATTAACGTCGCAAGATAATAATTTTTTAAAAGGAACCCTAGCGACGTATACAGATTTACGTCGCCACCAAATTCAGGAAAAAAGAACCATGGCGACGTATTATACATTTTCGTCGCGAGTTTTCAAATATAAAATTGCAAAATTTGTAAATCGTGCGACGAAAGTCCTGTTTCGTCGCAACAAAAATATCTTTTTTTTTTTTTTTAATACGTGCGACGTTTTTATATGTTGCGTCGCGATCTAGAGACGATTATCCAAATCGTCGCGAGGGTTTTTAACAAAACCGGGGTTAGCGACCATTTTAACTCATAAACATCGCAAACATGCTACGAACATAAAAACGTCGCTAAAAAAAACGTCGCCAGTCTTGCATTTTGGCCTAGTGATTTTTCAGCTCTCCGGAGTAGGTCGTTGAAGGAAACGGGCGCTTTTTTGGAGAGGGAATCGAAGAACTCTCCCATTTGCAGGCCCTGGGCCAGGGCGTTGATGAGGACCTCCTCGCTGGTGACAGGCACTTCAAGGGTCGCCGCATTAAACCTCTGCACATAGCTCCTCAAAGGTTCGCTGTCTCTCTGCCGCACGGCGAACAGGGTGAGTGTGCTTCTTTTCTGTTTCTTGGAGCTGGCGAAGTGGTTCAAGAACAGCTCGCTGAACTGGGTGAAGCCGTCCACCGAGCTTCGGGGCAACTGGCCGAACCACCTTTGGGCGGGACCCGCTAGGGTAGTCGCGAAGACCCTGCACTTTACTCCATCCGTTAGCTTATGAAGGGAGGCGGACGTGACAAAGCGGGACAGGTGCTCCCAAGGGTCCGTGGTCCCCGTGTATTCATACGTGACGGGCCGATAAGTGGCAGGCAGCTCGCCATATTGCAGCCTTGCCGTGAAGGGGGTTCCCGCCATTCCCTCGCTTTCTGACGGCGGCGGCATTTGGAGCTCATCACCCTCCATCGACCTCCCGGATTGTGCATCCGACTTTCGTTTTTCCCCGGTGGCGCCTCCTCCGCCTTCGGAGGGCCTGCCCTGGGCTGCAGCCGAGATTAATGCTTGGAGGTGCTCTACCGTAAGGGTTATGGTGGTGCCTGCTCCTTCCAATGAAGAACCGGCGATACCTGGGGTGGGCTCCTCCGGCGATCCTCCCGCCGGGGCTCCGCGACTGCTGACGGGCTCCGGGAGGGGAGTCACTTCCCCTTCTAATAGATTTGATAAATTACGAGCAACTTCCTGGGTTGACGCCATAGGAAGTGTCGGTGTGCTTTTAGTTGCGTGATTCCCACAGACGGCGCCAATTGATCCGCTCCAAAAACGACGTGGCTGAAGGCCTTCCCTGCTATGGCGATGAACCTGCAAAGAAAGGGAAACCGGACTGATGCCGGAGTTAGCACTCCGACGATCAAGTCAGTATATGTAGCAGTGTTTTTGTGGGATGTATCGTATTATATTTATGATATGACTTATTTAATACCCATAAAAAACCTCCTTTCCATTTGGGCCTCTAACCCCTTTTATAGTGTTTTGGCGGGATTGCTCCCCAGCTTCCTCGGACCCTGACTCGGAGGACCTGCTTTCGGCGGGGTTTCCCCTTTTCGGCCGGTCGGCCCGGGCCATCATGGACTCCCTATTCCATAGGTATCATTATACCCACAAGTCTATCCCCGTATACTTCCCGGCCGCACATGGTCATTCGATCATTAAATGCTCTTGTCAGAGCATTTAATGGGCCTCTGGGTAAACCTGTCAGGGCATTTATTGCCCCTCCTTTTACCTATTCTATCCCGACTTCTTCCTCCTAGGTCGGGGCCGCGAGCACCTCTTTCCTGTCGAGTCCTCGTATCAGCGTAACCCTTTCCTCCTTTTTGGGCTCCGCATTCCATCTTGGGCTCTTCCCTTTTCCGTGGGCCGGTTAGGTGCCCCTTGGACTATTTCTGTAGGCTGGGGTAATTGGGCCTTGCACCTCTGGCCCCGATCCGGATCATATATATATATATATATATATATATATATATATATATATATATATATATATATATATATATATATATATATATATATATATATATATATATATATATATATATATATATATATATATTATACTTATTTTACATTATTTAGTTGTATTTATTATTTATGGGCCATGTCACCTAAAAAAACCCTAGTTTATTTTATGTAAAATCCTAGTTTTACGTTTATTATTTCTTGTGCAAAGCCGAGGAGTTTATTTAATTTTTGCTAGAAGTTTTATTGGATATTATGATGTTGTTTATTTTTATTTATTTTTTGAATTGAAATTTAGTAGTTATTTTTATCGACGTGGATGTTTTTATTTTTAGCAAATTATGAAATTTTCAGCGAAGTTTCGAAATTTTAATACTTATGTCATTTCCGAAAAATTTCCGAAATTCCGAAATTTCCGAGCCTTTTGGAATTGGAATGAATTTTTAGATTCCGAAAATTTTTGAATTGGAATTGGAATTGATTTTGTACGTCCGAATTTTTTTGTAAATATTCCGAAAAGGCTAATTCCGATCCGATCCTTCCGACTTTCAGCCCTAACGTGACCAGTCGGATCTAAAAGTTGCAATTTATTAATGTTTTATTTTACTGTCTCCTATATTTTTAGAGACACATAATTAATTAATTTGTTAGGTTATGCATTTTAGCTTTGTCTAGTTAGTACACGTTTAATATATGCAATAATTTAAACAAATTATCAACGTATTAGACTTACTTAGGGGTGCAAGTTGGAACGGAAATTCCGATTTCCGCCGGTTCCGATCCGAAAAGTTACGATTTTGGAACAACTTTTTTCATTCCGATTTCCGAAATTCCGATTTCCGATTTTTTTGGATTGGAATTGGAATTATATAAAAAAAAATTGGAATTTCCAATTTCCGATCCGATTATTTCCGAAATTAATTCCAAAAAAATTCCGATTTTTTTCCGAAAAAAAAACCGATTTTTTTCCAAAAAATACATCTATATATATATATATATATATATATATATATATATATATATATATATATATATATATATATATTATATACTTATTTTACATTATTTAGTTGTATTTATTCTTTATGGGCCATGTCACCTAAAAAAGCCCTAGTTTATTTTATGTAAAACCCTAGTTTTATGTTTATTATTTCTTGTGCAAAGCCAAAGAGTTTATTTAATTTTTGCTAGAAGTTTTATTGGATATTATGATGTGGTTTATTTTTATTTATTTTTTGAATTGAAATTTAGTAGTTATTTCTATCGACGTGGATGTTTTTATTTTTAGCAAATTATGAAATTTTCAGCGAAGTTTCGAAATTTTAATACTTATGTCATTTCCGAAAAATTTCCGAAATTCCGAAATTTCCGGGCCTTTTGGAATTGGAATGAATTTTTAGATTCCGAAAATTTTGGAATTGGAATTGGAATTGATTTTGTACTTCCGAAATTTTTTGGAAATATTCCGAAAAGGCTAATTCCGATCCGATCCTTCCGACTTTCAGACCTAGACTTACTATACTAACTTATAAGTGTAAAATATTTTTATTTGAAAACCAATTACATGCAAATATATAATTTCAACAAATTTTTTTTTGAGAAATAATTTCAACAAATTTGTCGCATCATAAGTCAAGGTTTAAAAATATATTTTGCCATGAATTCAAAATTGTCAATCTAAATGTATCTTATATGCAAAAGATATATTTGACAACCCTAACCAACTCTAACCAACTCTAATGATATATTTGTAATTTTTTTTTCTTTTCAATATATTTTCTATTTTTTTATCTCATTATTATTATTATTATTATTATTATTATTATTATTATTATTATTAGTAAGTATTAAACTAATTATTGTTATTAATTTTGAAATGAATTTGCATGGGAGAATATACTAGTATTATATAATGTAAACACCAATAAAGTGGTTAACTTAAAAAAAGAAAAAGAAAAAAGTGATATAAAATTATCAATTGTTTGAAGGCCGGTTAATGCATTGGGAAAACATCAATTTAAATATATATTGTCTTTTATCCACTTCATTTTCAGAGTATAATCTCATGGAATAATCCTCAAAATATAATTAATTTGCAGTCGCGAACAAAGAGACAAGAACACCAATCCTTGTATTAGGACATCTCACATGGCATCTTTTAGTACAATAATTTGAGTAGTAACAAAAGAGTTGAAAGATTCCTTGATTCTTAATTCTTTTACTCTTCCATTAACAAAATTAAATCATTTTTTTCAAATTAATTAATATATTGAGTCAAGTATATTCCTTGACGAAATTAAATCTCACAGCCATATATACTTTTATTTTGGGAATTCTCTTTGAAAAGCTTAATTTATATTGGAAAAACAGTGAGAAAAAATAATCTAAAACATTGTCTTGTATTTCGGAAGAACATAAAAAAAGGAAAAAAAAAAAAAAAAAGAGAAGATAAAACTTTAAAATATATTATGTTCAATGACAATAACACTCTGCATTAATTGACTGGTCAACGCAGAAATATTAGTGTACAAATTTCTTATAATTGTTACAGGCTTACAGCTAGTGGTTAAAATTTCTCAATTTGTTAAATTAAAGAGATTTCTGTAAATTTAAGATTTGAGGATAATTTTTGTTATTAAAAGGGATTTGAAGTTGTTCAGATAAATGATTTTTTTTGTGTGAACCAATTGGTTAAAAGGTATAAATAATAAAAAGGGAAAATTACAGTTTTCACTCCTCAATTTGCACTAACCCCTTCAACACTTTTGGTCATTTCCGTCAATTTACTGTTAATTCATCAGTTAAGACAGTGACGGGCACAAACTTGATTCCGTTAGTACTAACGGAAAATTGACGGAAATGACTAAAAGTGTTAAATTTTTGATATATGATGGACAAAGTGTGTTTTTTATGGACATTGAGGACCAAATGTGAAATCCGTACAAACTTGAGGGATGAGAACTGTACCATTTACCGTTAGTTAAGGTAGTGATGGGAACACACTTGATTCCGCTAGTTTTAACAGAAAATTGACGAAACGATAAAAATGTTGAATTTCTGAAATATAAGCAACCAAATGTATTTTTCTGTGAATATAGAGGACCAAATGTAAAATTTGTGCAAACATGGGTTGAAAACTGTAATTTTGCCATAAATAAAAACCAAACCATGTCACAAGAAATCCATTTTCCAATAATATAAGATAGTAAATAAAATCCAAATCCAGGTGAAATAATATACCACACCTTAACAAACATTGATGCGTTATTCTTTGTTATTCCAATATCGACTTGTCACTCCCAATCCAGTAAATTATCATACATAAATATAAATATAAAAATAAAAATAAAAATAAAAAGAAAAAGAAAATAGAGAATAATGAAAAGCATAATAAATTAATAATACAACATATTCATTTAAACTACAAACAGGACCACTCGTTCTTCTCAGTTGATAGCGACGCTGTGCAGAACCACCGTCTCCACCGTCAGGCCCGGCCCGAACCCGAAAAGAACACCCCAGTTCAGCCCTTCTCCGGTGGTGCCCATCCCCTCCTTGGCGGAGGACTTCCTCATTTCATCCAGTATAAAAAGCACACACGCGCTCGACATGTTGCCGTACTCGCTCAGCACGTGCCTGGTTGACCGGAGTTTCTCCGGCTTGAGTGCTAGAGTTGACTCAACCTGGTCAAGAATCGCCGGACCGCCGGGATGGGCTATCCAGAAGATGGAGTTCCAGTCGGAGATTCCCAACGGATCAAACGCCTCCTTCAAGCTTTTTCCGATGTGCTTCGAAATCAGGCCTGGAACATCTTTCAGTAGGTGGAAAGTTAAACCCACTTCCCGGAGGTGCCCGTCGATGGCGCCGTGGCTGTCCGGCAGAAGCGTCTGCGCCGCCGAGACGAGCTGGAACAGCGGCCTCTCAACTCCGACCACCGGGTCGGAGCCGACGATGACGGCGGCGGCGCCGTCACCGAACAGGGCCTGCCCCACGAGGCTGTCGAGGTGGCTGCCGTTGGGTCCCCGGAAAGTGACGGCGGTGATTTCGGAACAGACGACCAAAACCCTAGCGCCGGCGTTGTTTTCTGCCAGATCTTTAGCCATGCGGAGGACGGTTCCTCCGGCGAAGCAGCCCTGCTGGTACATCATGAAACGTTTGACGGAGGGGCGGAGACCGAGGAGCTTGGTCAACTGGTAGTCGCAGCCGGGCATATCGACGCCGCTGGTGGTGCAGAAAACGAGGTGGGTGATCTTTGATTTCGGCTGACCCCATTCTTTTATGGCCTTCTGTGCAGCTTCTTTCCCCAACTTCGGGACCTCCACCACAACAATGTCCTGACGCGCGTCTAGAGAAGGTGCCATGTACGCGCACATGTTCGGATTCTCCTTCAGTATTTCTTCCGTCAAGTGCATGTACCGTTTCTTGATCTGAGATTTCTCGCCTGTGTTGTTGTTTTCAATAAACAGTGTTTAGATTTATAGAAACATCCAAATCAGGAAAAAAAATTCAACTACAGAATAATGAAATTAATATCAAATCTACCTAATTTGGATATAATAAAATAAATTGGAAATCCCAGAATTAAATAGTTTAATGTATGTAATAATTAAAGGACACAATTTATGTGTCGTCTCACTTGTCGGACCCCTTTAGACACGTCAATATATATATATATATATATCCATGCAAAAAATAGTGTTTCTCTCTCTAGAAATATTGGGTTTTTTTTTAACCAAAAAGAGAAGAAATTCGAAAGAGAAATTAAAAAAAAAAAAAAAACTTACACATGCGCTGAAATTTTTCCTTAAGATCGGTCATATGTTCGCTATTAGTGATGCGGAAATAGAAATCAGGGTACTCGCTCTGTTCGACGCAGTTCGCGGGAGTAGCGGTCCCGATGGCGAGGATGGTGGCGGGGCCCTCCGCCCGTTGAGCCCGGCGGATATCCTCAATGCTAGCGGCGGCCATTTTCGCCGGAGAAAAAGGTAGGTTTCAGCGGTGGTGGTGGTGGTGCAAATGTTGTTTAGGGTTGATAGTGAATTATGAGAGGGAGTGTACAAAAGGGGTATTTATATATATAAAGGATGTTGTGTATGCAGCTTATAAGTTTTTTTGGTAGCTGAGGTTGGTTCACGTGGTTAAGTAGCAGCAAAACTTGAGGTGGAGAAATTGGCAGGCACGTGGCGCAAACTATCAACATAATTCTAACATTCTTGCTACCTAATTTTTTTTTTTTCTTTTTTTCTGAATTTTAATTATTTATTTTAATTATTTATTTAATGTTTTGTAAATACTGTATAGTGGTCTATTCAATTACGCTTTTTACACCATTATTGATAATACTGGGACAACTGGGAATTCAATTAAATGGTAGATGACTAGATGCAATAATAGGTATAGCTTGAGAAACCTAAATAAAATTGAATGAACCGACAAAAGGGAACCAATAATTTGTAACAAATACTTCTATTTAATTACCATAAAAATCTTAGTTACATTTTGCATTATTAACTTATAGTTAAAAAATAAATATACACCCGAGGGGATTTGAACCTCCGACCTGTTATCGAATTGGCTAAACTTATTTTAAATAGCTGATAAGTTCTGATGTATAATTATGTTATTTTAAGAGCTGATAAGTTTCTACTACTTATTTTTAGAATTTGGTTTTTAAAGTGTTTTGATAATGAACTTATAAGCTATTTTTACTAATTATAAGATCTTAAATAAAAATGTCGGATAGATGAACTTTGTAAAAAAAATCTTAAAAGCTCTCTAGCAGCTTATTTTATGAATTTTTAAGATTTTTGTTTTTTAATATAAGCTCTTTTTACCAGATTATAAGCTTAGCCAAACACCCTCTTAGGCTTCCGGAAAAAAATAACATTTAGATGTATGCATAGGTTTTGGTTAAGATGCATATACACATGAATATGAAGTTTAAAAACAATCAAAAGATGAATTTAATTAGTTTTCAAACTGAGGTTAAAAAGGGGGAAAAAAAAAAGTTAATTTGCCTAATTAAACAGTCCAATGTAGTAAGTACTATGAACCCCTATTCAGCAAATCAGTTGAGAAATGTTAAGTTTGGCATTAGGTGGGAAAGTTATTTGTGTGACCTAAAATTTGTAGTAAAAAATGGGTAAAGCTTTTATTTATGTTGTCAAAAATTAAGGATAAATTTATGTCCAAGGATTGTGTTTTCCTACAAATAGGGATGACAATAATAAAATAAAATAAAATAAAATAAAATAAACATCTCCAAAATTCATTTTTCATATTCAGTGACGGAATCAGAATTTTTAGACTAGATGCGATATATGTAAATATATTTTTTTGTACGCCCCGCCGTGATGCAAATATATATATAATCCTATTAAAATGAAAGTTTAAAATTTTAAATTATAAAATACACAAAAAATACCATAAATGAAAAAAAATCTTATTGCAAAATTCAAATTTTTCTTATTTAAATTATTATAAAACATTAAAATTTATGTAAAATTAGTTCACATAATCAAAATTCAAATTTTTCGTATTGCAAGTTATTACGATTTCAATAATTACCAGAAATTGGAAAAGGACAAATTTGCTCTAAACATCGCAAAATTCTGACGTATTTTCGTAGCAAAGTTGTCGTTTTTTTCGTGATTCATCAGATAGCTTAAATAAGACTTGTTTTTAGTAAATAATTAATGAGGAATTTAATGAAAATCTAAAATAATTTTAATACGAAACTACGAAACAAACAGAAATAGATAACGAAAATGACAGTGTTAACAAAACATGTAGTATTAGAAAACGCAACACCTAATTTATTGTATATGGGAAGTTAGGTACCTGAATAAAAAAAATTGTGTAAACAATCCATGTGCATGGTAACAAAAACAAAATTGATTGAGATTAAAATTTACCAAACTACATGGAAAAATAAATTACTTATATGATCTAAAGAATTGTATATAAAATCAAATCATACAACCTTGGAAATCCTTATTTATTTATAAATTTCAAGTTCTAAATGAAATACTTAATCGTACTTCGCCCTTAAAAAAATACACGTAATCTCAAATTCGATATCTTAGTTAAATAGAACATAAAAAACAATCAATTTTTATATATTAGTTAAATAAAAAAAAATTGATTTTCCTACACTACAAGAAAAAAAAAATTGGATTTCAGTGACAATAGTTGTCGATATAGAACAAACATTTGTCGCTAAAAAGAATCAGTGGCAAAATATTACGTTGCTTCTGCGTTATTAAATAATCTCTCGAACGAGAGTTGAATTAGCAGATCGATCGAGGTTATGATTTGCAAGTTATAACGATGAACTTTCGGTAAATAAAAAGTTAGTAATTTAATTGCAAATTTTAGTGACAATTAACTTTAAAATAAAATAAATAAACTTCTACGAAAAATTGATTACGTGTTTCTATCTCTTCCTATCTTCTCATATGGAGTGTTTCACAAAAATATTTATTCATACGGAAATTAAAAACGTATAACTTTTGTTAAGTGATCATTTATATGTGTGTGACAGTATATAAATGCAATTTTATCTCTCCTAATCCTCATTTTCTTAATAATTATAAATGTATATATTAGTGTAACTTTGATTTTTCGTATTAATCATTTAATTATGAAGGCATGTGAAAAACTATCTATCTACCCACACACTTGCATAATGCCAGAAACTATAAATGCAACTGCAGACCATTATATTTTGTTTGGATTCAATGTATAAATATCAAGATAGAATTAACTCAAAAAATCTAATAATAAAGAATAATTAAATTGACAAAATTAATATCGGCTTAATTTCATTTTGTACTCTTGAAATGTAGAATTTTGGCACTTTGCGCTATTGAAAAATTTTGTATCATCGAAACACAATAAATTGGTCACAATGAGTTGTGAATTGAATATTTAAAACTTAGTGAGGGTATAATGGATTTAGGAATGCAGAATCAAACGTTGGGTGGCGCGAGCAAAAGTTTCGGTTTTCGGTGCAGTGCCTCGATTTTTTTTTAGATTCTCAAGACATTGCAAATAAGGTTTATATTGCTAATTTTCAATTAAAATAATATATATTATAATCTTATCATATTTCAAGCATGCAAAAAAAGAAAAAATATACTACTTATCCAAATGATTCTAATAATGTATTGTATTGCACTTAATATTTGTGTCGACCTCAAAGCATTACCCTAAATTATTTTTCAGAGGAATAATAAAAAAAATCATAAATTTTATTTTTATTGTTATATTAAATATGATTTCATATCTATTATTTATATAAGATCATAGAGAAAAAAAAACATTAAAAAAAATAAAGGGTCGCATATTTGCAAAAACTTGTAGGGGCCAAAACAAATACTCTAAAAGTATAATTACAAAATACCTAACATTATAATCACTTCGGGCTTGAGAATTTGTGGATTTTCACCAACAAAATGAATAAAAATGATAAGGATATTTTCGTAAAATAATAGAGTGAGGGGTTTCCTATAATAAAAGAAGAGCGAGGGGCTTTACTCTAATTTTGACAATTTGGTGGTAGTTGAAATTTGGACTCATTTTTTCCATTTGTCGTGATTTTGAAATATCATGTCACACTTGTATGAAAGAGAGGAATATGTCATTAAATAGGAAACAACTTAAACATGATTTTGAAATTGAGCAAATCCGAAAACTAATAATCATTTATTTATTTTAAATTCTTAAAAAAGAATACGATGTTATATACTCCCTCCGTTCCTTATTAACAGTCGTTTTTGGCTTTGCACAAGTATTAAGAAACTCAATAAATGTGTTTTGATTTTAGGTAAAATACATTAGAAAGACTAAAATAACCTTGATTATTTAATGATGTGATAAGAGAAAGTTAATACTTACTTATAGTTGAATTAATAAGGTTAAAATAGGAAAAAAAATGCATTTAATGCAGTATTGGAAATGTAAAGTGACAGATAATATGGAACAAAAATATTTTTAAAAAGAGACAGTTATTGTGGAACAGAGGGAGTAAAATAAATAATTAAATTTCGTGTATGTATACCCAACATTCAACAAACCACTGTAACACAATTATTTCACCAAATTTGTTGGAACTTATGACCTAATTTTAATGCATAAATAAATTGTGAGCTTCTTACATAGTGTAACATTTATTGATCAAAATCCAAAAACTAATGTCATCTAAATTCTTTTCTACAAAGGCCAACTACCCTAGGCATCTCGTGGACAACCTAAGGCCAAAGGAAACACACACACACACACAATATATATATATATATATATATATATATATATATATATATATATATATATATATATATATATATATATATATATATATATAAACTTATATAAATTGATAAAGTCTGAATCAGCCAAATTCTATTAATTTAGCGAAATAATAATTTAACGAAATATTCTTTTAGCACGCTGCCTTTAAGTTAGGACTAGGAAAACATATTATCTACACGAGATTATTAGTTTATCGAGTATCTACTATATATATCTCCAAATTTTGGAAGTATGTTTATGTTACTTTGTTAGGTGGATTTTTCTGTACGACGATATTATATATTCTCTTTATTTATGTGATTTCGGTTTTTAAAGGCAATATATATATATTTCTCCTTAATATTACATCCTTCATTTTAAAATATGTGATGTTTAAGATTTCGACACACGTATTATTAAGAATATACAATATAATTTTCTTCTATTTCTCTCTTTATTAGTGTTTTTTTTTTTTTTTGCTTTGGTGAATCAATATTTAAAATAACTTATAAGCAATTAGGGCAATATATTGCCATCGTCGAATTTAAAAAAAAAAATTGCAAATAATATAAAACAATATTTTTTTTTGTTTTTTGAAATTATGGGTCTAAGATTAAAAAATTTAAGGACCACTCATTCAACATATATCATTCACTTGCTATGATATCTCTAAGATCAAATATTAATTGTAGGGACGGTTGCAATAAATTGATCGACACTATCATTCACTTTCTTTCTTTTCGTCCACTTTCTTCTTTTTCAGCCATCAATTTCAACTTTAATTTAACCACTTCTTTTTTCTTTTGTTGGAAGCTGTTTATAGGTAGATCGGACGGCCATTAGTTGTCCACGTTTACGCCCCTTCTTTCTAGGACCGTCCGATTTCGCAAATTTACAGCTTGAATTTGGTCTCCATGCCCAATTGTTGTTCCATTTATATTCAATTGTTTTTATGTCACCGACTACAAATAAACATTTATAAATTTATACAATCGGAACTGATAAAATTTTATTAATTAAGTGAAATAATGAATTATCGAGCTAATAATTTTGTGGGTTAATCTCAATAAAGCCCATGACTAGGACATTTAATTCAAACAGGGACATCCAACTTTTTTGTCTTGCAAATATTTCCAGCTCATTCAAAATTATTTGCAAATAAGGAAAACCCTTATATATATACCAAAATTACTCCCAATTCATTGAAACTCATTTCAATTCCAATTTCATGATTTACGCCACAATTTAGCCCAATTTCACCAATTAACCAATTTTGACCCTAATTTTAATTTTGACCTCAATTTTGACCCGCCATCACCGGAGACCGCCGGTCAGCCGTCGTTGACTTTTTCTCTTTTTTCTCTTTTTTATTTTTGAATTTTTTTTTTCTAAATTTTTTTTCCGGTAGGTTAACCGTCGTTGACCGCCGGATCTGCGGCATTGAATTTTTTTTTAATTATGTTTTTTTTTTGTAATTTTTTTAATTTTATTTTTTCTTACGAAGAGTCAACGCATAAGACTGGCGGTCAACGGTGGTTGACCGGCTGGAAAAAAATTTCAAAAAAAAAATCAACGCCGGAGACCGGCGGTCAACGCCGGAATCTGGCCGCAAAAATAAATTCAAAAAAAAATATTTTTTCAAAAAATTATTAAAATGGGGATTAATGTGATATATTTGTTTAAATTCGGGTCAATGTGTAATATTAAGAAAGTTAGAGCATAATGGATGGAATTGACAAATTTTTGACTAAAGACAAGGGATGAGTGTATTTGAAATACTGTTTTTTTTGTGGATCAATGTGTATTTAAGTCACTTGGGATTGGCCTTCTTGTCATTCACCCTAATCTTGTATGTCTTTATCAAATTGGAACTGAAATAAATTATTATTTAAACAAAATTATTAATTTTATCGTATATTAATTTATTGATGTTCTTTGTAATTCAGTTCTTCTCTCTCCCTTGATTTTGCTTTTGTCTGAGTTAATAAAATGCTATTTTCCATCAAAAAATTATAATTTGAACCGGTCATTTGGTATAACTTAAAATTTGTAAACAAAATGAAAATATAAATTTTGGAGGGAAAAGATGAATAAATAATGATAAGAGGAAATTACACCCACACCCCTGAGGTATGCTAAAATAACGTTAAGGTCCTTGTGGTATTGATAATTACACTTACTCCCTGAAACATGGTTAGAAGCTCTAATGAGATAATACATTGGATACGTTATTCCGATAGAGTTCTAACGGACTATTAGTTTCAGGAAGTGGTTGATTTAAGAAATGTTGGGGGAACCATGTCACCTTCTAACTCTATGTTGTCTCCACCACTAGTTGAAAGTAATAATCCGTTAGAACTCTATCGAAATAACGTATCTAATGAATTATCCTATTAGAGTTTCTAGATATGTTTCAGGTGTGAGTGTAATTATCGATACCACAGGGACCTTAAAGTTATTTTAACATACTTCAGGGGTGTGAGTGTAGTTTACCCTTATAATAAATATATATAATTTTATTAATAAAATTCTTAATTTTTAATTATGAGATAATTAATTTTTTTTATCAAGATTTGGGAGAGAATTCAGTTGGCACAAAACTAAATAAATAAGGCATTTAAATTTTTTAAAAAATACTATATCATCAAAACTAAAAAGTCAAAAACTCTATTTCCAAAACCAATCATATAATCATTTCCACAACCACATAATCATAAATTGTGGTCGTGGATTCGAATGGACATATATTCCACTGATTTTGTTTCCCCTTTTAAACTAATCATTAGTTATTCATCATTTTTAGAGTTAATTGCAAAGAAGTCCCAGTATAATCTCGAATTGTCAAAAAAACTATCATGTTAAAAGAATTAGTAATTAACTCCTTTACGTTATGTTTAGGGGTGCAAGTTGAAATGGATTTTTCAATTTCCGTCGGTTCCGATCCGAAAAGTTCCGATTTTGGAACAATTTTTTTCATTCCGACTTCCGAAATTCCGATTTCCGAGATTTTTCGATTTTTTTGGATTGGAATTGGAATTATATAAAATAAATTTGGCATTTCCGATTATTTCCGATCCAATTTAATTCCGAAAAGATCCGATTTTTTCCGAAAAATACACCTATAAATACACCTATATTATACAATACTTATTTTCTGAAAAATACACCTATAAGTTTTGTTTTAGGATTTTGTCATAATGAATTGTTATTTGAAGTTTTATCAGATATTATACTGTGTTTATTTTTATTTATTGTTTTTGAACTGAAATTTAGTAATTATTAGTTTTACTTTTATCGACGTGGATGCTCTTATTTTTGAAAAATTATGAACATTTTAGAAAATTTCGGCTAAGTTTTGAAATTTTAAAGCTTATGTGATTTCCGATTTTTTTCCGAAATTCCGAAATTTCCGAGCCTTTTGGAATTGGAATGAATTTTTAGATTCCGAAAATTTTGGAATTGGAATGGGAATTAATTTTGTACTTCCGATTTTTTTTGAAAATTTTCCGAAAAGGCTAATTCCGATCTGATCCATCCGACTTTCACCCCTAGTTATGTTTTACAAAGCGCATTGCAAATTATTTTATTTTTTGATTTTGACTTCGATAAAATAACAAAATTGCCCTTAATTAGAAAAAAATGAAATCAAAATTCTGAAAGGAAAAAGATAAAAAAGAAGAAAGAAATAGAGAGAGAAAATAATGTTGAATGTTGATTCATCTTCCTCGTCAATCCAGGATTACACAAGAGTTTCTCGCTAATTAGTTTAATACGAGGATTGTTTCGACAATTTGAGATTATACTTTGATGTTTTTCGCAAAAAAGAAAAGAAAAGAAAAGAAAAAAAGACATTTTTTTAATATATAAATCGGTGATTCCAATTTATACAAAAATAAATTTATTATTAATTTATTATTTTCAATAATTTAAGGGGAAATTGGCTAAACAACCCTAATTATGGATTTATATAGGTGGAGGTCCATTCTATTACATGAATATAGATATAAGTCATTTACCCAATAAAATTAATATAAATTAAATTAAATTATTAGTGTATAGACAAAAAATCCCTCCTTAATTAATAATTAATTTTATAAGAAAGTGGTTAACAAATCCCAGTTATTACTCTTCTTCTCTCAATCAGTCTCACGTGCCCCCCTCTCTCTCTCCTACTCATTCTCTCTCTCTCTCTCTCCCCCTCCCCAAATACACGCCCCCTCTTTCTCTCTCCCTCTCCTCTCTTCTCTTTCTCCTCTCTCTGTATCTCTTTCAATTTTAATTTTTTTAAGTGAACTTTTATTTTTTGTTTGTATTTTCTAATTGATTTTCATTCGATAAATACCAAAAAGAATTGAATTGCAAAATAAATTAGCAACATGAATAGAAAACTGCAAACTGCAATTTGTAATATTACATTTTTTTTTATTGTTATTGTTTGCATATAGATTATGCATATCATATTGTTCAGTTTGTTGTTTGTAATTAAATATATGTAGTTTGTTGTTTATAATTAAATATAGACGATGCATAATGCATATCCTACACGTAATTTGTAATTTCAATTTACATTTTTTTTTGTTTTATTTATTTTATACAAACAAAAGCATGTCTTATGTTCAAAATAGGCTGCCTTATACAATATTAACCCAACTACGTGCGAATCAAAATTTTCAGTAAATGAGTTTTTTGCAAATGAAAAACGAATAAATGGGTTCTTCAAAGTACCAAAAAATATACAATCAAATAATTTATTATTTGAACAAAACCGGTAAAATGTAGAAATCCAAAACGCACATATTGATGCAAAGACAGAACACATAATTAGGATCTTCAAATGTATTGTTTTAGAATAAACATAACCAAAGTCGTAACATAAACAAACCCCTCAATTTACCTGATTTCGGGGATTGGAAATCATCATCCTCCTTTGCTGTTAAGGGGGAAAAAAAACGGGTTCTCAAATTATTATTGAAATATTTGAAATAAATAGCAAACAAACAAAATACAAAAGCAAAAAAGGAACAAAATACAAAATTTGAGATGAAAGAAAAAAAATCAAAATCAAAAACCCAACATGCAAATAAAATTTTACACAAAGGATCATTGATTACCAAGACTTAATCGTATTTTGGCCATCGTATGAACTCCAAACAACAAACCCTAAACACCAGCCGTTGATCCCGAGCAACAAACAATTTGTAAACTGCAAACAGAACGAAGTCAAATTGGGCAACAACAAATCGAACGAAGGCAAACGGAATAAAGGCAAAACGCTTAGACCTGGTAATTTGTAAACAGCAAACGAAACAAATGCAAATATTGAACAGCAAATCGAACGAATACAAAATGCAAACGACCTGGTAAAACTGCAAACAATCAAACACCCAAAACTTATGGAAGGATTCAAAATTCGTGGTGAGATTTTCGCTTTGAAGAAACAGGGAAGAAATCGATTTCCATATTTTTGCAATTGTAATTTTCGGAACAACAAACCCTGTAAACAACAAACGAAACAAATGCAAATAGTGAACTGCAAATTTGTAAACCGCAAACGAAACAAATGCAAATATTGAACAGCAAATCGAACGAAGACAAAATGCAAACGTAAAACTGCAAACGACCAAACACCCAAAACCTATGGAAGGATTCAAAATCCGTGGTGAGATTTTCGCTTTGAAGAAACAGGGAAGAAATCGATTTCAATATTTTTGCAATTATAATTTTCGGATTGTGGATTATAATAGGGAGAAAAATAGGGGATTTGATTTTGAAGATATATTTTACCGTATATTAATAGGGATATTGATAGGGGTACTTATGACAAATTATAAATACAAAAATTTGCTGGAAATTAGAGTTTATTAGATGGATTTTAACACATATAATCTCTTATACGAGGACCTATAGCAAATTGCCCCATTTAATTGTAATTGATTCTTATATTTAAGGGTGGGTTGTTGTCCTCGTTAATATGAACCGGTCTCCGGTTGATTTTTTTTTTCTTTTTTTTAAGAAAATAATTATATTATGAAGCGATATTCGGTAAATCCAACGAGAGGTCATAGCCCTCAATACGTCATTACAAAGAATTTTAGGCTAACAGATTGCCCGAGCGCTTAGAAAAGCTAAATGAACATAATTTAAACCCTCTCCCCATTTCGAGACTCTCTTCAATTAATACTCCGAACGGTAAATAATCACGATCTTCGCCTTGCGTAATGAAATTCAACAATTGATTTCTATAAGTTAATAAAATTCTTTTCGTTATTGTATGTTTTTTTTTTCTTTTTTGGTTGTTTACTATTTGTTTTATAAGTATGATTAAATGAGATAATTAATTGACAATAACATGCATTCACCCAGGCCCAGGCCCATCTAACCTTTATTTTAGCACAAGATCGACCCGGGCCTTAAATGGACAATTGGGTCGGGTCACAATTTTAAGATGGGCTTGAAAGCTAAAAAGAAAGAGAGGAACAAAATTATGAGTTAAAAAATTGGTGAAGAAAAGTAATTTTAGCTTGAATAAAATAAAACACACAAAAAGAATTATTAAAACTAAATTGAATTAGAAAAGAAAATATGTAATTGATCAAAATGGTAACTAATTTATGAAATATTTCAATTTAAGTAGTTCTCATCATCTTTTGTTGTGTTGATTTATGATATTTCTTTTGTAAGTATATTATTATATCACATCATTAAATTAAATGTGCATTTACTTTCATATTTTTAGTAATTTTAGTAATTTTGAATAAATTACTAAAATTCTATATATGTATATACATATTTGTTATACACGCAGTGTAATTATTTTTTGTTCGATTTAGGATTTACCAACCATCAATATGGGTAAGAACGTTATAAATGTAAATTGCTTTGTTTTTTGTCTAGTGGATTTTGCATGGATTTGTGATGGCTACGCCAATTGCATGCAAAGGCCAGCCATACGAATCTCACGTGCAAAAATTTATAATCAGCTGATGGTATATACAGTTAATTAAATCTTTATAAATTAATACAGTCGAGACTAGTAAAATAGATATTGAAATCGAATTGATCAAAATTTCCACTTATAGTATAATCAAATAGATAAAAAATGTATTAATTTACATTGACATGTTAAACATAATTATTGAAAATAAAAAATCACAATTCAGAAAATGGACCTAAATTAAAATTTCCAAATTTGATCCAATTAAATTTCGTTAAAAACTTAAAATTTGATTTTTTTTTTTTTTTTTAAATGGGAACGGAAATTATAATATTTATTTTTCAAAAAAACAAATTCGAATTGAAAAAAAGAATCCTTTTGACCTACACCTCAGAAATGAGCTGGTTCTTTAAATGCAATTTTCTTCTTGTACAAAAAGCCCTCCTCGTACTCCCCCATTTTTTATTACATACTATGATTGATTGATTTCTCTCTCTCTCAAAATTAATCCAACATGAATCTCTCTCTCACCCACCACCTTTTCTCCACCTCACCGCCGCCGCCGCCGTCATCCAAATCTCCATTCTTCAAAACCAAATCCAACACAAGAACTCAGCCGCCGCCGCCGTCGTCATCAAGCTGTAAAATCACATGCAAAATTATAATCAACCCATCCGAAAAAAGCTTCCCTAGAAAAAATAACAAACCACCTCCACCACCGCCGCCGCCATTTCCTCAGCCACCGGAACCACCAACCATCTTCTCCCCGACCACCATACCCCCTCCGCACCACAACCCATTCCAGAAACTCGCCGCCGCCGCCCTCGACATGGTGGAGAAATCAATCGTGACAAATATGGAAAAAAACCACAAGCTGAATCGGATGGTGGACCCCACGGTCCAACTTGAAGGCAACTATTCACCGGTTCAAGAATGCCCGGTCCATCAAGATCTCGAAGTAGTGGGGACCATCCCTACAAGCGTACGTGGGGCCTACCTTAGAAACGGCGGCAACCCGTTATTCGAGCCAATCAGCGGCCACCATTTCTTCGACGGCGACGGCATGATCCATGCCGTCACCCTGGCGGCCCCCGAAAATCGAGCAAGCTACGCCTGCCGCTTCACCAGAACCAACCGTCTGCTCGGGGAAGCCGCACTCAGAAAGCCAGTCTTCCCCAAGCAGATCGGCGAGCTGCATGGCCACTCCGGCTTGGCTCGGCTCGCCCTATTCGCGGCTCGAGCCTTAGCCGGACTGGTCAATGCAGCAGACGGCTTTGGTCTGGCTAACGTCAACGTAGTCTACTTCAACGGTCGGATCCTCGCCATGTCAGAGGATGATCTCCCCTACACCGTCAGATTAACGGAAGCCGGAGATCTCGAGACAATCGGGCAGTACGATTTCGACGGGCAAGTCAAGGGCTCGATGATAGCCCACCCTAAGGTGGACCCCGCCACGGGGGATCTCTACACCCTCAGCTACAACATACTCTCGAAACCCTACCTCAAATTCCTCAAATTCGATAAATGGGGGAATAAGTCACGTGAGTTGACCATCTCAATCGAACAGCCGACCATGATCCACGACTTCACCATGACGGAATCTCACGTGGTGATCCCGGATCACCAGATGGTATTCAAGTTATCCGAGATGATGCGGGGCGGGTCGCCCGTGATCCACGACCCGAATAAGATGACCCGATTCGGTGTTTTGCCGAAGAATGCGGTTGACGAATCGGAGATCCGATGGATAGATGTTCCGGAGTGTTTTTGTTTCCATATGTGGAATGCGTGGGAGGAGCGCGACGAAAACGGCGACAAAATTATCGTCGTCATTAACTCTTGCATGACGCCGGCGGATTCGATTTTTTCGGGTAGCGACGATTTGAAAAGCGAGTTATCCGAGATCCGGTTGAATTTGAAAACGGGCGGGTCGACCCGGAGGGTCGTCGTGTCGGGTATGAACCTAGAAGCGGGACAAATAAACAAGCAACAACTAGGCAAGAAAACTAGGTACGTGTACTTGGCTATAGCGGATCCATGGCCGAAATGTAGTGGAATCGCTAGGGTCGATTTGGAAACGGGAGAAGTGACTAAGTACTTGTACGGGCCCCACAGGTTCGGTGGCGAGCCATGTTTCGTCCCGGTAACTGCAGAGGAGGAAGACGAAGAAGAAGGGTATCTCATGAGTTTTGTGAGGGACGAAGAAAACGAAAAATCGGAATTTGTGATATTGAAAGCTTCGACAATGGAACAAGTTGCTCTAGTTAAGTTGCCTAAGAGGGTGCCCTATGGATTTCATGGCACATTTGTTAGTGCTCAAGAGATTCAAAGGCAGTGCTTTTAATATATGTAACAATATAACAATATGGCCAATGAATTAATATAGTTGTTTTATTTGAATTTTTTTGTTTGAATTAGAGAATATTACATACAATGTAAAGAAGAAAATCTCAACACATACAACATTGTTTTTCTCTTCGAAAATTTTGGAACTTGTGGTATATATAGATATTAAAATAATAACTAAGAACCAAAATACAAACTCAAAGAATCTGACTAAATCAATCATAGTATAACAGACAAGAAACATATGATATACAAACATAGTCTAGTCTAGATATATACACTTGTGTCCCCTTGACTCATGAGTGCTTGAAACAAACTATGTATATATGAAGATAACTTTTGACACAAATACTATTATTAGCACTTGGTCTCTTTCTTGATGGGAAAGTTTGTAGGTTCCGTCTTCCTTTAGATATATGTCTATAAATAGTATCTATAAAAGTGGATTATATTATAGGGCAAATGGCAAATAGGTCCGTGACAAATGATTTAAATGCACACAGGTACACAAAAAAACGATTTCGCTAATAAACTCATCCTGATGCCTTTTATCTAAAATACTCACCATAATATAATTTTTATCAATTCCCTGATCAATTATACTCTAACTTCATCAATATTGTACATTGACTCCAATTGAACAAATATATCACATTAACCCCCATTTTATAATTTTTTACTAATATTATTACTGCATGAGACAGTAATATTAAGGTCGAAGACAGTAATATTACGGTAGAAGACAGCAAAATTGTAAGCCAAGACGATAAAATTAATTAATACAGTAAAATTATTTTCTAAGATAGTAATATTACTGTCTCAGACAGTTAAATAATATTAATGAAAATAATTTTTATAAGTAAATAAAAGGTTTATAGAAAAAAGTCAACGGTAGAGACCGACGGTGACCTGCCAGAAAAAAAATTAAGAAAAAAAGAAAGTCAACTTATCTGATCGGAGGTGGTGGCCAAAATTGGTTAGTTGGTGAAATAAATTGAGGTGTAAATCATGAAATTGGAGTTGAATTAGGGTTTAAAGGAGTTTGGGGTAATTTTGGAATGTTCTCTAGTTTGTACTCGTTTTGTCCAAAAATACAGTTTCTAATGTAGCACAATCTGATACATATAAGCCAAAAAACACATCTTATGATTATCTTGTTACAGGTACAAAATTCAGAATATTCCATATAATCAAGAAGAATATTTCAATAAATTTTAAACCGCAATAGTAGACGTGAAGAAGATTTATAGTTGATGGGTGATTGTAATTACCCAAACATGAGGGGAGTTTTAGTAATTTGAACATACCTCAAGTGGTGGTTGTAATTTAACCAAAAAAAAAAAAACAGATATTATTTCAAGCAACCACAATATTATAGTATACATTTTGACACTCCTTATATATTTGTTTTATTACTTTGACACCCCTTAACTCATATAAATTATAAGGGTACTTCAGTCCGTCAAAAAAGTCAACAAGTTTGGTCAACAAGGTCAACCAAGGGAAAGAAACTGGATAATTCGCAAGGTCAACAAGTTTGGTCAAGAAAACAAAAAAGAGTATATATATATATCTACATATACAAAATTGGTTTACAACAAATTGAGTAGAATGAGAGAGCGATAGACTAATTTAATTTACTTACACAATTAAATCCACATATCTTTTTCACTTAGGCTGGGATTAATTAATAATAATTAAAGATTAATTAAATCTCATCTTTTGACTCTATTACTGCATCTCTTTTGCTGGAGCTTTGTAGCTATAACACGAAGCCGGTTCGTAATCTCCGTAAACGACGGCCTTTCTTCCGGATCGTGCGACCAGCATTCTTCCATCAACTTTCTCCACTCCGGATCGCACCGTTGCGGTATCGGTGGTCTCAGTGTGTTATTCACAATTCCACCTTTTTTTTTTAAATTAAAAAAAATTAAATTAAAAATAAAAAAAAGAAAAAATCAAATAAGCGTAATCGATAATTTCAAGATTCGTTGTCCGAAAAATGTCGTTACCTATGATGGCCCCGCAGTGCATGTTCGCGTATGGCTCTTCTCCCGCCAAAATCTCCCACATTGCAATGCCAAATGAGAAAACATCGACCTGCCCGAATAAATTCTTTGATTTTTAAATTTATGATAAAAATCGTAGAAATATGTGAAACATATATAATTACATGACATAAAAATAGGAATATAATATAGTTAATAGAGATGTCTAACTTTCTCGGAAACGCGACTACTGCTTCCGTTTAGAAGCTCCGGAGCCATCCATGGAAGGGTTCCTCGGACGCCACCTGAGACGAGCGTATTCTGTTTAATTCTCGACAGTCCAAAATCACCAACCTGATAAATCAACAACCAACTTATAATTTGTTCAAATTTAGTATTTTTCCATCATTTATATTTAATAAAATTGTATTTTATTTTTTAAATTTTTACTCAGCACCCCAGTACTTACTCTAATTGTTTATTTTGTATATCATCTGCAAAGTTCCAATAATGCATTAAATACAGTTTTCCAATTTTACCCTTATTATCACCTCAATAAATGGTAAAGGGTATTTTAGTCTTTTTTCACGCGTCTTTCCTAAACTTCGACCATATTTAATAACTTCATTAAACCTTAAACAACAGATATTATGGAACCAATGAAACAGCTGTTTTTACCTTACATACAGGACGTTGCGGATCGCCCAAATTGACGAGCAAGTTGTCGCATTTTAAATCGAAATGAACGATATTTCTCAAATGGAGGTATTCCATGCCGAAAGCAGCATCCAACGAAAGCATAATCTTTTTCCGCCAATCAAGTCCTCTGCAATTAAAATTCAAATTCCACGGATCAAACTTTTACAAACTATACGATGAATAATCGGAAAATAAATAAATAAAAAATAAATAAAAACTTACCGATCCTTTCTCAAGAGAACATGCCTTAGTGAACCATTGGCCATATATTCGGTAACAGTAGCCAACGTACTTCCGGGTCCATCGGGAACCACACCGTAAAACGCAACTACATTTGGATGATGAAGTTTCGATAGAATCTGAGCTTCCCTCCAGAAATCTTTGGTCTACAAACAAAATCGAACTTTTGACGAAATAGTTTTTTTTTTCCTTTTCTTTAATATATATAAAAGTGAGACGAACCAATTTATCTTGTTCGGAAGATCTGCCAGCAAAGCAGCTCTTTTTTATCCTCTTGATCGCGACATCCGTACCCCGCCATTTGCCGTGGTACACTGTTCCGTATGTACCGGATCCCAACTCTTTTAGGTCTTCAAGATCGGCATTTCTTATGATCTGTTAATACGATTTCGTAATCGAGTCAAAATTATGATATTTAATTTCATTTTTTTACAATATACAACGCATCAACCACGATACTGCTAAATTTATGAAATCAAATCTGCATTTTGTAATTGTAAAATAAATTTACTAATTACAGTAGAACCTCGATAAATTAATAACCTCGCTTGAATAAATAGTTTCTTCTGGTCCCGACTCAGTAAAAACTTACTAAATTAGTTCGATAATTTAATATTTCGCTAAAATTAATAGAATTCTGTTTGTCCCGACTGCATTAATTTATAGAGATTTAACTGTACCTGCAAACCATACATGCCGGCTTCCATTTCAATTACAGCAGCATCGCATATCGACGCATCCTTATCGTCTTCATCAGGTTTAACATCCTACATTAAACGCCACACGAAAATCGACATCAATTTAACATTAATCCAAAAAATAATAATAAATAAAAAATCAATAAAGAACTATTTATTTAATAAATGCCATACTCCATATCCAGATTCAGGGGTAGCGGTTTCAGCTTCCGTTTCTTCGCCACGCGATCCACTATCATCGTAATCTTGTACATGCGGGACCGCTTTCGAGTGCGATCCAACGCCAGCTGGCACACAGCCAGTCACATCTTCAACTACTATCGGCACATAAGTTTTAGGACAACTATCCGACGATCGAGAACGGACCAAATTGCTCTTTCTACTTTTTTCCTGTTCTGGTACAATGTGACGAGAATCTTTCAAACTCCTCTCGTAATAATCGTACATAATTTCGTCGTCGATATAAAGCTTGTGGTCGTTGTTACTTTCTTTTTGGCTCTTGAACGGAGAATCGAGCTCGTTCGGACTCGCTTGATAATTTAACGGAAACTCTTTGGTCGTATCTTTCGCCGAACTACGCGAATCTAACGAGCATATTATTTTCGCCAAATTCCGTTTTCGTTCAAGAAAATCGGAATCCGAAGCATCGTATTCTTCGATAGTAGCTTCGTTTCTCTTATCCTTATTCTTGATTTTTTTATATTTCTCTATCTTTCTTTGTTGCACTGCACCTTCTTGAAACGAGCTCGACCTTTCTTCATCGGAATTCATAGGAGATTTATCCACCCTCCCTTCTTCGTTCTTCGGTGCGGTTTTCTCGTAATTAACTCGATCGTTCGAAACACGGGAACAACTGATCTTATTTGTATTACTAAAATCACGAGAAATCGCATTTGAATGCATCGACTTGAGATTCGACAAATTCCTCCGCAAAATCGGGCTCGAATCCAAACTCTCTCTGCTAGATGTCATCATCCCATTAACCGCAACCACATACTGATAATCGGTATCCCTTTGTTGAATAATGACGTTATTACCCCTCCCTTCTAAAGAACAAGGGCTCTCGTTACTACTATCGCCACAAGAAACGAGAAACAATCTTAATCTCTGACAACTTCTCTCCAAGTCGTGGTATTCGTCTATCATGTGATGTAGATCCTCGTCAGAACAAACTGACACGAGCGCGTCCAAATCTTCGCCCGGAAGTTGATATTTAATCGTATGAGGGTGGTTGTTGCAGATGGCGTTGGTCTTTTTAACGAGCTCGAAGAAATTTAGCGTCTTACTTATCGAAATAACCCTCGTTTCTCCACCGACGTATCGAAGCTTTCCGTCGCTCGGTCTCGGCAGTATTTTGCCTCCGTAACTGCAGAGGAACTTCATTTTTTCGTAGAGCGGGAGATCGGAGAATCCCAACCGTTGATTGTAGTAAGGGGAATCGGACGAATAAATCGACGGACTCGACGGAGTTGTTGCTCGGTTGATGATTTCGTCATGAGAGAACTTTCTGCGGTGCAGATAGGTGTTGCTGTTGCTCGGAGAAAAATCGTGGAATTCTCGAGTGTCGAAATTCAGTTTGTTCGTAGGGGTATTATGGTCAATATCTTTGGCGAAAGGGGTTATTCGAGACGTGAGATGATCTCTCAAGAACTCGGGCGAGAATTCCTCGCCCGTCTGCAACGAGATGTTGTTGTTTAGTGGTTTGACGTTGTCGGAATTGGCGTTGTTCGGTTTTTGGCTCGTGCGGCAGCACAGTTCTCTTTCCATGTTTTTTCGATCGGAGACGAACTTTCACTCGGCATTAGTGTTTTATATCAGCCCCTTCGAACTTGTTATTCAATATCTATCGGCATTGTGCATCATTACTCGTACGATGCAATTCGTCGAGTTTCGAATTTCGAAATCGAAAAAAACAGCTACATAGACTACTTGTTCCTAGGCAGCAAACGAAATCGGAGGTTCCCCGAAACATTAATTAGGGCACTTCAAATTTGCTTGCCCTCACAAACTATTCATCATCAGTCAGACAATCATCATCAACTTGTTTTCGCGGAAACTAGAAAAAGCAAACCGTTAGAATCGACAATGCAATCCCAAAATCATTTATAGTACAGGCTAAATTACGGCCACCCCTCAGATAAGATTGAATTACGGAAAAAAAAACCTCCTATTTGAATAATTACAATCATTCCTCAACTATGAATCTTCTTACACGTCCAGCTTTACGGTGTCAAATTCAACAGTATATTCTAGATTCCGTGGAATATTCTCTAGTTTGTACTCGATTTGTGCAGAAATGTAGTTTCTGATGCATCACAATCTGATAATTACAAGCCAAGGGGACGCATCTTATGATCATCTTGTTTCAAAATATAGAGCTCGAATGGATAAAACGGGTACAAGCTAGAGAATATTCCATATAATGTAGAAGATTCCATTAAATTCGACACCGTAAGAATGGACGTGTAGGAAGATTCATAGTTGATGGCTGGTTGTAATTACTCAAATATGAGGGAATTTTTTTGCTATTTGACATGAGCTCAGGGTGGGTGGCCGTAATTTACCCAAATAACAAAATACTTACCATTTTACCAAGCCTGGTAAAATTATTCATCCAAGCATCTGATTAATCGTTTGTCGGTTTCATTATGCCCAAATGAAAAAAAAAACAAAAAAGAAGAGAAAATGGAGTTTAATACAGATAATAGTTATCTGGTAAGAAGAAAAAAATGCGATTATATTATTGCCCCCTTTTTTTTTTTGACGTGGTTTAGGGTAAAATTAGGGCGGGGCTCCTCCAGAAAGAAGAAAGTGTTGATTGATGAACAATGGGGGTTTTGTTTTGTGAGGTTGAGGTTGATAGAGAGAGAAAGAGATGAGAGAGAGAGAGAAAGATGAGAGAGAGAGAGAGAGAGAGAGAGAGAGAGAGAGAGAGAGAGAGAGAGAGAGAGAGAGAGAGAGGGAGGTATGAGAGAAGGGGCATTGCATGGATTTCGGAATTTCAGAGGAAGAAATGGGAGTGACCATTTTTGCAAAGAATCATCATGGAACAAAATAAATATATAAAATAAAATAAAATAAAATCAATTGGGGTTTTGAGATTGTTGCCTAACAAGGATATATAAATAATAAATATATACTCCATATGTACCCTTTTAATCAATATCTTTTTTACCTTTGCACAAGGATTAGAGATTTTATTAATTGCGCCTCGCACCAAAAGTGAAATTTATCGCCTTCAGAGCCCTCATTCCCAGGTTCGACAAGTATTTAATGAGTAATGTAAATCGGTGACTCAACGGTTCACTAAAGGTAGTGAATCCGGACTTGGTCTTATAATTAATAATAGAGAGAACTAAGTGTTTAGAAAAGGGCAATTTGCTAGACATCTTTCGACGATAATACCCTTTCAGATCAAGGACATTAATATTTTTGTATTTTGCTACAAGTACCTCGTGCAGCTTAGTTGGAGAATTTAGACTGAAGATAGTTATTTTAAAACGAAAATACCTTATTCACCTCTAACTCATCCGTCCTCAGAACAACACCTACTTCCAAAAATGGCATTTCTATCCATCCCTTCTAGTCCTCTGCCGCAGACTGTCTAATTTCCGCTGACAACATTATTGGAACATGTTATTTTCATTGATTTTCAATCTAAGTTGTCTATTTTCAGTATAGACTGTCTAATTCCAGTCTAACAGTTCCAACTAAGTTGTGTATTTTTAATTCAAATTCTTCGATTATGCTGCTGTCTATTTCCAGTCTATACGTTCGATCTAACTTGTTTGTTTTCAGTTTAAGATGTTTATTTTCCGTCTAATCTGTCTATTCAATCTAAGCTACCCGATGGATAGAACCTCCTCATGAAATATAAGTTTTCATGAAACTGATCTTGAGCCACCATCCAAGCACGAATACCTTCATTTAATAGAATATTTTTGGTGTAGAAAGTCTCAAATTCCGGATCTTCCGTTGCGCGAATTTCTTGAGAAACGAAGTCATAGGCACGTAGGTTCAGGGCCGAGTCGACTACTCCAAGAGCACTCATCCATAAACCGTTATAACAAATTCAAAATATCCGCCCACCCTGTTAGTTATTCAAAATATTTTTAAGGGAGTTTTAGCCAATTTTCCCTAAGAAAAGAGTGTTGGAAAGTGATTAATGCAGTGTTGAAAATTTAGCATGAATTTTATAGCGATTTGGGACTAATGTTCCCTTACTTTTCAGAAACTATTCATGAAAAATAGCACACAATTAGAAAGAAAAAAAAAAAGTTATACTTTCAAATGAACTAGGAATTTTGCCACGTGCACAGAACAGGAAATACATATTCCTAAATCAATCTCAAAATAAAAATGTATCAGAAGTATGAACAAAAATGATATTGTCAAAGATAAAAACAGTTATCATATTTCCATATTCAAGTGGTATGTTTTTACATAAATAGATGATAAATGGTTTTTGCATAAATAGATTATATTTCTTTTTAGGAATTGAATAAATTGATGATAAATTCATACCAAAGGCACATGACTTCAAAAATTCCCCAAATAATTAAGAAACCATGTTTCAATTTCAAGCAATTTATTAAGCTGTGTAACTAAACTATGCAAATAAGTTGTTTAAGTTGTGCAACTAAGTTGTTTGTGTAAGTTGTGTATATGTTGTGGGAAACATATATTCTTATTTTAATTTTTTCGTAACTGTATTTTAAGTTTTAAGTAAGTTGTTGCTTATTAATTAACTAAGATGTGCAACTAAGTTTCGCGAATTACCATGTCGCTGTTACTGTTAGCCATCCTAAGCGATTCCGTTAGAGTTGGATTCCGTTAGAGTTGGAGCACACAGGGACTTTTAGCAAAATAACAAAATGCGCGTGCCCTTCTTATGGCTAGATAACATTTTGAGGGACCTCCAGCTAATTTCCTTATATGATGTTTCAATTTCAACCAATTTATTACCAAAAAAAAAATAACCAAAGTGACAACAAAATAAATAAATAAAATCACATTATACAAATATCAGTCACTAATCATGTTTTACAGTTCATCACCACACTCATTAAAAATACCCGGAAAAAAAAATTACGAAAAAAAAACTCCGAAATAGCAAATACCAATCTTTACGATGAAATGACAACGGGCAAAATAATGATGTCGTCTACCGGTAGGAATCGGGGCGTTTGGGTTTGCTTTGAACAACAGCTTCGATCTTCTCCAACACTTCAGGTGTTAGCAAAGGAATAACATTAATAGCCTTCATATTCTCTTGAATCTGCATTTGCCCGAAATTATTCGATCAATTATTTTTCAGAATAAGAAATGAGTTTGTAAAGAACTATTACGATAATTGGTCATAAAAAAATTAAATAAAAAATAAAAACGGGACGATTATGCTGACCTGGGCCTCTTTTGTGGCGCCCGTAATAACAGACGATACATTGGGATTCGAAGCACACCAAGCAATTGCGAGTTGAGATAAAGGCACGCCCAACGCATCTGCGATTGGTTTCAATCCACTCACTTTCTTAAGTACATCATCGACCAATGATCTGCTCGCAAGATTCTGCATTAACGGTCAAATATATATTATGATAATAAACTCGATATTACATTCATTATTTTGTAAGTAATCTTTCGCTCAAACAAACAAAAATTCAACTCTCGTGTGACTATAGGTGGAAATTGGAAAGGAGTTTCTGATTTCCAGCGATTCTGATCCAAAATTTTCCGATTTTGGAACAATATTTTTCATTCCGACAATTCCTATTTCTGATTTCCGATTATAATTTCCGAAAATAATTCGGAGAAATACACTTATAATGTCGAAATTGTTCTGTATTTGGGTAAATTACAACCACCCATGAGGTATGGTCAAATTACGAAAAGAAACCCTCAACTATGAATTTTCTTACATCTCCACCCTTATGGTGTCAAATTCAACATAATCGTCGTGAAATGTTCTCTAGTTTCTACTCGTTTTGTGCAAAAATACATTTTCTAATGCACTACAATTTGATAAATACAAGCCAAAAGACACATCTTATGATCATCTAGCTTCAAAATGTGGAGCTCGAATGGGATAAAATGGGTTCAAAATTGAGAATATTCCATATAATCTAGAAGATTCCACTAAATTTGAAACAGGGTAGACGTGTAAGAAGATTTATAGTTGAGGGGTGGTTGTAATTACCCCAACAGGAGGGGGTTTTCGTAATTTGACGGTGCTTGTAATTTACCCTATGTATTTTATATGTTACGTTACTAAAAGTTGGAAATTTTCGAATTCCACCATTTCTTATCCCTAAATTTCTAATATTGGAACAAGTTTTGTTCCAATTTCTGAAATTCGGATTTCTGATTTTTCAATTTTTTTTCTCGGAACGGAATTGTAAATTAGTTTTTCACTTTTTAAAAAAAATTGGAATTTTGCCGAAAGTGTTAGTTTTAATCAATCCAATTCCTAAACATGACATTCGTGGAAGTAGAAACTAGAAAATCTTACAACAGCAACACGAACAGAGAAAGAAAATACCAACACCGAATTTTCCCTACAAAATTCAAGATTAATGTTCAATACTTACCTTATAATTATCCAAGGCAAATCTACTATCCGATGGAATATTCCCTGCGTTATACTTGCCGGTCAGAACCCCAGACGCAAGTGGGCTCCACGTGGTTAGGCCGATACCATAGTTAGTATACAAAGGGAGAAACTCCGACTCAACCTGCACCATATCAATACAAAACTGATATAAGATATCATAAATAAAATCCGAAACAGACACAAAATCTTCAAAAAGATTGCATTTTTAACCGTATTGTTTTACCACAAAACACGAAAAAATACAACAAATTTACGAACTTCATAGTTCACAGACACACACACACACACACACACACACACACACGAAACGGCATAACCACACAATATTCTCGATCGCTGATTAAAAGAAAAAACAAACAAATAATTCAATATATATTTTCAAGAAAACAATTAATAAACAACACCCACTCTTCATACAACCACCAAAACCAAATCATAAATTTTCAAACAGCTTTAATTGTGCACAATGGAATTTTCCGATTTTTGCCCGAAAGGGATAACTCATAACAGCAAATCAATATTACAGAATTGCCATATATGACCACACCACATATTCAATTACTGAGATAACAATTAAATAAAAAAAATCAGACAGCAATTAAATCCACAATTCAATAAGAACGATACCGTAGTTGAATACAAACTGATATAAGATATCATAAGTACAATCCGAAACAGACGAAAAATCTTCAAAAAGATTGCATTTTTAACTGTATTTTACCACAAAACACAAAAAATACAACAAATTTAAGAACTTCACAGTTCACAGACACACACACACACACACACACACACACACACACACACACACACCAAAGAAAAGAATAATAGATTTCTCAATAATTACGAAACGGCATAACCACACGATATTCTCGATCGCTGATAAAAACAAACATATTAATAATTCAATATATATTCAAGAAAACAATTAAAAAACAACACCCACTCTTCCCACAGCCACCAAAACCAAATCATATAATTTCAAACAGCTTTTAATTGTGCACAATGGATTTTTCCCGATTTTGCCCGAAAGGGATAACTCATAACAGCAAATCAATATTACAGAATTGCCATTCAGGACCACATCCACATCTTCAATTACTTAGATAACAATTAAATAACAACAATCAAATCCAGAATCCAGAAATACCTTATGCCTGGAGAACAAATTGTACTCGGGCTGCTCGACAACGGGCCCGACAAGATCGAGCCTCTCGGCCACACCCCACGCCTCGGTAATCTGCTGAGAAGACCACTCACTCGTCCCCCAATAATAAGCCCACCCCTTATCAATCACGTGATTCATAGCCCGAACAGTTTCTTCAATCGGAGTATTGATATCGGGCCGGTGGCAATAGATCACATCCACATACTCCATATCCAGCCGCTTCAGAGAATTCTTGGTTCCTTCGAGAATGTGCTTTCTCGACAAACCCTTGTCGTTCGGGCCGGGCCCGCCCCAGAAGATCTTGGTGGAGACGACAATGTCGGATCTCTTCCAGCCCAGCTCCTTGATGGCTTGGCCCATGATCTCCTCGGCGCGGCCATTGGCGTAGACCTCGGCGTTGTCGAAGAAATTGACGCCGTTGTCGCGGCAGCACTGGAGGAGGGATTTAGCCTCCTTGACGTCGAGCTGGTTGCCGAAGGTGACCCACGCGCCGTAGGAGAGCTGGGAGACTTTGAGGCCGGATCTGCCGAGGTTTTTGTACTCCATCGTTTGGTCTGGGATTTTCATCGAACAGTTGGTGGGCGTGGTTTTGTTTGATTCGAGAGTGACCGAGTGATGAGTGTTGCAGAGTGTTGATGCGTGTGACGATGTACTACTGGAGTTTGCTTTATTGAAATCCTAGGTAATGACAGCTGTGTAAATGCGTTGTAAATCACTAAATTGTAATGTTTTTTTTATTTTATTTTTTTCTTTTTTTTTAGAATTATTTTTTTTTAATTTAGAATTGAAATTTACCATTTTTATGATGTAATAATTGAGAATTATAATTTACCATTTGTTTTAGGATTTTTTTTTTTGTATTAATGGTAATATTAAATTAACCCACAGCACCAAAAACTTTTTTATAAGATTATCGGCTCGTTGGCTCGTTTAGCTACCGTTATAAAGTTATTGACTAAATAGTCGAGCTAGTAATACGTTCAGTTGGCAAGTTCCATATTTTTTCAAGCCGCTTCTAAAATTAAAGTCCGCTTTTAAGGGGACTAAACAAATAGAGTAAATACTATTTCATCATGCAAATTACATGTCAATTTTATTAAATAAAAGGTTTTATAGAAAAATCACATATAATACCAGAATTAAACAGATTTACATAGCAAATATTAAGTAATTAGTAAATTAGTCAGTAGTTAATTAATTCAATCTCTATAATCTAAACTTATCTGATATAGGTAACCATATGAGCCCAATATTTACTATACTATTAGAAATGTTTTATTTATTAAATATTCTTATTATTCAAATTAAATATCATTAGATCAGATTATTTATGTTTTTTTATGGTGAAAATATGTTAGATGTGTTCATTAGTGGTGATGTGATTGATTTAAGAGTTTCTAGTTTATCATAATTCATATTTTAGAAACAATTAATGTAAGATGATTTATATTTTAAATAAGGGTTAATATGCGATACCCTCGTTTAGAAAATGTTTTAAATTAAACTCAATTGAATTTAAAGACTTTTGTCATAACCCAAATCTCAATCTAAATTAGTGAGACCTTCTTTACCGCATATGATAAGATTATAGTGCCTCTATGTGTTATATTTTTAACGTGATACAATTTTATTTCTCACTCTTGTGCATCTCTCCCTATATCTGTCATTCTCTCGCTCGCTCGCTCGCTCTTTCGTTCACATTTTTTTTCTTCAAATCCATAAACCACTGTCGCCGGAGCCAACAACGCCCTTCAAACACCGTTGCAGGAGGCCCTCATCCGCCGATGTTAGAGATCTTCTCCCCCCTTTCCAACACCACCACATTGACGCCTGGTACAATTGGCGGCGACGCCTCACCGAGCTCGTCGCCGCCCTCCGTCGGATGCGTAATTTCTACATGGAGATTCCCCTTCTATCACCGTTGAATACCAATATATACGTTTCAATTTTTTTGGAGTGCGACAATTGAATTACAAGATTAGTCGGTTGTAGTGCAGTGTATTTTACAGAGTAGTCATATTGACAGAGTAGTCACATAATAGTCATATTCCCACTGTGTTGTTCAGTCACTGTTATACAAACCATAGTCACATAATAGTCATATTCGTCACATAATAGTCATATTCTCGCTGTTTTGTTATTTGTCTGTTAATTTCCACTGTCCTGTTAATTACACTGTTTTACAAAGCACAGTCACACAATAGTCATATTCTTTACTCTTATCTTAATAATTATGCGTCTACAGTACACTGGTATACACAACCTAGTCACGTGATAGTCATATTCTCACTGTTATGTTAATGCCTACATCGAGATTTGAATGTGACTACTTCAAATCAAAACCAGAGACTGTATATGACTAGTAGGGGTTAATGGATGTATGACGTTGTACCAAATGTTTTTGATTTTTTGGTATGTGACTGCAGTTTCGAAGCAAGAAACTTTCAATTTGGGGGAGTTTTCACTTTCGTGCGTCATCTTCAACGAATTTTATGTAATTTGATTTTTTCTTTTATATATTTGGAAGCAGTTTTGATAGGAAAGCGGATATCAATGCTAAATAATAGGGATTTAGGTGCCCATATTATTAGGGATTTCGAAAATTATGGTTATGTGTTACAAATCATGATAATTGCTGCAATGGCAATATTGAAAACAAATATTCTAGAGTTATTACAAAGGAAAAATTATAGTATGAACATATCACTGTCTTTTGTCTATAGAAAGAGGTTATTGCTAATGATCCCTTTAAATAATTGTCAAGATAGTGATAACAACAATTAATTAAACTAAATCTAAAATTGAAGATTTAGCTTGTACAGATAGTTTAGAAGGTTTGATAAACTATAATTAAATATATTAAAAAGCTCAACAATATAATGATGTAATTCAACACCTTCGCCCATCTATCAAATTGGGCCACTACTTTTTTATTATTGAAATCTAATGGGCCGGTCCCTTGAAGATATCGCGAATCAAATCAATTATGGTTAAATTACGGCCATCCTCTGAGACAGTGTTCTAAGCGGCGGTCGTGGCGGTCGATATATTGGCCGCCATATCGGTATTGATTATAAACTTTTACGATTTTGTTGAGGCGGTTTGGAATATCGGTTTTTTACGGCGAGGTGGTTTCCGGCGGTTTTTGGCGGGTCAAACCGATATATCAGTCAATAAATCGGTTTTTTTTTTTAAATTAAAATGAAAATAGGTTTTGTTTTGTTTTTTTCAAATTCTTTCAACTTCCAAAACCAAACCAAGTACTACCCTGCAACTTGTAACTGGCAAGAAAGAAGAACTTGGCTATAACCCAAAACATGAGTTTATGCTTTGTTATGTTTATATTAATTGTTGATGCGAAAGGACTTGCGTAAGATTTGTATTTCGTAAGAATCTTTTATTATATTATGATCTTATTATTTTTATTTTTTTGTTATTTATTGAGTAATTAGAATTATGTAATAACATATGAATGATGTTCAAATATTCTTTTATATATATTTTGAGTATTTACAAATAATATTTAGAAATATATTACACTAAATTTAAAAACTTATTTATTTCCGATTTATTTTCGATACATCACCGCCGCGTCGATTTATCGTGAGGCGGTCCCTAATAGCCACGAACCCGATAACCGCCTTTTAGAACCTTGCTTTGAGATAATGTCAAATTGCTAAGAACTTCCTTATGTTCGGGTAATTACAATCACCCATCAACTGTGAATCTTCTTACACGTCCACCCTTAAGGTGTCAAATTTTATGGAATCTTTTAGATAATGTAGAATATTCTCCAGTTTGTGCTGTTTTATTCCGTTTGAGCTCCACATTTTGAACAAGATGATCATTAAGATGTGTCTCTTGGCTTATAAATATCATATTGTAGTGCATCACAAACTGCAGTTTTGCACAAAACGAGTACAAAATAGAGAACAATTCTCGAAATCTAGAAGATTCTATTAAATTTGACCCCAAAACATTGAACATGTAAGAAGATTCATAATTGAAGGGTGATTGTAATTCTCAAATAAGATAAGGTTTTTCTTAGTTTAACTTTACTTCAGATGTGGTCGTAATTTACCTATCAATATTGTAATTAGATTACTATAAAAATGGTCAAAAAATAAAAATAGAGGATTGTCACTACAAGCAATAGTTGCGCATACGAAAACATTTACTAATTAATTACCTTCTCACATTCTAAATCACGAAAATCTCACCAATATTTACAAAATAAACAATTTTCTTCAGATAATTATAAATAGGACCCTAATAGTAGTCAAAGAATTATCAAATTTTATATATATTAAAAAGAAAAAAAAAAATTGGTGGTGAAAAATTAAAAACAATGGCTACAAAAAATATGTTGCTGATTTTCTTGGTGGTGAACACAATAATCCCAATTGTTTTCCCCCTTACATTATACGATTGGCAAATTCTGATTCGAAACGAGTCCCGTAATCAGAATTTAACGACTCATTGCATTACGAATAATGGCGGTGAAGATGTCGGGATCCACACGCTCCAACCTACTTGGAAAGAATTTTTCGTGTGTCACGTGCTTGTTAAGAAGAGGAGTTTGGCATCATGTGACATGAGCATGGGAAATTCGCATGTGCATTTAGATGTGTACGATTCCGACAGAGATAGTAAAAGGTGCTCCGGTAAAACGTGCATTTGGGATGTGAATGACGATGGATTGTTTTTGGAAATTAATGGCCAACGGGTTCTTCAGTATCGATGGTCGTAGGTTGCTTTAATTTTATTTTATTTTATTTAATTAAAAAAATTATTTGTGTTGTATCAAAATAAAATAAATTGGGTGTGATGAAATGGTACATGATTGATTTTATGGATGTTTTGATGTGTATATGTAAAGAATAAATTAAATAAATAATGGGATTTCTATTTTATTTTTTTTTCCTTTAATGCTCAACTCAGCTCTATAGATAAGAAAATTCAGATTATTCAATAAGATCTAATTGTGAATTATAAGTTTAATAAACTGTGGAGGTTTAAGTTCTTTATATGGATAAATAATATCTGATGAGCTTAAGCAGGTTAATTTGTATCTAATTATTAAGTTTTTTGAATTAAACTTGAATCACAAAAAATTGGATGACGGGAAAGAAAGATATGCATGAATTCATGGACACTGTTTATAATTTTGATGTTTTAAGCGATCTAAAATTCAGAATGTTATTCATTGATGCATAACTTTGTCACTCTACATCCGATTTAGTTAAATCAATTTGGGTTACAAAGATACTTAAGGACTATAACTTTTGTGTTTTGAGTTTTCCCAAAATTGGACTAGAAAAAAGTCAAAATCATTCGATATTAGTAAAATTGAAACGATATTTAACATTTTAATTTGAGTATTCGAAGCAATATTTTTGAACCATGCAATAATATTATATTGGGTAAATTACGGCCCTCCCCTGAGGTAATGCCAAATTACGAAAAACCTCCTCATGTTTGGGTAATTACAACCACTCCATCAACTATGAATCTTCTTACATGTCCATCCTTGCGGAGTCAAATTTAGTGGAATCTTTTAAATAAGATGGAAAAGTTTCCATTTTGTACTCGTTTCACCCCCTTCGAACTCCACATTTTGAAACAAGATAATTATAAGATGTGACTCTTGTCTTGTAAATATCATATTGTACGTAGTTCATCGGAAACTAATGTTTTGCACAAAACAAGTACAAATTAGATAACATTACACGGAATTTAAAAAATTCTATTGACTTTGACACAATAATAATGAATGAGTAAGAAAATTCATATTTTAGTGGTAGTTGTAATTATTCAAGCAGAAGATATTTTCTGACATTACTTCAAGGGGTTGACCGTAATTTAGCCTATTATATTATATGACTTTTGTATGCGTCAAGGTATGGATTTACACAAATGAAAAGTTGGACTCGGCTTATCATTTTGGGCTTTAATCTACAAAACATTTTGGGCTGCACCGAAAAGCCCATCTTTATAGAAATAAATAAATCAACTCAAATTAGTTGAAGCTTATAAAATTTTGGTCATATTTAATTTGTAATTAAAGAGTTTATAAGCTTTCAATATAAAAATTAGTGACATATATGTAAACATTTCCATAAAGAATGATAAATTGATTTCATATTATTTAACATTCGACGCATCGATTTGTTTTGATTTTTTTAGCTTCTCAATTCAAATCTAAAAAGAATTACGATTTTACGTTAATCATATCGATTTTTATATGATTTATTCCCATTCAGTGTTATTTTTATGATTCTAACATTTTTTTTAATGATCCAAAGTTTATTTGAACTTTTATATTGAGAGTAAAATTGGCATCTTGGTTGAAATGTAATCAAGTAAAAAATTACTGGAAATATAATATATGTATTAATTTTCCAGTAATTTTGAACTTTGATAAGGACATATAAAACTATTAGGATTTGTGATTCATAATAATATACAATATGTATATTTAGCAAAATAACTTTTTATTTGTGAACATGAAAAAAGTCAAAGAAGAGGAAAATAGCTTAATTATTAGTATAACTTTTCAAAAAAAATGTGTCAATTAATCCAAGTATCTTACTTTTACATACTTAGGTCGGTGTTTGCAAAAGCTTTTAAAAACAACTTTTGAGTTTTTCTTTGTTGTTCCTAATCTGTTTTCAGTTGTTTGCAGTATCAAAATTTGCTTTGCTTCTCTTAAATTAAGATGTAAGTTCATTTTTCAGAATATTTGCAAACATCAACGACTGTTAAAAATAAGTACTTAATACTCACTTAACTCACAATCACTGACTTTTACTTTTGAATAAACTTTTGCAAACACCACCTTATTAGGTTTTTGAGATGCTACACCTGGTGAAATATAACGAGTAATTATTAACTGTTGATGTTGGGAAATAACTTCCCGCTAAGCACACATACACATAGAAGTGTGTGTGATTGTGTGCATATCAACGGTTATTAATTATCCGGTGAATTTTCACCGGGTGTAGCACAAACAAACCACCTTATTACAATCTTGTTATCAATTGTGTATGTAAGCTGGCAAAAGATTTGTTGCAAAAGAAGAAAAAAGAAAGTGTAAAGAGTCCACCAAACCAAATCATGTAATTTTGACAAGAGATAAGTCCACATTTGTTAGTGGTTGCTTTAACTCTTTGTTTTTATCTTGATTGACAATTTGTTTAACTAATACAATTTCAAAGTCTTGCAAAGTGGTTATATTGTAAACTAATACTTTATTGTATATTGAAAAATGTTATGTGTATATATTGATAATATGATTAAAATGACCATACAATTAAACTTCATTATTATTAATTCAAACTTAGATTTTCACTATTAATTTGGGGCTTTGATATATTGTGAAGGTAAGGCCAATGAGATGTTAAGTTCTTATATTGAAGTAAAAAAAAGAACTTATTAAGTACTTATCTTTATTAATGCTTATAGTATGTAAAAGCAATTGTTAAGTTCTTATTTTGAAGTAAAAATTAAAATGTGGCAAAATTACGGCCAATCTTCTAAGGACAAATTGCAAAACCATTCAACTATGTATTGTCTCATACTTCGACTCCTATGGTGGAAAATTTACCTACTAAATGAGAGGGATTTTCGTAAAAAATACATAATTGAAGAATGATTGTAATTACCTAAACAGAAGGGGGATTTTTGGAATCTTACACAAGTGAGTCACAATAGTAAAACTAAAGCAAACTAAAAATATTTACAGGAAATTGAAAGGGTAGGTACAACTAATTAAAAAATATTTACAATAAATCTCAATTTTTTTTTCTAAATAAAAATAAATTTTAATTACTCAATATATGATTGAAGAAAATAGCAAAGTCTAATTGATAGCCAATGGCGCAATGTCTGCCTAGAGTCTAGACATGTGTTTGGTCAATTGGATACATGAATAAGACAATTTTCAATTTAAGATGAAAACACTTATTGATAACTAAATAATAGTATTAGCTATAAATTAAGTTGCATGTATATAGCGTGTAGATATAAAATGCTATGAATTAATAGTTGCTTAAAGATTTGGTAACTACACATGTTGCTAGTTAAGTCTAGGCTAACTTCTCTAATTTCAGAAAACGATTAATAAGTCTCGCAAGGGATGACCTAGCGGTTGGAGCAAGTGAGTCTGTGTCAATTGATCCAAATTCGAATCCCTTTTGTCAACGGTCGCTAGGTGAAGTTTATCACACATGATTAACCTAGTGTGGTTTATGTCTTTTATATGATTTGCAAGCTATTATACGAGAGTGTATGTTTACTCAATGCACTAATATGGTTGGCTGAGGGTTCCTTCATTCAAAAAGGGAAAAAAAAAACGACCAGTACTAAAAAAATTACTCACTATGTTACTAATACAGAAAGCCCGCGAGCAATACAATCATGCGAGAAGTGTAAACTATAATATAACGGGAAAAGCTGTACAATGAGCTTAATTTAAAAAATGTTGACAAACGGATTGAACTGTATTCGTGTATTCATCGAAACTTCTCAAGTTAACTACACAATGTTATACCAATTGAGAGAATTTATTGAAATGTTTCTAGGAGGTAATATTGATCATTATGTAGAAGAATATATATTACAAATAAAGTGATTATTGTTCCAATAAAATTTCAATGATTGGCAATTTGCCATGAATGGTGGCTGAATTAGTAGCCAAATTATATTATGTATTTATTTAAAAAAAAAATCGTAATGAATAAATCTGCAGCCAATCATATGGTTGCAATATGTAAACTTACGCTCTCGTATAATAGCTTGCAACCCATACAAGAAACGAGAAACGAGAAACGTAAACACGAATAAGATTATATTTTTATGGTTGATTGTGAAAGAATGTTTATGACCACATAAGTGTTTCTGTTGACCTTTCTTTTAGGGAACGTGGTTAGTTAGGCTGGCAAATTAAATATATTATCATCACATTTGACCGTCAATCACTCCGCAATAGAAGATCTTCTTGCCATTTATTTCTTTTTTTTATTAAAAAAAAATAAAAACAGAACTTTTATTTATTTTATCAATTATCATAATAAAAAATAAACCCGTGAATAATATTCTTATCTTTAAATATTTTCATTATTTTCATATAAAATTTTGGGTGAATTACAAGCTTCCCCTGCATTATAATCTATTTACAGAAAAAAACCATCATTGTTCCAAGATTATATCCAACTCTACAATTTGCAAATTAGTACATTAAGAGCATCTCCAACAACATGATGTATGTCTATAATTTACATCTTTTACATATTTTAAACCAAAAGTTACAACTCCAACAACAAAATGGGAAAATGCAAAATGTTTTACATTTTAACTTTGCATATCTAAATTTGAGAAACCAAAACCACAATTTGACAAATTGTGTAAGAATAAACAATAATAAAAATTCCATCAGTGCTATTTTTTATATATTAAATATAATAATTATTTTGCTATTATTCACATATATGTTTCCATGTATGATTTTTATTTATAAAATAAAGAGTGTTTCGTTTTTTCGTTTTTTTTTTTAATATATGTATATATAACATTAAAATTATCCTTTGCAATATATTTTAATTCCAAACAAGTTTCTGAGTAAAAATCTAAAACAAGATATATGTATGTATTTGAAATTAAAATTATAATTGTTAAAATTAATTCAAAACTAATTTTTTTGTAAAATAATAAAATATGATAATTGTGTAAAATATAAATAATGTTGTTGGAGTGTGATGTTAAAAGTGGTGTTGCATAACACTGTTCGTCTCTTAAATTATAGATATAGACAACCGATTTTTAAACAACTGTTGGAGATGGCCTAACACCCTTCTTTACATTAACACCCTTTGGTTGGGCCAGGATCCGATTCCAGCTACAAACGGGTCGGACTTTAAATATAGTGTTTAATCCCACTTTGCACCCCTAATATATAATATTTTGGCACTTTCAACCCTTAAAAAAAATTAATAGCACTTTGCACCTTCAAAACACAATAAATCGTTCACAATGCAATATAAATTGAATATTTAAAATTTAATAAGGGTAATTTCAATTTGTATTGGCATTTTATTTCTGGGGGGCAAAATAACAAATTCAACTATGGTTGTATACTGCCTCCAACAAAAATTCAAGCATACAAATGTTTTTATTTTTCAAAATGGAAATAAAAACCAATAAAAATTGAAATTAACTTCATTAAGATTTAAATATTCAATTCAGGTGCACTGTGAGTGATTTGATTGTGTTTCGAAGGTATAAGGTGCTATTAATTTTTTTCAAGGGTATAAAGTGACAAATTATTATATTTCAAGGGTGCAAAATGGGATTAAGCCTAAATATAGTTACATAAAAGTTATATATATCCTAACTTTTTTGCCAAGAATTTGGTTATGGCATATACGTCATAATTAGAGGGTGTTTAAATAAGCTTATAAGTTTGGTAAAAGAAAAGCTTTAAAAAAATCTAAGAGATTATAAATCCTTTTAAAGTGTTTTGTAATTTATTTTAAAAGTACATATACCCCACATTTTTATTTAAGATTTTATAATGGGTAAAAATACCATATAAGATCATTATTCAAATACTTTAAAAATTAATTATAAAAATAAAACGAAACATCTTATCAGCTATTTGAAACAACATATAAGATGTACGAGCTTATCAGGTGTTTAAAATAAATTTAACCAAAGGAGCCCTTAATTTATAAAATAGACTATCCTATATCGGTAAAGTATGGCCCACTCATATTTCTTGTGGGAGAAAATTTTGTTTGATAATGGGTACAATTTAGGTACTAGTTATTTTCGAGCATTTATTTACATGATAGAATAAACTAATAAATACATCAAATTAATGCAACGTTTGTTAAACTGCATTGGGTAAAAATTTATTTGTTCTTTTACACATTAATATGAATATGTATATTTTTATATGTGAACGAATGAGTTTATACACTCAAACCATGATATATTTTACCAAATATATATGTAACATTAAATAAATCGAAGAATTATGTGAAAAAAAACATCTTTTCATATACACACATTATTGTGTCATAACACGTAAACCTTAATGGCTAATGCACACATAATTCGTGTTTATCGAACCTATTTTTAGAATTAGTTTCTAATGTTTCGAAAAGATGCGATTAAGGAAGAGTTCGAAACTGTCTTTTTAAAGTTGTAAGGGTAAATTACAACCACCTCTAATCTATGGTCAAATTACAAAAATATCCCTCTTATTTGGGTAATTACAACCATCCCCTCAACTATAAAATTTCTTACACATCAACCCTTGCGGTTTCAAATTTAGTGGAATCTTCGAGATTATATGGAATATTATCACTTTTGTACTCGTTTTATCCCATTCAAACTCCACGTTTTGAAGCAAGATGATCAGAATATGTGTTTTTTGGCTTGTATATATGAGATTGTGGTGCATATATTTTTACACAAAACGAGTTCAAAATAGAGCATATTCCACGAAATCTAGATGATTATGTTGAATTTGACACCATAAGGGTGGATGTGTAAGAAAAAAACATAGTTGAGGGGTAGATGTAATTATCCAAACAAGAGGTTTTTTTTTCGTAAATTGACCATATCTTAGGGGCGTGGTTGTAATTTACCCAAGTTTAAACTATCCGAACCTTCAAAATTGCATATTATTATTATTATCAAATGGCATGCTAAGTCCCACACTAAAATTTACTAAATCTCACACATAAATTTAAAAAAAAAAAATTCTCTCTCTACTCATATTCTCTCTAACTTCTATATATGATGATCTTATCCAAGTCACTCAAAATTCGTTAATTTTTCACGTGAATAATCATAAAAAATGAGTTGAAGTTTATTTAATATTTATTAATTTCATTATGCCTTTTTAATTATTCAAATTTATATCAATTCGATTTTTTTCCTCAAATTCCAACTTTTATTTTAGTTTGAATACGTGAAGATTTTTCTCAAATTCGAACGTGGAATGCTAGGGACGATTTTAGTGTGTGATTTTGTGAAAAAAATTAGGGAAAAAGAAAAAGAGTGGGGAAGCAGAGGAGGAGATTTTAGAGACAGATATTTTCAATTGTGTGCGTGATTTGATAAAATTATTATGGGATTTAGCATTTCAGTATTATCAAACATCGGTAGTTCATTTAAATAAAAAAAAAAACATCGGTAGGTAAGATGAAAAAAACTTATGCAATTTTCAATTTCGATTCGACTTTTCAATCATAGAATCAACCCTAATTATACATTTTGTTCTCCCCCTTAATCTTTTATATAATGCAAAATAAAAAATAAAAAATAAACTAAAAAAACAATTAGGAAAAACATTTTGATAAAAAAAAAATTAAATTAAATGATGTGATATATATATATATGATTGATGGCCATTGTTTCCACTTAGCACATGGTGCACACATGCAAAGTCTAGTTTGCATGAACCAATGAAGTGGATTCTTCTGCTGTACACGTGTCGTGGAATAATGGATCAAAGAATCAACAGTTAGGATCGGAATATCCAATTATCCATTCAAATTTAAATTTCTAATTAATTAATTAATTAATTATTTTAACCAGAATTGTAAGCTGGAAGTGAATAATGTTGATGCATCAAATGGATTATTCAAATTGAGTTCCATGTGCGCTGCACGTGTATTGTATGGGCACATAGTTTTTGCCTTAGTTGAGTCATCAATTGCCAATTCAATTTATTGATTTTTTTTTTTTTATAATTTGTAATGAACGCACTCGCAGATAAATTGTATAAGTGTACTGGATAAATCTACAATTTCGTACAATAGTTTGGAAACTATACGAAAGATATAAGCCGCACTAGACTAACTATGTGTGAAAAGTTTGACCTAACGACCGTTGTACTTCATTTATTCTTTATTATACTTTGGTTTGTCTGTAGAATGAATGTGATTATTTACAATATGTTTTTTCTTCAAATTGAATTTAGACTATCAAGTAAAAATTGGCTTAGGAGATAATATATCAAAATTCTATAAAACATAGCATAGAGAATTATCTAGTATCACAATATGAAGTTTAAGCCATTTTTCCTCTTTTGTACTTGCTTATTCTAATTATTCGAGTAGGGTTTTTGAAAATTATATTATTTGATAAAAATATGGCCATTGTTAGGGGCGTCGCATCCAACTAGGGAAGGAAATCAGACAGATCGAATTGGATCTAATTGTTTTGCAAAAAATCTGAATTTTAAGAAGTAAAAAACTAATTCAATTCCGTCCTAATTTTTTTTTTTTAAAATCCGAATTTCAAGAATCGTGATGAAAAACTTACTCCAAAATTGGAAAATTTTGAATTGGAATCACCGGGATTTGGAAAATTTTAATTTTAGTAACCTAAAATGTAAAATTCATTATTAAAACATGATGTTCTAAGCAATCGAAAATAAGAAATTTTAATTCCAATCCAATCCAATTTTTTTTTCAATTTATTTCCATTCCAATTCAAAAAAAAAATTGATAAAACAAGAAAGCAGAATTTTTAGAATTCAGAATGAAAAAAAATTATTTCAAGATCGAAAAAACTCGAATCGTGATCGAGGAAAATCGGAAATTCTGTTCCAATTTCCACGCCTACCTCCAACCTCATGGATAAGAAAAAGGAGGACCCAAACAAAAACTCACATGCCCAAAATTTAATTTATTTTGGGATTATTCTCAATTTGTCCAAATTTTAATTTATTTTGGGATTATTCTCAATTTGTCTTCTCTTCATCTTGATTTTTGTCCCCTAATTTTCTATGACCAAGTCCTCTTAGGAGGGCACTGATGTAATTTGTTCCTTAAAAAAAATAAGAATAATAAATTTGTCAGTTAGTTAACGGCTCCAGGAATAACGGTCGTGAAACCCACAAATTGAATTAGGATTTGTCAAAGGGATGATTGATTCGTTTGGTGTGTTGCAGAAACATGTAACGTGCTATAAAAACCAATTAGGCTATTTGATACGTAGCTTTCACCAACTCACTTACCTCTTATCTGCTCCAACAAATTGACATTTCATTTGAATTATGGTTATAAATAATATTCATTAGAAAATAATATTACATGATCCAGAAACCATTTATTTCATATATTAATTAAGGCCTCGTTTGGTTACAAGATAAGATTAGTCAAAACAAGACTAAAAGGGTGTTGTTTGGCTAAACTTATTTTAAACAGCTGATAAGCTCTTACGTCTGATAAGATGTTTTTAAAGCTGATAAGTTGTTACATTTTATTTTTATGATTAATTTTCAAAGTGTTTGGATAATGAGCTTATTTCATATTTTTACTCATTATAAGACCTTAAATAAAAAGGTGGGGCAGAGGTACTTATTTAAAAAGATCTTATTTGGTCTCCAACAGCTTATTTAAAAAAAAAATTAAGATCTTTTTTAAAAAATATACCAAACACTTTGGAAGAGCTTATAAGCTCTAAAACATCTTATAAGCTCCTTTTAACATCTTATAAGCTTAGACAAACACCCTCTAAATACTCTAATGAAACTCAATTTATTTTATTGGACACGGCAAGTTATTGGGGATATCAGATATCCAACAAAGTCCAACTATTTAGTTAAGCATGGATAATCGACCCAACCAAACGGGGCCTAAATAGAAAAAATAGTACACTCCCTAAACTTTTGTATAGTTATAGGTAGACCCTTATAATTTGGAAAATTATTCATACTACCCTTGAAGTTTTGATGTTAGATAACAAATTTCATTTTTAACCTTGGTCAAATATTAAGTAAATTACATTAACAGAGGTTAGGCATAACTATATATACACCTCTCTTTTTTAGAATATTATAGATACTTGAAAGAGTAGTTTTAATTAAAAATTGAATTTTAACTAATTAAATAATATTTTAATCTAGCTATTTTGAATAACCACAAATATAATTGTTTGTTTATAAAATTAATTTATAAATCTACAAACAAATATGGATAATATCAGGTGGCAATAAACTTCGAGAGAGGCCCGAGTAATTTTCTAACTCGAGGATTCGGAAATGAAGGGGTCACCATGTAATTAGGTCTAACGCATGGAAGATAATATAATTTACTCACTATTTTATAAGGGTAAAAGTAGAATTTCTAAAAATCAATGGTCGAATTAGTCAAAGTGTTAGCTAATATCAAAGTATCAAACTAATTGAGGTATGCATAAATTTTCAATTCATAGGGGTCTAGCTGTGATTACACCAACCTCGGAAGGGGTAGGTGTAATTTATCCTAAAAATAATAACCACATCAAAAAAATATTGTCACATTAATTAGAGTGACTTTAATCGAAATATTAACTCAGGTCTTTATGTAATTTGGTCTAGTTTTACGGTTGATAATACAATTTACTCACTATTTGATCAAGGGTAAAACAACCAAATACATAACCTCAAACAATCAATGGTCGAATATAATGGGTCAAGTACTTTTAGTTAATATCAACCAATGACGCTACGCGTAATTTTTCAAATACAAGGGGTTTAGTTGTAATTACACAAACCTCAAGGTACATAAGTGTAATTTATCCTAAAAAATAATAACCAAGAAGAGTCATAATGGTAAAATGGCGGGAATGCCCCCAAATCCTCAAACAAAAAAGTTTGGTTTGAATTTTGGAGGGAAATGAATTGTTAATTAATTAAATTTGAAAGATTAAAACCCAGTTTAACCAAATTTTGAGGTCCGATCAAGAAAATGGGTAGTAAAAAAAAGGAAACCGAAATTCGGATCCTTGACCGGATTTTACCACTTTTGCGGGAAAAGTGAAACGGGTCAAGACCCGCCAAAAAAATTCGGATAAAAAACATGGCCCATGGCCTACACAATCTAGCTTTCACTTTTCATGATGTAAAAAGATGTTAATTGAGTGAAAGTTGAATAAAGTATAGTTCTACCCCACAAACATTTTTTATTTTATTTTATTTATTTATTTTATTTTATTTATTTATTTTAACAACTCACAGTCACACAGCAAAACATGTCCCATTGCTTGTAGGTCAAGGGATATTAATATTTAAAAGATGTTATAAATGTGTGTTGGCTTATGTCTTTATTTTTTTTTAAATAATAATAATAATAATAAAAAATTAAAAAAATCAGAATGAGAAAGTTTTAATTAAGCTTCTGTTTGAAGTGAAGAATCTGAAACTATTACAATTTATTTAAATTAAAAAAATCCACAATGAATTTCAAAACATTATATATATTATATATATATATATATACTCACAAGGCTTATGGGGGTAAACATGTCATTTCGGACTCAATGTCAGTCCCAATAATCATGATTAGCTACTGTTTTTACCTATAAAGTTGTGCATCTAACCACCATTGTTCACTAATTAACCAACACGAAAATCATTTCTTTTTCTTGAATTGTTACTAATAAGTGCAGATTACAGTCAACCTTTGAGATAAGGTTAAATTATCAAAAAATCTCTTATATTTAGGTAATTAAATGAAGTATCACCTCTACTATGATTTCTTTTTACACGTTTATTATTGCGGTCTCAAATTTAGTGGGATCTCCTAGATTATATGAAATATTCTCCAGTTTTGTATCCGTTTTACCCATTCGAGCTCCACATTTAGAAACAAGATGATCATAAGATGTGTCTCTTGGCTTAAAAATATCAGATTGTGGTGCATCATAAACTGCATTTTTGCACAAAAAGAGTACAAATGTAAAGAACATTACACAAAATTTAGAAGATTATGTTGAATTTGACACCATAAAGTTGGACGTGTAATTAGAAGATTAATTAATAGTTGAGGGGTGATTGTAATGACCTAAATAAGAGGAATATTTTCGTAATTTGATCTTACCTCAGAAGTGACCGTCATTTACCAACTAGTAATTCATGCACGTTATATATATATATATATATATTAATTTTTAGATGAAAATTAAATTTTGTTAGTTGTAAACATTAATAAATAAAAAAGGTACCGATTATTTTCGAGGGTATAATTGTAAATAATACATCATGGAATGGTCCACGCCATTGATTTTATAATGTTTGTTTGTACAACAGAATAAATATGTATAATAATAATTTGTTGTATGTATAATTAATGTGGCTTTTGTTGCATGGGAGTGTGGGGGTAAAACTTGGAATTCACTGTTAATTGTTACAAGCGTGAAATAATTTGTTATGATTGGAACCACTTGGTTGTTGCATGAAGCCATAATTGTGCCCCCAACCCCAAAAGAGTGAGAAAAAGTTAGAAAAAAAAATCATTTTCTTAATGTTTTACTTAGTAATTGTTAATTATTTTATCTATTTCTGATTACATGATTCATTTTATTTATATTTATTTGGTTAAAAATAGGGATGAGTAATCAAGGGGCCGGGTTTTTTGATATGCTACACCTGGTGAAATACACACCGTGTGATTATTAATCGCTGATGTGGCAAAATAACTTTCCACTAAGCACACATACACACGGGTGTGTGTCATTGTGTACACATCAACGGTTAATAATCACTCGGTGTATTTCACCGAATGTAGCATCAAGCAAACAGTAACCAAGGGACGTATATTGCAATACCCATAGTGGGCCCATTCGTTGTGTTTGATTTTCGGGGGCGTGATGGACGCAGAAGGACTTTTGATAGGTTGTAGGGTAGTTTTAATATAGTTACAAAAACTCCTTCAATTTAACGCGAAAATCCTATATGCGACTCCGGATTCCGTGTTAAACAACACGTAAATTTAGAGGGAAAAAAAACCTGTGAACCGGGTTTCGTTTTGAACGACATGAAAATAGTATAATTCATTTTTTTTATTCGGGATTTACATAATTCAAGAATCGTAAATATATTATTTTTGCCTTAAATCTGTTATCGTATGAGTCAAAAATTAGTCGAGAGGTTTTGTTATATTGATTGAAAGAGTTTGAGATAAAGTAAGATTTAGAAATGTGAAAGATTAATAAATATTAAAATCACAATGTGACCTATCAATTTTCCCTCTATGAATATCATTCTAGTTTCTGAGATTATGCTTCTCAATAATAAATATCTCCCTAAACATGTAAATAAATATAATTTATTATTGAAATAATAATAATATTTGGGTAATTTATATACATATAAAATATAAATAGAGAATAATTTATTTTATAATTATTATGATAATTTTTATAATTATACATTGACTAATTATTCATATTATCATTGATTACAAGAATACGTTGTTGAAAAGAAATGTTATTAGGATTAATGTAATATAATAAATTATTTAAGGATAATTTTATATTTTGAGTGTTTTAGTAAATAAGCAAATAAACTTAAATAAAACAGATGGGGTGTAGCCGGTAGGTATTAAAAAAAACAGCTTATAAGATTCTTAACAACTTTTTTTTTTTTTAAATTGATATCTTCCTTAAAAAAATTACCAAACACCTTTTAACAACTTATAAGCTCTTAACTATCTTATAAAATATTTATAAAAGTTTATAAAATTAGCCAAACATGCTCTTAATCAAACTTAAGCTTGAGTTGAATTTCGTAATTTATCAAATAAAAGTTATATTGTAAATTTTGATTCTTTACAAAACGAACCTTTTAAAGATTGATCTCCAATTGTATAGCTTGAATCAATTTTTAATCCTACGCGCATGTAACTTATAAAATGAAATTTAAATAGTGAAATTCATAAATTGGTTTAAATTCAACTTTTTTGGATCCTAAGAATGATTTTAATGTTAATTTTTTTATTTTATTTTCTTCTATAAATGAAGTCAATAATACTTTGTTTTAGCCTTAACAATTTTACCATTTAACCTAAAAAAAAAAAAACAATTTTACCATTTTATAATCAATCATTACACAATCCTCCATTTATCTTTAATTAATTATCCAATAATTAATCATAAAAAATAATAACAAAAGAAAAAAAAATATTTAATCACCACCTAAGCCTTAATACTGCCAATTTAAATTTCACAAAACCCAAAATTACAGCAATTGTCCCTGAAAAATAAAATAAAATAAAATGAAAAAAAAAAATAATGATGAAAAACAATTTCTTAAACCACACTCCAAACACCTACCAAAATCCGGAGCAATTAAAGCGAGTTAGTCCCGTATCAATTCTACTTTTTCCTGTATCCAAACAAACTCATTCTATTTTCATCCCCATTCAATAACCTGCGCCGAAACTCCCGGCGCAAGTAAGACTAATTTTTAATGTATTTTCAATTTTGTCCAACCCCCAAACAACCAACTAATTAATGGACCGATTTTTTTCAAAATAATAAATAAAAATCTTGTACTATTTTGAATTGCTATAAATTTTGTAGTGTCATTGATATTAGGAGTTTATTGCAATTAGTACCCCTTTGTTATATCGAATTTCTAGAATGCTATCCTATGTTATTTTATGGGTAAATTACACCCACACCCCTAAGGTATGCTTAAATAACTGTAAGGTCCCTGTGGTATCGATAATTACACTCACCTCCTTGAAACGTAGTTATAAACTCTAATAGGACAATGCATTGGATACGTTATTACGATAGAGTTCTAACGGACTATTGGTTTCAGGAAGTGGTGGAGACAACAAAGAGTTATGGGTGATTTAAGACATATTGGGGGAGTCATGTCACCACATAACTCCCCATAACTCTATGCTATCTCCACCACTAGCTAAAAGTAATAGTCCATTAGAACCCTATCGGAATAATGTATCCAATGCATTATCCCGTTAGAGTTTCTAACTACGTTTCAGGGGGGTGAGTGTAATTATTGATACCATAAGAACCTTAAAATTATTTAAGCATACCTCAAGGGTGTGTGTGTAATTTACCCTTATTTTATTAACAAAATCCCCCCTATGATTTACTTTTTTTTAGCAATTAGTTCACTATTCAGGGGTTGTTAAGGAACGTTTTTACCAATAAAATAATATCCGGTAGTTTTTTAGCAGTTTGATATAACATAGGGGTATTAATTACAATAAATAGTTAGAAAAACTCATAACCATGAGTTTTAAAGGGTAATTTGCATAAAAATTGAATTATTAAAGGATTTTTGTTAATATATATAATATAGAGAATTTTTTAATAATAAAAGTGGAATTAAGGGTTTAAAATGTAATAAACCCATAATTAACTAATAACGGAGAAAAGGAAAATTCCCACTAAGTAATCTAAATTCCGTGGAATCAGCAATTCCCCGTGAATTCAGTTCCGTCTGTTTGGAATGTTCGTACGGCGTTTACGGTACGGGCCCGCTCCCTTCCGTAACGGAGAACTCTTTCTACGGTCTTTCTTTTTACTTTTTTTTTTTCTTTTTTTTTTTTTTTAATTTTTTTAATTGAGGAAGGTTAAGACTTAAGAGGGAGTGAATTGGAATTTTGTTTTCAAATTATGGCGATTTTAAACTATAACTTTTGATTTCGGGTAAACATTTATTATTCATAAAATTCCGGCCCCAATTTTAATTTTGAAAAATAACTCTGAAAATTCCGAATTTTTTTTCCCAAAATTTAATCTTTAATTTTTAAAAAATAAATATTAATATATGTGAAAAAATTTGAAATTTTGGTAAACCATTGGTTAAAAAGAAATTCGATTATTGAACAATTTCATTCAAATTTATTAAATTCCAGTTTTCGATTTTTTTGAAATACAATTTGAATTAGTTTTTCAATTCCCGTTTTTCTTTATTTACGAAAATGGTAATTTCGATCTGATTAATTGGATTTTGGAGTAGTGCACACATTGCTAAGTATGATAAGGACACAGTAATAAATAACAGAAAACAGTAAAAACTTCTTCTCCGACACAAAAAAGGTTGTTTGGTTAAAAAAGAGAATTAAACACATTTAGTAAGCTATATGGGCTATGGTTGTTGAGATTTTAATTATAAAACATGTTTGGTTTGTCTTTTTATAAATCAATATTATTTTTTTTTAAATAAAAAATCTACATCTTTCCATAATACTGTAATTAAATCATAATAAAACAACATTGACAAGTCATCTACAATTGTAATCACATTTTTTTGCACATGTCCCTAAATATTATATTGGAGTCAATTAGGGAAACATTTTAATTACAATTAATCGAATTATTGCTGACGATCACTATTTAATAATTAATTATTCCACCTTTTGTTAATAGGAGCTTCAATAATATTTATTTTGAAATACAATTTAGGTGTTTTATTTTTTACATAATGGCCAATTTTTGGTTTGCTTAAATTTGGTGCATATAATTTTCTTTCAAAACATTCAATTTTTACCTACGTTTTGAAAATCGAACCAAAGAAGTTACTAGATCACGGTTGGGCCGGTCTAACCGGGTCCAACTGATTTTTTCATTTTTTTTTCTATAATTATTTATAAATACTTCTTATAGTAAATAAAATATATTTTATTTCTCACACACTAAAAATCGTTACTTGTTTTAAATTAAAATTTAAATCAAACTTATTTTTCTTTTACACATGGCATATTACACCGAATAATTTCAAATATTATAGAAATTATAATAAAAAATAACGTCTTTCCTATTTAAAAAAAATATTTTGATTTTTTTTTTCAACCGAGCAGTAAAACGACGTAGTTTTGGCCATTTTATTTATTTCTTTTTATAAAAAAATACAACTGCGGGCAAAAGAACCCCATTTTCACTCTGGTTCAGATATTACGGCTCAACCGGTAAAACCGGACCGGACATGACAATGACTCTCGTGTTTAATTGATTCAACCGGTTGGTCCGATCCGGTCAGGACACCAATTTTTACTGATAATATATTTCGAGCTCGTCAAAAAAATTATTCTTATTGATTAAAACGAATAATAGTGCCATCAAATAATATTCATCAAATGCTTAAGTAGACAACTTGACATTAACCAAAAATTAAAATAAAGAACTCAAATGTGAAGAAGAAAAATAAAAAGAAAAACAAAAATAAAAAGAAAAAGAAAAAGAAAAAGAAAAGGGAAGTCAGCTGTGCCACGTGAGCGACCGACGATGGCACGTGATAGCGGCAGACACTGTGGATAAAAGCGCAGAGTTAGTTAACCAGACCCAGTAATTAATTCAGTTAGTCAGTTAAAATAGAAGAAAATAAAAAAGAAAAAGAAAAATAGATATACTCCCAACTCCTAACCATGGTTAAAAGGAATTAATTAATTAATTAAATCAAGACCACCTTTAATTAACTGCAAAATACGGAGTACTTATTGTTAACTGGTAACAGTGATTAAGCAGGAGTTTTGGCAGTTAGCTAACGGGCGTTAAGTTTAACGTTTTATGAGCGTCGCAGAGTCTATAAAATCAGCAGAGTCCGTTACGTTGGAGGTAGTGCTTCTTCTTCCTCCCCTGCCCCCCTTACTACTTTCTCTCTCTAGAAAAAAAAAAAAACCCTTTCTCGTTATCCAGTTTCACATTCTTAGAGAGAGAGAGAGAGGATAGTGGAAAGCGGAAACGGCGTCGTAATGGCGGCTTCGAAGAAATTGGTGGTGTCTCTTCTTCTGTCAGCCGTGCTGTTCATGCTTCTCGTCGGAGGTGTGGCTAGATTTCACAGAGACGAAACCCTGAAATCGAGGTTTTCTTCTCGATTTTGCTTCAGTTTTTTTTTTTGCTTCTGCATTTTGATTTCTCGGAAAATGCTCTGTTTTTGTTTTGCTGATCGTATAATCCTTCAAAAAATCAGAAGAAATTGAACTAATCTGCATTTCAGTTTTTTTTTACTGTGTGTTTCTTAGATTTTCATGGAGTTTTAGGGTTTCAGATTGCTCCAAATTTTTGATTTGATTTTTTTGTAGCTTAGTTTCAGATTTTCAGATAATCACGTTTTAATTTTCTGCTATGTTTTTTTTTTTTGTTTTTGTTACTTCAGTGCGATGGAGAAAGAGCAGAGCTCCACAAACGCAACAATGGCGGCAAAGTGAGTAGCTCCGGCACTTCAACTCGGTTTTTATTTCTCATTTTTACGTACTGAGTCGACTCGGTGTGCCCTAACCTAATCTCATCCGTCTACTTTTCCCTCTTTGCTTACCATCAAATTCCGTCCGTTAGATCTCCATCAGTAAAAAAAAAGGAAAAAAAAAGGGAATCAATCAATCAATCTGAGCCGTTGAGATCCCGTGTCCTCTCTGAACAGATCTCAACCGTTTAACTGTTTGTACACAGTATTCAATTCTCCTCGGATTCCCTCCGTGCCTAACAAATTCCGGTGTTTTTTCCACCTTCCCATTTTTACCCTCACCAAATGCACTTTATCCAACACAAATAGCAAAATTCCCGTGGGGCTAATTCGTAGTTTACTAAAACAGCAGTTATTAGTTGATTCCCTTTTCTCTCTCTCTCTCTCTCCTCTGAGAAAAAAACACTTTTTGACGGTTTTAACGGTAGGGGGGGATTCTGTATGTATAGTGTGTACACTGTCCCCACTACCTTGAGCAGTGTATATCACACTCAGCGGTAGTGTGTGTGTGCGCTTTTTTTTCTGTTATAGTGTTGTACTTTCGTTTGTGTCACCACTTTTTCCTCCGCTAATTACTAATAATAATAATAATAATAATAAATTCCAAATTATTTTTAAAATAATATAAATTACCTCACCAGCAGCTGACAACTCCATGTGATCAAAATTACTACAATTATATCTTTTTTATTTAATTATAAACCCCTTTTGCTTTTACTATTTTATACCTAATTTCAAAATAATTAAATTAAAAAATCTGAATTATTTGTTATATGCAAAGTGACAATAAATGTTGACCGGTTTTGTGGGTAATGTTCAGGTTTGAAGGAATTGATGACCCGGAAGAGGTTGTAAGAATGGTTGAAATGTAGGTGATCTTTCATATTCATTTTCCTTTTTTATTTAATTTATTTATTTATTTTGTATTTCTATTTAATTTTATTTCTTTTTCAAGAATTTGTTCGTAGCATTAACTGACACACAATGAGGTTTATAGTTGTAGTTGTTGCTGTTGGGTCCTTTTAGATTGAATAGTTTTCTTTATTAGAGCAGACCTACCCTACCCACATGCCATTTTATTGCATTTATTATTATTATTTTTTTGTTTTAATATTATTAATTTTTTTTTAATGTCATTTTCTTGCACCCTTCATATTATGGAATAATTAGTTAAAACTCATGTTCATCCCCACATGCAAGTAACTGTAATTAGATCCGTGTTTTGCGGTGTTTAGTTTTACTGATTATGTGCTTTATCATCATCACATTCTGTAAAGGCTATGATTTCACATGACAGCCATAACTAACCCATGATGTGTGTGTGTCTAAAGAAAGACGAAAATACCGTCCAAACATTCTTGCCGCCTTAACACACTATTCGATTTTTCAAATTCCACAGGGCGACTCGAAACAGCACAGAGAGGCGAAAGCTCGGGTTTTTCTCATGTGGGACCGGAAACCCGATCGACGACTGCTGGCGGTGCGATCCAAACTGGCACAAGAACCGGAAGAGGCTGGCCGACTGTGGCATAGGCTTTGGCCGGAATGCGATTGGCGGCAGGGATGGCAGATTCTACATAGTGACCGATCCGGGCAATGACGACCCCGTGAACCCTAGGCCCGGAACACTCCGCTACGCTGTCATCCAAACCCAGCCGCTTTGGATTTTGTTCAAACGTGACATGGTTATTACGCTGAAGCAAGAACTGATTATGAACAGCTTCAAGACAATAGACGGTCGTGGGGCGAACGTCCACATTGCGAACGGAGGGTGTATCACGATTCAGTATGTGACGAACGTGATTATTCATGGGCTGCATATTCATGACTGCAAGCCGACTGGTAATGCTATGGTGAGGAGCTCCCCTTCGCATTACGGGTGGAGGACTATGGCCGATGGAGATGCGATCTCGATTTTCGGGTCGAGCCACATTTGGGTTGATCATAATTCGCTATCGAATTGTGCGGATGGGCTTGTCGATGCTGTTATGGGGTCCACTGCGATTACCGTCTCGAATAATTACTTCACTCACCATAATGAGGTTTCTTGATTTTCTGTTTTCTTGAACTTTTCTTTTAATTTTTTTGCACTTTTTGGACAAAATTACTGATTGTGTGTGTGTGTGTGTGTGTGGAAATGGAATAGGTTATGCTGTTGGGACACAGCGATTCGTATATGAAAGACAAGCAAATGCAGGTGACTATTGCGTATAATCATTTCGGTGAGGGGCTTATGCAGAGGATGCCGAGGTAATTAGTTAGATGATTAAAATGTTCGTTTGTATTTAAATGTGCTCTTTATAACAAGTTTCTCGAAATTTTGTTTTGCAGGTGCAGGCATGGATACTTTCATGTGGTGAACAACGATTACACGCATTGGGAAATGTACGCGATTGGAGGGAGTGCAGAGCCGACAATCAACAGCCAAGGCAACAGATATCTTGCACCAGTCAATCCTTTCGCAAAAGAGGTATAATAAATTAGTAAACTATAATCATCACCAATTTTGAAACGAATCTTAGGGAACAGGGGCGATTTGGGAATTTCGATGTGATCCGTTTTCTTGATGAAATTTAGGTGACGAAGAGGGTTGACACGGGTGAAGGTCAATGGAAGGGGTGGAATTGGAGATCGGAGGGCGATTTGATGCTCAATGGAGCTTACTTCACCCCCTCTGGAGCTGGTGCTTCGGCTAGCTACGCTAGAGCTTCGAGCTTAGGGGCAAAATCGTCATCTATGGTCGGAACTATTACTTCTGGTGCCGGAGTTCTCGGTTGCAAACGAGGACATCAGTGCTCTAATTAAAAACAGTTTTTTTTTTTTTTTTTTCTTTTTTCTTTCTTGTTTTCTGTTTAAATCCCACTTCACATTGGCAAGTGTACATTTTTTACACATGTCCAATTTCATCTTTCTTCTTCTTCATCTTCTCAATCTCAGACCATCCAATCACCATTGTTGCTCAACCTCGGCCTGCTTCAGTTGAAAGAAAAAAAACAATGCTGTTCTGGTAGTGGGCGCGGAAGCGTTGTCCAAAATCTCGTTTTTTTTTTTTAAATTTCAAAAATTCGATCCTCTTTCGGGAATGTCCAGATTTGTCAGCCTCTCTTCTGTCAGTCTTGAGTCTGCAAAATTGTGTTGGCTTATGTTCTTTCATAGGAACTGAATGATAATTGTAATTGTCCTTTTTCTTTTTTTTTTTTTTAGATTTCTTTTGAGTCATACAATATTGTGATAGAGATATGATGATGCATATTAATTAGCCTTTTTATTTTTTTGCTTAAATCTTTGTTACCTTTTTTTTTTCTTTGTTGATTGTTAATGAAAAAGCAATGTTTGGAGTGATATTGTGATTAGATAATCCAGACAATATCTCACATTCTTGATTTTGGTTTATCAGTGTGATTATTAATACATCAGAATCTCGATTAATTAATAATCTCGCTTAATTAATAATTTCTTCTGGTTTCGACTCGGTGAAAACGTATCAAATTATTAGTTCAATAATTTGATATTTTCACTAAATTAATAAAATTTTTCTAGTGTCAACTGTATTAATTTATAAAAGTTTATCTGTAATTTTCATTGCAAAAAGTGATGGTTTTACCGGCAAATGTTATTGGAACTTTTTTAGTGGCTAAGTGGTCTATAATCTTTTTCAAAATTACATAGGATTCTCTGTTTCACTGTATTCTAGATAATAATTTATTTCAATATATTTTGTCACAAATCCATCAAATTATACATATATTTAATACAATAGTGTACATATGTAATTTACTAGATATACTACCTAAAAGTCTAAATTATTTGATTTTACGATAATTCCTCTGAACTTAGACTTAATTATGAAAAACACCCCACCCATCTCTAATGTTTGGAGTGATATCTTTGAGAACTATTCCCTGCCAGTGAAAAATAACACCACGAGGGGTCGGTGTAATTACAGATAGGTGGCGGTATTTTTCGTAATTAAACTTAATTAGTTCAGGGGTGTTTCTGTAATTTTCCCACATATATAAATACAAGGAATGGTAGTTATTTTCAGATGTGATTTCACGGTACCCTATAAAGATATGATTGAAGGGTGTTCAATCACATACAAAATATATATATCCGTACATGAACTTTGTATGTATATGTACCCTCCTCAACGTTGACAGGTCAACATCTCCATACCTTACTTGTTACAGAGTATACCTGACACCAATTCCACATGCAATTAATTAATTTATTATACAAACAAATATTGGAAACCCAAAAATTTATTTTTTCTCATATAGTATAATTCATTTTGATTGGCAAATTAAATTGTATCAAATATATATACATGCTAACCTTCATTAGGAGAGTTGATAACCGAACAACTAACAGCCGAAATAGCGGTTGAAAATTCGGCTGCTATTACTTTCCGATTTAGTTTAATAAATTTGGTTTTCAACATTTTTCTTTTTCAAGAATTATAATTAATTAAACCTAAACAATGTTACAAAGAGGATTGATTGAATTGATTTCACAAGTCACGTGCAAACATGGCTTAACAACAAAGCTTGCATGTGATGATGGGCACGTGACCTTTTTTTTTATTTTTTATTATTTTTTATTAATTTTTTTTATGCCATTTAAACATTTTGGGAGGGGACAATCTTAATGCATAAACCAACTAGCCCACATGCCATGCCATTATATATATTGGGTGTCTGTGTGTGTGTGTAACAATGTGTGTGTTTGTGTGTGTATAAAAGTAACTAGCTACACTACATAACATTCTAAATACAACCAAAAAGGTGGATTAAATATTTGTAATGTACATGTAATTTCACTTTCATGACAATTATAGTTTTTTCACATGGAGTTTCTATAGAGTTCTATTTATTATTATTATTATTATTATTATTATTATTATTATTATTATTTTTTAATTATTGTCAGCTCTCCTAACGAACTTTCAGTGTATATTTAGATGCTGACGAAACAAAATTGTAGCTCCGTCGTCATTAAGAACCTTGATTATAAATATCTATGTCAAGAATATGATCAGTAGTGATGGGATCAGTTCGACATTATTGAACCGAACCGATGTATACTTAGTTATTGGACCGAAAGCCCAATGGACCCTCAAAGGGCTGAACATGATAAATAACAGATCGTCCGACATGATCGGGCCGGGCTTGCGGACCTTGGGAGTAGTGGGCCTAAAAACCCGGGCAAGCCGCAAGGTAAATGGATGTGATCGAAGAGTTCGCCCCACATTAAATTTCAATTTCAAATTTGATTTTTCTAATATATATATTGCCTATTAGAGTAGACATAAATATAAAATGATAGATCCTTCATAAATTCTGGAAATTTTTCGAATTTGATTTCCGAAAGTTATAAAACTAACCCGATTATCGAAAATAGTAAACAAACAGTCCTTTATTATTTTTCAAGAAATTGAATGACAACAATTTCTTATCAATTATATAGGCGCTAATGTATTATCATTATTATTGTTATTAGCTAATTAGTATTATTATTACTATTATTATTGTGTGACACACAATAACAACCCCTATATATATATATATATATATATATATCGATCACCATTTGTATACCAAATGCCTGACATCGTCATAAACGAAATACATTCCATCAGGCACCAATCTCCACTCGCAATGTTGATAAAAGCAATGAAGATGATCCCTATTGTAATCAAACATCGAGTATATTCCACTTTTGCCTGCCCCGTTAAACATACAATTTACGAAAGAGTCCTTTGGAATATTCATATCGACGGGGATATTTATATTGTAATAGGAACCCCATTGGATCGTTTGATTGCCAAAAAAATCGTATCTCGACTGACAACTCACGCTTATCGGAGCGTTCATTTCGCTATAAAGCTTTATATTGTAGTTCAAAAACCCTGCTGAGGATTGTGATGGGAGATTGATGAATAACAAGGCTAGTAATAATAAGGGGAAATGAACTTTGGAATAAGCCATTTTTTATTATTATTTATTTTTGTTTTTGTTTTCTTTGTTGTGTGTAGGATTGTGGTTGTAATGGGGTTGGTATAAATAGGTAAAAAAATGTCCAAATTACATGAAGATGGAATCTGATTAATTTGAAAATCATTAAGGAATTCATTATAATATATAATTTTAATAAATCATCAAAGATACAATAATTAAGCTCAAATTTTGTTGCCTAATTTTACAACAATCCCATATAAATCAAGATGGAATATGATAAATTTGAAAATCTCTAAGTAATTAGATAATTTTAATACATTCTCAAAGATTTAAATTAGAAAAAATAAAATCTCTTAGAAATTCAATATAATATATAATTTTAATAAATCATCAAAGATTTATAATAATTAAGGTCAAAATTTATTGCCTTATTTACAACAATCCTCCTCTCTCTCTCTCTCTCTCTCTCTCTCTCTCTCTCTCTCTCTCTCTCTCTCTCTCTATATATATATATATATATATATATATATATATATATATATATATATATATATATATATATATATATATATATATATATATATATATATATATCAAGGTTGTAAAAAATCGTAATCGGATCGAAGGCGGTCATACACCGACTCACGATTAATTGGTGCAGCGGTGATGAATCGGTGATAAATCGGTTTTTAAAATTTAATATAATATATTTTTCTAGATATTATTTATAAATACTCAAAACATATATAAAAAGATTGATTTGGGCTAATTTGCCCTGGGCCAAAATTCAACTCAACAAAAGTCCACCATTTGGGCTAAAGCTCAACGAGGCCCACTATCTACTCTATGGATATCTCACCGGCCCAGACCCAAAATCGGCCCCTCTTCTCTCTCTCAAGCCCATCAATCCATCAGCCCATTAACTCCATTGCCCCTCTCTCTACCTATCTCTATGGCACACATATTTCAAGAGAAAGGAATATAAGAGGAAAGAAGGGGCAATGAGAAAGGGGGCGACCAAGACAGAGAGACGAGGAAGAAAACACATACCCACACCCTCAACACACACAAAAAACTCCAAGAATACATAATACACTCAACACATTTCTATGGTGGGCCAACGAACCCCCATCAAATGGCGCCGTCTGTGGGAAAGTGTGAGTTATAGACGTGCGTAGATTTGTTTCGGAAATTTTCTTTGAAGAGGTTGAAGATTGGTGGATAAAAAAGGAAAATCTTCTGATTCGTCACTCTCTCTCTACTCTCTCTGAATTTTTTCATCAAAGATTTCTCTCGTGTGTGAGAGTTGAATGTATAATAAATGGATTAGCTAACTCACGGCCGACCTCTGCCGCCGGCGTTTCAGGCCAGTGATCTTCAGCTCCACCCCCACCACCACCCCCAGAATCCCGACGAAGAATTACAAAGCAGGAGCAACCGCAGCCAGCTGAAATGAGATCGGGGCGAAAACTACGGGTTTACCTCCGCCGCCACTGCCGCTGAGAACTCTGACTCCAAGAACCTGATCGCCGGCTCCAGCGGCGACCATGTTGAGGTCACGCGCCGCCCCCGTGGCGGACCCGCTAGGTCGAAGAACAAGCCGAAGTCAAAGCCGCCCATCATAATCACCCGAGACAGCGCGAACGTGCTCAGATCCCACGTGATGGAGGTAGCGAACGACTGCGACGTCCAGACAACATCTCCACCTTCGCCACGCGCTGCCGCCGTCGTCGATTCCGTGATCGGCACAAGGCGCACCTCAGCCGCTGGCGACGATAAGCCGTCTCCTGCTTGAATCTTCATGGGTCCGCCGATGAACATTTTTCCTCTTTGTGGAACCGTTCGATTGTGATTCTAGTTTGAATTTTCATTCAGGGATTGTGATCCAAACGAGGTAATCCGATTATAAGTAGAGTTTCAGGTACAAGTATCTTCCTTTTGATCTTTTCTCAACCTATTTGTCTCGTCTGAAGACCTCTCCTGCTGATTAAGATTTAATTCTCCTTATGATGTATGTGCAACATGATATTTCCTGAGATTGTATAAAATTGAATGGTTAGATTTGAGGTTTGGAAGCTCGTTGCAAGCCACTGAGAGGACAAAGACATAATGGGGAAGATAACTAATTTGTGTTGGGTTTAACTTTAATATCTTACCTTAAAGCTACTGATGGGGTCAATACGTAATACGACGACAATTGATCCGAGTATTCAGGTAGCGACCACAAGCTCATTAGACATAAATTCGGGGTCGGAATCGACCCCGTACTCAAATCAAGATTGCGACCGGTATCGGTCGCACTGGAGTAAGACGAGGTATCTCGCATCCGAAAGGAGAGTAAGACGAGGTATCTCGTAACCGAGAGAGGAGTGCGATCGGAATGATCGCACTAGAGTAAGATGAGGTATCTCGCATGATCGCACTGGAGTAAGACGAGGTATCTCGCATCCGAAAGAGGAGTAAGACGAGGTATCTCGCATCCGAAAGAGGAGTGCGCTCAGTATCGGTCGCACTGGAGTAAGTCGAGGTATCTGGAGTAAGACGAGGTATCTCGCATCCAAAAGAGGAGCAAGACGAGGTATCTCGCATCCGAAAGATGAGTGCGATCCGATAGTGGAATGTGATCGGTATCGGTCGCACTCGGTTTAAAGGCAGGGAATATTGAAGTCATGATGAAGAACGTATGTCGTAAAATACATAATGGAAAGGAAAACATGGCATTCGGAAAGAACTAAAGTAACCGGTAATTTTTTCATAGAGTGAAGAACGACATCTCGTTCCAAAAAAAAAGTGGGGGAGAAAAATCGAACTCGAGGTGACTAGTTACTTCGCGCCTCTTCCGACGAATTGGGGGGAGTAGATTGGTTCGATTTCTTCACCTCGTCAAAACATCTCGAGAGAGTAGTTCGCCACGACTAGTTACTTTGCACTAATCATGACGAATCGAGGGGGTAGATGATCTGGGCAAATTTGCCCTGGGCCCAAATTCAACTCAACAAAAGTCCACCATTTGAGCTAAAGTTCAACAAGGCCCACTATCTACTCTATGGATATCTCCCCGGCTCAGGCCCAAAATCAGCCCCTCTTCTCTCTCTCAAGCCCATCAATCCATCAACCCATTAACCTTGTTGCCTCTCTCTCTACCTATCTCTGTGACACACATTTCAAGAGAGGAAAGAGGAGGATAAAAGGAAAGAATGGGCAATGAGAAAGGGGGCGACCAAGACAGAGAGAGGAGGAAGAAAACACATACCCACACCCTTAACACACACAAAAAACACCAAGAACACATAATACACTCAACACGTTTTTATGGTGGGCCAACGAACCTCCATCAAAGATAATTAAACATAGTTATATCTCCATTATATATATATATATATATATATATATATATATATATATATATATATATATATATATATATATATATATATATATATATATATATATATATATATATATATATATATATATACTAATAATATAATAAGTTTAATAATAATAAAATCATAATATAAATAAAAAGGTAATTGTTTTGAATTTATATATATTTTTTTTAACATTCCTAGCATACATCATTAGTTTTTTAACAATAACAGTTAACATAAATACAATAAAGCATAAACTCATATTTTTTTAATAAATTCTCAACTTTTATCGTGAATTAAAAAAAAAAATCAATTTTTGACCGATTTTTGCCACCGAGTTTGACCCGACTTAAAGGTTTGACCGCCTCGGACCGGGTCAGACCGCCTAGAACCTCCTTACAGGAAAAAAGCCGATTTTTTTCAAACCTTTACACTAAAATCGTAAAGGTTTGGGACCGCCTCCCCTCGGAGACCAATTAATTGGCCGCCTCGACCGATTTTCAGAACACTGATATATATATATATATATATATATATATATATATATATATATATATATATATATATATATATATATATATATATATATATATATATAACAAGATAGAATATGATAAATTTGAAAATTTGTTAGAAATTCAATATAATATTTAATTTTAATAAGAATGCGGCTATATGCAAGACTAATTCCACTTGTACAAGATTAAATTAATTTTTTCAATGTATAAATACTATAATACCCTTACTTGTTAAAAAAATTAAAATTTTCAAATATGCAATACCAAAAACTCAAAAACACAAAAAACCCTATCGCAAAACCACAAGACCAACTCTCGTCTTCTCCATCTTTCAAAACCCACAAAACCTTTCTCCTTCCTCCTCCATAAACCCACAAAACCTAAACATTCAAAATCATCAAAACTCAATAAATCTTACAAAGATGGCAAGTATGGAGTCAGATGACATCAAAATAGAAGATTATACGGTGGAAGAAGCCAAGAAAATATGCACTTATTTTGGAATACAAAATCGACACCTTAGTGTCGAAATTTAACTGTTAGCAAATTAGTCCAAACAAACTGAATTTTGACATTAGGGTGTCGAATTTATGGACATATATTTGACACCATAATGTCGAAATTTAGTTGTTTCATTTTTTTTAAATCCCGCGAAGAAGCGGTCGACATGTACATGTCGAATTTTATAGGTAAAAATCGATATTGAGATGTGGATTTTGGAGTACAAAATCGACACCTTAGTATCGAAATTTAACTGTTAGCAAATTAGTCCAAACACATTGAATTTCGACATTAGGGTGTCGAATTTATGGACATATATTCGACACCATAATGTCGAAATTTAGTTGTTTCATTTTTTTTTAAAATCCCGCGAAGAAGCGGTCGACATGTACATGTCGAATTTTATAGGTAAAAATCAACATTGAGATGTTGATTTTGGAATACAAAATCAAGACCTTAAGTGTTGAAATTTAATTGTTTTCTTTGTTTTCTTCTTTTCGTTTTTTTTTTTTTTTTTTTTAAATTTTTTATTTGGTATTGCATGAGCAAACAAATGTCAATTTAATTTATGGATATATATATTCGTCATTTCATATTAATAAAATTGAATCTTTTGGAATCTTTTAATCTTTTGGAATCTTTCTTTAATTTGGTCTTGCACAAGTGGAATTAGTATTGCATATAGCCGCAAGCAACCTTTTAATAAACCATCAAAGATTTACAATAATTAAGGTCAAAATTTGTTGCCTTACTTACAGCAATTCTATACTCTTTTTGTTTTTAAGAAACAATAATTTATTTAAACGTAAACAACCAAATTGTTAGGAAGCAAAACACCGTCCGTACAAAGAGAAGTGCCTCGTGCCAAGCAAATGGGCTCAAACATTACCGTTACCTCTAATGAATGAGAAAATGCAAGTAGAAAAAGGATCGAGAAAAAAAAGAAACAATCGTCAAGATAAGCTCCATAAGAAGCGTATGACACCTCACCAAGTTAGAGGGCGTTGATAATTTCTAAGCAAGCACCTTCGATGATAACGGAGGTCCATCCTTTTGAAACCGCAAAATTTATCGCCTCTAGCACCGCTGGGGCATCGCACTCTGATGGAGATGGGCGACCTGAAAGCTTCTTTACTGCCCAAGCAAGAAACAAACCGCTATGGTCCCTAGCCACCAAGGAAACCATGCATGTGGTATGGTTTACCTTATGGGAGGGTGGCGTCAACATTAAGTTTGATACATCCCGATCTTGGCGCAACCCACAACGAGGAGTGACGAGCCTTATGTGTTGCTGATAATCCTCAGAAGGTCGTTCTTCGATCAAACGGGTCGAGAGAAATAGGAGGAGCTGACCACACACCATGCATCTCGCGGCAAGAGATTGCATGTACGAGAGATTCTTCAGATACTTCACAAGGGAAGCATAAAGGGGACATAATCATTTTTCGCCGGAAAAGCTCAACACATGTGGGAAGTGATCTCGAGCTCCAAATGAAATTTCGAATCTTGGGCGGCAGCGGAAGATGCCAAATGAAATTCCAGTCTTGATAGGATTCACCACTACTCGATCCCACAGTATATATGTGGGTTGTTTCTACTCCTCGACTAGATATCGTACACCGCGTGGTGGTACGAGCGAACCGAGAACTTGCAATTTTTTTAGTAGGGCCAAACCCTGCGGTCCCGATCAATCGGCCAAAAGGTGTTGTCCACCAGTGGAAAGTTCCATGAGCTAGAATTTGAATCAATTAAATTTAATACTCAATGTAAATATGATAAATTTGAAATCTCTTGGGAACTTATTATAATATACTCCCTCAGTTTTAAATTAGCTGTCACTTTGGAGAAATTTTTTTGTTCCATATTATCTGTCGTTTTATAATTCCAATGATGTATTAATTAAATATTTTCCACCAATACCCTCTAATGCAAACTATCCACACGGTTTATAAAAAATGAAAATACGTTCCAATTCCCTCTTTTTGTCTCTTAATTTCCCCGCTCTTTCTCTATTATTAATATAAAATATAACTAGCTCCAATTTTTATTTATTTTATTTTCCAACATACTCCACTCACAAGGTTTATTAAAAAGACATATATGCATGATCAATACTAATTCTATTTAACTTCTCTTACGTGATGAATGACAAATATAAAGAGATGTTGATAACATAAAAAATAAAGATTCGTTAGATTTTGAAGAGAAAGCTGAAGAAAATGAAGATTCGGATTTTGTTCAAGATTCAAAGAATTTAAATGTTGAAGCTTTAAAGATAATTAAGAATTTCTTGTACTAATTCGGGATCACATTTCAATTGAGTAGGAAGTTGTCCCGACTTTTCCAACATAACTTTCTTAATACGCGGAATTGTGTACTTTTTAAAACCTTTTGCTCGCATAATTTCTATCATGCACGATGTAATGTTAAAAATATACGATTGAATTTTATCACCGGAAAAGCTTGAAATGATTTTTCGACGGCAGTAACAAGCTCATCAACAGTTTTAACGGGCTCCTTGTACTGCACAAATTGAATAGCACAAAAAAAATCCAAGATCCAAAACATTTAAATCTGGAGAATTTGGAGGTTGAGACATCAAACGAAGATCAAATCCATCTTGTCCAGCTGCTCGACAAAATTCGTCATCGGTACGATCAATATGCGTTCTAGCATTGTCTTGTTGAATGAATATTGGATAATTCGAATCCTCTATCAGCCATTTTCCTTGATCACAGGTAGAACTTTTACATTCAAATATGACCTTATAACATCTCTATTTACTCAGGGTATTGGTTTTGTCTCCAACGTGCCCGCAACTCTATTTACACTGGTTCTCGTGTAACTACAGGAAATACTCCAATTTTTCCGGAGAACGTTTCATTTCCTTGGGTATCAAAACTCGGACGAGCTACAACAGCTAAAAACATGACTTTTCCAATGAAGTTTTTGCTTCTACAAGTGCGTAGGGGATCTTCTTCATCTGGTAACAAGTAGTAATTCTCTGATCTTTTCGTCATCTGAAACCATTTTTCATCAATATGAACAACATTAAACATACCAATAAAAATGGCGTCATGCGGCATGCTATCACCCTCCAGCATTGACAAACAAAATTCCAATCGAGATCTCTTATTCTCCTCCGTTAAAAATGGTTTTATAGCATTGGAATGTTGCTGTATTTCTCCCGACTGAAGACGCCTAAACAACGTGCTCTTTTTCATGTTCAACGAACAAGCTAAAGAATCAAGAGTTGTCCGACGATGTAAATGAATTTCACGAATTTGATCATAGTTAATCTGAATTCTCTTTTGACCACAATTTCTTGTCTTTTTATGAGATACATTAGCACGCGTGCCACCGTTTTCTGATTGTTTCCAAATACATTGAACAGTTCGTATAGATACCAAAAATTGTGATGCCACCAATCTTGTCACTTCTTTTTTTATTTTTCCACGGACATTTTCCTGTTGTTGCACGTTGTAAAGTTCTTGATGATGCTAGAGATAGATCACCTTAGATAGTTGAAGTAGGATGAGTTGGGAGAGCAAAGTGAACCACTGGCTTACGAGCTTGATGACCTTGAGATACCTGCGATCATAGAACATGTGAACTAGGCCGAGGGCTGATCCGGCGGAAATCCCTCAAACGCTCAAGTCAGACGTGCGGATAGTAAAAATAATCCAGAGAATACATGTTGTAGTATTGCTCAGATAATAAGACGTACCTTAAGGAATGAATTCAAATGATTATTTATAGCTTAGTTGAGATTGTCGGGCCGAAACTTTACTTGAAGGTGATTGTGCCTCGGTGATAGTGGTCTTAAATTGGGTTCGTGGCCCATTAGATAAATGAATTGTAGGCCCGTTGGGTTGGCCCAATTAGGCATATCAGTTCTCAATTTTTTTTATCACACTTGATGTTTGTTCTGCATCGTTTGTATTTCCTTCTCCACCAGTGATATTTTCATCTATTAAAGGAAAAAATGAATTAATTACAATCATAACATACAAAAACTTACAACGAAAATTAAAGATGGTACCCATATTATAAATGGCTGCTGGAAATGTAGTTGACCCCACTTCCATATGCATGATTGCTTCATCGTATTGTTCACTGTTTAAATCTATCACAAAATGATCCATTGAAATTATTCATGGAGAATTTAAATCGAGATTAAGGTGTGTAACTAAATTAATGCTTGCTTCCTTTTGTTGTTCACCTTCTCCATCCTTCAAAATTTGGTGGTTGTATATTTAGATCTATTCCGATCCAACTTTCATTTTTATTTTGATATCAAAGATTGTAGTGTGTTAATTTATAGAACAATTGTGGTGGGAATACATAAATATTTTAGAATAAGAAACTTTCATTTTTAATTAAGATTGTAGTGTGTTAACTTATAGAACAATTGTGGTGGGAATACAGAAACATTTTAGAATAAGAAGCGGGTAATTGTAAAAAATTGCCAACATTTTTGGAGGGGAAATTTTTATGTTAAAATAAAATCTCTTTTTATGCGGGAATGTTTTACTTTTCTTTTTTTGGTTTTTCAACTATTATGGTTATGGAGTTTTGAAAGAATTTAGATAGACTCAACAATTTATGAATAATTGAGATTCAAGAGAGAGAATAAGGGGGAGAATAAAGTAGTGGGAGTCAAACATGAAAAAATAAATTCATATTAATAGTTATGAGAGAGAAATAAATAAAATAAAAATTTGATAAAAGGGTATATTAGTCTATAGATGATTTTTCTCCTCAAATTTAGCCATATTTATTGGGTTTCTAAGTTCTTGTGCAAATACCTTAAACGTCTAAACAATTGGCATCGAGGGAGTATAATCTTAAGAAACCATCAAGATTTCCAACAAATTAAGTAACCTAATTCGATACTCCGATTTGTATTCCAACTTTTGAAATTATTAAGATTTTCGATATCTCCACTTTCTTTTGCGACATAATTGAAATTAGTTTTTGACTTAGGTGGTGTTTGCAAATGATTATTTAAAAGCAGAAGTTAGTGATTGTGAGTTAATCCAGTTTTATGTGCTTATTTCTAAAAATTCGGGGTGTTTGCTATTATTCCGAAAAATGAACTTAAATAGAAAAAATAGGGTTAGGGGTGCTTTAAAAAAATAGCTTAAAACAGATTATTTTAAAAGAAGTAAAAACAAAAGTTGATTTTACAAACACCTCAAAACAGATTATAAGAAAAAAAAAAAAAATAATAATCAGCTTTGCAGACATCACCTTAAAAAGAAAAGAAAAAGAAATGATAATCAATTATGAAGATGTGGTCAGAACTTTGTTATCGAATGAGCCAAATCTGATACTCTATGTAAGTATTGTAATGAAGCATATATTCTATTAACTTGTTAATGAATTAAGGAATCTGATACACAAAAAAATTTTTGCTTATGTATTTAATAGTTATACATTTTGCACCCCAGAAATGACCAAAATTAGCACTTTGCACCCTATAATTTTAAAATTGTTAAGTTCACCCTCAAATTATATATTTCATGGCAAACGATGCACCCTGAAAATATTTTATTGTGACATGTAAACTAAAATATTGCCAATATATTGCGATATTTTGATTTTAAAGAGATTTTCTTTGATTGTGGTATTTTTAACAAACAAAATTAATTAATATATATACAATATACAAAAGATCAAATAAGAAACTTTATTTGTTAGTTTTTCAAATTGAAATCGAATTTATGTATATATTAAAAAAAGATCATCCAATTTTAAAAAAAAAAATATATATAATATATATATGATTTCTTCCGAAACATTATTATGTATTTCACTTACTTTACAATTCCCAATAATTTTCTAGTTTCTTAGTATTTTTATAAGACTACTTGATTGAATTTATATAAATTCTGCCAATTAGCCCTTTTGAATAAAAATTAGGATGTAAAGTGCTCATTTAAGTCATCATGGGTGCAAACTGCAATTCACCTACGACTTTGGAATATTATTCTTTTTCGCAGCGATAGAAATAATTGGAATTCTATACGAAAATTTCCGAGTTTGGATCACTAATCCTTTTCGTTGCAATTTGAGATTAGAACCGAAACTATTTATAAAATTACTCAAATTTCAATTTCGCGACAAGAAGACCGGTATCGAAGCAGGGGAGAGTGGCGTGGCAGATATGGTGCATTTGAGTGGACTCAAATGGTGATGTTATGGCCGATTTTGATGAGTTCCTTAACTACATTTCCCAGATGAGGGTCTTGCTAATAATCCCTTGATTTTTCTACCATACGCCAAAAACTCTATTTTTTTTCTCTCTAAATTATACTTATAATATATATAAATGTACATTAATAATATATGTTATGTACTTTAAATATATATAATTTATGTAAACAATATAAAAAATTCAAGTACTATTAAATTGGCGTACTAAATGGGATATATATGTGTGTATTTTAAATTTATAATATATGCTATGTTAGAGTAGAAATAAATGATAGATCCTTCATAAATTATGGAATTTGTTCGAATTTGTTTACCGAAAGTTATAACAATACCCCGATTATCGAAAATAGTAAACAAGCAGTCCTTTATTATTTTTCAAGAAATTGAATGATAACAATTTATAATCATTACATATGCGCCAATGTATTATTATTATTATTATTATTATAGTTATTAACTTATTATTATTATTATTATAGATTTTGCTTGCTTTTTAGTTTAGTGAATTTAGTTTATTAATCCTAGGCCATAATCTAATTTTTATTTAATTTTTATTTTTTTTTATAGTTTATACCATACATGTCCTTAATGTTTTTGGCTCCAAGTTATTTCTAATTTCCCTCCCTAATTTATCTCATAATCTGTTATTACGTGAGTTACTACTTACCACCCTAAAAATTAGTAACCAATCATTCTATACGCTTTCTCACAACCAAGCCAAAAAAATATAATCAATGTGTTATTTTCTATTCACGTATAGTTTGTTATATTATTATTATTATTATTATTATTATTATTATTATTATTATTATTATTATTATTATTATTATTATTATTATTATTATTATTATTATTATTATTATTATTATTATTATTATTATTATTATTATTATTATTATTATTATTATTATTATTATTATTATTATTATTATTATTATTATTATTATTATTATTATTATTATTATTATTATTATTATTATTATTATTATTATTATTATTATTATTATTATTATTATTATTATTATTATTATTATTATTATTATTATTATTATTATTATTATTATTATTATTATTATTATTATTATTATTATTATTATTATTATTATTATTATTATTATTATTATTATTATTATTATTATTATTATTATTATTATTATTATTATTAACTTATTATTATTATTATTATTATTATTATTATTATTATTATTATTATTATTATTATTATTATTATTATTATTATTATTATTATTATTATTATTATTATTATTATTATTATTATTATTATTATTATGATTATTCTTATTATTATTATTATTATTATTATTATTATTATTATTATTATTATTATTGTTATTATTATTATTATTATGATTATTATTATTATTATTATTATTATTATTATTATTATTATTATTATTATTATTATTATTATTATTATTATTATTATTATTATTATTATTATTATTATTATTATTATTATTATTATTATTATTATTATTATTATTATTATTATTATTATTATTATTATTATTAACTTATTATTATTATTATTATTATTATTATTATTATTATTATTATTATTATTATTATTATTATTATTATTATTATTATTATTATTATTATTATTATTATTATTATTATTATTATTATTACTATTACTATTGTGTGACACATAATAAGACCCCTATATATATTGATCACCATCTATATACCAAATGCCTGACACCGTCATAAACGAAGTACATTCCATCAGGCACCAATCTCCACTCGCATTGTTGATAAAAGCAATAAAGATGATCCCTTTTGTAATCAAACATTGAGTATATTCCACTTTTGCCCGCCCCGTTAAACATACAATTACGAAAGAGTCCGATGGAATATTCATATCGACGGTGAGATCTATATTGTAATAGGAACCCCATTGGATTGTTTGATTGCCAAAGAATTGGTATCATCAGAGAATTCATCTTACAAAGACGATGGATTGTTTGATTGCCAAAGAATTGGTTATCGGACCGTTCATTTCGCTGTAAAGCTTTATATTGAAGTTCAAAAGTCCTGCTGATGATTGTGATGGGAGATTGATGAATAACAAGGTTAGTAGTAGTAAGGGGAAATGAACTTTGGAATAAGCCATTTTATGTATTTTTTATTTTTGTTCTTGTTTTCTTTGTTGTGTGTGGAACTGTAGTTGTAATGGGGTTGGTATAAATAGGTGAAAAATTGTAGAAATTACATAAAGATGGAATCTGATTAATTTGAAAATCACTAGGGAATTCATTATAGTATATAATTTTAATAAATCGTCAAAAATTTACAGTAATTAAGCTCAAATTTCGTTGCCTAATTTTACAACAATCCCATAAAAATCAAGATGGAATATGATAAATTCGAAAATCTCTAAGAAATTCAATATAATATATAATTTTAATAAATCCTCAAAGATTTGAAATAGAAAATAAAATCTCTTAGAAATTCAATATAATATATAATTTTAATAAATCATCAAAGATTTATAATAATGAAGGTCAAAATTTGTTGCCTTATTTACAACAATCCTACTCACTCACTCTCTCTCTCTCTAAAAAACAAGATGGAATATGATAATTCTTTTGGCTTTTTATTATGTTTATATTTGTTGAACGGTCAACATAGTAATCTATATAATATATAAAAGTTGAATTTCATGCCTAATTGATTGACATTTGTCAATTTCAAATGATGACATGTCTTTAATTTCATCCCATGTGTTCATTTGATTGGTTAAGAAAATTAAGAAAAAATATGTCATCATTTGTATAATTGTATATGTCATTAATTTGCATATATAGAAATTACCAATCAAATCATAATTTTACATTTATCATATAAAAAAGTAAATCGTATGAGATATATATATATATTTATATATATCAATATATAAAATAGAATCATGCGTGTGTATAATGGGCCATGATATATATACCTCGCTTATTTCAATATTAAATTAGAAAAATCTGTGTATTACCCACATATTATATATATCAAATTAGGTTTTCTTGCGTATTACCCACATATTATATATATATATAATATAGAATCTTGCGTATCACATATTAATTATTCATTATTGTTTTTTATATTATTACCAAATGTAATGGATTGTTTCTTTTTTCATTGATCATATATAAGTATATAAACCCCCTACCGATTCACTTTATTGCACCATCATTTTTCATTCGATAAAAAACGTATCGTTAATGTGCATTTTGTTTTGATAAAATCGGCTCCTTTTTGGTATTAGGTTTTCTTGATTTTTTGCAAATGTTGTTATTTAGTTTTTTCGTTATTTTGTATTGATGATTTTTCTTTCATTTTTAATTTTATAATATTGTATTATCTTTAAAATTTCGTAATTATAATTTCAATATATTATATGCTCAAATTTGGTGTTTATACTTTTAATGATTTTATGAAAGAATCATATAGGTTCGTATAAATACATGAATGAATCATCTTTATCTCATGATTTTACCAATATGTTTTATTTTGTTTTTCTTACTAATTAATATTTAAATTTTATTATATTTTTCAGATGAATATCCTCTCGAAAGCTACGTTCGATGGGTTTAGGAAAGACATGTACCTCGCTTATACTTTTAATATGATTGAATCGTCCCGATTGACAGACGATGGTTTGCATAACAAAGAATTGGTATTTGCGAATTGTAAGGGATTGTCATACACGGTTTTGAACGAAGAGGCGAATGTTTTGCCGTTACAAGGTCGTATGATACTGCCTAATTCATTTACTGGACGGCCGACAAAATTCTCTCAATATTAAAAATATTGCACACATTCCATTTGGTTCTATCACATTTGAATCGTTTCGTTTATTACGACATTTTTTGTTTTTTCTATTTCATTTTAAGGTGCTACATTGGTCTCGATATTTTCGATCTGTTTTTATGTTATGTTTGGTACTTTGACATTAATGACATTTGTTTATTTCATTGGAAAAATATTCTATATTCCTTTCAATATGATGTTAGTTTGCAACAATATACAGTGAACAAATATTTAAGCGATACAATAGATCATGTGAGTATTCAGTATCCTATTTGATTCGGTTTGGATTTGATTTGCAATGCTTTGGTTTAGTATGGTTTTGGTTTGGTTTGGTTCGGTTCGGATTCATTTCACTTTCGCTCATATGTATTCTGATGGCAAGTGAAATATGTTCGAGGGGTGAGGAATCCGGTTTTAGAAGAAGAATTATTGTTTCCAAATGCAACTTCTAAAATTGCAATTACCTCCCAAAAGTATGTACATTTCGAAATGTGTCAGGGCCAGTTTGCAATTAAAAATAATTTTAATATGATTGTGTAAAGTTTAGGTATTATCATTTCAGTCCCTAATCTTCAACATCCCTATTAAAATAATGTGACATATTTACAATTTGCCCTTAACCCTTCAAATTGAAATATAACACACACACAAACACATACACCACCGTTCATATATTATTGTGATCTGATTGATATATATATATATATATATATATATATATGCTACTGATCTTCTCAAACACACACACACCCTTCAAATTGAATTATAACACATACACACACATAGACACACACACCGCCGTCAGATTACAATGTGATATGTACCAAATATAGGATTTATATAAAATTACCATACTAACTGGAAACCAAATCCAACACAATCTACTGATTTTTTTTGCAGCTAAAATAAAAAAAATACAAATGTCCGTTGCTTAAATATTACTACACGCAGAATCACCAATACTACACGCAAAATTACAACGATGAAATAAAAGTACAAAAATATCCATGTATATTTTAGCTGTTTATACAAAAAAATTCTAAATGAATATATATTATTATGTATATACGTGATGATAATTATTATTTAAAATTGTGTCATAATATTTGTATATAATTACAAACAAAGTGCCACGTAGTTATTTAAATGTTTTTTTTGTTAATTTACAATGTACTACTTTGTAATTTTCTAGAAGTAAAGTTAAATGCATTTAAGCCCTTCTATTGTTAATATTTATCATTCACTAGCCCAATAGCCTATTATTATTTGTGCAAGCATGTTAGAATTTAGAAGTAATGCTTTTGCAGAAAAACCTATACTAACTAGAGAAATATATAAATTATATAGCAAAAATTCTACATTGGTCAGGGAATGAAAAAAACACATTAAAAATAATGTGCGAAATATATAGTAAAATATACATATGTGAAAATGGATGTTGTCAATCCAACGAGGACATTATGTGTGTGTATTCTTTGGATCATTAAAAACATTTTAGAGAAATTATCTCTTTCCCTAAAACAAAATGGTTTGATATTCCAATGAAAAGAAATCGACGTACAATATTACGAGATTGATTTTTATGAAGTAGGTATTGATTACGGATTTGTTGAGATTGCAAACTGAAATTTGAGGAAGATCTCTATGAGTATTAGTATTAGTATTAGTATTAGTATTAGTATTAATATTAGTATTAATATAAGTATTAGTATTAGTATTAGTATTAGTATTAGTATCAGTATCAATATTAGTATCAGTATTAATATCAATATCAATATTAGTATCAGTATGAGTATGAGTATGAGTATGAGTATGAGTATGAGTATGGGTATGAATATGAGTATGAGTATGCGTATGAGTACGAGTATAAGTATGGGTATAAATATCAGTATCAATATTCGTATCAGTATCAGTATAAGTATCAGTATAATATCAGTATCAGTATCATTAATAGTATCAATATCAGTATCGATATCAATATCAATATCAATATAAATATCAGTATTAGTATTAGTATTAGTATTAGTATTAGTATTAGTATTAGTATTAGTATTAGTATTAGTATTAGTATTAGTATTAGTATTAGTATTAGTATTAGTATTAGTATTAGTATTAGTATTAGTATTAGTATCAATATCAGTATTAGTATCAATATCACTATCAGTATTAGTATCATTATCAATAACAACATCAGTATGAGTATGAGTATCAATATCAATATCAATATAAGTATCAATATTTGTATCAATATCTATATTTATATGAGTATTGGTATGACTATTGGTATGAATATTAGTATTGGTATAAGTATTAATAATAATATTAGTACAGTATCGGTATCGGTATCGGTATCAGTATCAATATCAATATGTGGATGTGTATCAGTATGTGTATTAATATTCGTATCAATATTAATATCGGTATCAATATCAATACTAATATCATTATTATTATCATTATTATTATCATTATTAGTATTATTATTAGTATTCAAATTCATATTAGTCTTGGCGTATTAGCATTAGCATTAAAATTAGCATTAGCATTAGCATTAGTATTAGTATTAGTATTAGTATTATTATTAGTATTAGTATTAGTGTGAGTATTAGTATTAGTTTTCTTATTAGTATTGGCGTATTAATTTAAACATTAAATATTCGTATTAGAAGTGGCGTATTATTATTAATATTAGTGTTGATATTAATAATAGTATTAAACTATTAGTATTAATTATCGTATTAATATTAGGATTAGTATTAATATTAGTATTATTCGTGTTGGTTTTAGTATTAATATTAGTATTGGTATTAGTATTATCAATGTTGGTTTTAGTATTAGTAGTAGTAGTTGTTGTTAGTATAATATTAGTGTTAATATTAGGGTGGATAGGCAATTGTACGCCGCAATGTCCAGAGTTAAAAGTAGATTTGAGATAAAGATATTTATCAACTCAGAATCAGACGATATAATTAAAATTACGAGCAATCTTGTGTGCACAAAAGATTTTCAGCGAATATGTAGGTAAATCACAAACAAATGAATATTTTGATTCAATAAAATATTTTTTTTAATTATTTACATGTATGTCAATTGTTCAAAGTTTTCGTTCGTTTTATTTTATCCAAAATATTTTTTTTTGAAAAAATTGATCCCGTGCATCGCACGGGTGAATTACTAGTAATCTATATAATATATAAAATAGCTAATTGATTGACATTTGTCAATTTCAATTGATGACATGTCCTCAATTTCATCCCAAGTGGCGAATTGATTGGTGGAAATAAATCATCAAAAAACATGTCATCATTTTCCAAAATTAAAGGTAATTAAATATATTTAATTATTTTATTAATATATTTATATCCTACCATTTATAAAATGCTCTAAATATATCAACTTTCTTTAAACCCTAAATAAATTTATTTTTTAATTTAATTTTATAATTAATTTTATTTGAATTTATTTAAATTCGATTTAAAATTTTCCCTTATTATAATTGCATAATTGATGGTGTTACGATTTTTTTTAATTTTAATTCATAAACTTGAATTTATTAACAAAAAATATTGCAGAATAAATTATTTGATATTATACATTTTAAATGAACATGACTAGAGAATATGTAATTTTTTACTAATTTAATATTATATATTAATATTATCTGTAAAAAAGAAAGATACATGTTTGAATTTACTATCTTGCGAAAATTGACACTATTTGTTATGCCATGTGTAGAGTAATGTACTCCCAATTATTTACCATATTGAAAATTATACTACATGAATTTAATGTTATTATTTAAATAATTATTTTTTCTTCACTGAGTCCAGTAACAATAAATTTTACGATTGATTTAACTTTTTAAATTATATACTAATTAAAATACAAAGCTTATCATGATTATACTAATAAATTGAATAACTTAAGTTAAGTTTAATCAATTGATAAATAAACGAATTGATTTTATATATTTCAAAATATAATAAATTCTAAATCTTTGGTATTAAATTTGTTTATCCACTTTTTTTAATGGCTAACATTAAGAATATCAATTGTTTTGTTTAAAATGTATAATAGTCGTATATACTATATAATGTATTCCACTAATAAGTATTTCATTATAACTCTAATAAATATAATTAAGTAAATATCTACAGCAACTCCAACCCAAAAGTATCAAAATGAGTTTGCAAATATTTATGTGCTATTTAATATTTTATTTTGATATTTATCTAAATGTATTTGCTCCAACCATAGTTATTAAATAGTTGTTAATTAAATATATCTTATTGCCACATGTTATTTTCTAAATGGACACTGATGTGATTAAATTCATAACTCACGTTTGATATTTTATTCTACATGATTGCATAATGTATTTTTACATTTTGAAAGATGAAGTATCAAAATACTTCATTTCATAACTCTATTAGAATTAAAAATTACTATTTTGGAGTATAAAAATGGTGGTTAAATATTTTGATAGCTCCTTTAATAATCCCACTCGAAGTGCTATTGCCATAAATAGTTTATATTAATAATTCCCCTAATGTTTGTTTTCGTCTTACATCGACCCCCTTATGGTATGATTTGTCAAGGAATTTTTTTATTACGTGGAATATTCCAATAATGCTTATTATACCATGCACACAAGACATTTCTTTATGGTACTTTTTAAAAACAAAAATTACCCTCATGTGAACCTTACACGAAATCTTTATTCTTCTTAAATAACACTTTCACAAATTTTTATTATTACCATGACCACCCCTGAGAGTAATTTTTTAGTTTATAAAGTACTATAAAAGAAATGTCACGTCTGTAAGGGTAGACTCCATATTTTTTGGGACATTACATGGAATAAATAAGATTCCGTAAAACAATCACACCACAAGGGGTCGTGTAAGACAGAAACAAATATCAGGGAGATTTTGGTAGTCACCGATAAGTGGGGGTGTTTTCTGTAATTTAGCCTAAGTTCATGAGGATTTTCATAATTTATCTTATTAACAATGATTATTGTTCTTTTACGTCTTAACGTTTGCTTATACCCTTATAATATTTTAAATAATTTTAATGTCAGTTTGATAATATAATTAAATATTAAATGTTTGAGATTGAATTATACTAAATAATAGATCATTGCAAAAAAAAAAAAAAAAAAAAAATTGTTGCAAAATCAGAATTTGTGATTAATATTAGTATTTGAATTATAATTATAATTAAGATTCTTTGAATTAGTATTAGTATTAATACTAGAAATATGATTCAGATTGTAATTAGGATTAATATAATATTAGGATTATGATTAATATTAGTATTAGAATTATAATTAAAATTATGATTATACTTAGTACGATAATTAGTGACATGTATTAGTATTAGGATTATGATTAGCATTAGAATTGGGATTAAAATTATAATTAAGATTAAAATTAGAATTAGAATTAATATTAGCATTAACATTAGCATTATTAGTATTAAAATTATTAGGCTTATGATTAGTGTTAGGAATAGGATTATGATTAGGATTACGATTAGAACTATGATTAGTGTTACGAATAAAATTAGTAATATAATAAGGATTTGGATAATATTAGAATTACAACTAATTAGCATTAGCATAATAATTAGCATATCTATATTAGCATTAGCATCAAAATTAGTATTAGCATTAACATTAACAATATTAAGATATTACTATTAGTAATAGTATTAATAATAGTATTAGTATTAATATTAGTATTAGTAGTAGTATCAGTGTTTGTATTAATATTAGTATTAGTATTAGTATTAGTATTAGTATTAGTATTAGTATTAGTATTAGTATTAGTATTAGTATTAGTATTAGTATTAGTATTAGTATTAGTATTAGTATTAGTATTAGTATTAGTATTAGTATTAGTATTAGTATTAGTATTAGTATTAGTATTAGTATTAGTATTAGTATTAGTATTAGTATTAGTATTAGTATTAGTATTAGTATTAGTATTAGTATTAGTATTAGTATTAGTATTAGTATTAGTATTTGTATTAGTATTAGTATTAGTATTAGTATTAGTATTAGTATTAGTACAAATATTAGTATTAACACAAGTATAAGTATCCGTATAAATATTATTATCGGTATCAGTATAAGTATCAGTATCAGTATCAGTACCACAATATGTATCAGTACCAGTATCAGTATCATTATTAGTTTCGGTATCAATATCGGTATCAATGCAGTATCAATATAAATATCAGTATCATTATCAGTATCAGTATCAGTATCGGTATCGGTATCATTATCAGTATTAGTATCAATATCGGTATCGGTATCAGTATCAGTATCAGTATCAGTATATGTATATGTATTATGTATCATTAGCATTAGATCATTAGCATTAAAATTAGTTTTAGCATAGTATTAGTAATAGTATTAGTATCAATAGTAGTATTAATATTACTATTTGTAATAGTATTAGTATTAGTACTAATATTAGTATTAATATCAATATAAGTATCCTTATCAATATTAGTATCGATATCAGTACATGTATCAGTATAAGTATCAGTATCGGTATCAATATCAATATCAGTATGAGTATCAGTATCGGTATCAGTTTCAGTATCAGTAACAGTATGAGTATCAGTATCGGTATCAGTTTCAGTATCAGTAACAGGTTGAGTATCAATATTAATATCAATATCAGTATAGTAACAATATATGTATCAATAGTAATATTAATATCAGTATTATTAGTATAATATTAGTATTAGTATTAGTATTTTTATCAACATACAGTATGAGTAACAATATTAATATCAGTATTAGTATGAGTATCAATAGTAATATTAATATTAATATTAATATTACTATGAGTATCAATATGACTATCAACATCAGTATCATTATTAACATCAGTATCAATATCAGTAGCAGTATCAGTGTCAGTGTCAGTGTCAGTGTCAGTATCAGTATCACTATTAGTATCAGTAGCAGTATCAGTATCAGTATCAATATTTGTATCAATATCAGTAAGTATTAGTAGTAGTATTAGTAGTAGTATTAGTTTAGTATTAGTATCAGTATCAGTATCAGTATTAGTATTAATATTAATATTAGTATTAATATTAGTATTAGAATTAGTATCAGTATAAGTACCCGTAGTACGAGTATCAATATTAGTATTAGTACCAATATTAATATCAGTATTACTATTATTATTACTATCAATATTAGTATTATTATTAGTATTATTATTTATATTATTATTAATATTAGTATTCGTATTAGTATTAGTATTAGTATTAGTATTAGTATTAGTATTAGTATTAGTATTAGTATTACTATTAGTATCAGTATTAGTATCATTATTAGTATCATTATTAGTATCAATATTGATATGAGTATTGGTATTATTATTGGTATTGGCGTATACATCTTATCTCTTTTGCAATATTTATATGTTGTGTTGTTGTTTGATTAATGTGCATCACTAATTGAACGTTGTTAGTGATAAACTTGCAAGTTATTTGAATATCTATTGTGTTACCTCCATGCTACTGTGTTTGTTGTTAAGTTAGTTATTTTGTAGATGATTCACATGGTGTAGTAGATTGCATTCTATGAAATAGATTTATACCATATTTTTAAATTATTTCACTTAATCTTCATATCGTGCTTTGCGTCATTCGCGTATTTTTCTTTGTAATATTTAATTGAATTTCAAATGTTACAACTCTGAAGTAAGAGATAATTTTTTTATTTCCTTATATTTTGTTTTACTTGAATTGGTGTTGTTATAAAGAGATAATCGTTTAAATGTTATTATTTTTCTCATTTTGAAACTGATATCCGTGCAACGCACGGGTGAAGTACTAGTATTACTCTATTATACAATAATAATGAGTTTTGTTGTGTTAATATTAATGTGCTAGAGATTAATATAGCAATATTGCTGTGTTAAACTGTAATTTAGTTAATTTTACTATGTTTAAATGTAATATAGTTATTATTGCTGTCAATCACAACAATATTGCTGTTTAAACGAAAAAAAAAATGATACAAAAAGAAAGAAAGAAAAAAAAGTCAACGCCGGTCAACCGGCGAAAAAATCCGTAAGAAAAAAAAATCAAAAATTCAACGCCGGATTCCGGCGGCAAAAAAATTGTTTTTGAAAAAAAAATGTTTTGGGTCAAAATTGAATAATCTTTGAAATTTGAGGTCAAATTGAGGTTAAATTAAATTAAGAATGAAATTTGAGCATATTAAAGTATGATGGGCTATTTAAGTCTTTTACAAAAATCTGAACCATGTGTGGACTTATTTGTAAATGAGTTTTTTGTCTGGATATAAGTACCCATTGATGGGCTTATTTGTAATGACCCCTAATTACTAAGCAATCACCTTCGATGACAACGGAGGTCCATCCTTTTGAAACCGTAAATTTTATCGCCTCTAGCACCGCTCAGGCTTCGCACTCCGTTGGAGATGGGCGACCTGAAAGCTTCTTTACTGCCCAAGTAAGAAACGAACTGCTATGGTTCCTAGCCACCACGAAAACTCTGTGGTATGGTTTACCTTGTGGGAGGGCGGCGTCAACATTAAGTTTGATACATCCCGGTCTTGGCGCAACCCACAACGAGGAGTGACGAGCCTTATGAGTGGTGGTGAGTCGTGCCATGTGCTGCTGATAATCCTCAGTAGGTCGTTCTTCGATCAAACGGGTCGAGAAAAAAAGAAGGAGCTGACCGCACACCATGCATCTCGCGGCAAGAGATTGCATGCACGAGAGATTCTTCAGATACTCCACAACGGAAGCACAAAGGAGATGGAATATATTTTTCGTCGGAAAAGCTCAACACATGTGGGAAGTGATCCCGAGCATGCTCTCCAAATGAAAATTCCGAATCTTGGGCGGCAACGGGAGATGCTAAATGAAATTCCAGCCTTGATAGGATTCACCACTACTCGATCCCAAATTGTGTGGGTTGTTTCTACTTCTGGATTAGAGATCGTACACCGCGTGGTAGCACGAGCGAACCGAGAACTTGCAATTCTTTGATTAGTGCCAAACCTAGCGGTCTGTCGACTCGAGTTGACGCTACCAATCGGAATGCTTAGGATGCGGTCCCGATCAATCGGCCAAAAGGTGTGTCCACCAATGGAAGGTTCCATGAGCGAGAATTCGAATCAATTAAATTTGATGCTCAATGTAAATATGATAAATTTGAAATCTCTTGGGAACTTATTATAAAAGTAACCTAATTCGATACCCCGATTTGTATTCCAATTTTTAAAATTATTGCGATTTTCGATATCTCCAATAGTTTTTGCAACATAATTGAAATTAGTTTTTGATTTAAAAAGAAAAGGAAAAGAAATGATACTCAATTATGAAGATGTGGTCTGAACTTTGTTATCGAAAATGAGCCAAATCTGATACTCAATGTAAATATGCAATGAAGCATATATTCTATTAACTTATTATTGAATTATGGCCCATTTGATATAAACCCCTCATATGGAACTTATATAGAGCTATGTCCACCCTTAAATATGCAATGAAGCATACATTTTCTTTGAGATAACCCCACTGAAGAGGTAAAAGTACTATTGGGCCCTTATGTTCAATTTCCACCCAACTGCATTCAGCATTTCCACCAACTGCATTTTAGCATTTTTGACCTGTATTTACCATCTCTACAGATTTTTTTAATAAAAAAATATAAATGCTTTATATATATATATATATATATATATATATATATATATATATACCTTTTTGTATTTTTTAATTTTATTTTACTTTTCTTTTAATTATTTTAATTATTTTTAATTTTTTTTATATTATTTGATATTAGTTTTTAAATTATTTACTCAATAAAATTCCTGTACAAAAATTGACTATAAATGACTATAGTATACTACAAGTTCTATAGTCACGTATAATTATATGTAGTCATGAACTGTCTTTTTACACTAAAATTACAGTCGGACGATTATGTAGACAACTGATTATATATAAAAAACAGAAAAACACCAACATCAATTAGTACCCAACAAAAGAATTAGAAAAACACCAACATCACTATACATCAGGAAAAACCACATAACTAATATATAACTATATATTACTACATGTGACTATATATGAATATTTGTATATGACTACATATGATTATATATGACTACATGTACATGACTACATGTGACTATATATGACTACATGTATATGACCACATGTGACTATAAGAGTATATAGTATACTTTGTATTTATGGCTTCAAATCCTACTTTTCAACACGACAGTAACTTCGATCTAATCGGTTGCAAAAGAACTGTTTCGAACTGACGAACAACATGTCCTCTCGGCAAAAGCTTAGTGCATAGAAAGTGTTCAAACACCAAAACCTGTGGAAAAAAAACAGGTTCAATTTAAATATTTATATTATAAATCAACTCATAACCAACAAATATAAATCGAAATACGCAATCACGTGCATATGTTACTACATGTTACTAAATTCTCGTCGACCGACAAATATCGATTAACATACAGTTGCATCCACACACAGAAGAATTTCTTCTTATAAATAGGTATATATAGTAACTTTGCAGTATCAACATTTTAGGTTCGTGGATATAACACAGATCTTTAAAACTTTATCAGAAATTTTCATTGGTTACCTATGAATCGTGTGAAAGATGCAGTTTAGCTTCAGTGGAACAAAGAATAAAGCAATTCAACCTAAAAAAATTAAAAATATAGAGTAGAATATAACTACTTAACTTCAGTGGGACCTAATATTTAAAGATCTAGAATCTCATTAAAAAAAAATATGCAAAAAGAAAATGGAAGATCTTATCACCTGATTCATGGAATATTCATATCAATTGAGTTAACAAATCGAACGAGCAAATAGAAAAGAAGAACAAACCCAATTAATTAGGAACCCTCCAAAGAAGAAGCCTTTTTCTTATGCTATTGGAGCATCTTAAACTGATGCAAAAAAAATGGCGGACGAACGCATGATAATTCACAGACGAGCTCAAAACGAAAAAAAACTATGGGGAGCAGCGGAAAGGTGGGGGAGCGGCGCTCGGAGGGTGAAGGGGTTGTGGGTGGACCTGATTCAACACCTTGAAGATGTAGATCTTGTACGTCTCCATGCTCTTCTTCGTCCTCTTCTTCTTCTTCTCTCCGCCGACGGCCGCCTTCTTTCCTGCCGCCCTGGGAGCCGTTTTTTGACGATGGGATTTGACGAGAGAGTTAGAGAGAGAGAGAGATGAGAGATAGGGAGAGATAGTAACGACGTTGTGGGTGTGAGAAGAATGCACAAGGGTTATGAAGGTTAGGGTATTTATTGTATTGAAATTAAAATGGCGAAATAGGTAATTTAAGTTGTCCAGGGGTGTCTCTCAAATTAAGATCAGAATTTGGGTTTTTGAATAGGGCGGAAAAAAACATTAGACCCCCTCATATATATTTTCTAAACTAGGGGGTTATCACTCATTTACCCAATGAATTAAGGAATCTAATACACAAAATTCGCATTCAACACTTCGTGAACATTTTGCTTATGCATTTATTAGTTATACATTTTGCACTGCACAGATGACCTAAATTAGCACTTTGCACCCTATAATTTTGAAATTGCCAAGTTCACCCTCAAATTATATATTTCATGGCAAACGATGCACCCTGCAAATATTTTTTTTTGACATTTTAACTCAAAATATAGCTAATATATTGCGATATTTTGATTTTTAAAGGGATTTTCTTTCATTGGGGTATTTTTAACAAACAAAATTAATATTAATATATATATATATATATATATATATATATATATATATATATATATATATATATATATATATATATATATATATATATATATATATATATATATATATATATATATATATATATATATATATATATATATATATATATATATATATATATATATATATATATGTAGCGCCCCGCCCAGAGTAGCAGACACCTCGTGGCGAAACACCACTCAACATGCAGTACATTCAATGACCCCAAACGTGCTCCTCAAAATTTTGAAAGTCAAACATGAAACTTCAATATCTATGCAGTCGTGTTTACGAAAAGGGATTCTATTACAAATCGACTTCGACACCACTTACTCTATTATAAAATTCTAGATCAAAAGATGCCTATACGACACATCATTAGAAGTACCTCTCGATGAGACTAATCAGAGGCATACACGAACTTTAACAGTACTTGATACGCAAATTTAGGTATAAAACTTTCTTTAACCTGCGCATTAATATCAGAAAGGAGAAACAAATAAGTCCGAATGATTTAGTGAAAAACATATGATCCATGAGTATGATGAAAATCAACAGAACATATAACGAGAGACTTTACAAGAATTTCATTAACAGAAGTGTAACATGTACAAAAGCGTAACATGTATGGCTCAAGTTCAATATTTGGTGGGTCTCCAACCTTGTAACTCCCAAAAAATAAAATCATATCACATCCTTATCCCGCCACTCCATCCCGAGTGGCGACTCGGTCAGAAACAAGCAAGAGAGGCACGACCGGAACGTGCCGATCCGGCTCAAGAACGTTGAACTCCAAACAAACGTGAGTTCGAACCATCAGGAGGTACCATTCAGGAGACCAGTCATCGTCAGCCCAATACTGCCCGATCGTCTTGCCGAAATGGTCCTCGGGCCCAACTCCCCAAGATTGTCTTCAAGAATGGGGACAGTATGTTGAAGAATCAATATCGTTCCTTTCAGGAATATCAAGTCATACATATCAAGAATCAAGTAAATCATTCACAAGATAAGTTACGATCATGATAATCGAATACAAGTCTCGGGATAATGAACATGTTCGAGAATTCAATTCAGGCCAACGAGAGAATAGTCGTGAATATGGAAGTCAAGAAGAACAATAAGTTCAATATCGGATTCCAAGAACGAGTATATCAAGATCTTAAAGAATTCAATAAACATGAGATTCAAGTTGGAGCCAACAAAATATTAATTCTCGGAAAGCATTCAAGACAAGATTTTGAGAATAAATATAATCCAATATCGAGTTCAAGGAAAACATCCAGGCCAAGAAATCAAGTATAAGAATTAGCCGTGAACATAACAACCAAGATAAATGACAAGTTCAAGATTTCAAGAACAAGATCAATGTTCTAATTTCGAGCCAAGGAAACGAATATGCTCGTAGATATTAAAAATAGTATTCCAAGAACAAATATAATCCATCACCGGTGAAATCCAACACCGCCAGGAAGCTGTCGTCCTGAGTTTTCCAACGGCACCTCCCAATCAACGAAACTCAATCTCTAAGGGTTTCAGACGCCTCTTCTATCGAAGAATTAATTTGGGATTTTCTTCTTTATTCTTTCGATTATATTCTTCAAACCTAAACTTGGTCTATATATTAAGAATCCTCTCATATTACTCGAGTTTTGCTATCAACTTTATGCAGTTCCAACCCAAGAGTTGATAAAGTGCGAAAGGAGCATTGTGAATTGATGATGTACACGTCAATCCCTATCTCAAATATAAATTCTAAAAATTGGCTATAAGTCCAAATTATTTTCTTAATTATCAAATATACGACATAACTTTAGATAGTTACAATTTATACGATTACCACAAGTTTCGAGTTACATGATAACCCATATCGATATATATTAACTAACTAAATTCAAATATCCTAATACTTAAACAACTTATAAATTTATGGGGTGTTACAATATACAAAACATTAAATAAGAAACTTTATTTGTTAGTTTTTCAAATTGAAATCGAAATTATGTATATATTAACAAAAGATGACCCAATTTTTTTTTTTACAAAAAATGATTTCTTCCAAAACATTATTATGTATTTCAGTTACTTTATTTTCGAATTACAATTTTCTAGTTTCTGAGTATTTTTTTATAAGACTACTTGATTGAATTTATATAATTTCTACCAATTAGCCCTTTTGAATAAAAATTAGGGTGCAAAGTGCTGATTTAGGTCATCTGGGTTGCAAACTGCAATTCACCTGCATAATTACGACTTTGGAATATTATTCTTTTTGTGGCGATAGAAATAATTGGAATGCAAATTTTAATTTCCACTATTTCTATACGAAAATTTACGAGTTCGGATCACTAATCCTTTTCGTTGCGATTTGAGATTAGAACCGAAACTATTTATAAAATTACTCTAAATTTCAATTTCACGACAAGAACAACGACGGGTACGTAGCAAAAGCACGAGCTGAGGAGAGTGACGTGGCAGATATGGTGCATTTGAGTGGACTCAAATGGTGATGGTATGGTCGATTTTGATGAGTTCAGAAATATGATGGTATCTGGTTTTGCAAGACTTCTTCTTAGTCAATAATTAATTATTTATTTCTGTTTTTTTTTTAACTTTAATTTTAATTTATGTACTCGTGAAATTTCTTCTTTGATAATAGAATAGGTGATTAGAAAGATTCCCTCTATTTGTATTAGTTTCTCCTGGTGATGTAAATATAGCAATAGATGAATGTAGGCTAAATTGCGTAAAATACCTCCATCTATATGTAATTACCAGAACTCCCGACGTTTGATCCATCTATACATCGATCCACTTATAATTTGTGATTCTTCACGGTATCTTTTTGACCCCTCCACGTAATATTTCCCGAAACATGCCAATTCTGCCCTTGCAAACACGACATTTCTTTATTCTACTTTTTAAAGACAAAAATTACCCTCAAAGGAGTAATAGTTATAATTGCTATACAATTTCAGATTTGATTTTTCTACCATATGACAGAAACTCTGTTTTTTTTCCCTCTAAATTATACTTATAATATATATAAATGTATATTAATAATATATGTTATGTACTTTAAATATATATAATTTATGTAAACAATATAAAAAATCTAAGTACTATTAAATTGGCATACTAAATGGGATATATATGTAATGTGTGTGTGTGTGTGTGTATTTTAAATTTATAATATATGCTATATTAGAGTAGAAATAAATGATAAATCCTTCATAAATTATGGAATTTTTTCGAATTTGTTTACCGAAAGTTATAACAATAACCCGATTATCGAAGATAGTAAACAAACAATCCTTTATTATTTTTCAAGAAATTGAATGACAACAATTTCTTATCATTATATAGGCGCTAATGTATTATCATTATTATCGTTATTAGCTTATTATTATTACTATTACTATTGTGTGATACACAATAAGACCCCTATATATATTGATCACCATCTGTATACCAAATGCCTGGCATCGTCATAAACGAAGTACATTCCATCAGGCACCAATCTCCACTCGCAATGTTGATAAAAGCAATGAAGATGATCCCTATTGTAATCAAACATTGAGTATATTCCACTTTTGCCCGCCCCGTTAAACATACAATTTGCGAAAGAGTCCGATGGAATATTCATATCGACGGGGATATTTATATTGTAATAGGAACCCCATTGGATTGTTTGATTGCCAAAAAATTCGTATCTCGACTGACAACTCACGGTTATCGGAGCGTTCATTTCGCTGTAAAGCTTTATATTGAAGTTCAAAAGTCCTGCTGATGATTGTGATGGGAGATTGATGAATAACAAGCCTAGTAATAATAAGGGGAAATGAACTTTGGAATAAGCCATTTTTGTATTTTTTATTCTTGTTTTTGTTTTCTTTTTTGTGTGTAGAATTGTGGTTGTAAATGGATTGGTATAAATAGGTGAAAATTGTAGAAATTACAGAAAGATGGAATCTGATTAATTTGAAAATCACTAGGGAATTCATTATAATATATAGTTTTAATAAATCATGAAAGGTCTACAATAATTAAGCTCAAATTTTGTTGCCTAATTTTACAACAATCCCATATAAATCAAGATGGAATATGATAAATTTGAAAATCTCTAAGAAATTATAATAGTATATAATTTTAATAAATTCTCAAAGATTTACAATAATTGAGGTCAAATTTTGTTGCCTAATTTACATCAATCCTATATATATATATACATAAAAATCTAGATGGAGTATGGTAAATTTGAAAATCTATTGAAAATTTATTATAATACATAATTTTAATAAGGGAGAGCACCTTATAAATAAGCTCATCAATGTGTCCTTATTTATAATGTGGTCCAGATAAAGAACTCTTTTTCAAAAAAAATCCACACATTGTCGAGAGGTTAGAAGAAGACTAAGATCGGCCCCTCACATTTTAATATGTTCAAATTTCTTCATTTAATTTAATTTAACCTCAATTTGACCATAACTTCACAAATTATTAAATTTTGACCAAAAATATAACTTTGAGTACAATTTCGTCCGTTGCCGCCGTTGACCGCCGCTCTCCGGCGTTGATTTTTTTTCTTCCTCATTTTTCTGTCGATTTCCTGCGTTGACTTTTTCAATTTTTTTTGTCAACGGCGATCTTCGTCGTTGACTTTTTCGATTTTTTTATTTTTTATTTTTTTTATTAACATCTTTTGGCTCCCGTTTAAACAGTTATATTGCTGTGGTTGACATTATTATTAACAGATCGTCCGACAGGATCGGGCCGAGCTTGCGGTCCTTGGGAGTAGTGGGCCTGAAAACTCAGACAAGCCGCAAGGTAAATGGAGGTGATCGAAGAGTTCGCCTCACATTAAATTTCAATTTCAGATTTGATTTTTCAACTACATTATTAAAACTCTGAATTTTTCTAAATGATACCTATAATATATATATATATATATATATATATATATATATATATATATATATATATATATATATATATATATATATATATATATATATATATATATATATATATATATATATATATATATATGGACAGTGCTTGATGACGTAAAAAATAAATCACCTAGTGTGTTGAAGCTGGGAGAGCAAAGTAGGTCACGTGCTCACGAGCTAGATAGTCCTGAGAACTTTAATTTGCTCTAGGATCCTGCGAACAGAAAACACGTAATCTAAGCCGGGGGTTGATCCGGCGGAAACCCCTCCGACGCTCAAGTCAGACGTGAAGATAGTTGGTAATTGTAGAGAGAATTCGAAAAGAGGAATTGATCGAATAATAATAACGTACCTTCATTAAATGAATTTAAGTGCTATTTATACTTTATTGATTGGGTCGAGACAATTTATCGGGCCCAACCTTATTTGGGTTTGATTGGTCCTTGATTGGGCCTCTGTAGAAATAACTATTAAGTTGGGCCTGTGGTCCAGTAAATGTGGGCTATTGGGCTGGGCCAATAGGCATATCATTAAGCCCCCCACTCTCGAATCGATGTGGGAGCGAATTGCAGAGAGGTGCCGGATCATGTCGAGAGTAGAATTGTATTTCGATGTTCTTGTTTGTGTCATTGACGTGAGGATCATAACAAAATTTTATTATTATTTTGTTGCCCAATCGGTGAGCGGATTCATATTTAAAGTGCTTTAAATATAAATTTGTGCGTATGAGTAGGTAATTCCTTGTGAAATCAGGAGAGAGGAGTATCAAGAACCACGTCGAATAAATATGGGTGAGTAATATTATTTTTTATTTTATATATCTCCGTAATATATTTTGCTCCATATATTCCGTTGTAGAAAATAATATATTCTCTGGGGTGAGAAGATCCTCAGATAGAATAATTTATATGTCCCAAGCGGTGAAGGCGAAACAGTTGAAAATTATCCTGCGAAAGTCGATTGTAGAAACCGAGATGACCTTTGGAACCGTAGGGAAGGTAATTGGGTCGAGTTCCGGTAAAAAAATTGCAGCGGAGAAAGAAACCGCGCGTACCGATTGCACGCGATTAGGGTTATCCGGAGATATTGCTGCAGAGCAAGTAGACCAAGCCGCGCGGCTCGAGAATGTGAGAGGAGCCGCGCGACTCGGCTCCGCGCGACGTGGAGCCGCGCAAGTTGTGTGTGAGAGAGGAGCCGGGCACGGAGCCCGGAGTAACCAGGAGAGAGAAGAGAGAGAGAAGGAGAGGAAAGTGGGGGTAGGTGGGGCTGGAGGGCTGGGGCACGTGGGGGGGGGGGGGGGGGGTAGGGATAGGCAGGAGAGAGAAAGAGAGAAGGGTGGGGTGGGTGTGGGTGGGGTTGGAGGGGGTGGGCACGTGGGGGGGTTAGGAGAGAGAGAGATGAGGAGAGGGGTAAGTGGGGTGGGGTAGGGGCGCGTCGCGGGGGGGGGGGGGGGGGGGGTACCCGTGCGACGCGCGGGAGGGGGTGCTTTCAAACGCGCGTGGGCGCGTGTCCGGCGCGTCCGCCGCGCGTGGGGGCGCGTGCGGGCGCGTGGGGGCCCCTTTTTCGGGCGTTTTCGAGGGGCATCAACTTATTTCTTCTCCGGGTGATTTTTTGGCATCAAATGTTGATATTCCTAATACTAGTGATGATGTTGGTACTAGTAGGAGACGCCTTAGGTCGCAATTTGTGGACTTTGGGAGTGATAGTGAAGAATCGCTTAAGTCGAGTTCTTCTAATGAGTCCGAGGGATCTGAGGGATCCGAGAGTGATGTAATTCCGGATGGAGATGTGGGAGATGGTGATGACATTCCAGACGAAGATGTCATTATAGACAAAAATAGAGGGAAGAAAATAAAACCACTTAATTTGAGTTTGGTGGATTATGATACTTCGTTAACCGAATCTCAATTCGGTACTCTTCGTAAGCTAGTTGGGGCTCCGAGGAATATTGAGATGCTCTTGCCTAAAAAAGGTGAACGATTGTATGCACCCCCTGTAGGGTTCCTGATGCGATCTCTTGTGTATCATAAATATTTCCTACGAAACGTAAGATCTATTCTTTAATATTTTTCTCTTCATAATAAAACCCTAGCACAATACGACTATTTAAAGAGAATAAAACCCTAGAATCCTAACCTAACTAGAAAACATAATGACCTATACTAATAAAATACTTAATATCTATCCTATAACCACTAAACCTACGGCTCCTAACTAAATTAATACTTAATAATATATATTAAATAATAAAATAATAACTAATGAATAAATATACGATATATTAAATATATATCGTATCAAACCACCCCTCTTGAAATGAACCTTGTCCTCAAGGTTCGAGTTAATTTGATCCCTCTCCTTTGCGCTTCCACCTATGTTTGACTTCATTGACTTGCTTCCCGATTGACTCCAAAAAACACGATGAACGACCGAGCTTTTTAATACATTGTTCATGCTGATCCAACGAAATTCCAAAGGCTACTTTAGCGAAAATATTCAATCTTTTTCCCGACAAATAAACCTTTTCAATCGTCTTTGTAGATTTTGTCTCCTCCAAACTGACCATCGGTTCTTCGTCTCCTTTCTTTTGAACACCATGGAAATCTCCCAATATCCATAGTAACTCTTCGCTCTCCTCTCTGGTTAATTTCTCGTCTTCGTCCCACTTTATCTCGGTTGACTCCGATTCTTCTTCTTTCGGCTCTTCGTCCCACTTCATCTCAGTTGAATCCGATTCCTCTTCTTCTGGCGAACTCACAAAAAATTGGGGTTCTTCGAAAAAGTCATCGTCGTCCTCTTCCTCTTCCTCCGGCGATAGGCTCGGCAGCGGCGGCGGCGGTGGCTCTTTGAAAAAATCATCATCGTCCTCTTCCTCTTCCTCCGGCGTTAGGCTCGGCAGCGGCAGCGGCGGTGGCGTTGGCGGTAATGGGCGGCGGTCCCTTCGACGTTTGTGTTGGTGTTGACGTCGTCTGTGACTTTGTTCGAGCAATTTCTGAAAATCAATCCGTAATCTCTCTACGGATTTCTCCAATCGCTCTAACCGTCTTGTTTCGGACATCATGATTTTCACAAAGTTTTGATGTGATCTCAACTTTGCTCCAGCTTAGCTTTGATATAATCTCTGCTTTGCTAACGAAGCGTTGGTGTTATCGCAACTTCGCTCTGATACCAATTGATGCGATCTCTTGTGTATCATAAATATTTCCTACGAAACGTAAGATCTATTCTTTAATATTTTTCTCTTCATAATAAAACCCTAGCACAATACGACTATTTAAAGAGAATAAAACCCTAGAATCCTAACCTAACTAGAAAACATAATGACCTATACTAATAAAATACTTAATATCTATCCTATAACCACTAAACCTACGGCTCCTAACTAAATTAATACTTAATAATATATATTAAATAATAAAATAATAACTAATGAATAAATATACGATATATTAAATATATATCGTATCAGTTCCACACCCAATACGTCGCATATTTGACATGTTCTTCGCAGATTGTGCCTGACTCAACTCTTTTGAAGATATGCGAGGAATTTCGGGTAGGATATAGTCAATTAACTCCGAACTTTATTCTCACGTTCGAAGCGTTTCGACGAAGAATGAGCGAAGTAGGATTACCGATTAGTGTTGAGATGTTCAAGGCATTGTTTACCCTACATCGTTCAAGTGATTTACCCTTCTTCTGCACACATCCTCGGGTTCCTTTCAGATTTTTGAAGGGGATTAAATTGAAGTGGGATAAATGGAGTGCTTTATTTTTTTATGTAAGGGCTCCGACGTCCGATGTTCCCCTTGTTTGGAATCCGGTATGCGAATCTTTTAAGATAATGAAGAATATGAAGAAACGTATTAAGGAGTCGAGGTTGTGTGCTTTGGAGTTCGATCCGAGTTGTCTTATTCCAAAGGGTCAGGCGCCTACACCGTTGCGTGTAGTCTACACGTTTTATGCCTCTGTGCCTTATTTTGTCTTGTCTCTGCTATTCTATTTTATCCATCTGTGAGTTAATGGTTTTTTTTTTTTTTTTTTTAGATGGGTGTATTGATTTCGCGGCTCTTCGAAAGAAGGCTACTGGAGGTGCGAAAAAGCAAGCGAAGAGGGATCCTTTGAAGCAAGCGAAATCAAGTAGTAGCAAATCGCGCGAAGTGACCGGCATGGAGGGCCCGCATGTGAGTGGAGATGATTGTAATCATAGTGTTGAGGGGGATGAGTTGGATCGAGTGGTTAATAATGGGAAGGATGAGTTGGTTGAGATCGAGTATGTGCATGCACCGAAACGAGTGGATCCTGAGGTTTCTCATGTGCCTCCAGGGGGTGCAGGCAAATGCTTGTTCACATATGGGGTGAACCGAGAGGGGAAGGATTCTTTTTGGGATACGACCGATCATGCTATTGCGCTGAAGAAGACTGAGGGTTTCGTTGGGGAGTACGACCGAAGTCGGATGTCGGGTAAAGGTCGTGCTCATATGCTTTCGTTGGCTGGAGGAGACATGTGTCGGGTAAATATTTGTTTAATTTAATATGTTTTCGTTTTAGATTATAAGTCTCCATAATCTAATATTTTCTGTTTGAATTTTGATATAGCTTATAGCTACGTGGAGGTATCTAGTGGAGCAGGAGGAGCAAGTCGAAAAGACCCATGATGAGGAGCGTGCTGGTTGGGAGGCAAGGGAGAAAGAGCTAAAGGCTCAATTGGAGGCTGCGGAAACCAAACTAGAGGTGGCCGAGACTCTGCTCATTCAGAGGACCGATGAATTGGAGATTAGTAGGAGCGAGAACGAGGCGAGTAAAATTGAACTGATGAAACTAGATCGGTGCTATGACGAGCTGAAGGAGAAGTATGATGCCGAGAAGTTTACGGGGAAGAGGTTTTTGGCTTCTTCGGCTGGAGCAGCTTATAAGGAATCGGTTATGTTAGAAGGGGAACGTCGCTTTCAGAAGAGTGATATCTGTCGAGCTATGATCGAAGATCGAGCAATAGCTGGGGTTTATGCTCCTTTGGTTAGGACGTGTCGTCAGTACTTACGCAAGGTTGGTGGAATTGACGAGAAGATTATTCGAGGTATGGAGGAGGACATTCCTGATGATGGGGAGGATATTGATGTCGAGTGTACTGAAATTGCCTCGGATGCGGAAGCAGATGACCGAACTACCGAAGCTACTTCTGCTCGTATAGTGTAGTTTGGTGTGATGTTATTTTTATTTTCCTTAGAAAAAGACTTCGTTTTTTTTTTTTTTTTTTTTTTTATTTTTTTATTTTTATTAAGTGGGTATGTCCACTAGTATTTTTGCATGCTTCATGACTTGGTATTTGTTTGCACCTTGAGACGTTGATTTTGCTATCAAAGTTATTGTTTCTTCTTATTCATTGATTTCGCACTAATGTTTTGCATATAGCATTGTTCGAGATATTCTTGATGAGGGGATCAGTCTCTCAAGATTTTTTTTTTTTTTTTAATTTTTTGGGATCATGCCCTTTATTTTGGACCTCGTAGGTCGGAGTATTGTTTAGTCCATGACCACGTTTTAAATATGAGGACCCTGTAAATCAACATAGAAAGATTCAGATAATCCAGCTGGCCAGGCTATGTGCATTATCTTAATTTCTCTAAGTGTTTGTAGGGTTGGGATGATATGAACCCGTTGTAACGGTTAAGTAATATATGAACAATAACTTTGAGAGTAAAGTAGAAACTTGATTTAATCATTAATAGGGAATGCGAAATGTCATAAGCCTCCGTGAGGCGAAGGGAAATAAATTGTAAAAACTAATAAATCGAAATATCGAAAAGTAATCTATGTAACTATGAGAGTTTTATTCTTCTTCCACGTCTTCCTTGTGCTCATCCGTACTTGGTGTATGGGTAGTATGTCTACTGTCTTTGGTGTCTCTATGCCTGAAAAGTACTGAGGTAAAAAGAAAAAATCAAATACTTGTATTGAAGATTTAATTGTTTCATAAGTTGGAGTGATACGTATTTGGGATCACGTACTCAATATGGGGACTATCTCTGTTTCTCGCATTCCGAGATATGAGATCAACTCATGAGTTGTGGTGAATTGCTGCGCGACCTTGCCTGTCAAAGAAGATAGCGTTATTGTTTAGTATAGAGATCCACTAATGTGTTTGTGATATGACTTAGTAAAAAGTGGTGTTACCCTTTGTGAGGTAGTACGGAGTATCTTTTCTCTTTGGGCGAGTGGTGGGTGGTCGGCACCCTTTCGTAATTGAATCTCAACCTGTACGAAAATGATGAGACGTGTTATGGAATGCTGATGTAGATAATATCAATAGCCCCGCAGTTTGGGAGGGATGTTTACACACCTCGTTATGGAGCCCCTTCTTGGGCTTTTAGAGACATTCTTGCAAGAAGAGAGACGTGGAAGGTTGTGAAGCCTGCAAGGGTAGTTGTTTCTAAGCGACTTTCATACGAGGAAAATGTAGATGCAAACATAAACAAATTTGATTTAAGGTGGATGTATACCTCAATCGTAGAACCTTTTGAGATTCCCTATATTCCAGGTTCAGGGTATAGGGCGTCCGTCGAGGTTCTCGAGACGATATGCTCCATTGTTGACCACTTGTGTGATTTTATATGGTCCTTCCCACTTCGGGTCGAGTTTACCGATTGGACGTGAGGCTTCGGCTTTGCGGAGAACTAAATCTCCTACTTGGAAAGAGCGAGGGCGGACTTTGGAGTTATAAACTTTCGCCATGCGACTCTTGTACATTTGCTGTCTGATGGATGCAATCTCTCTTAGTTCGTCGACGAGATCGAGGTTAGCTCTCATTGCTTCTTCATTTGCCTTTGGTGAATAATTGATGACTCTCCAAGAGGGTTCGCCAATCTCGACGGGTGCTACAGCCTCTGTTCTAAAAGCTAGGTTAAATGGAGATTCTCCTGTTGCTGTTCGTGGGGTTGTTCGATATGCCCACAGAGCATTGGGTAATTCTTCAACCCACTTTCCCTTGGCACTTCCAAGCCTTGTCTTGAGATGTTGAAGTATCGTGCGATTGGTTACTTCAGTTTGACCATTTGCTTGGGGGTTTGCAACCGAAGTGAAGAATTGCTTAATAGATAAGCCAAGACACCAACTCTTGACTTTGTCTCCACAAAATTGTGTTCCATTGTCCGATAATGGAACGGGGGATGCCGAAGCGGCATACCATGTTCTTCCATAGGAATTGGATGACATCTTCTTCGCGAATGCGAGCTAAAGGTTCCGCTTCTACCCACTTGGTGAAGTAATCTACAGCTACAATGAGGAACTTGCGCCCTCCTGTTGCTGGTGGAAAAGGACCGACCAAATCAACTCCCCATTGAGCGAAAGGTATGGGACTGTCAATCGGTTGCATCGGTGCTGCTGGGAGATGAAGGATGTTAGCGTGTTCTTGGCAAGGCTTGCATCTCTGCACTAGTCTTTTCGCATCTTCATGCATGGTGGGCCAATAGTAACCTTGTCTCAATATTTTGAGAGCTAAGTTTCTTCCACTTAAATGATTACCACAAATGCCTTCATGTACTTCCCGAAGCACATAGTCTGCTGCCGATGGGTTAAGGCATTTAAGATAGGGGAAGGAGAACCCTCGCTTGTAGAGATCTTCACCTATCATTAGAAAACGAGCCGCCCTTACCTTTATTTTCTTCGCTTGGGCGATGTCAGTCGGAAGTTCCCCGCTTTTGAGATAGTTTGCGATGGGGGTGATCCAACAGGGTTCGCTCTCTTCAGCGCAATTCACTCCGTCGGTGGAGGCTATTTCTGGTTGGGAAGCCGTGAGGAGCGTGATTTTCCGGCTTCCAATGCTTGCCATGGAACTTCCAAGTCTAGCCAACTTGTCTGCATCAATATTGTTGGCTCGTGGTACTTGCTTTATCTCATAGCTGTCCAATCTTGAGAGGAGGGTATGCGCAAGAGCAAGGTACTTTGCCATGGATTCTTCCTTGGCTTCATAGGTTCCAAGGACTTGGTTGACTACTAACTGGGAATCGCTGTGTATTATGAGTTTGCGAGCTCCCGCTGCTAAAGCGAGGCGGATACCAGCGACCAAAGCTTCATATTCGGCTTCGTTATTAGAGGCTTTGAAATCAAACCGTTGAGCATACTCTAATTCATCGCCATCTGGGCTTGTTAATACAATACCCGCGCCTCCTCCTGTAGCGGTGGATGATCCATCGACATTGATGGTCCAAGTGGGTATGGAGGTGCTCTCCTCCGATGTAGTCATCTCTACTACAAAGTCTGCCAGGATTTGAGCTTTGATGGCTGGGCGTGGTCTGAATTCAACCCCATATTCACTTAGCTCTATAGCCCATTTAGCTAATCGTCCGGAAGTTTCGGGACTTTTCAATATTTGTTTAAGGGGATAGTTGGTGAGAACTATCACTTGGTGCGATTGGAAGTACGGACGTAACTTTCTGGCTGCATTGATGAGCGCGAGAGCAAGTTTCTCCATATTAGTGTAACGGTGCTCTGGGCCTTGGAGAGCTCGGCTTATGTAATATATTGGTTGGTGACCCTTTTCACCATCCCGAATGAGCACTGCGCTAATGGCATCAGTAGAAATAGCCAAATAGAGGAAGAGAGTATCTCCTGGTTGGGGCTTCGTTAGTAGAGGTGGGGAAGTGAGATATGCTTTCAATTCTGTGAAGGCTCTTTGGCAGTCCTCATTCCACTCAAACTTTTTCCCACCTCTTAGTACCTTGAAGAAAGGAAGGCCCTTATCAGCTGATCGAGATATAAATCGGTTTAGGGCTGCCAAGCAACCCTTAAGTTGTTGGACCTTCTTAATCGATGTGGGAGGGGCCATGGAGGTGATAGCTTCAATCTTTGCTGGGTTGGCTTCAATTCCCCGTTGTGATATCATATACCCTAAGAATTTTCCGCCTCGAACTCCAAAAGAACATTTTAGGGGATTGAGCTTCATCTTGTATTTACGTAAGATGGAGAAGCATTGACTTAAATCGGTTAGGTGATCCGCGACTTTAATACTCTTGACAAGCATGTCATCAATGTACACTTCCATGTTCTTACCAATCAAGTCCGCGAACATCGTGTTCACCAGGCGTTGGTAAGTAGCTCCTGCATTCTTGAGACCGAACGGCATAACTCGATAGCAGTAGATGCCTTGGTCAGTAATGAAACTAGCTTTCTCTTGATCTTCTGGGGCGAGCAATATTTGGTTGTATCCTTGATATGCATCAAGGAAGCTGAGAAGTTCGCATCCTGAGGTTGAGTCTATGAGCTGGTCGATCCTTGGTAAGGGAAATGGATCCTTCGGGCATGCCTTGTTGAGGTCGGTGAAGTCTACACATAGTCTCCACTTGCCTCCGGGTTTAGGTACTAATACCACATTGGATAACCACTCGGGATACTGAACCGATCTAATGTGGCCTGCATCTAAGAGTTTTGCCACTTCCTCTTTGATATGTTTGTTGCGCTCAGGACCGAAAGTCCTTTTACGTTGCTTGACCGGTTTCAATCTTTTGTCAACGTTTAGTCGATGCAATGCTACTTTCGGAGGAATTCCCGTTAGATCTTGAGCTTTCCAATTATCTCCGGGTATGAGTTCTACTGATTTGAGCTCTTCAACCGCGGCTAGCTTGGCGGTGTCGTCGGGTACGCTGATTAGGATTTCTTTATCAGCTTCGATGACTGCGTTGACCCATTTTCGCTTATCTTGTCTCGGGGTGTCGTCTCCTTTCCCTAAAGGAATAGGTCTCTTAGATGGCTCACGTAGAGCTCTTGCATAACATTCTCGAGCGAGACGCCTATCTCCAAGTACCTCTTCCATTCCATAAGGAGTGGGGAATTTCCACTTTTGGTGGTACGATGAAGGTACAGACTTGAATGTGTGGATCGCGGGCCTTCCCACGATGATGTTATAAGGGGATGGTTTGTCGACGATAAGGAATTTTATCATTTTCGTTACTCGACAAGGATCTTCCCCTAAGGAGATGGGTAACTCTACTTCCCCCATGGATAAAACACCTTCTCCCGTGAATCCTTTCAGTGGTGTAGTGATGGGACTGAACCGTGCGTTATCTATGCCTAGCTGCTTGAATGTGTGGAGATACATAATGTCGGCTGAGCTCCCACCGTCCACTAATATCTTTTTAACTATGAAGTTGGCCACCGTTGCTGTTATCACTAACGCATCGACATGATCTTCATCTGGACCTTCAAGGTCCGAGGAGTTGAAGACTATGCCATGATCAGGTCTTCGTATTTGATAGACGGATGCGGATGGAGAAGCATGTTCTTGATTCATACGTGCTGATCGAGCGAGGGTGCGTCTCGCATTTTGTGAGTCGCCACCTGCCGGTCCTCCGGAGATAAAAGAGATGATTCCTCGGGTGGGTTGGTTATCATTGTTATCTGGGTCGCGCCGATGACCCCCCTCCTCTCGTCGTTGCTGTTGATCTCTAATGTTATCTCGGCGTGGAAGATCATCGCGGCGCTTATTTCGAGGCTTATCAATGTATTCGCTCAAGTGGCCTTGCTTGATCAACCTCTCAATTGCCAATTTGAGTTGCGCACATTCCTCGGTAGTATGCCCTTTATCTTTGTGGAATCGACAATAGCGATCCGATTTTTCTCGTTTCGCATTGGGTTGCATTGGGCGTGGAGGCTCTGCCAGACCTTTTTGTTCAATCACATAAAGTATTTCAGTGAGGCGAGTATTGAGTGGAGTGAATCGATTATAAGTTGAAGATGATTGGCCTTGAGGCGGGGGTGGAGGACGTCGATCATCTCGTCTCCTAATATCCGGGCGGTCATCTTCTCTCTTCCTCTTGGGAGGAGCATTGGCAGAAGCTTCCTCTATGCGTATGTACTTTTCAGCTCGATTTAACAACTCATCTAAGTTGCCAGGAGGTCTTCCTGCGATAGATTCTTTGAACCTACCCGACTTCAGGTTTTGCTGCATAATCCCTGAGAGCATATCTTGTCCTACACTGGGAACTTCATGAACAGCCTCCACGAAACGCCTGATGTAGTTGCGGAGTGTTTCATTGTCTCTCTGTACGATAGAGAAGAGATGTGCTGGAGTTTTAGCATATTGCTTATTGATGGCAAATTGGTTGGTGAAGCGCAATGATAACTGAGCGAAAGTGTCAATTGATCCTGTGGGCAGAGCATTGAACCAATTCATGGCTCTCTTGGAGAGAGTGGTGCGGAACATCTTGCACATTGCTGCATCTGTTGGGTCATATAAATCTGCCATAGCGTGGAACTTCTCTTTGTGTTCCTGCGGGTCGGTAGTTCCTTCGAACTGAGGTAAGCCTGACACTTTCACTCCTTGAGGCAATACCTCGTTGAGGATGTTCAGGGTGAAAGGACTGCGCCTTGTTGGGACTGGCGCTCTTCCGTCAATTGGATTGTTCAATCTGGGGAACTGGTTTTGGCGAGATACTCTACTATTTATCTCGTCTTCCCCTTCATTAAAGATATGAGCTCTTCGTAGAGACGCATCACCCCGTTGGAGCGAATGGTGGCGTTGTTGTCTGGGTTGTGGCTCCCTGTGATTGGTAGATAGCTGCATCCGGGATCTTGGATCTGAGGTGGATGAGGATACACTAATCCGATCGTCATTGTTCTGGGCCGGTTGCTGTACCCTGGGTGGCATTGCGGGTGGAGCATTAGCTGGGATCACGGGGGGAGCGTTAGCTGGGATCGCGGGGGGAGCATTTGCTGCCATCGTGGCGATATATTGCGCCACCGCATCAGTGGCGGCGCGAGTAGAAACTTCTGTTATCATTCGTTGGAGTGCCTCCTCGGTTATTTGAACCGTTCGAGAAGCAGGTAGAGGTGGAGCCTGTAGTGGAGGATCGGCGAGTGGTGGATCCCGAGGGGGAATCACCTGAACCTCACGTGGTGGATCCGGAGCACGTGGAGGAGGTGGCAAGCCAGAGCCTCCTCGAACTGGGAGGTTGTTAGCTGTGTCATTCTCTCTCCGAGTGGACTCAGGAGGATCTTGCTGGCTACGTGATCTGGTCTGCATTCCCACAGACGGCGCCAAAATGATGACGTAAAAAATAAATCACCTAGTGTGTTGAAGCTGGGAGAGCAAAGTAGGTCACGTGCTCACGAGCTAGATAGTCCTGAGATCTTTAATTTGCTCTAGGATCCTGCGAACAGAAAACACGTAATCTAAGCCGGGGGTTGATCCGACGGAAACCCCTCCAACGCTCAAGTCAGACGTGAAGATAGTTGGTAATTGTAGAGAGAATTCGAAAAGAGGAATTGATCGAATAATAATAACGTACCTTCATTAAATGAATTTAAGTGCTATTTATACTTTATTGATTGGGTCGAGACAATTTATCGGGCCCAACCTTATTTGGGTTTGATTGGTCCTTGATTGGGCCTCTGTAGAAATAACTATTAAGTTGAGCATGTGGTCCAATAAATGTGGGCTATTGGGCTGGACCAATAGGCATATCAGTGCTAAATGGTCAGAAATTGGTTGGCCATAATCTAATTTTTATTTAATTTTTAAATTTTTTTTATAGTTTATACCATACATGTCCTTAATATTTTTGGCTCCAAGTTATTTCTAATTTACCTTCCTAATTTATCTCATAATCTGTTATTACGTGAGTTACTACTTATCACCCTAAAAATTAGTAACCAATCATTCTATACGCTTTCTCACAGTCTAAAAAATATAATCAATCTGTTATCTTCTTTTCACGTATAGTTTGTTATATTATTATTATAATAATAATAATAATAATAATAATAATAATAATAATAATAATAATAATAATAATAATAATAATAATAATAATAATAATAATAATAATAATAATAATAATAATAATAATAATAATAATAATAATAATAATAATAATAATAATAATAATAATAATAATAATAATATTATTATTATTATTATTATTATTATTATTGGGGGCCGGCATTTCATTAAGAATTTCTATATTGTAGGACAAATTTTCTGCTGAATATTGTGATGGGAGATTGATGAATAACAAGGTGAGTAATAAGGGAAATTGAATTTTGAAAAAATACCATTTTTTATAGCTTTTTATTTTATTTTATTTTTATTTTTTGCTTTATTATTGGTATATAAGTATAGATGAATAATTGTAAAAATTTAATCAAGCTAGATTTTCATATATTGGAAATTGTCTAGGGAATTTATTATTATGATATTAAATTAATAACCTTAGGCCTCGTTTGCTTACCTATATCGGAATACATTGGATTATGTCAAATTGGATTAATATCCCACTGACTAATTAATTATTTGGCCAGTAAGATGTTTGATTCGTTAGATTAAGGCTGTGTTTGATAGCCTCTGAATTACCTCTGAATGAATAATTTATCTTATTCTGTCAGCATCACCCTATTTAGCGTGTTTGGTATTCAGCTCTGAACTGAACCTCTTAGACCATCTCCAATGGTCATGGGGGTGGGTAGGGGTGGGGAGGCAAAACCACCTCCAATGGAGGTGGGTAATGGGGGGGGTGGGTATGGCTTGGGTATGGGTGGGGAGGAGGGGAGGGGGTGTTTAGCTTGAGCTGCCCCCTTCCAGCTCACTTGCTGGAAGGGGGCGTGTGCCTACTCTCCAATTTACTTTTTTTTTTTTTTGTTTTTTTTTGTTTTTTTTTTTTCTTTTTTCTTTGTTAACCGATTGTTTTTTTTTTTTTTTTCTTCTTCTTTTTTTCTTTTCTTTTTTTGACATGTCAAATTTGTTTATTTTTATTTCTTTTTCTTTTGTATTTATGTTAGTATTATATCATTATTTTATTTTATTTCATTTATTTAGTTACATAATTTAATATCACATAATTTCAATAAAATCAATACTTTGTAAATAAATACTTTTATTTTTTTTCATTTCTTTCTTTTATTTTATTATTTCCTTTTAAATTATATCTTTATTCGTAATTTTATTATTATTTTATTTTGTTTCTTTATTTGGTTTTATTTTATTTTATTTTTTAATATATTTCTTTTATAATTGTAAAAATTAGAAAAAACAACAAATACGATTATTTTACTTTTTATTATAAATTCGAAATAACAACATAATCTTAATAAAACCAAACACTTAATTCGTAAATAAAAACTAAAATAAAATTATTACACATTTCCATTGTGTCTTGCCCACACATGAGCTATTAAATCACGCTGAAGGTTACGATTTACTTCAACCGATCGCATTGTGTGACGACGCCTCATATAATCAATTATGGATATACCGCTTGTTCTTGGGTTTAAATCTAATTCCTCATTTCTATCATAACTGTTGGCACGAGCTCTGCGAGATGTGGCTGGGTTGTTGTCATCGTCATCTGACTCAGCATCAGCGTATTCATCTCGTTCGTCTTCCACAATCATATTGTGGAGTACGATACATGTCATCATAATATTTCTTAGGTCCTTCAGATTCCACCCTCTTCCACGCTGCTTCACTATAGCAAATCGGGCTTGAAGAATTCCAAAAGCTCGTTCAACATCCTTGCGGTATGCTTCTTGCATTTTTTAGAACAACTGTTCTTGATGTGTTCTCGGCTGCTTAATAGATTGAATTAACGTACCCCATTTTGGGTATATGCCATCAGCAAGATAATATGCCATGTAGTGATCTTTTTCATTTACCTGATAGTGAACTCTTGGGGAAATTCCTTGAACAAGGTTGTCGAACAAGGGTGAACGACCCAAGACAGTGATATCGTTTTGTGAACCGGGTACGCCGAAGAATGCATGCCATATCCAAGTGTCAGATGAGGCCACTGCTTCAAGAATAATTGTGGGTTTATGTTTTCTTCCCGAAAAGCTCCCCTGCCATGCAGTTGGACAATTTTTCCATGTCCAGTGCATACAGTCTAGTGAACCGATCATTCCAGGGAACCCACGTCGTTCCGCTTTGTCAAGTAGCCTTGTCATATCTGCGTTTGTCGGAGCACGGAGGTACTCATCTTTATACAACCGCAATATTGTTTTGCAAAATTCGCGCAAGGAAATATTTTGCTCGTAAAATGATTTAATGGATATATTGATGATGAAATATTTTATTGATTGAAACACATTTAAATAGGGAAGACAAGACATTAAGATTTTACTTTTTGAAACACATTTAAATAGGGAAGACAAGACAAGACAAGACATTTAAATAATACAAACTTGATAGTGACTATACAAACTTTTGAATTAAAATTTTACTTTTTTCTTTTGCAGATTTTACTTTTGCAGACAACATCTATATGACTTAATTGAGAGATGGTGGTGACAATGACTATACAAACTTGATAGTGACTATACAAACTTTTGAACTCAAATTTTACTTTTTTCTTTTGCAGATTTTACTTTTGCAGACAACATCTATATGACTTAATTGAGAGATGGTGTTGACAATGACTATACAAACTTGATAGTGACTATACAAACTTGATAGTGACTATACAAACTTTTGAATTCAAATTTTACTTTTTTCTTTTGCAGATTTTACTTTTGCAGACAACATCTACATGACTTAATTGAGAGATGGTGTTGATAACGACTATACAAACTTAATAGTGACTATACAAAATTTTGAATTGAAATTTTACTTTTTTCTTTTGTAGATTTTTCTTTTGCCTTTTCGGATTTACCCTGACCTTTCATATTTTACTTGTGCCCTTTCAAATTTTACTTTTGCCCTTTCGAAATTATCCTAACCTTTCATATTTCACTTGTGTCCTTTCAATTTTTACTTTGCCCTTTCAAAATTTTACATTGTCTTCTACACTTCTTTACACACAATGATTTCTCTATATAATGAGAAGGGATATGTTAGACAATAATTCACATCTCCACATCTACACTTATTTAAGAAAATTATCTATTTTTTATATGGCTCCCACTAAAGGTTGGTCAGAAGATGAAGATGTAGCTCTTACAAAAGCCTACATTGCAGTCTCGGAGGATCCAATTCACGGGACTAACCAAACTGAAGGAGGTCTGTGGAAGAAGGTTATGTCTACCATGAAACAAATTCTTGATGAGAAGGGGATTGCGTATAATATTAGAACAAAAGATGCCGTACTCAGTCGGTGGAGAAAACAAATTTCTAAGTATTTGAACCACTGATATTCGGCAACTAAAGAAGCATCAAGTGTTTGCGGTAGCGGAGGAAACCTGGTCGATGAGGTAAATGTTATGATAATAGTATTTTGTATTATTTATATATTTGCATAAAGTATATTAATTTTTAATTTGTATTTGTAGTATACTCTGGCATTGAGTATCTATCGAAGAAATGCTAAAAAAACTTTCAACTTGCAACGTTGTTGGGAAGTTGGTAAGGATTGGGTGATGCTAAATGCGCAAGAAGATATGGTGGATGGAATTGAAACGGAGTTATTTCATTCGCAGTCCACATTTCCTTCATCTCAACCAATGAATTCCCCACCAAGTTATTCTCCACAACCGTATGTTTTACGGGATGAGCTACCACCAGTGGATACACATACTGACCAACGTAGTAAGAGACTATCGGATCGAAAAAAGCCCGTAAAGGCAAAGAAAATGCGTCGCCTAGTTCTAATGCGGAAATTAATTATAATAATCAAGTAGAAATACTAGAGGCCGGACGAAAGCTTAGGCATGATCAAAACATTGCAATCCAACAAATGCAAGAAGAACACAGAGTCATGGCAATGGATACAAGTAATTGCACTCCAGGTACAAAAGCATATTGGAAGTCGAAAAGAAAAGAGATACAAAGGAAACAAATCGCAAAAGACTTATTTGAAAGTTCTTCAGCCCATTTAGACGACGACGCATTTAATCCGTTTGATTGATCTCCCTTGTTCGATTTATATGGGTACTCTTTTCCTTGTGTCGGCCCACAAGGTTTTTGACGAGGCCCATTCGTTATTTCATAAATATAAATCGAATAACAACTTTTTGGCCAAAAAAATCCAAAAAAAAAAAAAAACAAAAAAACCAAAAACAATTCCTTGTTCAATTAATTATTATTTTTTGTTTGTAGTAATCGTTATTATCCTAGATGTTTTCGGATTCTTGTTGTATTATTCAGTTTTATCCTTGTTGTTTTTCAAATGTTGTTTTCGTGGTTATTATTCTTGTTTTTTTTCAATTATTGAATTAGTTGAAGATTATTTCTTTACTTATATTTGAATATTGTATTATTATAATTAAATTATTATTATTATTATTATTAATTATTAATTATTATTAGTAATAATAATTATTATTAATTATTAGTTATTATTATTATTATTATTATTATTATTATTATTATTATTATTATTATTATTATTATTATTATTATTATTATTATTATTATTATTATTATTATTATTATTATTATTATTGTTGTTGTTGTGGTTGTTATTATTATTTTATTATTATTATAGTGGTGAGAGTGGGGATTGGAAAAAAAGTAATATAAGACCGAACGGTTGGAAACGACGTAAGTAGAGGGAGGGGGAGGGGATGGGGAGGGGAGGGGGAGGGGAGGGGAAAACCCCCCCTCTCCATTGGAGATGCTCTTATTGATTCAATCAAAATTGTCCGTCTTATTCGTTCAGACATGTCACTGAACATTTTCTAGACAGATTTATCCTCATTAAAATTTCATAAATCCAAATAGTCCTCAAGTGTGAACGACTCGTATATTGTCTTCTTTTATTCACCCAATATATTGACACGTATGAATACAATGGAAAAAATAATAAAAGGTAAATGAAAATGTGAAATCTTTTTTAGTATTTTATGATTTTAATTGAATCAATTTATATATTGTAATTTTGTATGATTTTGATTAAATTATTATTTATACAAGAAATATACGATTCTAACATATAACTATAAGTGCATCTATTATTTTTAGTTGATTAAATTCCATGATTTATTATATGATGTTTTATTGTAAGAAGAAATATTTAATGGTATTAATAATTCATATAGTCAATTATAAATTTATATATAAGGCTAATACAGTAAAATTACATTATTCAGATGCTAAGTTATCAAACAAACTTGATAGTTTAGTATTCAGCACTCGGACAAATTCTTAACTATTCAGAGTTGCATTCAACATTCAGCATTCAATGCTTAATTCTATCAAACATAGCCTAATCTTGTATTAAATTTGTTAAATTTTGGTATTAATTGTGAATTGTCTGAAAAGTCTTTTAATTAACAAAATTAAGATATTGTTTTAAGGATAAAATTGTATTATCCTCTTTTAATCACCTGCTACTAAATTAATCGTAGGGGGAGGGGTGCTACTAATTTAACCAAATAATAGCTTTTAATTGCGGGCTTTAAGTATAGTAGCGGGCTAAAATAAATACGAATCTCATCAACCAAACATCTTACTAACCCCTACTATTTAGTTAATAGAGCTTAGTAGCATTAAGCAAACCAGACCTTAGCATATTATCAAGATTTTATTTCATATAATCATGATTTTTAATGATTAAGGTCCAATTATACAGAAAATCAATAAATGTGCATAGGTTATAGCAAAAAATATAGGAAATCACTAAAATATGGTTGGGACTAATTGTTTTTCAGTTATTTAATTAAAAGCGATAAAAAGTAAAATTGAAAATGATGCAATCAATGTTTCATTGAAATTGTAAAGTGATCTTAACAAATTAGTGAAAACCTTCCATCAAGATATAAAAACATCGCTAATTATAAAGATACAAGTTTTTCGTATTTTAGCATAACTGCGACGTGTCTTTACTACATATATCATTTTTCTAGATTTATGAAGCTTTCCTAGGACGATTTTTTCAACCATTTTTTGTGTCTCTATTCTTAAAAAAATCCACCAAAAAGCTCTTAAAAAATATAGTTCAAAGCATGTATTTATTTTCAATTTCAAGATAAATTTATGGACATATTTTGAATTCCTAATTTAATTCTTAAAGTTGAAAGATCTAATTTATGTTTTTTTAGAAATTTCAAAATTGCAACAACGCGTTGAATGTAATAATTTTAAAAATAAGAGAGAAATTATTGATTTTTTATTTATAATAAATAATTTAAAGAGCTGATAAACGGGTGTAATGAGATTAAAAACTAGAATTAAAAAAATATCCTGCATTTACTAAAAAATGATCTGCATTTATCATTTCAGATTTTCAAAATATGAATCAACGTATATAATTACAAAATATTTAATATTTTAATAATAGTGTTATTATGAAGATGTATTTAATTTTTTAAAAGATGTATTCAGAAGCTAGCTATCAGACTCACCGCAATTCAAGACAAAGACCAAAGAACCACATTCAATATGGTCGTCCGTTTGCACATTATATTTTCAACAAGTGTTAGCAAACCAGCCTGCATGAATTGCATGCCAATTTAATTTTGTGTCATCCCACCATTTAATTTATGATAACTATCAACATATGCATTAATTTCGTTTTTAAATAAGGTAATCTGCAACCAATCATATAGGTGTATTCGGTAAACCTACACTCTTGTATAGTACTTCGTCCCGAAATAAGTGTCTGTTTTTACTTTTCACAAAGATTAAAAAGTTCAGTAAATGTAGCTTGATTTTAGGAAAATCGCATAAAAATAAATAAAACAACCTTTATTATTTAATGATCTATAAGAGATAATTAATGTTTAGAGATGCATTAATAAGGTTAAAATAAGAAAAATGCATTTAATGCAGTAAAATCCTAAGTGACAGATAATATGGAGAAAAAAAATATTTTTAAAAAGAGAAGGTTATTGTGGAACAGATGGAGTAATTTGCAAACCATACGAGAGACGTAAACAACACTACGTTAACCATGTGTGACAAGCTCGACCAAGCGACCGCTGATTGGAAAATTCAAATCTGGATTAATTGACATATATTCATTTGTTCGAACCGCTATGTCATCTCTTGCGAGACGACAGTAAATTCGTTTTTGTTTTCTTATGGGGTTGACAATTTTTCGCATTAAACCATCATTAATTTTTCTCTTCTTTTCATCCCACCTAACTCTGTCAGAAAAAAAAAAATGCAATTCTCGAGATAATTGTGCCTGCATTTTAATGCCAATATTTATAACTCTACTATATTCACAACTGTCCTCCACCGTTTTGAAGAAACCCTAATTAAAATTTGCCCTAATAAATAGACCTCTTTCTCTACCCTAATTCCCGCACCTCAAACATTCTATCTTCACTGCGTCTGTGTGTGTGTGTGTGTGTGTGAGAGAGAGAGAGAGAGAGAGAGAGAGATGGGAAAATTGTACGTAATTTTCTTGATTGTACTTGCACTAGGGCATTGCACAGCAAGAAACATTCCAGATGACCAAACAAACCCTAATACTAAAGTTGACAATATTACCCCTCTTGATAAAACGGAGAATATGGTCACATCTGCAGACGGGCCGGCGGCTAGCGGCGTGGACGATCAGAAAAACTTCATCACCTACGGTGGAGTTGGTGGTTTTGCTGGAATTGGGGGCTACGCCGGAGTGATTCCGGTGCTTGGCGGCATTGGCGGTGCAAGTGGGCTTGGAGGGCTCGGCGGACTTGGCGGTTTAGGTGGTGGTGCCGGTGGACTTGGTGGCGGTGCTGGTGGTTTAGGCGGTGGTGCTGGTGGACTTGGTGGTTTGGGTGGTGGTGCTGGTGGACTTGGTGGTTTAGGTGGCGGTGCCGGTGGTGTTGGTGGTGTAGGTGGGGTCGGTGGTGTAGGTGGAGTTGGTGGTGGTGTTGGTGGTGGAGCCGGCGGAGCTTCGGGCGGTATAATACCCTAAATTTGTCTGAGTATAATTGCTTGGTGAGATGCATGGTAATGTACTAGGGTTTGAGTTTGTTTAATTTTCTAGCGTTGGTAATTAACGTTTGTTTGATTATGCTTATTGTAATCTTGATTTCGTTTTTTCGAAATTCGGAATTTTAATATTGTAGTATGTGATAAAACTAATTTTATGGTAATGCGTTATGCATGCATGCATGTTGTTTAGTTCCACTTTCTTCTATTAATAAATCGTTACTAATTAGTACATGAACCATGAAATAATATTCATTTAGCTTGTTTGATTCTTAGTTCACAATTTTTTTTCTTTATTTTGTTTGATACACTTTTAGCCCATAAAAAAAAAAAAAAAAAAAAATAAGAGAGAGTTAGGCTTGGGCTAGAGTATTAGTTAGTCACTATTTGGGCTAAGGCTATTTAGATGTCCTCAAAATAAATAAAATTCCTATTTGAGTTTGGCCCAAAACATTTTAAATATTTTGTACAAATTTAATATATATATATATATATATATATATATATATATATATATATATATATATATATATATATATATATATATATATATATATATATATATATATATATATTATATATATCGCACTATGATGGTGTCTGTAAAATCTTTTAGAAATAACATCTAAGTTTTTTTTGCTCATAATCTGTTTTTAGCTTTTTGCAATGACCTGTTTTTTTTTAGAACACTAATAGATTTGATTTTTCTATTTAAGTTGAATTTCCAGAATATTCGCGAACACTGTTAACTTTAAGATATAAGCACTTAATACTCGTTTAAATCAAAATCACTAACTTCTGTTGTCGAATAAGCTTTTACAAACACCACCTATATAACGTATCACACGTGGTACTCGTTAAACTGAAACGTGTTTCGAACTCATAAAAACGTGTCCTCGAATTCAAGAAGAACAATATATTATTTGGATGTATGTATAACAAATTAAAAGATCAACATCCAACATGTATTCCCATTTAACAAAAGTTTTCGATAAAAAACAATTTTGTATGGATTTATGTTCGAGAAAAAATACAAAATTAGTTGAAAGATTCCTACAAATTTTAGGCTTTGATATTTAATGTATTAGAATAAAAACAAACTTTTCAATTAACCCCATCAACTTTTGTTCCCTCACTTTGCATGTATAAATACACTAACCATCAACATGAAAAAAAACCATTCACTACAATTATATATATATTGAATTAAAATTGATTATTTAGGTCATGGCTCGTTTTCTTCATCTAGTTTTGTTGGTACTTTTTTTCATGATGATGGTGACCACTCCCTTCGGTCAGCGGCCGAGGCCGAGGCCACGGCCCCGACCCGATTTTCCACCACCGCCCGATCCGGACACCAGCGAGGGAGGAGGAGGCGGTGGCGGCGGCGGTGGTGGTGGAGGCGGCTATGATGGAGGAGGTGGTGGCGGTGGCGGAGGCGGCGGTGGTGGCGGTTACTCTGGCGGCGGTGGTGGCGGCGGCGGTGGAGGCGGAGGGGGAGGAGCTCAACAAGAATTTGGCAGTGAGAAAGCTAAGAAGAGTTCTTCACTAGGGTCTCCTTAGAAAGCCATCATAAATAATATTGGTTTTCTTGAATAAATGATGTTTGTTTGTGTATTTTGAGCAAGCATTGCAATAAATTTCGTTTCGTTTACATTTTCGTACGTGTGGTGCATGCATGGTATATATATATATATATATATATATATATATATATATATATATATATATATATATATATATATATATATATATATATATATATATATATATATATATATAATATAATTTTACGTGTTTTTTCCTTAATATTCATAAATATTTATTATTTTTTAATATTTATACCGAAATCTTAAATTAAAGGACAGAAAATATGAAATTGGAGTATAAGTTTGAATTTGTTTTTGAGAGAAATAAGTCTGAGATAAGATCTAATTATGAAAATCCCTCATTGTTCATAACACATTCATCCCCTACAATTTGTGTTTTTGTTTGTTATATTAACTACCCTTTCTAGGGGGTTGTTGTACAAAATTTACAAACTGCAGGGACTTGAATATAATTTCTCCAAAAGAATGATTTTTTTTTTTGTATTACACTTTATCCAGGAAGATGGTTATAATGTACCTTAATAGTCCTCGGAAGTTTTCAATTAATCAAGAACATTATGATTTATAACCGAAATTTAGGTTTCTGGCTTTTCTGATTTAATTTACTTTGGATTTGTAATTTGAATTATATATAACTAGTACTTCACCCGTGCGGTGCACGGGACATTGAGCGTTCTAACTGATATTCGATAATAAAAACGTTCTCGAAATAGTGAGATGAATAGTTAATATGCAATACAAAGTAGTAGAAAAATATTATATTACTGTTTTATTAGTATTAATCCTAATTATAATCCTTATACTAATACTAATACTAATTATACTAATACTAATTCTAATAACACTAATACTAATATTATTATTAATATGTTAAAGCTAATATTAGTATACTAATAACAATGCTAATACTAAAACCAACACCAATATCAATATCAATACAATTACAAAATCAATATCATTACTAATACCAATACCATTATCATTACCAATACGTACCATTATCATTACCATTACCATTACCATTACCATATCAGTCCCATTGCCATTGCATTACCATGACCATTACTAATACAAATATCAATATCAATAATTACCAATAACAATACCGATAGCAATACCAGTACCGATACCAATGCCAATATCAATACCAATACCAATACCAATACCAATACCAATACCAATACCAATACCAATACCAATACCATTACCATTACCATTACCATTACCATTACCATGCATTACCATTACCATTGCCATTGCCATTGCCATTGCCATTATCATTACCATTGAGATTACCATTGCCATTACCATTCATTACCATATTATTACCATTACCGTTTCCATTACCATTATTGTTACCATTACCAAGAAAAATCTTACATTGATCTGATAACAATACTATTACTATTAGTCATGCAAATGCTAATGTAATCATAATATGCTAATGTTAGTGGTGCCAATATCATTGTCAATGTCAATGCTAATCATAATCCTAATGCTAATGTTAATGATAATGTTAATGTTAATCTTAATACATTAATGCCAAAGTCAATCATAATATGCTAATATTAATGTTAATCCTAGTATGCTAATGTTAATCCTAGTATGCTAATGTTAATCCTAATCATAACCCTAACCCTAATTCTAATACTAATGTTAACCTTGATCCTAATGTTAATATTAATCCTTATCATATTTCTAATCATAATCATAACCACAATCCTAATGATAATGTTATTGTTAATTATAATCATAATCATAATCATAACCCTAACCCTAATTCTAATACTAATGTTAACCTTGATCCTAATGTTAATATTAATCCTTATCATATTTCTAATCATAATCATAACCACAATCCTAATGACAATGTTATTGTTAATTATAATCATAATCATAATCATAATAATAATATTAATCCTAATAGAAATCAAAATATGCTAATGCAAACGTTAATCTTAATATTAATCTAATATGTTAATGCTAATGCTAATTCTAATCCTAATCATAATCCTGATCCTAATTATAATCATAATGCTAATACTTACTAATCATAACCACAATGCTTATCCTAACACTAATATTCATGCTAATATTAATCATAATTTGCTAATGCTAATGCTAATCATAACGGTAACACTAATACTAATATTTATACTAATGTTAATCCTATTATGCTAATGCTAATGTTAATGTTAATCATAATTCTAATGTTAATCCTAATGCTAAAGTTAATACTAATGCTAATCCTAATATACTAATGCTAATACTAATACTAATGCTAATACTAATGGTAATGGTCATGCTAATGCTAATGTTAATAATAATACTAATGCTAATGTTAATTATAATCCTAATATGTTAATGCTAATCATAAACCTGATCATAATCATAATCATAATCATAATCCTAATCGTAATGCTAATGCTATTTTTAGTTCTAGTTATAATCCTAATCTTAATGTTAATGGTAATGCTAAGCCTATATGCTAATGATAATCCTTATCGTAATATGTTAATGCTAATGTTAATGTTAATCCTAATCATAATTGACATCCTAATATTAATTATAATCATAATGCTAATGCTAATTATAATTCTAATTCCAATCTTAATTATAATACTAATGTTAATCATAATCCCCATACGCTAATGCTAATGACAATTTATAATATGATGAGGCTAATGCTAATTACTAATTATAGTCATAATCCTAATATAACTCGTAATATTTAGTTAATCCTAATACTAATTATAAGAGTAAAAAGCAGTTTGCCCCCTAAACTATGACTCATTTTGCGCTTTGCCCCCCAAACAATTTTTTTTTGCACGTTTTTACCTAAACTCGAGTTTTTGTTGCACGGTGCCCAAAAAGTGGTATATTCCGGCAAAATTCACCGGAAATCTGTGCACGCGCGCCACATGTGAAATTGATAGGGTTAAATTTGTCTATTCACTCGCATCTTGACTAAAAGTTTAATTTTTCCTTTTTCTTTTTTATCTCTTCTTTTCATTTTTCATTTTTCATTTTTTTAATCTGCCAAATCTCTCTCTCTCTCTCTCTCTCTCTCTCTCTAATTCTCAACTTCTGTAAAAAAAAATTATTCTTGTTCTCATCTTGCTTAGCCCAAATTCCTCCTCTGCGCCGCCTCCAATTCCCACTCCTTCCGCCGTCGGAATTTCCCTAATCAATTCTACCAAAGCAACCCAGGACCCAACTCCGACAACGAGACCTATCGCCCAAACCCCAGCCCACAACCTCCCACCATCCCGTTGCGAAACGACTCCATTTCGGCGCCGGCAGACGAGGCTAATGGGGATGTGAAGCCGGGGAAGGAGCCCGTCAAAACGGCGGCGGCGGAATCGAAGAAGGAATGAGTAAAATTTGGAGTCTAGATTATTTTGATTGACGAGATGTTCGAAGACACCCTCGGCGGAATCGAAGAAGGAATAAGTAAATTAGGAATGATAATCAATTTCTGTAAAAAAATTTATTCTATGTAGAATTGATTGAAAATATTTTTATGGATGGAGATGAGGTTTAATTGCTCCGTTCGTTGCTCTCTGTTCTTTTGGCATGGAAATGGGTCTGGGAGGTTGTTGGGGAAGAAGATCACAATTTTCTTTTTCTTTTCTTTCTTTTTTTTTTTTTGTTTTTTTTTTGTTTTTTAATGATTAATTTATATTTAATATATAGAATTTTAGTGAATAGACAAATTTACCCCCGCAAATCACACGTGCATCGCACATGATATAACATTCCGGTCAAAATTGCCGGAAAATTGAGTTTAGGGGGCACCGTGCAACGAATTAACGAGTTTAGGTAAAAACGTGCAAATTTTTTTTGTTTGGGGGGTAAAGTGCAAATCGGCCCATAGTTTAGGGGGCAAACTGCTTTTTACTCTAATTATAATCATAATTCTAATCATAACCATCACAACTATTACTAATATTATTACTAATAATAACACGCTAATAAAATCATAACAGTAATGGTAATACTAATATGTTGTTGCTAATCATAATCTGCCAAAGCTAATATTAATGTTAATCGTAATATGCCAATACTAATATGTTAATGCCAAGACTAATAAGCTAATGTTAATGTTAATGCTAATGATAATCCTAATTCTAATGCTAATGATAATCATAATCTACTAATACTAATATGCCAATGCTAATGTTAATGATAATCATTTTCCTAATATGCTAATGCTAGCTCGAGGAAAAGCTAATACTAATATTAATCATAATCGAAATATGTTGGTGCTAATATTAATGCTAATGCTAATGCTAATTTTAATACTAATTCTAATTATAATACTAACCATAATTCTAATGCTAATTTGATGATAATGTTAATGTTCATATTAATGCTAATTATAATCATAATATGTTAATTTTAGTGCTAATGTTAATCCTAATCATAAGTTTAATCCTAATGGTAATAGTAATTCTAATTCTAATCATAATTCCAATCATAATGCTAATCATAATTCTAATACTAATGTTTATGCTAATGCGAATCATAATTCTTATACGCAATGGTAATTGCTATTGCTAATGATAATTATAATATGCTAATGTTAACGCTAATGCTAATCCAAATCCTGCTAATATTAATCGCAACCTTTAGCATAATCCTAATCATAATCGTAATCTTAATCCTAATCACAACACTATCCATAATACTATTACTAATAATAATACGCTAATGATAATGCTAATACTAATACGCTTATGCTAATACTAAAATGCTAATGCTAATGATAATGTTAATCATATTCCGAATACTAATGTTAGTGATGATGCTAATGTTATTCATAATATGTTGATGTTAATCCTAATTTACTAATATTAATACAATAATATTAATATTAAAGTTAATGCTAACGCTAATGTTGAATTCTAATCTTAATCCAAATTATAATCCTACTACTAATCATAATCCTTAATTAGATTAATCTTACTACAAATCATAATTCTAATCCGAGCCCTAATCCTAATCATAACACTATTACTAATACTAATACTAATACGCTAATGATAATGCTAATAGTAATTTCAATACTAATATGCTAATGCTAATACTAATATGCTAATGTGAATCATAATCCTAGTACTAATGCTAATGTTAATACAAATATGCTAAAGTTAATGTGAATCATAATCCTAGTACTAATGATAAGGCTAGTGTTGACCATGATCTGCTAAGGCTAAACCTAATGCAATCCTAATATGCTAATACTACTATTAGGGCTAATGTTAATCATAATCCTAATATGCTAATGGTAGTAATGGTAATGCTCATAGTAATGGTAATATAATGTTAATCATAATCCTAATAAATCCTAATATATTGATGCTAATGCTAATGCTAATCCTAATCATAATCATAATCCTATTCATCATGTTAATATTTATTCTAACCCTAGTCATAATCTTGATCCTAAGGATATTGGTTATGCTAATTATAATATGCTAATGTTAGTGCTAGTGCTAATGCTAATGCTAATGCTAATGCTAATGCTAATGCTAATGCTAATGTTAATCATAATTCGAATATGCTAATGTTAATGCTTATGTTCATCCGAATAATAATCTTAATCTTAATCCTAATGTTAATGGTAATTCTAATTCTAATCCTAAGGCTAGTCCTAATCATACTACTATTGTTAATTGTTAATGCTAATGTTGATCATAATTCTAATACGCTAATACTAATGGTAATTATAATATGCTAATGCTAACTCTAATCCTAATGATAATATTAATCATAATCCTTTAGCCTAATCCTAATACTAAATCATATTCACAATCATAATCCTAATAATAATTCTAATCATTATCTTATTACTTATTAAATCCTATCATAATTATAATTCTAATCATAATATTAATACTAATACTAATACTAATACTTTTATAATATTAATATTAATACTAATTACTTTTATATATAATAAATAAAGGGACACAAATAAAATTTTCGACAAAGTAAAATGTTTCAATTGGGTTATGCTACTACCGTTAAATAGAGGTATAACATATAAAACAAATAGGAATTAAAAAAAAAACATAACAATGGTCACTAAAAAAATAAATTAAAATATATGAATACATAAAAAGAAAGAAAAAGAAAAAGAAAAAGAAAAGAAAAGAAAAGAAAATCGTAATACTGACATTATTATAAAGTGTGAGGTAAATGGCTAGGGTGAAGAAAAATATTTCAAAATATTCATTACTTGAAAGAATTCATATGCATAAATTTCAATATATTGATTTATAGATGATATAATAGTCAATATTTCCAAAAACATAAAAAAAAAAAATGAAAAAAAAAATTAATAAATACGCATCTCATCCTTGCACATACTAATGTGATAAAAGATAGGTATCTATAAAGATTCAAAATCACGGATTTACCAGACACGTAATTTAATGGGATAACAAATGGATGTCAACTAAAAAACGTTAAAAATATTTTAAAAAGTAAACAATTAAATTAAATGAACAACAACAATAAAAAAAAAAATGAAACAATGAACAACAAAAATAACAAAAGAATAATAACGACAATAATATAAAGAATAACACATGAGAACAAATATAGTAGATAATATAAAATATATAAAAAATGGGACTGGAAAAAAAATAATGGAAGTTTGAATACATTAAAAATAAACAAAGACGTGAATGAAAAATAAAAGAATTGTAGTGAAACAATGAATGAGAATAAAAATAAAGCCATGAAAATGAAAAAAAAATATTAATGAAAAAATAAAGACCCAATGAAAAAAAATATATTAACAAAACAAATAATAATAAAAAAATCTTACTTTTACTTTATACACTTATTTATTGTATAAAGCGTAACAACGAATATTAACAAAACAAAAAAATCATTGAAGAACATAATACATTGAAATACAATTTGTGAAATATTATGTAGAATAACAAAAATTTAAAATGAAAAAGAAAGGAGGAAGAAGAAAAGAAACAAAGCAAAACGTTTATTTGAGCTACATATCCGGATTATGATAAATGAATGAAAACAATGCGGTATTTATAGGGGCTTAGTTTTTCTAGTGTAAAGAATTTTTTTTAGGTTTTGCTAAAATAGTAAATTATATTATTGATTAATGATTTGATGCATTGATTGTATGATAATCCATAAAATAAGAATGTTACCATAATATATTTATAATCAATATTAATTATGGACGAATTTTTTTAAAATATGAACGGATGTATGGATCTAAAATTTCAATTGAAGAAATGGATTATAAAATTGAAGAATGGTAAGGTAAATTGTAATTAAAATAATGTCATTTATTGATTACCATAAATATTTTATCACAATCCGGTATATAATATAAGGTAAATTAATAAATACTGGAAAAAGATTTGTTTCTATTTTATTTCTCTTAATTAAATGAAAAATATAATTTAAGAAAGAAGTCAAAAATAAAATAAATGAAAAATGTAGGATCAAAATTGAAGATTTAAAAACATTGATTGTGTATTCTCCCTTTATATATTATATAGATGTTTCTGGAAATTTTGATTCCCGGTACAATTTTGTATCCGAAATAATTATGACATTTCCGAATTTTTTCCAATATTTTTTATTAAATAATTATTAAATCTTGAATATTTTAATTAAATTTTAAAAAATTGTTCCAGTTGTAACTCTTTGGAATTTCAGAAATTTTTTATTTTCCGAAATTTTCAGAATTGGAACATACCTCTGAATTTCAAAATTTTTAGAATTGGAATCGAAAGTATTATTTGATACCCGAAAAGAACTATCGTGTAACGATCAAATTTTACTTGCATTTTATTGAATAATTTATTTACTTCATTTGAAATTATATTTCATCCCTGAATTTTGTTGATTTTGATAATAAATCTAAAATGATTGACTAGTTGACAAACAAACAAACAATCAACCACTAATTCACCATTAAAAAAAACATTTATTCATTTTCTCAATTAGCAATTATTATAAAACGTTATATATATATATATATATATATATATATATATATATATATATATATATATATATATATATATATATATATATATATATATATATATATATATATTCACCACTTATGAGTCAAGTAGAGCTGATTATTGTAAGCCTCGTAGATTCCATCAGGCCGCACGTGCCATACACACGTGAGGCCTTCCTTGCAACGAACGGTGTCTCTCAAATACTCGAAAACATTAAACCTACCCTTCCTAGTATTATTATCGGTAATGTCACACGTGGCGATGTTCTCGAGCCCGAACCTAGTGACAACGTCGTACGTGAACTGATAAACGAAGCTCCATGGATTCGTACTCGTGCCGTAATCTTTGTCTGCCGAGAAACAATGAATCGTTATCGGCGTATTCGTCTCTGACATGATCTGAATCTTGTACGGTACAACGTCGTTTTGCGCTGAAAATTGTGAAGGGAAATTTGTTGCTATGATTAGGAGAAAGAAAAGTGTGCTGAGATGAAATTGGAATAATAATGCCATTATTTTAGTTTTTTTTTTTTTTTTAACTTAATTTTGTTTTTTTATTGATATTATTTGTGGAGATGTGATGTATATATATATATAGGGAGAGAAGTGCAAATAGTAACGGTCTGCAATTAGGGATATGAATTTGTTTTGACTTTTGACTAAAAATGTGATAATTAGTAATATTATGTAGTAATTAGTTTCCCTAAATTAGAATATATTCATATTTAGCAATTTTGTCATTATTTTGTCTTAATTAGTATTAATATACATGGATTTGTAATATCTTGGTTTTTTTTTTTTTTTTTTTTTAATCATGTTACAAAAAGAAACGCAGGGGATTAGTGGGGCATGACTTGAATCTAGGGATCTTTGAGTCTTGCTAATTCATATTAGCACTTATTTTGTAATTTTAGTAAAGGATTTTTAGCGAGCGACGCCCCTGTAATAGGTCTAATTGTCGAATAGGTTCTCGTGTTAAAATTATTAGTATTTACCCCTCTATAAACTTAGTCAAAACTGTGAAGCCCCCTAACCCATAATCGAGCATTACACTCGCCAATTATGTGACTCGAGGTGTATTTTTTGGCATGAAAAGACCTAAATACCATTTACATAAATTTCTAAAATTATAGATTCACCCCTATAATTTTATAAGACCCAAATAAAGTTTTTAAAATTTTTAATTCAGTCCATGATACTTTCAATTAAGCCCTCTCCCCAATTGGAAAAAAACACCTCAGTCTTCATCTACAAGTAGTTTAGTTGAGGACTTTTACATTCCTAATTAAGGTACAAAATCTTTTGTTTGCTCAAATGTTGAGTTTGAATGAAATGTATGACTTAGATCATTTTTAGTGTATTTTGTAGGTAAGAACATAAATTCGCTACACCGGTGATAAAAACCGAGTGGGTCTTCTGCTGCCACGTGCCATTTTTTTTGTATTTTTCTAAAACCCGTACAGGTTAACTCTAGTGAAGAAATATATTATAAAATACAAAAAAAGACACGTGCCAGCAGAAGACCTACCCAGTATTTATCACCAGGTATAAGGTCAAAGAAGTCCATAAATTCCATGCCCGGTCAACGTAAGACTTGTGTGCAGTGGCCCCCTCATACTCGGCCACTCTCAAGCTCGGATCCGAGCAACACCTTGTTATTTATATTATACATATATCTATTTGTTTTTTAATTTATTTTTTATAATTGAATTAAATTTTGGAACTTACGTTTAATATGTTGGCGGGATAAAATTATCTTTTTTTTCTTTTTTTTTTTACTATTAATGTTCTTTTTTTGGAATTTCTCCTTTTATAACTTTTTATATAACAAAAGGACACAATTATTTAATTCTCATTTTTGCACAGGGCACAAAAATGTCGAAACCGAAACCGAAACCGAAACCGAAATCGGCAGCCTTGAAGGAAGGAACGTATAAAGCTAAATGATATTATTACGCGCTAAGATGTTTGAGCTAAAGAAACATTAGGAGTTATTTCGTAAACTATTTTTTCTGCTCGAATGTACTATTAATATAAATAAATAAATAAAATCTTACACCACCGATAGGCAATAACTCAATACGGTTTGCCTTTCCCTTGGAACTGCAACTCATCTTGGAGATAAGAAGTTACATTCAAGAATGCATTTTCACTGCATGGGATTGTTAGCCCTCCCATCGGATAATCGAATCCATATTCTTCCTCCGAAAATCTCAACAAATCTTGAAACTTCGGATGCTTTAGATACAAAATCGGGACGAGAAAACGGGTTTTAGTCTCATTAGTCTCGCCTACATAAACCGCTAAATAACCCTTCGGCACATCTACTTTTCCTTCCGACTTTGTGAAAACGCATTGTCGTCTATTAGAATGGCGAATAATTGTCGGAAAACAGCTTCCCATTGAGACAATTGTAGGATGAAAAAAAAATTGTGGAATGTTTTTTTTATTTTATTATTTTTTGTTTATGTTGTGATGAAAATTCTGGTCTTTTTCAATGCTTATTTATATAGTAGAGTGGAGATTGCTCAGTCAGACAATTTCACAAACAGCTTAGGGTCAATGCAAAATGCTGTAGGGCCAAAATTGTACAGGCATTATTTAGGTTGGAGTTTATTAATTACAGTCAGTCCCCAAGTTGTGAGGACACTAGGGCCAATGCCCATGGTTTTGTACAGACGAATAAGTTCCATTACAATGAATTTTGCTAATATTAGTAATAAGAGGACTTTTTAAGCAATTAAATTAAATGTATGGGTGCTTAATGCAATAAACTTAAGATATGGACTTTAATTTGCTCAACACCGTAATTTCTAAAAAATAACATAATCTCAATCTATATTTGTACTAAATGAAAAAAAAATGTAATGCCAAAAGATTTAGGCCCCGTTTGGTTGTCAAGATAAGGCATAATGAACTAAATAGTTGGACTTAATTTGATGTTTGGTATCCCCATAAATTGCCGGGTCGACAGCCAAAATTATGTAATCATGGCTATCTTTCCTTCTAGTGAGTTTCTTTGTTAGACGGCGTGAGGTTCAATTAGATAATTGAGTTTCATTAGATTATTTAATCTTATCTCGACCAGTCTTATCTTATCAACCAAACGGAGCCTTATTGTCTAGCGGAAATCCCACGTACGGAAGAGTGATAGTTCAACTGATTCCGAGAATGCTAAATTGGTAGAATTTCTAGAATCGAATACTGGCATCGTGTAAATTTCAATTCCAATCATGGTTGGTTCTTTGTGGGCGCCAAGCCCTTATCCGCTATCTTAACATGTCGCTGAGTTATCATAATTTATGTTATTCTATCAAAATTTGTTGGGCTAGGGGATGGGAATCGTACTGATGAGAAATTTCGACTTTTAATGCAAGTGATATAAAATTTCAGTCGCCCACTGTTGTATTCAATTATTTTTAAAGTAATAATTTCACACCTTTTGCAATGAAGTATATATAATAATGAACCATATTCTATTAATTTTGTTATTATTTCGAAGACTAGAACATATCACCAAAACACAATTATATATATATATATATATATATATATATATATATGGGATTATTTTGTAGACCCCTTCATTTCCAAATTATATATAACTAACTACCAAGTGGATTACACTCTAGGGGACACCCCCCTCATTTCGAAAATATATTGACATACCCTCCTGGGCTACCCTGAAGTTCCTATAATACCCTTCTAAAATCAGTTTTAAACCCTAGCCACACTCACGGTCTCTCTCTTCTTCTCTCCCAAATTCAAAATCCCGCATCCACAAACCTCCCACCGGCGAAATTGCTTCCCGGAGCCATAACTCTATCTCCGGTGGTCGGAATTCGATGGTTTAACTACAGTTGGATTCCTCTCGTCGAGCTCTTTCTTTTGGTGGGGATTTCATTCAGTTTCGAACGCTGATCTGTTTCTGCATTTCTTTTTTCATTCGAGAACGGTGGTCTTGCCGGAGTTTTATTTTGTGTTCCACCCGTCGAAATTTGACGGGTCACCTACCGTTGGATTACTTTCGTCGGGATCTATATTTTGATGGTAATTTCGTTTATTTTTATGTTTTCAGATTTATTTCTATATTTTTTGCATTTGTGGTCGGGTGGAACCATTGGTGGTTATTAGCGGCGTCTAGGGTTTTGGTAGGAGGCGAGGGGGGTGAGGAGTCACTGTCTGTTTTGATTTAAAATTTGTTGCATTTCCCAGCAATAATCTCTCTCTCTATCTCTCGATCTCTTAATGTTTGGTGATTTTTGAGTGTTTTGATGTTTTTCTTCAAATTTGTTGATTTGCACTAAAGTAATTTCTTTTTGTTTTGATTTTGCAATTGCAGCTTAATGAAGGCCATTAATCATTTCCTTGAAGGTGTCAATTTTTTGTTTTTTTAAGTTACATCAGATCTGTTCAACAGACTGTATACATTACTATATGGTTGGCTGCGGGTTCCTGCATTACAAAAAAAAAAAAAAAAAAAAAAAAATATACATTACTATACATTACTATAGTAACATGTAGTTACATATGCGTATATTTATGTATTTTCGATTTGTATTTTATTGGTTCTGATGTGATTTATAATAAAAATATTTAAATTTGTAAATTTGTGTTGGGGTTTTATGAATTTATTTTGTATAAGTCAGTATTCGTGTGTGTATACAATTGATCGACTAAAAATATGGGGAAAAAACGAACATAACTATGAATTACTATAGGTACTATAGTTACATGTAGTTATTTCCAGTACTGTAAACATATTGTTGTGAAAATTAAAAAAAAAATTAAAAAAAAATTAATTTTTTTTTAATTTAAAAAAAAACGTTAAAATATTAAAAAAAATAAATATATATATATATTTAACAAACAGATTTATAAAAAAAAAAAAAAAGGAAAATAATAATAAATAAATCAGCGAAAATGATAAATGCAGGACCATAAATGCTGAATGCAGTTTGGCCGAAAATTGCACATAGGGGTAGTATAGTACTTTCGCTTCCCCATGGGTATGTCAAAGGATGATTTGGGCTTGGGTTTATCCCTAGTTTATTTGATGGCTAGGGGTATGTAAAATAACCTCTATATATATATATATATATATATATATATATATATATATATATATATATATATATATATATATATATATATATATATATATATGACAAGTCATTATCCAGATACTATTTGGTTCCAAATTGTTGTCTCCTACAATAAATTGTTTTTCGAGGCTCGAAATATTTGCTTTGTATTGATTTGTGGTAGTGATTACGCCACGTGGGCCTGGATCTCTTTCTTTCTAGCCTTGTGATTGGATCTTGGTTTTGAATGTCACATGCCCCTTTAAAGCTTTGATTGTCAAATGATTGGAGTAGTTTGTTAGATAAATTTGAAATGATCACTAATAAATTACATGTGACGATTGTTAAATTCAATTGATATTATATAACTATCCCAATTACAATGTGATATAAATTAATTTTGCAAAATCACATGTATTTTTTAATCTTAAATAATAATATTGTTAGTATAGGGACTAACATTTTCTTTTTAGAATTTGGTGTTGCTTAATCATTTTATATATTTTATTTTTTGTGAGTGACATGTAACCTTTTTTAATTAGAAAGAGCAGATTTTATTAGGCCAAATGAGCCACGTTCAAGGGCGAAAACAGCCTATCGATACAATCGTAATTAGATGTCGTAATGAGAGCATGAGCAAGAAGGCTTGATAAAATGAAAGGTGCAAGAACGAAATAACTAAATATTCTTAAACATTCATCAATAAAAGCTACAAACGAAGCTTCGGCAGAACTTCGTTCGTGGAGAGCTGTAATCACCTGTAAATTGTGTACTTCGATGAGTATATTTGAACACCCATGCTCCCTTAGTTTAGAGATCACATACAAGGCCGTATGAGCCTCTCCTTCAACCAGCGCCCGTGTGTATTTTGAAAGCTCCAACAAATACACTTTCGTTTCGAGTCGCGAGTTACATTGGCCAGCACATCAAAATTTTCGTCTGACGGGAACACGACGTCAAAGTTTATTTTGATCGTCCTTTGTCACTTAGCCCCAATTTAAGAAGTATTGAGCATTTGTTTTAGTTGAATTTTCAATTTGGCGTAATAAGAGCAATGTTTAAAAAATTAGAGCGGATATTAACTTGGACAAGTTATTGGGTCACGGTTGGATTAATTCAACCGAGGTTCAGCTGGTTTTTTTTATTTTGTTATTTTATAATCATTTATGTTTAGTTTTTACAATAAATAAACATATTTTCTTTTACACACATTAAAGCATTATTCATTTCCAATTGAAACGTAATTCAAACCTACTTTTCTTTTACACACACAATATATAGACACACATATATCACAACTCAATCACTACAAATATTATACAAAATTATAATCCAAAATAATATGCTTCTCAATTCAAAGTTTTTTATTTTGATTGAATTTTTTCAACTGAATAGTAAAAATACGTCGTTTTAGCCCTTTTGATTGTTTGTTTTCTTTTTAAATAATAAAATATTCCATTTTGGGCACAAAAAAAACCTGATTTTCAGTCGGGTTCCAATTTCACATTTCAACCGGCCAAACTGACCAGTCGACAAGACAGTACGGTTCGCAGTTTTAGCGGTTTGGTCCGAGTTCCTAAACACTGAACAAGAGTATCAATTGGCACACAATAATAAAATCAAAAATAATTTCGAAACCTTAAATAAAATTAGGATTAAAAAAAAATGCCACCCACAATTCGATTTTATCCATATTGTTATAATTATATAATTGAAATATTATAGGGTCCCCTTCTTTACAACTCAATTGATGAGAGGTCCTTTTATCATTCCTTTTTCCAGCACATGCTATTGTTAATCCAATTTATTCATGATAGAAACCTTCTGTCATATGCAAATCTCAAATACATCCTTCTTCATTCATTTTTTCAATATTTTCAAATGCATAACTTTTCTGTATATATATATATATATATATATATATATATATATATATATGTAAGTGGGACTTCTTGAATTGGCCATGGCCAATTAATTAAACAGGGTATTGTTGTTCTGCCTATTCTCTAGTCTTTGATTGTATTTAATGTGATCACAAGCCCTACATTCTCTTGCAGAGTTGACTGCTTTTCTATTCATGGATATTCGTATGAGGAAGTTGCGGTAGAGTCGGCATTCGTTAAGAGGGTGCGTTACGGGGTTATCGGGGTTTCGGGGATAGCGTTTCCGAAATACTTTTTTAAGGATATTCAGAAATAGGGTCGGTTCAATACTTATTTTTCTATGTGTATGGATATTAATAAAGCCAAGATGTGACAAGCTCGAACTATAGAGGTCTGGTAAGGAGATTCGAACTCAAGTCATTTAATTTGACTTCACGTTCTTTTACTTTAATTTACCAACCAGATCACTCTCTACTTTTCTATGAATCTTGAAAGATATGATCGATAAAATTATTATTAATATCTTTTCTTTAAGTATACAATGGATATATATAGTAGATAACTTCCTATAAATACATTATACAATCCTCAAAGTTAAGTTTAAATTTTAAAATCACACTAAGAATCAAACAAATAAAGAAAAAATCAAAAACAATTATCTCCTAAAATCTTAATACATTATATTTGTGTGTGTGTGAGAAAGCCAATGTATACTTAGTGTAACATTTACGAAACCTTTTTACACTTTTAGCAGCAACACACATAATATCAAATTACATAAATGTCATTAATTGATTTTAGGAATCTTACTTTGCCAACATTTAAATAACTATTCAAATTACATATTTAAATTTCTAGCAATTTTTTACTATTCAAATAACTATATAAATAAAAACATAACTTCACTATTGTCAAAAATTGTTATCTCCCCATAAAAAAACATAAGAAAGAAAATCATGAATAATTATTCTACAATTTCTAATTTATTTTTGTTCCTTCTACTCAATGTTATAATAATCAACCATTTCCATTTCTCGGTCAACGCGTTCGTTTGCGAGATAACCCTAGTCGACGGTTCACCAAATCAAATCCTGACCACACATTGCCTAGCCAACGGTCAGGATTTTGGGAATGGTACGATGGACCCTTACACTACTTTTTCGTATGTAACTCCCGTAGTCGATGGCCAGAGGAGCGTAATCACATGTGATATGGCATTGGGGAATTTGCAAGGGAAATTTCAAGTGTTTGATTCCGACGTTGATGGTGGAAGGTGCAGGGTAAGAGCGCTGGACTGGCGTGTAGACGAAAACGGGTTGTTTGCGTTGATAGATAATGCGTTTGTTCAGCGATATCATTGGCCGTAATTATATATATAGTCTTCTGCAATGTCAATTTGGAGGAGCATAAAGTAAATAAATGTATCATATTACAATGTGAAAGCATCTTAATAAAGTTTCGATTTTGTTGGCGATTCTTCTTTCTCTTTGCTTCTTTTTTCTTTTGGCACGAATTGCATGATTTATCCTTTTTAATGTATTTTGAACCATGGATGAAAGACGGGATGGTACAGATCGGAATCGATCTCTTTGGAGAAAAAGAAATCGAACTTCTAGAAATTTTGAATTTATTCACTAAGTAAAATATTATATATATATATATATATATAAATAAGAAATTCGAATTTTTTCGGAAATAAAAAATGGATGGTAAATAAAAATCTCCAAAAATTCTACATATATTTCAAAAATTCCAAACCAGGTTTTTTCTGAAAAATACAAAATAAAAAATTTGGAAAAAAAAAAAAAAGTGTTTCTAAAATCGAAAAGTTTGTGGAAATTAGAAACTTTGTTCCATGATTATATCACTCAACTACATGATTATATCATGTAAGGCTTGTGAATTTATTTCCCCGATTAGTCATACAAATTAGGAAATGATAAGAAAAAAGAAGTTAATGCTTAATTGGGGAGATATATTTCATAATAAAATTAAATAGTTATTTTTTATTACATATTTAATTAGTTAAACTATTTTTTCGGACCTAATAAAATTTCGAGGCTAGCACAAATATTTTGGGCATAATCTCACTTTGCACCCTTGAAATATACCAATTTGGCATTTTGCACTCTCAAAATAAATTAATAACACTTTGCACGCTCGAAACACAATATATCATGCATAATGTACCCAACATGAGTTTTTAAAGCTAATAAAGGTAATTTAATATTTTTAGTGGTATTTAAAAATTATATTTTTTATCGCAACTTTTTTTACGACCTTCAGCTATTTCGTTATCAAGTTATCTGAAAATCACATTTTCTTCGAAATATTTCTCCCTAATATTTCCAACAATTACAATAAAATATCTATCAATCGAATAATTTAGTGATAAAAGTTTATTTGATTTTATTTTGTAAGAAAATATAAAAAAATTCAATTATCCGGTGTGATTTTTATTTTTTCGCACTTTGTGCGCTCGAAATTTGTTATTTTACATCCCGGAAAAAAAACCTAATAAAAAATGAATTATCTTTTATTATACAACTAAGCTCGAAATTAGGTTGAAGGTTGAAGAAAATAACAATTTAATTTGTTATTTTAATAAAAAAAATAAATTATCTTTATTATACAACTAAGGGTGCATTGTGAATGATTTATTGTGTATTGAGGGTGCAAAGTGCTATTATTATTTTTTAAGGGTGCAAAGTGCCTTGAGCAAAGTGAAATTAAGCCAATATTTTGCTCTTGTTAGAATTATATTGGCTTATTGGGGGCGCTAATAAAAATACCAAAAGAAGCCCAAGAAATATTATTTTATCCAAAAAAGTCCCAAAATAAAAATAAAAATACCAAAAGAAGCCCAAGAAATATTATTTTATCCAAAAAAGTCCCAAAATAAAAAAAAAAAATACCAAAAGAAGCCCAAGAAATATTATTTTATCCAAAAAAGTCCCAAAATAAAAATAATACGCTAGAAGGAGGGGTCGAACCTCCGACCTTGTGGTTAACAGCCACACGCTCTAACCAACTGAGCTATTCCAGCTTGTTGAAGAAATTCCGCCTGATTTATATATATACTATTATTACTCACAATAACCACAAACATGGTCAAAATAAATACTCACAATGCAATAGGACATGTTTTGTAATCTATGTAATACATACAATCCTTCAATAGCTATTCTTTACTAATTCTTTTTTGTTTTTCCCATCGAACGTAGTAATATCATTCATATAATTCGAAGTCCAATAGAATACTGCGTATGGGCACGACAATATATATCATTTGTGTTTATCATTTCATTTTGGTTATTAGTACAACTTCAAGAAGAAGAAAAGGAATGAAATTATGTAGAAGTAAAATGAGATAATAAACTAAGTAAAATGAGATAATTGAGTGCAAATTAATGTATTTTCTAACTTGGTATTTTGTATAAATTTAATTAGTACAAAATGTTGAAATATGATATCAAATATTTTTTTTTAATAATTTTCCTAATTTAACAATTAATCATTTCTTATTTTGTAGTATTTTAGTAAACTCAATTATGGTAATCACTATCTACAAAATTAATCAAGGGGTAGAGAGACACTAGTAAATTCATCTAATAGTAGTATTTAGTTACGGACATGCTACGTACTAACTTGTAGAAGCAACCAAAAGAGAACTCAATTTTATTTATTAAAAAAATGTTATTATTAATCGTTTCTACTTAGGCCTCGTTTGGTTGTGCATATCAATCATTATTAACTAAATAATTGGTCTTTATTTGATATTTGGTACTCCAATAGCTTGTCGGGTCGTCGACCCGCAAATATTATATTTTCTTGCCTTTAGAGAGTTTTTTTTTTTTTTTTTCGGACGTCCCAAAGTCCATTAAAACAATAGAATTTTCATTAGATTATTTCATCTTTTATCAAGTAATCTTATTTTAGCAAACAAGCGATTCTTACTATATATATATATATATATATATATATATATATATATATATATATATATATATATATATATATATATATATATATATATATATATATATATATATATATATATATATATATATATATATATATATATATATATATATATATATAACTTTGAATCCATAATCTTTTAATTCTTGTAAAGAATAATATCAATCCATTAATAGTTTTGAGAAAAATCCATTAAGAGTTAAAACTTCAATTTTATTTCAAGAAAAACACTATTAATCTTTCATACTTCCCCTTGTAATGGACTTGAATTTCCTCTAAAAAAAACACGTAACCCTAATTATATGCTATTAAATTTCAGAATCGGATTTCATTAATTGAAGGATTTAGTTATAATTTCATTTCCAATTTATGAATTATACATACCATAAAATTAAATATTGTTAGAATTTATTTCGTGCAGATATAAATTATTTGTGTCAGATTCAGTTTTTCGTTACTGTTGCGTGAAGAGTTGCAACAGTTCGTGAAACAGTTTGTAAAAACAGAAATAAACGAGACACAAATTTAATGTGGTTCGGATACAACTGTACCCTACATCCACGGGGACCTGCAAATAAAATTTACTAATTTTTAGTTTTACGAATACAATAATAGGACTTAATCAAAATACAAAGACTCCCTCTTTGTTGACGCCGTTCTTGTATACTACGCTGAATTATAAATCTTCAATTTGCAGCACGTCCCTTGCTCCGCACGGTTGAACTCCCTTCAACGCTGAATCCCTCAGTCGGCGGATCGATCTCCTCCCGAGATCTGTTTAAGCCCCTCTCCCGAAGAACCGATCTTCTTTTTGTATAGAAGAAGCAAACTTGTGATACTCCTTGAATCTGTGTCTTCACCACAAGCCTTGAAGCCGGTATATTTTCTATGAAAATCACGTATCACGATGGAGCAATAAAAACGAGAGAGAAAAAAATATTTCTCTGAAATCTTCTCTCGATTAACAAGACGCTCCGTGAGCAGCAAAAATAAGAGCGGAAAAATATAATTTTTCTTCTCCAACAAAAGGCGTGCTACAGCAACCAAGAAAAGAGAGATCGGCTTCTCTCCAAAACGACGCCAATAAAAACGAGAGTAAAGAAAATATTCTGCGTAAATTTTTCTCTCTAGGAAGACGTGAGATCTGAGGCGCCGTATTGCTGTATTTATACTTCTACATGTTATAAGAATCCTACAAGGAAAAAAGAGTCCATTAGGGTTAGGAAACTCTTAATTACGTAGGAAATAATATTTTCAAAACAAGGAAACTCTTTAGAAGAATAATTCCTATTATAAATCAATTAATGACAAATTAAAAGAATTAAAAGCTACAAGGACTCTTCCCTTCTTTAGCTCAGGGTATATGAAAACTTGTGGCACAAGTTTTATTAATTCTCGTACAATTAGAATCCATAGGATTCTAACAATCTCCCCCTTTGTCGTTTATTGATTATAATTATTTTGTCCCGCTGAGTAAAAAACCTGAAAATAAAACAATCAGATGATTAGACCGAAGCAAATAAAACGAAAGATCATCATCAACTCTTTTCAACAACAAGAGTGGCATCAACTGCTGCAACAGTAAGTGCCACAGTTTCAGCAACTGTTCCCACAGTAGTGGCTTTGGCAGGTGGTTCACAACGGAGTCAGCTCCCCCTGCATGTGTATCTCCCTCTGTGAATGATCCTTAGGCAGCTCCTCTTGTAAATGCATTCATTCTTCCCCTTTGCTTACTCGGCTTGATAGACATGGAAGGCGGTGGATGACAACGTGGTAAATTATCCACGTGATAAGAGACTCAGCAAATAACGTCGGCATTAGCTCCTCCTTTTATATTCTTGTGAAGCTCTGAAAATAAAACAAGGAAACCAATTAATGACAATTACCACAATAATAATAAAAAGATGGAATTCCTTCTATTTTGGATAGACACGTTCAGGTGATTAATATGGAGAGATAATTTATTTCTTCTCAAATTATCTAATGAGATAACTAAGGAAAATATGTTCCTCATATTAATACACATCTCCATAGAATTCCACTTGGTGTTGTGGACTTAGAATCCCACCGAGATTCTAACACTCTCCCCCTTTGGCATTGATTGGTCAGAACATTTACTCCCCCTAACTATATGATACATGCATGAACAAGGGTTAGCAAATTCAAAATAACATCTGCACATATAAACTGTTGCAACAGTTTATCAAACAGTTCACCAGATAGTGTAAACTGTAAATAAACCATAGTTCCAAAATAAAAGCAGATAATTCGTTCAGATAAGCACGAGATAAAAAGGATATGCAGTAGCAGAAACAACTTCTCTTCACAATGCTTATTATTTGTCCTATATTTCTGCCCAGCAACTGTCTCATGCACTGTTTCAACAGTTGTCTGAACCCCCCTGCATTCCTGCACTGTTCCAGCAACTGTCGCAACAGTTGTCGGAACTCCCCCTGTGTTCATGCCATCGTTACTGTTCTTTTCTCCTGTTCTTTTCTCCCCCTTTCTGGGCAATCACCATGCAGAGATAACTCAACATGGACTAATGATCTTGATGATTCAAGCAAGCTGTTCAAACACTTAACAAAAAGATCAAAACGAAGAGAGAATCTTGGAAGTAAGTGAGAAGAATCACTATACATAACGTGCACACAAAATCACAAAATCACAAACTCAAAACCACACGATAATTGCAATGCAAAAATTAAAGAATAGTGATATCAAATCCAACATTAAATAGCAAAGACTACAGACTTTGCCAAACTTCATAAGAAACGTGGAAATGTGAGGAGTAAGCCCAATCGATCCGGTTGCAACAAAAAATCAAATTTAACCGGCACATAAACAAAAATCCCGTCTCTCTTTTTTTTTTTTTTTTTTTTTTTTTTTTTTTTTTTTTAAATAATGCCTAATGCAAGACAAGAAGTAAACATGAGAAATAGACATGAGTGAAGAGACATATGTGAATAGGATACTGCATGGACAAACAAAACATATGGGATTTATCTTCACATTCACGATAAGCACAATCCCCAAAAATCCGACTGCCAATGCAACCAACAAACTTAATAATCCCAAGTCAAACACAAAGATGCTCTTATTAGGTAGCGTACACACACGTCTAATGGTAGCTTTTTCTCATGAAAAACAGAGCAATTAAAAGGAACGAGATTATGCTGGTCGTGCAATGTGTAGTCCCCTGGGCTTTCTAATTGAGCTTTTGTAGTAAGTGTTCGGTCAAGTGGTTTACTGGCTCGACTCAACTAGGCTTCGAACTATTCACTGACCATATATATTATAATTTATATTGGCCGTGCAATGTGTAGTCCCCTAGGCTTTCTAATTGAGCCTTGTAGCGAGTTTTCGGCCACGTGATTTACTGGCTCGACTCAAAAAGGCTTCGAACTATTCACTGACCAAATGGTTGTAGATATATATATTAGTAATAGTAGTTCAAGAGTAGCTTTCACTCATTAAAAGATGCAGCTTTTCCCTATAAAAACATCCAACCATGACAAGACTATTCAGAGAAATAAATAAGTTGGAGCCTTTTAAGTAATCATTTTGGGAATTGGTGAAGTTCTACCCCACAAAATTTAGAAATACACGAAGTATCAAATTCACATTTGTCTCAATCATATGCAGTATGCTTAATGCAGGTCCTATATGAGATGCAAAAACATATGAAGTGTCCTACCTCTAAAAGTTGCAAGTCTGGACACACAGACTGTTGCAACAGTTCATGCAACTGCATCAGATTAAACAACATAAATTCCCAGCGATTTTCGCAAGGAATCAAATTTCTGTGCATCAAGGGTTTTTGCAAAAGCATCAGTTAATTCATTCTCCGTTGCAGCATAATCAATTGAGACAACCCCCTTTTCGACCAAGCCCCTTATGAAAAGATGACAAATATCAGTAAGCTTAGTTCTCGAATGCTGAATTGGATTCATAAACTTATTTTTCACATACAAATTATCACAATTCAGATTACCAAGTTTTTTATTCCCCAAACTAGCTTTGTCACCAGAACTGTTGGAACAGTTAGTACTATCATCACATGAGTTTAAAGAAGTAATGGCAGATAAACAATTAAGATCAGACTTCTTTACCCAGATTTTTCGTTGAGTTTTATTCACTAAATCAACCTTTATCTTGGGTTTTTGAGACGACACAAAAATGTGATCAATTTTAGCGGAAAGTGGTGAGCGGGCCATTATTCTTTTAACCATTTTCAAGTACTTAAAACACCTGGGTCGTATATGACCAGGAACATGACAAAAATGACAGGTAGGAACAAAAACTTTTCTTTGAAATGGCTGTGTCGGTGCAACTGTCGCAACAGTTTGTGAAACAGTGGATTGTTTAACAAAATTGATTTTTCTTTTTGGATCTTCTTTCTGTTTCAATGCATCATTAGATAGCTGATTACGTCCTATACCTGTACGACCGCAATTCGGCTGATTTTGGTTCAAAATTTCATTCAAAGTTACCCTACCAGTATTAAACTTAGAAATAGCATCTTGGGTTTGAGCAAATTTAGCCTTCAAGCTATCTGTTTCTCTACTAGCAGAAATAACATTTTGTTCAAGAGTAGAAATTCGTACCTTCAATACTTTGTTTTCCTCAATTAGGACAAGCTTCTCTTTTTCTAAGAATTTATTTGACTCACACACCTGAAGAAATTTTTCGTACATCTTTTCATAGCATTGCTTTATTTCTTCCAAGGATGACACGTCATCATCGCTGTTGTTTTCTGAATCCCAATCATCACCTGCAAGATTTAACGGAGTTAATCCTTTATCAGATATTGAATGCAACTTATCATGCCTAGGTTCTGTCTGAACAGTCTGTCCAACTGTTGCAACAGTTTCAGCGACAGTCTGTTTGCACTTGTTTATCTGAGTAGTTCCTTCGTAGGCCTCTTGTAGAACATCCCATGCCTCCTTTGCTGATTTGCACATTGATATCAATTTGAATTGATCTTCATCGATACAACTCAAGATAGCATTGGTTGCCTTGGAATTATAATCTGCTATTCGTACTTCTTCATCAGTCCACTTCTCTTTTGGGGTTTGAATGATCTCGTGTGACTCATTCATTGAGGTAGGATGTGTCCAACCAATTAGAATCGCGCGCCAGGCCCATTCATCAATAGATTTAATGAACATCTTCATCCTTATTTTCCAATCAGAGTAGTTCAATTCACCCAAGACAGGTGGTAGGAATGCGCCTTCACGATGATTATTCATGTCTGCACAAAAAAAATAAAAAAGAATTAAATCCCAAAATCTCACTAAGTGTATCTAGTGACAGGCTCTTGATGCCAATTGTTAGAATTTATTTCGTGCAGATATAAATTATTTGTGTCAGATTCAGTTTTTCGTTACTGTTGCGTGAAGAGTTGCAACAGTTCGTGAAACAGTTTGTAAAAACAGAAATAAACGAGACACAAATTTAATGTGGTTCGGATACAACTGTACCCTACATCCACGGGGACCTGCAAATAAAATTTACTAATTTTTAGTTTTACGAATACAATAATAGGACTTAATCAAAATACAAAGACTCCCTCTTTGTTGACGCCGTTCTTGTATACTACGCTGAATTATAAATCTTCAATTTGCAGCACGTCCCTTGCTCCGCACGGTTGAACTCCCTTCAACGCTGAATCCCTCAGTCGGCGGATCGATCTCCTCCCGAGATCTGTTTAAGCCCCTCTCCCGAAGAACCGATCTTCTTTTTGTATAGAAGAAGCAAACTTGTGATACTCCTTGAATCTGTGTCTTCACCACAAGCCTTGAAGCCGGTATATTTTCTATGAAAATCACGTATCACGATGGAGCAATAAAAACGAGAGAGAAAAAAATATTTCTCTGAAATCTTCTCTCGATTAACAAGACGCTCCGTGAGCAGCAAAAATAAGAGCGGAAAAATATAATTTTTCTTCTCCAACAAAAGGCGTGCTACAGCAACCAAGAAAAGAGAGATCGGCTTCTCTCCAAAACGACGCCAATAAAAACGAGAGTAAAGAAAATATTCTGCGTAAATTTTTCTCTCTAGGAAGACGTGAGATCTGAGGCGCCGTATTGCTGTATTTATACTTCTACATGTTATAAGAATCCTACAAGGAAAAAAGAGTCCATTAGGGTTAGGAAACTCTTAATTACGTAGGAAATAATATTTTCAAAACAAGGAAACTCTTTAGAAGAATAATTCCTATTATAAATCAATTAATGACAAATTAAAAGAATTAAAAGCTACAAGGACTCTTCCCTTCTTTAGCTCAGGGTATATGAAAACTTGTGGCACAAGTTTTATTAATTCTCGTACAATTAGAATCCATAGGATTCTAACAATCTCCCCCTTTGTCGTTTATTGATTATAATTATTTTGTCCCGCTGAGTAAAAAACCTGAAAATAAAACAATCAGATGATTAGACCGAAGCAAATAAAACGAAAGATCATCATCAACTCTTTTCAACAACAAGAGTGGCATCAACTGCTGCAACAGTAAGTGCCACAGTTTCAGCAACTGTTCCCACAGTAGTGGCTTTGGCAGGTGGTTCACAACGGAGTCAGCTCCCCCTGCATGTGTATCTCCCTCTGTGAATGATCCTTAGGCAGCTCCTCTTGTAAATGCATTCATTCTTCCCCTTTGCTTACTCGGCTTGATAGACATGGAAGGCGGTGGATGACAACGTGGTAAATTATCCACGTGATAAGAGACTCAGCAAATAACGTCGGCATTAGCTCCTCCTTTTATATTCTTGTGAAGCTCTGAAAATAAAACAAGGAAACCAATTAATGACAATTACCACAATAATAATAAAAAGATGGAATTCCTTCTATTTTGGATAGACACGTTCAGGTGATTAATATGGAGAGATAATTTATTTCTTCTCAAATTATCTAATGAGATAACTAAGGAAAATATGTTCCTCATATTAATACACATCTCCATAGAATTCCACTTGGTGTTGTGGACTTAGAATCCCACCGAGATTCTAACAAATATCATATCCGATTTCGTTCCCACTCCAATCTATAAATACTCCCCAAAAGAAAAATAAATAAATAAATAAATAAAAGAAAAACGAAATGGCCTCAAAATATTTAATTTTCCCTTTGTTCTTGGCGGCTTCAGCCCTCTGTTATTTTTCCACATCGCCGGCGGCGCAAGTCGAAGCCGGCGGCGCGCAGGCGGTGCTTTACTTCACCAGCGCGCTGCCTAGCGGCTCGGCTCCGGTCATCTTTGGCGTTGACGGCGTCAAGGCTCAGCTCAGCGCCGGGCAGAAGTATCAGATCAAAATCAACGCCAACAACGACGTACACGTGTCGGCGGATTATGGCATGAAATTTACTTATTTCGAGTCGTACTCGCCGGGCCGCGATAAGGGCCGAGCCGCCGTGTATTGGAGGATCGATGACTGGGGGTTTGCTATCAGCTACGACAACGTCCATTTTAAGAATGTGGCTCCTTGGGAAACAGAGTGATTATATTTTTATGATTATTATTATTATTATTTTCTGTAGTACGATAGTCATAATAAACAATAAATTGTTCTAAAAAAAATAATAAAATAAGGAAATCAATAAAGAATAAATTTCCCTGTATTAACATTGCAGTTAAAGTTTATTATAGGGCATTTAAATGTATGTGGTAAGTATTTACATATAGCAAACAAATTATGTTTAGTTTTCGATAAAATATAATTTATTATGTATATATCAATATGGTGAATCTGCATTCTACATATATTAAAGTTTAACATAATTTGAAAACTATTAATTTCTCAAAACTCTAATTATTAGCTCCTTAAATTATGGGGATAAAAAGAATTGGGAATTAAAAATTAATTAGACAATATATATCAAATACAATTATATTTAAATATTATAATTAAGTACTACCTCGTTCAATTGCTATTTGCTACTATTAGGACCAAGTGACTCTACGTCAGTTGACATAGATTTTAAATTATTTTGTCCATGGGCTGAACTTGTCACACATGGTTAGTATAGTGCGATTTACGTATCTCGTATAGTTTGTAAGTTATTACATGAGAATATAGGTTTACTCATTGAACATATATGGTTGGTTCCAAACAAAATACTAAGACTAATTGACCAAATAATAAGAGTTAATATTTAACAATGTTCTAAAAATCGATCGAGGCGGCCGATTAATCAGTCTGTAAGGCGGATGCGGTCCAAAACTTATACGATTTTGATGTAAAAGTTTGAAAAATGGATTTTGGTCCATCAAGCAGTTTGAGGTAGTCCGACGTGGTCAAACCTTTGAGGTGGTTAAAAAAATCGGTTAAAGATCGGTGTCTTTTTTATTTTTATTTTTAAACTAGTCCAAAAAAAAAAAAGTTGGGTTTTTAACAAAAAGGGCAAATGACAAATATGCTCATGATAAGGGCACTTAATTAAAAGAGTGACATCCAACTTTTTTGTCATTCAAATAAATCCAGTTTATTCAAACTTATTTGCAAATAAGGAAAATCCTTTTATATATACCAAAATTACCCCCGATTCATTGAAACTCAATTCAACTCCAATTTCACGATTTACACCCCAATTTAACCCAATTTCATCAATTAACCAATTTCAACCATAATTTCAATTTTTACCTCAATTTTGACCCGCCACCACCGGAGACCACCGGTCAGCCGCCGTTAACCGCCAGTCTCCGGCGTTGACCTTTTTTTTTTTTTAACTTTTTTTTTTGAAATTTTTTTTCGGTAGGTTAACCGCCGAGTCTCCGGCTTTGAATTTTTTTTTAATTTTTTTTTCTTAAAAAAATATTTTAATTAATATTAATGTCTTGACTACTAAATTACTGTCTCCAACAGTTGTTTAACTATCGGAGACAGTAATTAAACTGTTAATTGACCTTTTTTTTTCTTCAAAAATATTTTAATTAATATTACTTACTGTCTTGGCTGCTAAATTACTGTCTCCAACAGTTATTTAGCTGTCGGAGACAGTAATTTAACTATTAATTGACTTTTTTTTTTATAATATTTTAATTAATATTACTGTATTTTTTGCTAAATTACTGTCTCCAACAGTTATTTAACTGTCAGAGACAGTAATTTAACAACTAATTGAATTTTTATTTCTTAAAAAAATATTTTTAATTGATATTACTCTCTTGGCTGCTAAATTACTGTCTCCAGCAGTTATTTAACTGTCGGAGACAGTAATTTAACTATCAATTGACTTTTTTTTTGAAATTTTTTTTCTTAAAAAAATTATTTTAATTTATATTACTGTCTTGGCTGCTAAATTACTGTCTCCAACAGTAATTTAACTGTCTCAGACAGTAATATTAATAATATTACTGTTCGGGAAAATAATATTCATAATATTACTGTCCCAAACAGTAATTTAGTAGCCAAGACAGTAATATTAATTAAAATATTTTTTTTCTAAGAAAAAAGTTAACGACGGAATCTGGCCGGAAAAAAAATTCAAAAAAAAATTATTTTCTGAAAAAAAAAATATTTTTTCAAAAAATTATTATTTTCAAAAAAAAATTTATTATTAAGGATGTTAGAGCATAATGGATGGAATTGATAAGAATTATATTATGGAGGGTATTTTAGACTAAAAACACGGGGATGGGTTTATTTGAAAGACTTTTTTTTTGTGGACCAATGTGCATTTAAATACCTTGTGATGGGTCTTTTTGCCATTCGCCCTAATAAAAAATGAGTTAATGTTTTGTTTTGTTTATGTTATTGTTACTTTTAAACAAACTAATGATATATGATTTACAATATTCAAGCATAATTTTTGAATGAAGACGGTTTTTTTTATATATATATTTTGTAAGGATTTTTATTATATTATATTTTTATTATTATTAAAGTTATATTATGTGATTAGGATATATAAATTATATAATTGGGATACAATCATGTTTAAATATTTTTTTTATATATGTTTTGAGTATTTACATATAATATCTAGAAATATATTACATTAAATTTGAAAATTGATTTATTTTCATTTATCACAGTTAATTACCGCCTTGCCGATTAATCGTGAGGCGGTGCCTAAGCACCACCGACTCGATTTTCATCTTTTACAACATTGGTATTTTGTAACATGGCCTATTGAAACATTCAAACTAATTCAAAATTTTAATAAAAATTGAAGTCCACACCCAAATTGATGTATATTACTCGAACTTAGATAGGTTTTAAGATAAAAATTATTTGAAGTTTAATACAAAAAGAATCTAACTACTACATGTAAGCTGCAATCAAGGGCGGAACCAGAAAATTTGATTAGAGGGGACAATTTCTTTTTAAAAAACACTAATGGAAGATTTTTTTATTTGGGAGGTTCGGGAGCCTCGCCACTAATTATAAGTAATAGTTAACAAATTTTATTAAAAATGGTATAACATTTTATATTGTCATGATAAATATGAAGAAAAGGAATATATCAATTTACATGAGAGCATGAAGAAAAATAGAAATAAAAATTAGAGGGTCAAAACTCATATTTACAAAAAATTGTGGGGCTAAAACCTAGATTTTACCAATGGCTGCAATACTAATACATTATTGCATATTGACATTCAACTATTTGGCAAACCCTCATAAGATCTACAATCATTCTTCTCCTCTCATAGCATTAACTTCTATTTGCACCCTCCTCACATTGAACAAAATTACAAATTAAATCTTAATTACATTTTCCAAACAAATCACTAATGAAATCATGCAAAGGCATGCATGCCATTCAAACATTATTCCATTACAACATAATATATATGTATTTATACATATATATACATAGTCAAGCAAGAGTCCACTTCCAAACAAAGTTAAAAAAAAATGTCAACGAATTACGCACATCGCATATTTCGAGTTCTGATTCTTCTCTCACTCAGCGCCGCGTTACTGCGAGGCGAGGCAGCTTCCGCAAGAAAGCTCAGCTTATTAGGACGCAAAACTACGGTGCGTGTGTACAACAACCTTGGAGAAAACATCAACCTCAACCTACGTTGTAAATCGAAAGATAACGATTTCGGCCCCCACTTGCTACAAAACGGGGATCACTTTCAGTGGAAGTTCCGTCCGAATTTCTGGGGGACAACGCTGTTTTCGTGCAACATGCAATGGAAAAACGTGACGGGGGGTTTTAATATTTACGAGGACGCAAGAGATTCCGACAGGTGCGTGAACTGTGTGTGGAGAGTGACCGAGGATGGTGTGAGAGGGTATAATAAGGATGAGAATGGTGTCGAACAAATCTGGTTCCGATGGGTTCCGAAACCCCCGCCAAATTCATTTTCTTACAACGTTAGTATTAATTTATCTTAATTAGGTTACTTTTTGTAGCTTTTTTATTTTTATTTTTTTTTGATCGGTCAAGACAATTATATTTTTTCAATAATATTTTTTTTGGGACAATGTTGTTGTGTTGTTGATCGATAATGCTCGTTTAAACGGCAATATTAAATATTAAGGTTGTTGTATTGACCGGTTACCCAGTCTATTGTCTCTTACGTGCTCGAATGAGCTAGCGAGCTTATTACCCGTTTATCTCGGAGGCATTGTTAAGCTAACTTGGTACTAACGAGCTTTCTTTAAAACGTATCGGGCATGTGGGCCCAATAAATCTCTCTTAGCCCTATTTTGCCAAACTGACCCCTTCAATTATAAAGAAGACCCGATTTTCTGTTGCACCCAAAGAAAAAAAAAAGGTCAATGCATAACTATTCAAATATGCAGACGAATTATGCACGTGGCGCATTTAGCGTTCCGATTACTCGTGCCTTATCGCAAGGCGAAAGAAAGATTTGGCTCAAAACCACTCTCCTTGTGCCTCATGCAGTGATCTGCCGATGCGTTCTTGCACACAATATGTCGAATATATGTTAAAGATTATTCTTTGCAATAACGAAAAAAACGAAAACACAAAAACATACACCACAATAAATTTACCATATTACAAGCTAAAATCTTATAACACAACAAATCTTCAAACAGCCAATGTACAACAAAACGTTAAACTAAACATCACCAAATTTCTTTCTTTCTACTATTGATCATTCCTTCTTGCTTCTATTCAAAATCTCCAATACAAAAAAACCCGTTAAAAAACGATTTCTTTTGAAAAATTTATAGTCTAATGCATCGAAAGCGAATTCAAGTCAAAATTCCCTAATCCATTCCATTCCGATATTAAAAGAAAATCGATTTAGCTTCACTAACAATCTAAAACCATTACAACAAGCCTTGGAAACGAGTTCCAAAACCTAATCTCTAACTATGGCGCAACACTAAATAGAGAAGAAAACGGAAACTCCTCACCGCACTACCCTAAACCCTCTATCCACAAAACCTCGTTACCCGGGCCCACCAACAATTCCTCCTCCAACCTCCACATGCTTCTGCTTTCTCATCTCGACCACCTTCCTATGCGAATTCGAGTGCAAATTGCTCGAGAAGGTCGGACTATTCGCAGGGCGGTACTCCGGTAGCAAACGCCCCGACTTATAGCGGACCCCACAAGCATTGCATAGGGTCTTCGGGCCCATGGGCCCGGCCCGCCACTGCGGGGTTCGGTCCGCCTGGCAGTGCAAGCACCTTCTCCCCATATTATCACCACCACCGCCGCTGTTGCCGCCGCAGCTACTTTTCACCTTCGACTTGTTCTCGACCGAGAGGGGCCGGTGGTGCTGAAGTGGCGGATCTCCGGAGCAAGACCGCCTGGTCCGCCGCCGCCGCTTGCTCCGTGCGCGCACCGGGAAGTTGACCGGAACTTTGAGATGCTCGAAGCAGCTCAAAGCGGTGGTGTAATTGTTTGTTGTGCTGTTTTCGAGCACGGAAACGGGGCTCTTGTGACTGGAGATGAGTTCCGGATTGTCGGATAAGATGCCGAAGCAAGTTTCCACCGCCGGAAAAGCCTCCTTGTTGGATAACCATTCCAGTTCCTCCTCCACAAACTCCTGCATACACACGAGGACATGACTCGGTAAGAACACGTGCAAATTAAGCACCGAGTCAACTCAGTTGACTCAGTTCAAGAACTCCTTCAGAGAGGCGTTTAGATGAAGAAAGATTAAAACTTTACAACACCCAAATGTTCGAATTGAGTCTTGCGTGCGTGACTCGGTCATAACTCGGTTGTACAGTTGAAACGATTATGAGTCCACTCACTAATAATGGTCAATTAAAATTTTTAAAAAATTGTGTTTCTTCAAAATTTCAAATTTTTGGGTTGCACATTTAATTTAATAGTTATTATTGCTCAATAAAATAATGTCAATTGGGGTGAGTACCATGATAAGGATCGGATGTTTTCTAGTGCAATAAAAGTCAAAATATTCAGACATGGGCAATTTGCAAGTGGACACATGTAAAAGAATATTTCCTAGTTATTGTTTTTTTTTTTTATTCTTTTCTAAAATCAAATATTAAAAGATTAAAAAAAAAAAGTAAAACAAATAATAAGCTCAGTGCGCATTTGTCACATTTTATTTTAAAGCTACCAATTCCAATTACGATTTTAATCACCCAATTAAATAATCCTCCAAGGGGCAAATTAGTCCACGCAAAATCTTTCAACACTAATCACAATCATAATCGTAATTACTAATTAAGCAAAAAAAAAACACGAAAAGACAACCAATCACAACTCGCCCGAGTCGACTCAAAAATCGACCGAGTCGCACCGACTCATAAGACAATTTCTCGGCCGGCTTTTTTTTTCTTTTTTTTTTAAATCTTGTTCGAGTTTTACACGTAGAGCAAACTTACAGGAAACAAGCCGTTTCGAGCCTCGTGGCTAAACACCGCCGCCGACGCCGCCGCTGGGTTGGAGGATTCCAAGGAAGAAGAAGATGAAGAAACAGAAACGCCGGCGGCGGCGGCGGCGCCGCCGCCTTCGGAGAAGGTTTTGTGGACTTCTTCGTCTTCGAGAGTGAAGTCGAGAAGGGTATCGTCTATAACGAAACAAGGGTCCTTTGTGTCCAAAAACTCCATATACGAAATGGGTTTTTTTTTCTTTCTTCCGGGTCTGGTTTTGAGGAGAGAGAAAGAGAGAATGAAATGTTAGGTTTAGAGAGAGAGAGAGGAAAACCCCTCTTTCCCCACTTTTCCTTATTAGGATAGTGAGAGATATTATTATCGGAAATTCGAAATGAATTGGATTCAACGAGGAAAAGATTTTTTTTTTTTTTTCTATTTTTTATTTAATGTGTTAATTAATTATATATTTTGGGGTAAATTACAAAAACGCCCCTGAACTTAAGCTAAATAATGAAAATACCCCAACCTATTCGTAATAACCAAAACCCCCCTCTGATTAACTGTTGATCGAGTTTTTTTACAGAAAATGTGTACAGTCTATTATACCTTTTGTTAAATACGTGAGTAATAAAAGAAAATATTTGAATTTGTGTCAAGTCTATTCCCTTGAATCAAAAATAATCCGTGAAAAGTCACACTGTAAGGCCTCGTTTGGTTGGAGAGATTATTTATAATTAACTAAATAATTGGATTTTATTTGATGTTTTGTATTCTCAATAATTTGTTAGATTGACCCGCAAATATTATGTTATCATGAGGTTATATATGCCTTCCAAACATGTTTTTTTATTGGATCTATCCAACAATATAATTGAGTTTCATTAAACTATTTAATCTTATCTTGGATAATCTTATCTTGGCAACCAAACGAGGCCTAAGGGGATTGGTGTACGAACAAAAACAAATCTCAGGTGGTTTTTCGTAATTACGAATAGGTGGAGTGGTTTTTGTAATTTAATCTAAGTTTAGGGGGATTTTTGTAATTTACGCTATATTTTAAATGGATGTGGATTTTTTGACTTTTATATGTAAACTAGTAATTCACCCGTGCGATGCACGGGATCAATTTTACAGAAAAATTTATCGAAAACTTTGAACAATTGAAAAGAAAGAAATTGATTAAGAAAATTTATCGAAAACTTTGAATAATCGATATATAATACAATATAAATAAAAAAACACACAAAAAAACAATTTCCATTATATAAACAAAATGTCCCGCGTGGGTATAACTCAACTGGTTCTTATATGGTAAGTTGGTGCAAGGTCTTCGAATCGAATCATAACAACCGCAGTGTAGGAATCTCAATTCCAATGAGGGTTGGTTTCTTGTGGGACCAGTTCCAAGCCGGCTACCCTATCGGGCCGTTGAGTCTCCATGAATTTGCATTCTTCCACCAAATACTTGTCGGACCAAGAGATGGAGACCCTGTGGGCTAGATATTTCGTCTTTTGGTGCAAATAAAATAAATGATAATAAAATAAAATAAGAAAATTGTGACATAAAAAATAAGATAAATCATTTGACTTAGAATGTTACAACTATCTTTTTCAATTCACTCGAATCTTAAAATAAAAGTGGTGTTTTATAGAACATGCATTGACATCATCTATAACACATAATACCTTGAGAGTAAACATTACACATTTTTTATTGTTCATATGCAATCATAGATACACATTACAAAAACATAAATTATCTAAAATTGTAAAGGAAGACAATACAATTTGTACTGAAATACCTTGGATAAACAAAAACTTCATTGAAGTCGCTAGTAAAATTAGCATAAAGAGCGAACAAAATGTAAATATTGCAAACTAAATATACACAAAAAAAAAACAAATGTGTATCAAAATACACAATTTTTTGTATTTACCTTCATATTCGCTGAATTTCTTTCGTGCACACAACATTGCTAGTAATATTAGTTATATCGATCGATTCTGAGTTGATAAACATATTTATTTCATATTTACTTTTAACTCTCAATTTGCGGCATATAATTGACTATTTCACCCTAATATTAACACTAATACGACACTAATAACTACTATTATTACTAATACTAAAACCAACACTGAAAGTACTAATACCAATTCTCATATTAATATTAAAACCATCACTAATAATACTACTACCAATAGTAATAATAATACATATACTAATAGTAATATTATTACTAATACTAATGTTAATATTAATTCTAATACTAATACTAATGCTAATACTAATAATAATGCTAATATTAATACTTATACTAATATTAATACTAATTCTAATACTAATACTAATACTAATTATAATATTAATACTAATACTAATACTAATACTAATACTAATACTAATACTAATACTAATTATAATATTAATACTAATACTAATACTAATACTAATACTAATACTAATACTAATACTAATACTAATACTAATACTAATACTAATACTAATACTAATACTAATACTAATACTAATACTAATACTAATACTGATACTAATACTAATACTAATACTAATAGGCCAGTACTACTACGAATACAAATACTAATACTAATACGCCAATTATAATATGAATACCAATATTAATACTAATACTCCAATACTAATATGATTACTAATACTAATACTAATATTAATAGGCCAATTCTAATACAAATATTTAATGCTAATAATAATACACCAATACTAATACAAATACTAATAGTAATAGTAATACTAATATGAATGTCAATACTAATACTATTACCAATTATAATACTAATATTAATAGTCATACTGATACTAATACTAATACTAATATTAATGTCAATACTAATACTATTACCAATTATAATACTAATATTAATACTAATATTGATACTAATACTAATATTAATAAGTCAATACGAATACGAATGATTTATTCCTTTATAATATGATAATGCATTAATAAAATAAAATTAATGTAAAATTATAAAATAATATTATTATATTGTTTAATTTATTTTTTTAATATTATTATAAAAGAAAACTAAATTTGAAAATATATTATTATAAAAATTTGAGTGTTCTAAATTTATTTAAAACGTGAGATTTAAAATATTTTGAATATTATTTAAAAAAGTACTAAATTCAAAAATATATAGGTATAATAATAATAAAAAAAAAAGAGTATTCATACTAAATTCAAAAAATATATTTCAGAAAATTAAACTATAAAAAATATAATATTTTCAAATTTATAGAATATTGAATGCATGAAATATAATATATATGTGGTAATTATTTAGTGATTATGCAAATGTGAAATAGGAAAGAACTTAAAAACATACCTAAATAAAAATGCCAACTAATCAATTGATGAATCCACATCATCAATTGAACTCCAACTAAGCAATTTGGAGATATGACATCATCATTTGCCACATGTCAATCATTGAGGGCATAGATCCTCTTTTTATATTATATATATAGATAAAGATTATTTCTAGTTTTTATTTATTTTTTAAGTTTCTTTTATAGTTATACCATATATACCTTTAATTTTTTTTTGCTCTAAGTTCTTCCTAATTTCCCTCCCTATTTATCTCATTATCTGTTATTACCTCGAGTTACAACCCTAAAAAATAGTAACCAATCATTCTACAATCTACACGCTTTCTCACAGTCTAAAAATATAATCAATGGCGTTATTTCTTTTCACGTATATTTTATTATTATTATTATTATTATTATTATTATTATTATTATTATTATTATTATTATTATTATTATTATTATTATTATTATACATATATTGCTTCACTAATGGGTGGAGTAATGACGTCAGTCATATATCCGGGTGATTGGCAATTAATCCGTACAATCATATATGTATATTGATAGGTCTTGTTGATGCACATTAATATATATGTATATTATTAATTATAAATAATGTTTCTCGAGAATATTAATTGCATATTGTATACGACAATTCACATTGAATTGAAGTTATAATAAATAATTGATAATACAGTTGGAACAATCTATAAACACAAAACAAATATATATAGATGTATCAAAAATTAATAAAAATATATATTATCGCACCAAAATCAAAATATTTATATTTAGGATACTCCATAAAGATATGAATACATAGAAAATAAAAATATTAGAATAACTAACAAACATAATTGCAAAATGTAATAAACTATTCTATGTTCGTAACTTTTATTATATTTCTTATGGGGTCGAACGATAACGAATATGTATTGCCAATAATAAAATGATTCGATGTACAAAACGAACTCCAACCAATTGTGAGGTATATCCCGCGTGATTTATTTTTTGCTTCATACAAACTAATTTTATTCAACGAACCCTCTTCGTATTCAACATGGATATATTTCTTGGCAACCAATCCAGCAGTCTCGGTGAAAGTTTTGCGCAGATACTACAACGTAATTAAAATGAAAATTGTTAATAAAAGTACAATCACATTAAAACGCATCTTTTGAATAAGAAAAATATATATAATAAATAACGTACCAGTTTTTGCATATCATAACGTGTAAATATTTTTGTAAAATAACATATCGAGCAATTATCCACCGCTTCAACATCATCAAAATTGAGATTATCACATATTAAATAACCAATCACATGAATCACACCTCCATGTGGATTCATTGGTCCAACACTGATTTGTAGGAATACATCGTTCATGTATAAAAGCTTCATCGCATAACCCACAACAAAAGAAAGATTTGAAATCTTCCATTTCAGTCATCCCACATACAATGCAAGATCCAGAGCGTGGAACAACTTTGATTGATTCCCTACATGAGACGCACATACATGGATCGAAATTATGATCAAAATACGCGTTGCAAAGAACACATTGTTTGGACTGAGCGCAAACAATTTTTTTTATCTTCATAAAGTACGCACGACTTTATTTAATAAACTGCATGAAAAAAAAGAGTATATTAAAATTAAAACCCAAGAGAAAGAAATACAAATAGTACTAATATGTATATATAAAAATAATTATGAATATAAAAGTATGCATATATAATTATAATAATTAATAAGAAATGATAAAAAAAATGTAATATGAAACTGTATAAAACGAACATTGTGAATTTGTAATCGAATGGTGGTAGAAAAAAATGAAATGAACATTGAGGGGTTTATATAGTATTGAAAATGAACTTAATTCTATGGAAAAATTAAAAATTCAAAAGATTTAGTAAATGAAATCAAATCAAACAAATATTGGAAACAACCAAAAAAAAAAAAAAACTTGTGGAAAAAAAATCTTGCAATATAAGAACATTAAATATAAAGATACGATTTTTATTTTTTACCATTCAATTTTGAATTAAAGTATAAATTAAATCAATCAAAGATGATATGAAGGAATCTTGGAATATTAATGATTACTTTATATTAGTGATTTAATATTTCATTAGGTAAAGTTTAAATAAATAACCCAGCCGAATGTGGGGGGTTTACATCCGCTTCGTTCGTGCAGGGTTGTAGTTGTATGTATGTGTATCTGTATCTAATATGTATATTGTTGATGTAGTATGAATAAGATCTATTTATGGACTTGTGATCGTATTTATGTTTCCATATTAATAAATATAATATATAATTCGTTCTATAATTCGGATGATATTATTATATATTAAATAGTGTTTTCCAAATATACAACCAACTAATGCATTTAGAATTAATTCACCGTGCATTGCATATTTATTAAATAATATAATTATTTTTAATTTGAAATACGGTATAATAAAAATTATATAAAAAAATAGTGTATATTTATTAAATACTTCAATTAAAAACTAAAATATTTTTTCATTATTATTTTTAATGGAATGGATATTCGAATATTCTAAAATATTGAAAATTAAAAATAAAAAAAAACAACATATTGCTCTATTTTAATATTTTAGTATTTAAACAAATATTTTTTTTATGAAAATTATTTGAATATTCGTAAAAAAATTGAGTTTCATGAATTTATTTGAATAAATATATTTTGAAATACTGAAAATATAAATAAGATTTATTTATTTCGAATTTATATAATATTAACTTTGGAAATAATATATATACATGTGGTAATTATTAAATGATTGTGTAAATGTAAAATAGGAAAAAACTTAAAAACATCCATAAATAAAAATGCCACCTAATCAATTGAAGAATCCACCTAATCAATTGAACTCCAACTAAGCAATTTTGACAAATGACATCATAATTTGCCACATGTCAATCATTGAGGGCATAGATTCTCTTTTTATATTATATATAGATAATATATGAATTTCCTTGTACACCTAACGAGGGGGAGTTATAGCCTGTTTTGCTTTTTATCTGCACTCTTGCAAAAATATTAATTAGTGTTGGACCATTATTACTTATTAGGTTTTACTTTATTTTTATTTTTAAGAAATTGTCATAATAGATAAGACAAGTGGTGGTGGTAATATTTTCATATGCCATGTTTGGACTATAGAATTTTTCTATATTTGAGATTTGGATTTCAATAATCAATACTATTGACTATTAGGGTTTCAAGATTTTTTAAGTGTGGAATAATATTTTCTACAATTCCACAATTTTGATTTTCAAAATTTTTTAGATAGAAATTGAAATAAATATAAGATTTTAATTTTGATTCCATTTTAATTTCAAAAATTCCAAAAAAAAAAATTGTATTATAGTATCGTTTTTATTATGTATGTTAATATTATAGGTAGGGCTGACAATCGGGTCATGTGAGTCGAGTTTGAGTTGACCCAATTTCACATATTATTGGGCCTTGTTACTATAGGCTTAAGTTCACATACCATTGGACCTCAGTTTAAGCTCGACTTCCGATTTATGTCGCCTCATTAATATAGAATTGCTAATCTGCGATGAGTAAAAAAAAAAATCAATGATAATAAGTGATAAACAAGATTTATTTCAATTTAAGTCAATCCAAAGAAACCATAAACAATATTTGCAAGTTGATGGAAAAACTTACGGACAATATTGAAAGAAGTAAAAAAACATTACTAACTCTTATTATTGGAAATGTTTTGTATTCTCAAATTCGGTGATAAATTTTCTCCAATTGAGTTTGGGTGGGTACGTTGCATTTGCTTCCTATTTTACCTATTGCCACAACCACAACTTATTTCCTTTTACTTTTGACTTTTTTTTTACAAAATAAAATAACCTTATACCGTTTTAACTTGTATGTTAAGCCATATTATTAAAATAATAAATATATTATATATTGTATTATTAATTTAATCGGTCGGGATCTTATTAGGGTTGAGCTATAGTAAACTTGAGTTGGGCTCATAAATAAATTGAGTTTAATAAAATGGCTCAAACTCACCAGACTTACTAAAAAATAGGTTCGACTCAAATATAATCGAGTTAAGCCATCGGCTTCGGTTAGGTCCAACTCAATTGCCGGTCCTAATTATAGGTGAATAGTAAAATTAATTTTCTTATTTCAATTGCCTTGTCCAAAAAAAATCAAATTTTAGAACTATTTCTTTTCATTCCACTTTTTGAAAATTGATTTATGATTTTTTTTTTCTCTTTTTTTTAGACTATAATTGGACAGTTTTAACTTTCGAGCCTTTTGATATTTTGTAAATAATTTATTTTGTATGTTTCTTTAAATATTATTCTATAAAATTTCTCCACAAAACTCAAACTATAATATTGTTTTATTATTGGTTCAAACTTGTAAATCAGTCAATTTAGACCAATTTGACCTAAATAAACGCAGTTATAATTCTTTACGAAACTAATTACAACAATGTAACATTAAGGTGATATTTGCAAAAAATTGTAGAAATAGATTATGGACTTTTTTTTCTCATAATCTATTTCAGGTGCTTGTAAAAATAAAAATCAATTTATACTTTTGCTTCTCTTAAAATAAACTGCTTTAAGTTGTAAAATAAAATACACATGTGAACCTGTTTTTCAATTTAAATTGATTTACGAGTGTATTTGCAAACACCGCTAACTTCTAAAACGAAGCATCAAAAACTAAGTTTAATTTATAATTATTAGCTTCTGTTTTCAAATAAGCAAAAAATAGTACCAAACACGCCCTCTTATCGGGTTTCTTGAATATTTTAGAGGATGCATGCTATGTGGGTCCTACACTACACACACCTTTCAATTTTGTCACGTTAGTAATAGTTGGAGTGGGTGCAACTACTTTTCCAAATAACATGTGCCGCTCACGTGGAATATAAGGAAAAGTCGTTTCCTTTTACTAATCAAATTCTCTAATAAAGTATACAATAATCGAAATTAATTTAATTTGGCATATGCTTATTCTTGTGATCTCCTCAAATTTCAACACTCATGTGAGACACGTAGGCCAAACTATTTGGCTTCTTGCTAATTAATATATTTGCCAATCGTTATTATAATTATTACTAACTAATAATGTATTTCAATTATTGATTTTTTTTTGGCACATATCTTCTTAATATATTATAGGCTACATCCATATACAAACAAGAAAATGTAGTAAGTTATTACTAAAATATATATATATATATATATATATATATATATATATATATATATATATATATATATATATAAAGATACTAATATTTAGTTATATATACTAGTTTTTAAATGCTACATATGGTATGTTGGATTTGATCATCAATTGATCAAGATAAGTGGTTGTGATGATAAAGAAATTTGAGAAGTATCATGTACGTAACTAATTGTATATGCACTGGATGATTGATCACATGAGAATATGGCACTCATGACGCGCGTGCTGAAAACTTGGAGATGAAGCTAACTTCTCGGAGGATATAAAAGGATGAGTAGTCGTCCTTAGTTAGTGGAGAGAGAGAGAGAGAGAGAGAGAGAGAGAGAGAGAGAGAGAGAGAGAGAGAGAGAGAGAGAGAGAGAGAGAGAGATTTGTCTAAGAAAATCTCTGTAGTTTGATTTTCTTGTTGATCGTTTTGTAAACTCTTGTTCCTACTGTAGTGGAGAGAGAGAGAGAGAGAGAGAGAGATTTGTCTAAGAAAATCTCTGTAGTTTGATTTTCTTGTTGATCGTTTTGTAAACTCTTGTTCCTACTGATTGGATAAATATCATTTATCCTCCAATTGTTTTGTGTTCTATTTCAGTTAATTCATTAAATTTCATATTAAATTTCTTATACTACGGTTTTCTTGTTTGCTCTGATTATATATGTGCACGAACTGTTCTTGATCGTGGTTTCTTTTGATCGACTATTTGTGCTGACTCGAGTTTGATTCTTTACTTACACACTTTTACATGCATGTGTATAAAATAAGTATGATTTTATGCAATAACCTACTAAAATTCATTATATGTAGCATATAACAAATTCATTAAAGTGCTCATTATAAGTTTTCATGCTTACTTTTGTTTTTTAGCCCTTGTTAAAAGGGGTATGATTGAGCACTCTATATAATAGAAAAATATGTGATGACAATTAAGATATTTAAAATTGTATAGAGGTGAATCCATGTGATTAGACTTACACCCAAATGGACGATCATATGAGCCAAATTATGTGTGGTCTTGTGTTGAAAGAGAAAGATACTTGGGTCAAATTAAGTTAAGAGGCGACAAAAATAAAGGATTACATTGTGTCCCACTATTTGATTTTGTTTCTACAAAGTAAGATTTCTTGGCCACATCTTCTTTTATTGTAATATTGCTTTAATAATTGTTGATTTTTTTTTCTTTTCCAAATTGATATTAATTTTGTAGATTATATCTTATGTACATAAATTTTTCTTTTTCAATTTATCACGGGATTATTGTTGGTGTGTCGTGGCGTGGCGTGTCCATCACGTTCAAAAATTGTCTGATGTGAATTTTACCTCGAAGTGGAAATCGGACGAAACAGATCGAAATAAGCGATATTACCAAAAAAAATTCAAAAGTTTTTATAAAAAAACTATGGTTCAACTTTTGGAAGATTTTGTAAATAACAAGTTCACAGGCCAACATTGCACCACTTATTACAGAACAATAGCTGTCATTAAATTACTACAACTAACTTTTTATCATATATACTAAAGTACGAGTCTAATTTAGGTTAACTTGTTTGATAGGAATGTATTGATGTAATATCTTACTAAGGGTTAATGGCAAAAAATTCCCTAAACTTTGGTTGTTTTTGCAATTTAAGACAAAGGACAGGTGAAGAAAAACTCGAAAAGCTCGTTTCTTTCTCATATAACCACGTACATTCCTTGCCCTCTTGGCTCTTCTTCATTTTTTCTATCCTTCATTAGATATGCGTATGCCGGAGCCAACATCGGCGGCAGCAGCTTCACAAATAATGCCTTCGACTTGGAGACAAATAATTTAAGGAAGCAACACATATTGCAACTGAAATATTCAATTGGTTGTCTAAAAACGGATTGAACCACTTCATTTCCATCCAAATTGTTTTCGAAGGAAAGTATCACATGGTGCAAAGTGCCAAATTTTCAATTTAAGGGTGCAATATGTCAAATGAATGTATTTGGAGGGTGCAAAATGCCAAGTACCTCCAGCCCATTCGTAAAAACAAAAGATTTATCCTATTTGAAGGCTTAATTTTAATTTACACCCTCGAAATGTACCATTTGCCACTTTACCCCCAACAATTTCTCCTGCTCCTCAAAAGCCCACAGAAACGGAGACCGGAAATAATTTATGGCACTTTGCACCTTGAAACATGTTTAATCGAAACATGTTTAATCGTTCAAATTGTATCCTAGTTTATTTTTCGACCAGAATTTCCGTCGTTTATATAATTTCTGATAGTCTACAGATCATTTTTGCTCAAAAATACATTAGTAATTTGCACCATGAAGAAAAAATCCATTCAATCGGACCATGTTGACAATCAGAAAATAAGTAAACCACATAAACTTATGTCCAGAAGATAAATTATGGTGCAATTTGAATAATTAAACATGTTTTGAGGATGCAAAGTGCCATTAGTTATTTTTAAGGGTGCAAAGTGCTAAAGTGGTATATTTGGAGGGTGCAAAGTGGAATTAAGCCTTATTTGAAATAACCAAAATAGATCCCCAATTGCGCCGTACACAATCCACGCAACCATGGAGGAAAACCCCCAAATTCCAGAAGAACAGAGCACAGAATCATGGCCCCGACAAGCCTGGGCCCACCTTGAATCCGTACGCGCCGCCGCTCCCCTCATCCAGTGCATCACAAACTTCGTCTCCATGGATCTCGTCGCCAACGTCCTTCTCTCCGCCGGCGCCTCGCCGGCGATGATACACTCCGTTGAAGAAATCCCGGAATTCACCCCCAAAATCCACGCGCTCTACATCAACGTGGGGACACTCACCCCGGACTGGCTACCGGCGATGAAGATGGCGGCGGAGGTGGCGAACCAGTGCAACAAGCCATGGGTGCTTGACCCAGTCGCCGCCGGAGCTTCAAGTTTCCGTCTAAGGGCTTGTTTGGATCTGCTGAAATTGAAGCCCACCGTTGTCAGGGGAAATGGTTCCGAGATTATGGCTCTCTTCAAGGGCTCTGTCGATCAAACTTCAAAGGTATATATATATATATATATATATATATATATATATATATATATATTTGCTAGAGTAAAATCTCGATAAATCAATTAAATAATGGTTTCTCTCGGTTCTGACTCGGTGAAAACGTGTTAAAATTATTAACTCGATAATTTAATAATTTACTAAATTAATAGAATTTCCCGAGTCCCGACTCTATTAATTTATAGAGGTTGTATTAATTTATAGAGGTTTAACTGTATATAGAATTCAATTTGTAAACTATCTCCCCCACCAATCATCCTTTCCGTTTTTGGTAGGGTCCGGATAGCACGCACGACTCAACCGGTGATGATGTCATTGGAGCGGCGAAGTCGTTGTCCCGATCCACCGGAAGTGTAGTAGCGGTATCCGGAGCGGTCGACATAGTCACGGACGGTGCTCGTGTGGTGGGGTCCGCAAACGGGGTCCCCATGCTGCAAAAGATAACGGCAACCGGATGCTCCGTCACCGCCCTAATAGCCGCCTTTGTAGCCGTCGACCCGTCACATCCGTTGGAGGCCACTGCAACCGCATTGTCCATCTTCGGGCTTGCCGGAGAAGTGGGCATGGGTCGGGCCCGTGGGCCGGGTTCGTTGCGGGCCGAGTTGATCGATGCCCTTCACGGGTTGGATCGGGATACCGTGCATCGAATGGTGAAAATCGGGAATGTGTAGTGATTTACAAGTTAGTGTATGAGTTTTATTTATAGAGATTTTATGATGGGTTTATTGCAATTAGTACTAATGTGTTATGTGGAATTGCTAACAAATTACCCATGTTATTTTTTTTTGGCAAAAACCACCCAATAATTCAAAAAAATTAGCACACAACCCAAGAGAGGTACTAATTGCTAAAAAAAAAATGTAGGGTTGTTTTTGCAAAAAAAAAACATAGGATAATTTGTAGCAATTTGATATAACACAAGGGTACTAATTGCAATAAACTCATTTTATGATGGTACAATAAATGATGAGATAATTTATATGGAAGTGTACTTTTTCATGTTATAAGAGAAGTGTTTTGTTGTTTGAGAATTACATTTTCTTGCAATGTTGGATTTTTTAGTGAAATATTAGAAAATATGTATTGACAAAACATATTTATTTTCTTTCTTTTTTTTGGCAAACATGAATATAATTAGGGTAAATTCCACTTTACCCTCTGTACTTTGGTTGGATATTACTTTACCCCCTTATACTCTCAATTGCATCGATTTGCCCCCTTATACTTTGGTTCGATATCATTTTACCCCCTTCTACTATCAATTCATCGATTTGCCCCCTTGTACTTTGGCTCGATATCACTTTACCCCCTTGTACTCTCAATTGCATCGATTTGTCACCTGTACTTGAAAAATTATCTCCATGTGGCCATCGCCGTTAGTTTTCACACCATTGGCCTTAACACCGTTTGATCTAAGTTTGAAAATTGCAAAAAAACCACACCTCCCAGTTTAAATAATTATTAATAAAATAAAAAATAAAATAAAAATCGTGGCTGGCGTGGACTATGTTTTCTCGCTGTCTTGAATTTTTTATTTTTTTTATTTTTTTTAATTTTTTTAATAATTATTTAAACTAGAGGGGTGACATTTTAGTAGTTTTCATACTTAAATCAAACGGTGTTAAGGTCAAATATCTGAAAACTAACGGCGAGGGCCACATTGAGACAATTTTTCAAGTACGGGGGGCAAATCAATGCAATTGAGAGTAGATGGGGGTAAAGTGATAACGAGCCAAAGTACAAGGGGGCAAATCGATGAATTGAGAGTACAAGGGGGTAAAGTAATATCGAACCAAAGTACAAGGGGCGTATCGATGCAATTGAGAGTATAAGGGGGTAAAGTGATACCCAACAAAAGTACAAGGGGGTAAAGTGGAATTTACCCATATAATTAAGGGTAAATAGCATTAAACCACCTGAACTTTTAAGTTTTTGCGGATCACCTCCTGAACAATTTTTTTTTGCACGACTTTACCTGTACTCAATTAATTGTGCCACTTTGCCCGTTTCCAGGTCAAAATGACCGGTTATGAATCCATGTGCGCTGCACATGCGAAATCCAGGCTATTTTTGTCTTTTCCATTTAAAAATCCCTAATTACTTTAATTTTCTCTCCATTTCTCTCTTATCTCCATTATATTCCTACTTCAATTAGCTAGAAATGGTGTTATTTTCTTTATGTAAAGATGGACGATTGTTAAGGATGATGCAGTCGCTAGAAAAATGGTGAAGTTCATCGAAGTCGGCACAATCGAAGTGTCGAAAGAGGCGCAAAATAGAGCAGCCACCATTTTTGAAATCATTTCCCTTAGCTGCTGCGAAAGTGATGACAACAAACTCGAGAATTTCTTCGAATACAACCATAATCTAATGGCCGAAAGGTGGAAGAAACTCAGAGAAGCTATCAAGAACAACAAACTCTTTCACGTCGCCAAATAAATTGTATATTTTTATTATGAATTAATTTATTTGTTTTAGTTAATATTTGAAAGAGATATGTTTGGGAATTTGTTTTGATAGAGAGATTTTGGGAGATTTGATTTGATTTAATTAAGGGTATTTTTGCCATAATAAATATGATTTAATTAAGGGTATTTTTGCCATAATAAATATTATTAATTTATTAAAATATTAAATATTAACTTGGATTTATACACATAAATTATAATATAGAGGGACCTATAGCAAATTGCCCCTACAAAATAAGCTATTTATACTACAAGGAAGATTAATGTCCAAAGAGTTACAAGAGTGTACTTCAATTAAAGACCATTAATAGTTAGTAACTCTTTATTAATTGGACATCCACTTTATGCATATTCAATGCATTTACAACAAAGACAATATATTATATTGCCTAAATAAAGCAAAATCATACCAAACGCATGCATTAAAGAACCTTGTACATGAAATATATATATATATATATATATATATATATATATATATATATATATATATATATTCACATACATGCATATTAATTAGCGAAAATTAGCAAGACTCCACCCATCTATGAAATATTGTTAAGAAAAACCCTCCCCGAAAATAATTAGAGAAAATCCCCTTAATTTATACTCTAACTAATTACTCTCTCCGTTCCTAAATAATTGTCACTTTTCACTTTTTACAAAGATTAAGAAACTCAATAAATATATCTTGATTTTAAAAAAATCATATAAAAATGACTATAACAACCTTTATTATTTAATGATTTATAAGAGAAAATTAATGAATCGAGTTTCATTAATAAGGTTAAAACAAGAAAAATGCATTTAATGCAGTATTGAAAATCTAAAGTGACAGATAAAATGAAACAAAAATATTTTTAAAAAGAGACAGTTATTGTGGAACAGAGGGAGTATTAAATATAAAAATCCATTACTACCCTTATAACCCTAATCATTTCTCATTTATTCGGATTTCACGCCCCTCTCTCTCTCTCTCTCTCTCTCTCTTTCATTCATTTTCCCAGCCCTTCATCACCCGGCCTACAATCCGACGTCGCCCGAGGAGTAAGCAATCATCCACCGTCGCTCAACCTCTCCGTTCCAATCTGACGCCACCATTTGATAAGCAAAGTGTGCTCCGACACACCAAACTCGTCATTGTGCGACCAAGTAGTGAGATATGACCCGCGTTCGAAGGGGGCGGACTTTTTTGGTCGAGTACTTGGGAATTTTATATTGTCTAAATTAATTCGAGTTTGTTGCCCATAATCACCAAGACACCAACGGCAAAATTCCTAAGGGGCCGGACTTTTTCTTCGAATACTTTCATGTTTTATATACTGTCTAACGCTTAGGAATTTTATGGTTGGTGATTATGGGCAACAAACTCGAATTAATTTGCTACTGTTAATCTGTTTTTTACAAACATTTATTCGGCAGATTATTATTATTATTATTATTATTATTATTATTATTATTATTATTATTATTATTATTATTATTATTATTATTATTATTATTATTATTATTATTATTATTATTATTATTATTATTATTATTATTATTATTATTATTATTATTATTATTATTATTATTATTATTATTATTATTATTATTATTATTATTATTATTATTATTATTATTATTATTATTATTATTATTATTATTATTATTATTATTATTATTATTATTATTATTATTATTATTATTATTATTATTATTATTATTATTATTATTATTATTATTATTATTATTATTATTATTATTATTATTATTATTATTATTATTATTATTATTATTATTATTACTACTATTACTATTATTATTATTATTATTATTATTATTATTATTATTATTATTATTATTATTATTATTATTATTATTATTATTATTATTATTATTATTATTATTATTATTATTATTATTATATTATAATTATTATAATTATTATTATAATTATTATAATTATTATTATAATTATTATTATAATTATTATTATAATTATTATTATAATTATTATTATAATTATTATTATAATTATTATTATAATTATTATTATTATAATTATTATTATAATTATTATTATAATTATTATTATAATTATTATTATAATTATTATTATAATTATTATTATAATTATTATTATAATTATTATTATAATTATTATTATTATTATTATTATTATTATTATTATTATTATTATTATTATTATTATTATTATTATTATGATTATTATTATGATTATTATTATGATTATTATTATGATTATTATTATGATTATTATTATGATTATTATTATGATTATTATTATGATTATTATTATGATTATTATTATGATTATTATTATGATTATTATTATGATTATTATTATTATTATTATTATTATTATTATTATTATTATTATTATTATTATTATTATTATTATTATTATTATTATTATTATTATTATTATTATTATTATTATTATTATTATTATTATTATTATTATTATTATTATTATTATTATTATTATTATTATTATTATTATTATTATTATTATTATTATTATTATTATTTGATAGATCAGGCGGAGGATGACGCGGACAAATAAATTTGCACAGGCTGGACCCTTAATTGACTATGTGTTCAATAGTCGATTAAGCTTTAATCGGTTATGTTCAGTAGTCGAATAAGGTTAATTGATTTCAATTTTTAATTTTGTTTTGGATTTTTTATTTATTGATTCCGATTTGTATAAATCAATTATTATTTTTGTATATTTTTTGTTTTTCTAAAATATAATTGGATTTGCATTTTCTTTTGTAGTTATGATTTGTTATTTTTAGTAGTCAGATTCTTAAATTGACTATGTTTCATAGGCGATTTCCTTAATCGACTATGAAGTATAATCGATTAATTTATCAGATAGAGAAAAAAAATTAAATAAAAATAAATAAATAAATAAAAATTAAAGAATTTCCTTAATCGACTATGCTTCATAGTCGATTAATAAAACTAATGCAGAAAAAAGTTAAAACAAAAAGACAAAAAAATAAAAAATAAAATAAAAAAATAAAAAAAATAATAATAAGAAAAATTGTTGATGACTAGCTCGTGACACAATGATGATGCAAGCGTGTAATGTAATAATAATGTCAACGGGGGCATAATTGGAAAAAAATAGTGGTTAAAAGTGGAGTAGATGTTTTCTTAAATGGTGCAAAATAGTTTTGACATTTCCCTATTAAACGAAGTATTGAGGGGTTATATTAAAGAGCCCTGCTAATTAAGGCAATCTCCATGAAAATTTATTCCCAAAATTATGTTTTCACATACACACTAGTACTTACCAATAATGAAGACCATATTTGCATATGAGCCCCTTACAACTTGCACTGTAAAAAAAACAGAAATCTTTGATTCTTTTGTACTTTCACTTTCATCAATGGCGACTTACACCAAGTTATGTGTTTTCTTGTTCATGATGATGGCTTTCGTCGGCGGTTCAATGGGTGATCAATACATGGTCGGAGATTCTTCCGGTTGGAATAGCCAAGGCACCGATTACAAATCATGGGCATCCACCATACAATTCTACGTCAACGACGTAATTTGTAATATTCTTATTTCTCTCTCTTTCCTCGAATTCAATACTTATCACACACACACACACATATGTAGCACGAGCACGACGTTAAATTCCGTGTTTTGATCAAAACGCTTTGACGCAAAAAGCACAACATTCAAACTAACTCAAGTCCGCTATAAAAGTTGAAGCTCGCAGCAATTAACTTCTAGTATCGAATAAAATTTCTAGTTGCTCTAACCCCATCGATTAATTTCGTAAGTAGTGACTAAATAAGAAGAGCACGATTTTGTCCGTAAACATTATAAATTAGGACATAATTATTATGAAATTAGGGGTATTGTTGAAAAATCACATATACTACCCTATTTTAACAAGTTTAGTACTAGATCTATTTGTTAACTAAATAATTAATTAGTTAGTAGAAAGTTAATCAAATTCAGTCTAGTCTAATCTAATTCGATACCGATAGACAAACGAGACCTAAATATATCATTATAATTTTAATATTTACACGCTCTGCGGTCTTACTTTATACTCTCTTTTTTTTTCTTTCTAATTATGTAAAACTCACAACTCATATTTTTTTTTTCGAAAACCTAATGCAGTTTTCAACTACAACCCCCAAATCCACGACGTGATGCAAGTGTCAAAAGGCGACTACGAGGAATGCATCGCCGGGAATCCACTCGCCTGGTACAAGAGCGGAAGCGATACGGTGCAGTTTTTCGCTTCCGGAAACTTCTATTTCATCTGTAGCTACCCGGGCATGTGTCCATCGGGGCAGAAGGTTGAAATCAACGTCTTGTCGAGGAACACAACCGATAACCCCACTCCGATGACGCCACCTCTCTCCACTCTAGCGCCGCCACATGTCCACCCTTACTATTGGGGGTTCGATAATGCAGCATCAACAAATCCACTATGTTTCCACCACCACTTCGCTCTTCTCGTTTTCGCTTCATGCGTTTTGTTTTTGAACCTGCAATAGGGGATTTTTTTTTTATGAATTATTAGGATTTTTGTCTTTGCCGATACGATAATTACTCGACTTCTTGGAGTTTTTACTAGTTATTAACAAGTTTTCGATCAATTAAGGATGTCTTAATTACCCCTTAGTGCCTTTTTTTTTATCATATGTTTCCCACTTTAATTATGTCATTAGTGGTACGTACGAACAACCATGAAATAGAGAAAACAAATTGTGATTTCAAATATTTTTTATAAAATAAATAAATCTACACAGAAACATATATCTGCACATATTAGTAATGTAATATTAATGCATTTGAAATTAAACATGTAAAAATTTTTTGCACGTCCCTGCCGCCGAGCTTATTACGACCGAGCTCCTCGGCGGAGCGCTCGCGTGGATTGAAGCATAAATTCATTGTGCGTCAATTCCTTGGTCTGAGCCGCCGATTTGGGGGCGATGTATGCCGAGAATTACTGAATTGATTGGGGGTGGCGGAGGAACAAATAACAGAGAGAGAGAAGTCCAGAACCTTTTTGGGAGAAATAATAAGTATTGGAAAGAAGAAATATGGAAAGACACCTAAAATAACCACTGTGATGAAATTGGTTTTGTCGTAAGAAAACAATTCTCGTCGCAACACATTGCCGGTGAATTGTTCAAAATATCACGTACATCTTCTTATGACAATTTCATAGTATTGTCATCTAAAATATAATTTATGTGACGAACTATTTTTTCATCCCATAAAATGTTCATTTTTGTGACAGACTTTGAATTTTGTCATAAAACATACCTACTAGTGTGACGAAACTATCTCCCCCACCAATCATCCGTTCCGTTTTTTTGGTAGGGCCCGGATAGCACGCACGAGTCAACCGGTGATGATGTCGTCGGAGCGGCAAAGTCGTTGTCCCGATCCACCGGAAGTGTAGTAGCGGTATCCGGAGCGGTCGACATAATCACGGACGGTGCTCGTGTGGTGGGGTCATGGTTCGCTGGAACGGCGTCGGAACGGTCGGAACGGCCGTTCCGGAATCCGTAACCAGAACGGTAATTGCACCGTGACTCGTCGGAACACCGAGAAATCGGTGGGATGGGCGAGACAGAGCCACGGAACGGCCCCGATGCGGCCGGAACGGTGCCGGAACAGTGAAAAAGAATTTGGAAAGAAGAAAAAACAAATTTAACTAAAAAAAAAAAAAGGAAAAAAAATATAAAAGAAAAAATAAATAAATAATATGATGGTGGTGGCCACGTTAGATAATGAAGATTCCCCTGAATCACAAATCTTTGGCCTCATTCTTCAATTATATCCTACACAATTCTAGCTCGGTGTTCTACTTAGTATTAATATTTCTTATATTTTCATAATATTTTTTGTAATATTTATTTTTTAATTTGTAATAATATTTTGCATATTATTGAATTGTAATATTGTTATTAAAAACATATTTGAAATATATTGTATTTTTTTAACAATTTAATTAAAATGTGCCCGTTCCGACCGCGACGCAGCCGCGACGTTGCAACGGAACTGGAACGGCAGTGTCCGCGACAATGCACTGTTCCGTTCCGGCGAACCATGGGTGGGGTCCACGAACGGGGTCCCCATGCTGCAAAAGATAACGGCAACCGGATGCTCCGTCACCGACCTAATAGCCGCCTTTGTAGCCGTCGACCCATCACATCCGTTGGAGGCCACTGCAACCGCGTTGTCCGTATTCGGGCTTGCCGGAGAAGCGGGCATGGGTCGGGCCCATGGGCCGGGTTCGTTGCGGGCCGAGTTGATCGATGCCCTTCATGGGTTGGATCGGGATACTGTGCATCGAATGGTGAAAATCGGGAATGTGTCGTGATTTCGTCGAGAATATTCGAGTTAGTGTATGAGTTTTATTTATTGAGATTTTATGATGGGTTTATTGCGATCAGTACTCCTGTGTAATATCGAATTGCTAAGGAATTGCCCCATGTTATTTTTTTGGCAAAAACCACCCAATAATTCATTTTTTTTAGCACACAACCCCTTAACAGTACTAATTGCTAAAAAAATTAAATCATAGGGGTGTTTTTGCCAATAATTTATAATAAGCGGTCATTTATAGCAAACCGATATAACACAGTGGCACTAATTGCTATAAACTCATTTGCAAAAATTAATATACTTAATAAAAGATACAAATACTCACTATGTGCCAAAATATTTTTCATCTTATAGATTTTTTTGTTTTAAATTATTCGCCACCTTAATATTTTGATGATGCATTAATTGCATTTATTTTCTCGATTTTGCTATTTGTCACTCGTAATTAACTCAAAATAGAAACATTCGAGATATAATTAACGATAAGTAACTTTAGCCACTTCCTAAGTGTTTTGTTATATTCATGCATATTTATTGGAATAAACCTTTTAATATACGAGCAATAACCTAAAACGACAAATATTTTAGCACATATGGAGTCTTGTTTGGCGGCCGATTAATCGGTCACCGAGGCGGAGGCAGTCCCAAACTTTTATGATTTTGGTGTAAAGGTTTGAAAAATCGGGTTTTGGCCTATGAGGTGGTTTTAGGCGGTATGATGAGGGTTGACGCGGTCTGAGGCGGTCAAATGAATGCAGGTCAAACTTTGGGGGCAAAAATCGGTCAAAAATCGGTCTTTTTTTCTTATCTTTTTATTTTTTAATTCAAAATAAAAGTTGGGATTTAATACAAATATGAGTTTATGTTTTATTTTGCTTATGTTGACTGTTATTGTTAAAGAACCTAATGGTATATGCTTGGAATGTTCAAGAATAAATTTAAATTCAAAAAATTGTTTTTTTATTTATATTTATAAGAATTATTATTGTATTATGATCTTTTTTTTTTTTTACGGGAAAAACAAAATTATATTAGGCACTCATGGCCAGAAACGGAGGGAGGGTTACACCTTCCAATGAATCCAAATTCTTACGCGAAGCAATTTCGTGAGCTAGTTTATTGGCATCACGCCTTACAAAAGAAAAGGAAATAGAAGAGAAGAGACAAGTGCGAGCTAAAACCGCCTCAATAATAGCGCCGAATGAAGTAATTGAAGATCCTCGGCCATTAAGCGCATCGATCAATGGGAGACAATCACCCTCAATAATAATGTCAGGCCATCCTAAACTTAACGCCATAATAGTAGCTTGCAAAACAGCCCGAGCTTCCCCCTCGGCAGGTAACACGCGGCCAAGGTGCCGAAAATTCTGCCACCACACACTTTGACCTTGTGAATCTCTAGCAACCATAGATGTGTAATAGTGATCATTACCTTGCGGAAAAGCTGCATCAACGTTAATTTTAATCACCCCTATTGGTGGCGGAGACCACAAGATGGCATGGGACCGCTTGTCGACGATGCTACGACTCAAACGAGCTCCACGATATGATTCCATGTACGTGCTGCTCCATCCCACAATTTCCCCGAATGCCCGATATTCATCACCATGCAACAGCTTATTCCGGCGATCCCAAATACTCCAGAGAACCACTGCAGCCAGGTGAAACTGTTCTACGGAAAGCTCTCGGGCCAATCTGCTCACCCAGCTCCAAACCGAGGGATTCATGTCGCTAGTGGGTAGAGAAATTGATAAATGTTCCCACACCTTCCTAACTCCATGACAGTGAAAGAAAATATGCGGCAAGGAATCGGATTTTATTCCACAAATATCGCACAACGGGTCTGAGACAATCCTCCGCCGAAACAATTCAACTTTACACGGTAAAGCTTCCATGCATGCTCTCCATAAGAATACCCGAATTTTTGGTGGCACGTCAAGTTCCCAAAGCCATTTCCAGTTGTAAGAGTGCGATCCACTGTTTGAGCCGACCAAGCCTTCTCCAATCCGCAAACTATGGCGACTCATAATGTTATGATAGCAACTTTTAACCGTAAAATTACCCAAATTCGAGAAACCCCATATAATTCGATCAGTCGTTCCTGCACGTCCAATAGGAGTAGTAAGAATGCGTTGCTTGTCCACCGGCCAAAAAATATTATCAAGAACCTCAGTCTTCCACGAACCCGTATTACTGTCAATAAGGTCCGCTACCGAATTAGGGAAAGCCGAGTGCACGGGCCTGTGAGTGATAAGCTTTGGGCAGTTATCATGGAGAATCCACGGGTCGCCCCACACCGATGTATTCGTACCATCCCCAATTCGCATCCGAACACCTTCTTTCAAATGGCCGCGGGCCTCAACAATGGCTCGCCATGTGGCCGACGGACGATGGCCTACAACCGCAGCCCAAAAGTCCCCATTGTGGTAGTACTTAGCTCGCATAATCTTTGACAGTAAGAGCTCCGGCTTGGTAACAAGTCGCCAGCCTTGTTTCGCCAGTAGAGCGAGATTAAAACTCCGAAGATCCCGAAACCCCATGCCCCCATCTTCCTTCGGTTTGCATAGTTTCTTCCACAACCCAATGCGTCGTTTTATCCATGTCGTTCCCCCACCTAAAACGATGCGTAATGGCTTCAATCTCCTGAACCAAACCAATCGGCAGTAAAAAGCAAGACATAACATACGATGGGATTGCCTGTAGGACTGCCTTAATTAAGATTTCTTTCCCCGCCTTAGAGATGTTCTGAGAATTCCATCCCTTTATTCGGTCCCATACCCTATCTCTCAAGTATTGGAAAACCTCCTTGCGCGATTTTCCCAAAGCCGCGGGGAGCCCCAAATATTTTTCATGACTCACCACAACCTGGAAGCCCAAAATAGCATGTATAGATTCGCGGGTCTCCGGTGGTGTAGCTGGACAAAAACTAATTGTCGATTTCTCCATGTTAATCACCTGGCCAGAAACACGTGCATATTGGAGAAGAATTTGTCGGATTGTCCCAGCGTTATCCTCGTTTGCTTGGCAAAAAATTAGTGTATCACCCGCGAAACACAAACTCGAGACCATTGGAGCGGTCGGAGCTACTCGAAATCCTTGCAATCGCCCGCTTTCCGTCGTCCGTTGCACCATTGCTATAAGCGCCTCTGTACAAAGAATGAAAAGATATGGCGAAAGGGGGTCGCCTTGCCTAAGCCCCCGCGAAGGGACTATCGAACCACATTGCGATCCATTGAACAAACACGCGTAAGAAACCGTCGAAACACATAGCATAATCAGATCAATTAAACCAACAGGAAAACCGAACCTACACAGAACCTTTCTCAAGAAAAACCACTCAATGCGATCATATGCTTTACTAATATCTAACTTCATAGCCATAAGATTAGAGCGTTTCCGAGAGTTTGTTTTAATGAAGTGATTAATCTCATAAGCCACCAATACATTATCCGTAATTAGTCTTTGCGGCACGAAGGCACTTTGGGTAGGGGATATGATATCGCTCAACACTTTCTTGATTCTATTAGCTATAGCTTTAGAACCAATTTTATAAATAAATTGCAGAGGCTTATGGGACGATACTCAGTCATTTTTTCCGGTTTAGACACTTTAGGAATAAGGACGATATATGTGAAATTAATCGAGGGGGGAGAATTTTGTGGTTTAAGAATTCAAGCACACAATCAATGACACTGGAGCCTAATATTTGCCAATATTTTGTATAAAATACAACAGGGAAACCGTCAGGCCCTGGGGCTTTTAACGGAGCCATTTGAGAGATAGCACGAGTTACCTCATCGGCAGTGAAAGGAAGTGAAAGGTGTTGGGTAGCCTCACCGGAAAGCCTCGCCCCAATATGGTCCAGAACTTGATCTTATTATTGCTAAATTTTTATGATGTTATTAAGTTATATACATGATGGAGAAATAACTATGTTTAAATATCTTTTTATATATATTTTGAGTATTTATAAATAATGTCTATAAATATATTATATTAAATTTTAAAAATAGATTTATTTCTGACTTATCGCTGATTAATCACCGCCGCACCGATTAATCATAAGTTGGTGCCTAACCGCCTCCGACCGATTTCCACTTTTTACAACCTTGATTTTTATATATAACTAGTATTTATGCCCGTGCGATGCACGGGTGATATTCTAAAAGTGAAGAAAATAATTATCAAACAAATTATAACGTGTAAACAACTAATAAGCTCTTACATCTAAAGGATGCTTTCAAAGTTGATAAGCTGTTACATCTTATTTTTAGAATTAATTAAAAAAACATGGAAATAGTTGACATATAACTAATTGTTGTTACGAGCTTGGTTAATTTTATCATAAATATTAAATAAATATACGTCTAGAATAGATGGAAATAATATTGTGGAGTTTCAATGGGTAAAATCACAGTTCATATCCTTTTATTTGATCAAACCTTATGGACGTGTTTCATATTAATTCGAGAATAAATATATTTTATGTTGTATCTATTCATTTATTCACTTGTAACTTGCAAGATCTCATATGATATTTGACGACCATTTGGATCATGGGTTTATAGGATCGAATCGGTTCAATCGGGTTTTTGATTTTTTCTTTTAATATGTCATTATTTTATTAATTTTAAATTTTTAAAAATATTATTTTCTTTATATTTTTAATCTCCCACTTATTATTTTCACTTTTATGTACATCACCCCACTTTTTACTATATTTTATTGCTTATACTCTATATTTTTCCATTTTTTATTTTTCAAATATGACAATCGTCCACCCCTATTCGATCACCCATGATCATATCCGACAATCTTTTGACCACTCATGACTAGATTCGGCCACCCACTACAAAGTCAGTGAAGGTTCGCTCAAATCTAGCCACAAATAACCAACTCAATGGTGACTCGAGACGTTTTGGCCGAAAATCGGGTTCCTTGACTGACTCGTCAGTTCTCGGGTTTCTAAAACCCCTAAAGGTAAACCCTAAAGGGCGAATATATTAAAAAAAAAAAAAAAAAAAAAAAAAAAAAGAAAAAAAAGAATACGTGGCAGCAGAAGACCCACCCAGTATTTATCACCGGGTGTAGGGTCGAAGAAGTCCTATAAAATTAACCTCACCCTAGACAAACCCTATTGTTAACTAAGGCAATCTCCATGAAAACTTATTTCCAAAATTCTATGTTTTCTCGTCCAAGGAAGGCAATCTCTCCAACACTAGTACTTACCAATAATGAAAACTTGCCATATTTGGATATGAGCCCCTCAAAACTTGCACTATATATATTCCAACACGAATTTTCTCTATGCATAGTTGCCCTTGTTCTCGTTATTTATTTCGTCCATTGTTTATTTTCCTGCAAATATTAAAAAAAAAAAAAGAAAAAAAAAAATCTTTGATTCTTTTGTACTTTCACTTGCATCAATGGCGGCTTACACCAAGTTATGTGTTTTCTTGTTCATGATGATGGCTTTCGTCGGCGGTTCAATGGGTGATCAATACATGGTCGGAGATTCTTCCGGTTGGAATAGCCAAGGCACCGATTACAAATCATGGGCATCCACCATACAATTCTACGTCAACGACGTAATTTGTAATATTCTTATTTCTCTCTCTTTCCTCGAATTCAATACTTATCACACACACACACACACATATGTAGCACGAGCACGACGTTAAATTCCGTGTTTTGATCAAAACGCTTTGACGCAAAAAGCACAACATTCAAACTAACTCAAGTCCGCTATAAAAGTTGAAGCTCGCAGCAATTAACTTCTAGTATCGAATAAAATTACTAGTTGATCTAATCCCATGGATTAATTTCGTAAGTAGTGACTAAATAAGAAGAGCATGATTTTGTACGTATACATTATAGATTAGGATATAATTATTGTTAAATTAGGGGTATTATTGAAAAATCACATATATTACTACCATATTTTAACAATCTAATGCTAGTCTATTTATTAACTAGATAATTAATTAGTTAGTAGAAAGCTAATCAAATGCAGTGTAGTCCAATCTAATCCGATACAGATAGGCAAACGAGGCCTAAATATATCATTATATTTTTAATATTTACACGCTCGATTTTACTTTACCTTTTTTTTTTCCTTTCTTATTATGTAAAACTCACTACTCATATTTATTTATTTTTTCGAAAACCTAATGCAGTTTTCAACTACAACCCACAAATCCACGACGTGATGCAAGTGTCAAAGGGCGACTACGAGGAATGCATCGCCGGGAATCCACTCGCCTGGTACAAGAGCGGAAGCGATACGGTGCAGTTTTTCGCTTCCGGAAACTTCTATTTCATCTGTAGCTACCTGGGCATGTGTCCATCGGGGCAGAAGGTTGAAATCAACGTCTTGTCGAGGAACACAACCGATAACCCCACTCCGATGACGCCACCTCTCTCCACTCTAGCGCCGCCACATGTCCACCCTTACTATTGGGGGTTCGATAATGCAGCATCAACAAATCCACTATGTTTCTACCACCACTTCGCTCTTCTCGTTTTCGCTTCATGCGTTTTGTTTTTGAACCTGCAATAGAGGCAGTATGTCATCAAAACTAGAATCGGGATTTATTTTTATGAATTATTATGATTTTTGTCTTTTACGATACGATAATTACTCGACTTCTTGGAGTTTTTACTAGTTATTAACAAGTTTTCGATCAATTAAGGATGTCTTAATTACCTCTTAGTGCTTTTTTTTTTATCATATGTTTCCCACTTTAATTATGTCATTAGTGGTACGTACGAACCATGAAATAGAGAAAACAAATTGTGTTTTCAAATATTTTTTATAAAATAAATAAATCTACACAGAAACATATATCTGCACATATTAGTAATGTAATATTAATGCATTTGAAATTAAACATGTAACAATTTTTTGCACGTTATAGTACGTTACTACAATTATTCTATTAGTGATATTTTATAAATAATTCTAAATTATTTTGGCATTGTTTTAAAATATGTCCGTTTCGACCGCAATATTGACACAACTCTTTGCAATATAACTTTTCCGGCAAACCTCGTAAAACGTCGAGCTCCTCCTCCGCCAATTATATATTAGAGCAAATTGTACCGTAGATACTAAACCTAGTGAAATAATCCCGGGTCTTTTTGCATCTTCGATTTATATCGTACAATATACATATGAAGGTGTGTAAGCTGTTTAATTAGTAAATTAAATAACAAATTGTTGGAACAATTGAAGAAAAAAGGGTAATTAATTGAGAAGAAATCACTCCATTTATTATGGGAAAAATCTTCTAAAACAAGCAAAAACTATATTATGCAAGCTAATTAATCACTTCAAAAAAAAAATACACACGTACACACACAAAAATGTATCACACGTACCGGAGTTATTTGCCAATTCGAGATTTTACAGGGGAGGTATTTGCAATTAACTCATATTTTATATGCTAATGGGGCCATCTGGATTATTCAGAGCTGCTATGGCAGCTTCTATCTTTGATCTCAGTACTTCTTCCTCCTCTTCACACGCCTGAAAGATTAAGAAATAATTAAATAAATAGACAAAAAATTTAGTAATATATTTAATAAAATTAAATAAATAAATAAAAATTGATGCAGTGGACCAGATAAGTCTGATAATTGATTTTTTTTACTTATTATTTTAATTTTATACAAAATATTTTGTCCTAGATGCTGACAACTACTTGAGCAACATGCATTTTGTCCAAATAATTTGTTTGACCTAGTTATTCATATCATTGATATCTCCTAGGGTAAATTACAAAAAAAAACCCCTAAACTTAGATTAAATTACAAAAACCACCTCCACCTATTCGTAATTATCAAAAAAAACCCTGAGGTTTGTTTCCGTCTTACATCTATTCACAGATTTTTTTTTATTCCAGGTAATAAACTTTACACGATTTCAGATATATTTTCTTTTATTTATAACCTATTTAACAGAAGGTATAATAGACCGTACATATTTTCTGTTACAAAACTCGATCAACAGTTAATCAGAGGGGAGTTTTGGTTATTACGTATAGGTGGAGGTGTTTTTCGTTATTTACCCTAAGTTCAGGGAGTTTTCGTAATTTACCCTAAGTTGCAAGCCTGCCAAAACAGACGAGCTCGGCTCGTTCACACCCCTATTCAAAATTATGAATGCAGATGTTTCACTACTCAGCTAGTGTAGGTAAACTAACTTTGAAAGAGAGAGAAAGAGATCTAGAGAGAGAGAGAGAGAGTACCTCAAGAAAAACAGTCTTCGAAATTGTTCCAGAAAAAGCAGTCATATTTGCAGTGACAATTTGGAGGTTCAAAGATTCAAAAACCTTACACAACTTCCCCATTGTATCTCTTCTTTTACTGCATGTTATGCTAACCACTACCGTTTTCTCTCCCATGCTCGATACCCTCAACTGCAACACAACAAAAAAAAATGTCTTTTTAATTTCTTCAAATTGATAACCGTATACACAATATAAAAAAAAAAAAAAAAAAAAAAACCAGACCTCAAGAACTTCGATAGGAGATGGCATTATAACTACATCATTATCATTATCAGACAATTCAGAATCACCATCCAATACTACACTTGTTCTCGTCGGCATCCGTAATTCCAACTCCGTTATTTCTGCCTGCATATGTTTTTCTTCGTCTTGCAGTGATTTTACGTACTCGATTACAAGTTTAACTAATGATGCTTTGTCCATCTATAATTGATTAAGTGAAAAAAATTATTTAATCCAAATTTGAAAACACTGCTGATGAAAATCAATATAATGCTATCGCCCTACGACAATAATACATGAGAGCGGTCGGGTGGGTATAATAATTAATTAATTAATTAACTAATTAAGGATAGACAAAAAAAAATAACATTAGTAATTTTAATTAATTACCATTCAGATTGGGATTTCAAATTTACAGTAATTTGAATAGTAAAGGAGTGAAGATGAGAACACATACTTGGAGATTGAGCTCTTAAACCTAAAATTAGGAATAATTGAGAAATTGGAACCTAAAATTAGACATTTGATTCCCAAATTAGACAAAAATCCCATAATTCAAATTTCCAGCAAACACAAAAATAAAAACCCCAAATTTCACTGTGAAAACAACGCACAAACAAAACAAAACAGAACCTAAAAAAATAAATAAAAGGTGGAATCTAAATTGAAACAAACAAAATCAGAACCTAAACAAATAACTTTCCTTGAGATTCTAGCACTCGGAGGAACGGCGGTGCAAGTGAAAGGTAGAACGGCGGTGGGAGGCGGTGCGCGGCGGGGTGGTGGTGAGCGGCGGAGTGTCGGTGGATCTAGAGAGATGGAAGAGAATGGGAGTTGAGAGAGAGAATAGAAACCTGAGAAAGAAGAGAAAAGTAGGCGACAAGAGAAAGGATCAATTTCATTTTCCCCCTTGTACCCTTCTATTATCGATTGCATCAATTTGCCCCATGTATTTAAAAATTGTCTCAATATGACCCTCGCCGTTAGTTGTCAGACATTTGATTTTAACACTGTTTGATTATAGCTCTGAAATTACAAAAACGCTTCCACTCCTAGTTTAAATAATTATTAAAAAGAATTAAAAAAAAATTAAAAAAATTTAAAAAATTTAAAAAGCAAAAAGTAAAGTAATAAAAAATTCAAGAGAACGAGAAAACATAGTCCACGACGCTAGCCATAATTTTTTTTTTAAATAATTATTTAAACTAGGAGGGGTTGGTTTTTGGTAATTTTCAGACTTAGATCAAACGGTGTTAAGGTCATATGTCTGAAAACTAACGGCGGAGCCACATTGAGACAATTTTTTGAAGTACAGGGGGTAAATTGATGCAATTGAGAATAGGGGGTAAAGTGATATCAAGTTAAAGTACTAGGAGGAAAAGTGGAATTTAACCCAAGAAAAAACATGTGTTTAGGGTTTTAAACTGCCTATTAAGGGTAAATTGGTCATGTCACTTAACCCCAGGGGTAGACATAGCCACGGGTTTGGTCCGACCCGCCGAATCCGGGTCCAACATTTTGGGGAATCGAAACAGAACAGTAGTGAGGCACATCCGAGTCGGGTCCACTCGGATTCCCCTGGGTTCGGGCCGGTTCCGGGGCAGGGCTCCAAACCAGATTTATAATTCAAATATTGGGGGGGCAAATTAATACCAAAACAAAATAAAATAAAGTAATAGACAATGGGCACTTTACAAATAAGTACATCATTGGGTACTTATTCATAAAGATCTTCAGACTATAAACTCTTTTACAAAAAAGTACATATATGGTCTAGAGGTTTGTAAAAGACTAAAATAGCCCCTCATACTTTAATATGCTCCAATTTCATCATTTAATTTAATCTAACTTCAATTTGACCCCAAATTTCAAAAATTATTCAATTTTGACCCAAAACACATTTTTATGGACAATTTCATCCGTCACGCCAGTCAACCGCCGGTCTCCGGCGTTGACCGTTTTCTTTTTTTTTCTTTTTTTTTTTCTTTTTTTTTTCTCTTTAACATCTATTTTCTCCACCATTTAAACAACAATATTGTTGTGATTGACAGTAATATTAACTATATTACTGTTAAACACAATAAAATTAACTATATTACTGTTAAACACAGTAAAATTAACTATTCTACAGTTTAACACAGTAATATTGCTATATTAATCTCTAGCACAGTAATATTAACACAACAAAACTCATTATTATTGTGTAATAGAGTAATATTAATATGTTGACCGTTCAACAAAGGTAAACATAATAAAAGGCCAAAAAAATTAATATTACTGTGAGTGACAGTAATATTACTATATAACAACAATAATATTATCGTCAACCACAGTAATATTATTGTGTTTACAGTAATATTATTACGTTACTCCATAAATAACTCAAACAAAACAAAAAACCCAAAAAAATAATAATATTGATGTGGTTGACAGTAATATTACTATAACAACAGTAATATTACCGTCAACCACAATAATATTGTTGTTTTTACAGTAATATTACAATAATAGACAGTAATATTATTACTTTACTCCGTGAATAAATCAAACTAAACAAAAAAACCCATAATAATAATAATAATAATAATAATAATAATAATAATAATAATAATAATAATAATAATAATAATAATAATAATAATAATAATAATAATAATAATAATAATAATAATAATAATAATAATAATAATAATAATAATAATAATAATAATAATAATAATAATAATAATAATAATAATAATAATAATAATAATAATAATAATAATAATAATAATAATAATAATAATAATAATAATAATAATAATAATAATAATAATAATAATAATAATAATAATAATAATAATAATAATAATAATAATAATAATAATAATAATAATAATAATAATAATAATAATAATAATAATAATAATAATAATAATAATAATAATAATAATAATAATAATAATAATAATAATAATAATAATAATAATAATAATAATAATAATAATAATAATAATAATAATAATAATAATAATAATAATAATAATAATAATAATAATATTGATGTGGTTGCTAGTAATATTATTGTGTTTACTGTTATTTTACTGTCAATGACAGTAATATAATCACGTTGACTTGTCAACAAATCAAATAAAATAAAATAAAAATAACCAAAAGAAAAATAATAATATTGTCATTGACTCTAATTGTATTGTCAACGGCACTACAATTACAGACATGTATTGTCAACGGCAGTACAATTACGTTAATGTACTGTCAGTGACAGTATAATTATGTTAATTTACTGTCAGTGACAGTATAATTACCGTTAACAACAGCTACAGTAAACGTTCAGCGGCGGCCGTAAAAAAAACTAATAAGACACTAAAAAAAGTCAATGCCGGAGACCGGGGGTCAACGCCAGAATCCGGCGGCGGAGAAAACAAACCAGGAAAAAAAAACGCCGGATTTCGGTGTAAAAAACAGACTAGAAAAGAAATATATATCGAAAAGTCAACGCTGGAAACCGGCGGCAAAAAAATATTTTTTGAAAAAAAAATCAAAATTAGATTTTTTGGTCAAAATTGATTAAATTGAGTTACAATTAAGAATTGGGTGTAAAGGGTTGGGGGTAATTTAGTCTCATATACATGTATTTTTCCTTTATTTATAATAAAAAATAAAGGGATAGGCTTATTAGTGTTATTAGTGAAAGAGATATAGCCCCTAAACCTAGAATAATAAAGATGATTGGTTAGGGACTTATGCATAAAAATCCTATACAAATATATTTTAAAAACGAGAGTCCCCCAGTCTCCACATGGGTCCGCCTCGACTATGTGTATGTAATAAATGGCTAGGTAACCAAAATTGAAGGCGTAAAATCAAAGCCATTGTGCTAATATTATGAGTTAATTTATTTATTTTGATCCGACATTAATTTCTTTTGAAGCTAGCGCAACTTTATTCTAAAATTATTTATTGGCATAATCAATGATAAAATATCCTCATATAATGACAGCATTTCCCATATGTTGATCCTCATTTATTTTGATATCTATAGTTATTCTCAACTCTTGAAATACAATATTGGTACATATTTACATCCAAAAACTAGTTTGGGTAAATAACGAAAACTCCCTGAACTTAGGTAAAATTACGAAAAACACCTTCACATATCCTTAATTATTAAATTCCCTCCGATGTTTGTTTCCGTCTTACACCGACCCTCTTAAGGTGTGATTTTTTCACGAAATCTTTTTAATCCGAGGGAATATTTTCCAAAACATGCCGATTCTACCCTTGTAGGCGTGGTATTTATTTATGCTGCTTTTTAAAGACATATATACCCTAATGGAGCATTTACATGAAATATTTATTCTACTTAAATAACACATTCACAACTTTTTAGTATTACCATTACTTATTTGAGGGTAATTTTTTTCTTCAAAAAGTAGCATAAAGAATGCCACGTCTTCGAGGGTAGAAATGATATTTTTCGGAAAATATTCCATGGAATCAAAAAGATTCCGTGAAGAATCACACGGTAAGGGAGGTCGGCGTAAGACAAACACAAAATTCGGGGGGATTTTTATAATTACTGATACGTTGGGAAGTTTTTCGTAATTTAACCTAAGTTCAGAGAGATTTTTGAAATTTACCCAAAAAATTAAGAATTTTGGAAATTATAAATTGAACACACATGTCCATCCATTTCCACAAGTTTCATCAAGTACTTTGCATTCTAATTTTCTATTTTATTTTCTAAAACATAGCCATTATCAATTTGTGGTATATGACCATCATGCCCTCGGTCAAGTTCATGATTCTTTTGTTTTTAGCAATGGCCTTTTTTGGTCACTCAATGGCTGCCCATTACCAAGTCGGCGATGCCGCCGGCTGGACCGGCGCCGGTACGGTTGATTATGCCTTTTGGGCGTTCGGCCACCACTTCCGCGTCGGTGATTACTTAGGTAAATTTTTATTGCTCGTCCATTATTTTATTTTTTATTTTATTTTAATAAGAATGGAAATATCGTTCACTTTTGTTTTTTAAGGTTTTTATTCGTGAATTTAGCTCAATTCCATTTAAAATATATACTTGAAATATATATATATATATATATATATATATATATATATATTTTTTCAAACGATTATTAGAATAATGATCAAACGACTCAAATTTTGGTCGTGTATGGGTGGAAATTGGAATATATATAAGATTTTCAATTTTGTAAAAAAAAATTATTGAAATTGAAATATATGTGAGATTTTGATTTCCGGTTCAACTTTAATTTTCAAAAATTCATATTTTTTCCAAAAATTACATTTATAATGTCAATATTGTTAGGCATTTAATATTATTGGTGAGCAAAAAAATTGAATTCGTCAATTTTAATCCGTTTGTTTTTGTTTTGTTTTGTCTTTTTCAAAAAAAAAAAAAAAAGAGACATTTTATTTCCAATTTTAGAAATGGGGGCTTTTCCATTTATCCGGAATTATTTGGAACAAAACTGAAGTTACTTCCTAAAAAATATCAAATTTTCAAATGTATTAACTCTAATCCGATCCGTTCAATTTTCATTCCCTAATAATATGATCTTGAAATTGACTCAAAATATGTGTTATAAAGAAAAGTCTCCCTCTCTTTTTATAGAACTCGATTTCATAGTACTTTTTGTTCCATATGACGAGACAATAAATTTGTGACAGATTTCAAATACAACCCTCAATTCCATAACGTAATGGAAGTGAGTAAAGAAGATTTCGAATCGTGCAACTCAAGTTCGCCGATCCTCACCTACACAACCGGTCACGACTCGGTGGAGCTAACATCCGGCGGCCACCATTACTTCATATGCGGTACCCCCGACCACTGCAAAGCCGCCGGACAAAAGGTGGATATCTTCGTTCTAGGCGGCAATAGCGGCGACGGCAGCCCGATCGTTAGTCCTCCTAATGACGATGGCGCCGACAACGATAGCCCTAGCATTAGTCCTCCTAATCACAATAGTGCTTCGTTAATGACCGTACCTAATTTTAATTCCTTAAAGTGGTTGTACCTTATTGCTAATATACTTTTGGTTCATGGTCTTCTATAGAGAGGATACATTGATATATGTAATAACGTATAGTAGAATAGGTTTAGAATAGAAATTTATTATACATTGTATATGCATAATTATTTTATTACCATTTGATCAATAAGTTAATATGAAAGGTTATATTATGGGTAAATTACACTCGTCCTCTGAGATAAGATCAAATTACGAAGAAAAAAAAAACCCTCATGTTTGGGTAGTTACAAGCACTCTCCTCGAATATAAATCTTCTTATACGTCCACCCTTGCAATGTGAAATTTAGTGGAAGCAATGTAGAATATTTTTCAGATTGTACCCGTTTTACCTCATTGGAATTTCACATTTTGTAATAAAATGATCATAAGATGTGTCTCTTAGCTTGTAAATATCAGATTGTACTGCATCAGAAACTGCATTTTTGCACAAAACGAGTACAAACTAGAGAACATTTCATGGAATCTAGAAAATTAGGTTGAATTTAACATTGTAAGAGTGGATGTGGAAGAAGATTCACAGTTGAGAGGAGTGGTTGTAATTATCCAAACAAAAGGGATTTTTTCGTAATTTGATCTTACCTCAAGAGGTGGCCGCAATTTATTTTCATAAAAATAAATAAAAAAATTAATTTTAAATTAACTTTTATAAAATTTTGGTAATTCGATAATTTATCGGACTGTCGGTATAATTTTTTGGCATTATTGATAACTCTATCACATTTTCATTATTGAAAAATAATAATAAAAAAAAAATTAAAGAATATTATAGGCAGTAACATTCAGCAACAACACAGCTGCATTACATTTATCTATCAGAGAACAAAATCATGTGTATGTGTGTGTATATATATATATCATTGTGAAGTAGACTGTATCTACACTTCCCCTACAGACTCTTCATGGTTCATCACTTTGGTTTCTTTCAAAGTAGGAAAAATCAGCTTCCACACTGCACATTATCATCACAAATTTCAATTATATATATATATATATATATAATATATTAATTAATTACCAACCTCAAATAATAAATATGCATCATTAGTGCATAGGAAAAAAATGCAATTTTTCTAATTCATAAAATCCATATATTAGGGTAAATTACGAAAACCCCCCTGAACTTAGGCTAAATTACGAAAAACATCCACCACATATCCGTAATTACAAAATAACTCCCGACGTTTGTTTTCATCTTACACCAACTCCTTTTTCACTGGATCTTTTTTCTCCAGTTAATATTACCTGAAAAAGTTCAATTTTACCCCTGCAAATGTGGCATTTCTATATGCTACTTTCTAGAGACAAAAGTTACCCTCAGATGGGCAATGGTGTACTAAGAAGACGTAAAGATTCCGTGTAAAGGTCCCATGAATGTAATTTTTGCCTTTAAAAAGAAGTATAAAGAAATGCCACATCTGTAGGGGTACAATCGGTATTTTTTGGGAAGTATTACTTCGAACCACATAGATTCCATGAAATATTACACCGCAAGGGGATTGGTGTAAGATGGAAACAAACGACGGGGGGATTTTGATAATTACGGATAGGTGGGTGTTTTTCGTAATTTAGCCTAAGTCTAGGGGCGTTTTCGTAATTTCATCATAAGTAGGGTAAATATATTATATATATTGTTGTGCTTACTGTATATTGTGGCTGCAAACCACTCATTGACAATCTTGACCCATGTACTAGCCCAGCCAACATCAATACTCCATCTGTTGTTTTTTTTATTACACAATAGTTAGAAAATTAAGAAAATAGAAATATATAATTATCACATAAATTTAAAATTAAAAGTAATTAATATGTACTCCATCCGTTCCATAATATCTGTCACTTTGGAAAAAAAATTTTGTTCCATATTATCTGTCACTTTAAATTTCCAATATTTCATTAATTATTTAATTTTCAATTTATACCCTTATTAACTCTTTCCAACACTTTTTTTTAACTAGTTTATCTCTCTTATTAATTATAATACAAGGTCATTTTAGTCTAAAAGCATACATTTTCCTAAAATCAAGATACATTTAATGAAATTCTTAATCTTTGTGCAAAGCTAAAAAACGACAATTAAATCGGAACAGAGGGAGTATATTTATATGACTTACTTTCTTGTGAGGCTCCCTAAATTCCAACTTATGAATAGCATTGCAAAATACATTGCCCCCAAAGAAAAAACCAAGTGAAAGAATCCATAACTGTACGGAATATCATCCTCGAACGACTGAGCTTCGTCTTTACGAAACTATAACACGAGCTATTATCTATTAGTCGACGAAAACATTAAAAAATATATATTTTTTTTATAAATTTAATCCCACCTGAAATGTTTGTGAATCGATCCCGGTGGAAAATGTTGCCATTACAATTGCGCATAGAGCAATGACGAACCCCTGAAAGAATACGAAATCGATAAGCAAATCGATTTCTTTTTTTCAAAAGAAAACAATTTAAAGTCAGATGAATACGAAATCTTACGACTATAGTCGACCAACCACTATGTCCACTTTCTTGCTTCTGTCCACTGCATTTTTCACTTGCCGGTTCGCTGAGGATTCAAATGTTATAAAACGAACAAAAAATAATAATTAAAATAAAAATTAATCGAAAAAAAAATTCTCCTTATATGACATTTTTTTGTTTTTTTTTTTCGAATAATGAGGTTTTATTATTACCTTCTAATTGCAGTCCAACATAGGAAAACAATGTAAGAAGCCATAATCCCTGAAGACAACAGCCCTCTGTTCACCTATTCTTATATATCAGATACTATTAAGATATTTTACTTACAAAAATTGTCGGTAAAATATATTTAGTTGGCATAAAATCGTACCTTAGAATGCAATGCAATAACCATCATCGCGATAAGCAAAATTGCGGTCCAAGAAATGAAGAATATGTTGAGTGAACACGAAGTTTTCGATGCATAAAGCACGTACATTACGACTATGCCACATACGGAAGCAATGTAAAACGCCGTTGACATGAATAGCCCGATTGAACAGCTGGCATAAACCGTAAAAAAAACTAAAAGTTATATGGTAAAAAATTCAAATGAAAAAAAAAAAGAAGACGTAAAAATATCGTTGTTACCTTGATTTTTTTCTCTCGTCGGACATCCAGTAATTATTCCACCATGTAATAAATTCAATCACACTTATTAGCTGGAGAATTAAAAAAACCCTGCACCGTTCGAGTAAGATATATATATGTATCGAATTATGATTCATTTTATGATAAACCGAAAAATCGAAACTAATATATAAACGCGTACGGTGAAAGAATTTCCTAGGAATATCTCTGCGTTGTCTCTTAGGTGGTGTCTATGCTTGTAGTAAAAATATTTACCAAATAGTTTATTTTAATAGAGTAAACTACGGCCACCCCTGAGGTAAGGTCAAATTACGAAAAAACCCCTCATGTTTGGGTAATTACATCAACCCTTTAACTATGAATCTTCTTACACGTCCACCATTGCGGTGTCAAATTTAGTGGAATCTTCTAGATTATGTGGAATATTCTCCAGTTTATACCCGTTTTACGTCATTCGAACTCCGCATTTTGAAACAAGATGATCATAAGATGTGTATATTGGTTTGTAAATATCAGATTGTGATGCATCATAAACTGCATTTTTGCACAAAACGAGGACAAATGTAGAGAACATTCCACGAAATCTAGAAGATTATGTTGAATTTGACACCATAACGGTGGACGTGTAAGAAGATTCATAGTTGAAGGGATAGTTGTAATTACCCAAACAAGAGGGATTTTTTCGTAATTAAACCTTACTTCAGGGGCTGGCCGTAATTTACCCTATTTTAATATTATTCTTAAATGGTTTTACAAATACTAGATTTACATGGAATTCTATATAACATGCATTTTCATGATAAAAATTGAAAAAAAAAAAAAAAAGAAAAAGAAAAAAAAAGGAAATTAGAAGATTACCCTGCGCCAACACGAGCAAGTTCACCTGCAAAAATCAGATCATAAATTTAATTTTTACAGAAATTTAAGAAGAAAAAAAATACGAGTATAAGAAAAAAAAAATCGATATTAAACCATACCATATAGTTGAATGTAATCGGAGGGAATGAAAAAGGGAATCACGAAAGAAACGAGCAACAGAACGAATTTCAGAGCCCACCATCCCGAATGCCAAGCATTTCGAACATTGTATAATTTTCCGGTGTGACATGTTGTTATAAACATTAAAAAGAAAAATATCTAAGACCAATAGTCAAGGGAAAAAAATTAACTACATAAATAACTTTCAAGACGTAATAATATTCTTCGTAAATTAAAAAAAAAAAAAATCGAGCATTTTTATCGAACAAAAGGATACGAAGCATCCTAAACTGACACGAAGCACTCCCATCGTATGGTAGCATTCCCTCTCCTCCGCACCACAAGCTTTCGAGTCTGCATTTTTCATATTTTATCAGCAACTTTTTTTTTCTTTATTCGAAAATTAAAACGAAAATCAACGTCTCTATTTAAAAAAAAAAAAAAAAAAAAAGAAATTGCCGAATGCTCGGAAAATAAAATGCAAATACTTACAAGGTAGCATAGGTAAAATCCTTTCTCCGTAATCACGAAAAAGCCAAGCTATAACATTCGTCAATAAAAATATAACGCCATAGGCGAAACGAGCCTGTAAAGATTTCTTCTTTCTGATCGAGAAATTTACGTTCTTCGATGAATTCGCTTCTTCAAACCGAGGATTTTCATTTTCCCTTAGTTCTGCCATCTTAGGTTCGATACTTTCACCTCGATCATCCATGTATCCTATTTCGACGAAATTAAAATAATTATTCCTAATTAAATTAAAATAAATAATATATATGACCATATAAAATCACCTTGAAAAGGGCTTAATCAACTTCAGATAAAGTAAGTAAAACATTTTAGAGTAAATCTTGAAGCACTTTTATCATACTTCTTTATACCTTACATTTATAAACGGTTTAGTTTTGAACCCGAATTCGATAATTTGAAGAAAATAATTAAGAAAATAAATCAAAAATTGCATTTCTCCTTGTGAAAAACAGTCAAGTTTTCTTTATCTAACCAAACCAAATAGTCCAGCAAGAAAAGTATCTCTCTGTCAAAGATACATTAAACTTACGCAAGGAACAAAAAGATTAAATAAATAAATAAACAACCAAATAAAAAAAAGGTAAATTACGGCCACCCTGAGGCAATGTCAAATTACGAAAAAACCCCTCATGTTTGAGTAATTACAACCACCATCAATTATGAATCTTTTTACACGACCACAGAGTGTCCGATTTAGTGTAATCTTCTAGATTATGTGGAATATTCTCCAGTTTGTACCCGTTTTATACATTTGAGGTCGACAGGATGATCATAAGATGTGTTTCTTGGCTTGTAAACATCAGATTGTGATGCATCAGAAACTGCATTTTCGTACGGAGCGAGTACAAACCAGAGAACATTCTACGGAATCTAGAAGATTCTGTCGAATTTGACACTGTAGAGGTGGACATGTAAGAAAATTCATAGTGAATAGAGGGTGATTGTAATTTGTAATTACTCGAACAAGAGGGATTTTTTCGTAATTTGAGTTTACCTCAGAAGTGAACGAAACTTACCTACCCTATAGGACAAAGAAGCGGTAACTTCATAAATGTGGGTACATTCTTTACGACAAAGGAAGTATATATATATATATCATATGTATGTGTATGAAGAAAAAATTAATGTGAAAAAACAGACAAATAATCCCAACCCATTAAATCTATTTCAAGAATTAAAGCAATTAAAACATTAAAAAAAAAAAAAAAAAAAAAAAAAGAAAGCCAAACCCTTTAATATTTAGTTTCTTGGTTGTGCAGAGATAGTTTCTTCAGAATTTCTTGTATGATCTGCAGAATAGGGTTTTGGTTACACACAGAACACACACTTGATCAAGAAAAGGTGTGTTTGTATGTAACCTTTGATTTCTAAATAAGCTGCTACGAACACTCACTTTTGTTCCTTTTTATTACAGTTCAATGAAAAAGACAGAGACTATATATATACATACATACACCCCTGTAAAATAAAAATCATGTAACAACCCACTTTTGTCACATGCGTATTAAGCTTTTTGTCTATGTTTGTTAAATTAATAAACAATGAATATAGTAGAATATTTCAATAGGTATGTGTGTGTGTGTGTATACATATAAGAATAAAGTTAAATAAGGAAAATTTAATTACAAACAAATTAAATCCCTAAATTACACGCTAATCAAATTCAACAATTATGGTACCCGTATATATTACTATCTAATTAAGTAATCATATTCCATAATTATGGTCAGTAGCGAGTCCAGAAATTTGGTAAGGGTTGGCTTAAATTTTCAGGAGTTCTGGAGCAGCACTTTCAAAAAAAAATTAGGAATTTTTTGTCATAAAATCAGAAAATAGGAAAAAAAAAAAAAAAAAAACAACAAATTTTAGAGTTTTTTTGTATTAATTTAAAAAAAATTAGGAATTTTTTGTCATAAAATCAGAAAATAGGAAAAAAAAAAAAAAAAAACAACAAATTTTAGAGTTTTTTTGTATTAATTTGAATTTTGGGTGGGCTAATTAATAAAATATTGAATTTTTTTTTGCATTAATTTAAATTTTGAGTGGGCTAATTAATAAAAAATGAGACTTGGTTTACATTAATTGAAATTTTGGATGGCTAATTAATAAAATTGGATGGGCTAAGTAGATATATAATATAATATAGGAGGAAAATTGTAAATTGATGGTGGCCTTGAGTCCACCCTTGCCTAAGGGTGTACTCGCCCCTGATTATGGTACCAATATATCTTAACAATGTTAATAATATATTATGAAACATTATGAATATGTATCAAAAAGTCAGCCACAATGAGCAGAAGTGTGCGCGGATCATAAATTCGCTCGTTCTAGTAAAACTCACCCTCGTCTCGTCAAATGATGATTCTTGATTTTAAAGCTTATTAGACAAAATTTAAAAAAAAAAAAAAAAAAAAAAAATTTATGGTATTTTAAGCAGCAGGCAAAACCAACGTCATTATCGTGTAGTTTATTTATTTATCTGATATACAAGAGATATTTTATTTATTCATTAAATATTATTATACTAAATAATATAAGTAAAACTACGTCGTTTTGTCTGGGGCAGGAACAGGGTTTCACGAGTGTAAAAAAAAATTTGAACCCGTCTTACACTCAAACCCGTGAGTCTTTCTCATTTCAGGACTCAATTCTATTGATGGATCTACCTGTTCGGTCCTAATTGAACGGTTTTTACATGAATTTGATCGGTCCAACGAGTTGATAGGTCTGACTCACACCTAAAAATGAAAATGAATGTGCATATTTTCTTTGCACTTTGAAGTATGTGCCTTTAGATCAAGTCTATTTTTTTGCCTTTGTATTACTCTGTTTGGTGCAGAGGAATTTATTGCCACTATTTTGTTTTGCAAACACTAAAATAAATAATTATTTTCATGGGCAATATCCAAAAAAATAAACAAGAAATTATGTTGATCAAATTATAAATGCCAAGTGTGTTGATGAAACAATGGAGACAACGAATAACAAGACAAAATATAGGTTGAATTGGAGCCTCTACTAGGTTAGCCACATAAACAACTCTTCTTTTTTCTTTTTTAATTGGAATTTTATATTTATTTATTTTATTTTATTCAATTTATATATATAAAAAAATCATTACTGACCGTTTGAGGGAATGTGAGGTGCTCGAGGAGAACTCTTTTGTAGTAACGTGTGATTTTGCTTGATGATTTCACTCTCTTATTTATTTATTTATTTATTTATTTATTCATGCATTTTTAATGAATATAAGTTGGGTAAATTACTATCATACTCTTGAAATAATGTCAGATTATGAAAAAAATTATTATGTTTGGGTAATTACAACTACCTCCTTTAACTATGAATTTTCTTACACGTTCACTCTTACGGTGTCAAAAGTTAGTGGAATCTTCTAGATTATGTGAAATATTCTTTAGTTTGTAGCCGTTTTACCTCATTCGAGTTCCACATTTTGAAACAAGATGATCATATGATGTGTCTTTTGACTTGTAAATATCAGATTGTGATTCATCGTAAACTGCATTTTTACAAAAAACGAGTACAAACTAGAGAACAGTCCATGGAATGTAAAAGATTCTGTTAAATTTAACACCAAAAGAGTGAACGCGTAAGAAAATTTATAGTTGGGAGATGATTGTAATTATCCAAAGTCAAGGAATTCTTTCTTTTATATATAATATATTATATATAAGGTATCTCCAATTTTGGTCTCATAAAAAATAATATAAATACATGTGGAATTAATTTACATATAACCATATCATGAAGTTAATTTTCCAAATGTAAAACTTTATTTTTTTCTTTAGCATCCAATCTTAATTTAAAACACATTTCATAAACCACTTTAAGATGAATTAATCTCAAGTCTTCAACAATTTTCTTCCCCTTTAATTAAGGGTTAATGAGATTGTAAACAAAAAACTATAATTACAACTTTACCAAACAACAATTATTATTAAAATAAAAGTATAAAGAAGATGAAGGGACAACTCTATTCAAACACAAGATCATGTCTTTTTTTTTCTTTTTCTTTTCTTTTTCCAAAAGAAATGTACAAAATCCCAAGAACAATTATGAATTTACCTAATTAAAGACATTCCACTTTGACTCAATTTATTTTTTCACTACTTACTAAGTATGTTCGAATCGAGAATGTTTGGCTAAACTTATAAACTGTTAAAAAGAGGTTATATGATATCTAAGAGCTTAGCTCTTCCAGAAAGTTTGGTATTTCTTTTTTTTTTAAATCTTAAAAGTTCAAAAAAAAAGTTGTAGTTGAAGAACTTTTAAGATTTTTTTAAAAAGTACTTTTACTTCACATTTTAATCTTATAACGAGTAAAAACAGCTTATAAGCTCATTATCTAAACACTTTAAAAATAATTCTAAAAATAATATGTAAAATTTATCAGCTCTTAAAACAACTTATCAGATGTAAGAGATTATCAGTTGTTTCAAGTAAACTTAGTCAAGCAGGCTTACTTAATATGCAGAGTCCTAGTTCATGAGTAAAATAAATTTTGAAGAGCTCCACTAATCACATTTTGAATGTTACTAAATATATTTTAACATATATTATTTTAATTAAAAACTAAAATTTATTACTTATTTTCAGTCTTATGATAGAATTTCTCATTATTACATGTTGCAACAAAGGAAGAATTAATATTGAATTAATTATTATATTGTTTTGGCATGTGCTTCCACCGCGTGAAGTGTAGAAGGTTTTCATGCTTTAATTAATTTGTTTTTATTCTTCCCTTGACCAAATATTTTTGGCTCAACCTACTTTTCTTTTTCTTTTATTTACTTATTTATTATTATTATTAATTTTTTTTTTTTTTGGCTAGTGAAATGAACTGGTTCACATTGATAAGATTGCACGTTAAATTACAACTTTGTTAGGTTTAAATTCGTATGATTGGGTTTTGGTACATTATATAGTCTTGTTGAGTGAGTAAGTAAGGTGTAATATAATTAACTTGTGTCTTGTAAGGATTAATAATGTGGAGGAAACTAATGGATTTGGTGAAAGTTGGCAAGAATATTTTGTAAGGATTCATGAAATAAATAAATTGTTTACTCTTTTTTCTCTATAATATATGCTTATTTATTTTTTATAAGGTTTTAATTTACTTGACCCTAAGCTATTTATATTTTTCATATAAATATATATTATACTATATATTTCGAAAAACAATTATTTGAAATTAAAATCGGATCGAAAATCAAAAGTCGGTAATTTTTTAGTTAAAAAAAGGGTTAAATACAAAAACACTCATGTACTATGGACTTTGTATCATATACCCCCCTATACTACACATAAATACAAAAATCCCCCTAATGTTACATTTTTTTCAAAATATGACGAAAATACCCCTGCTAAAACATATATTTAAGGGTTTGTTTCAGCCATTTTCCACTTTACATTTTAACATTTTCGGTCGATTTTACTTGGCAAATTTTGTTATTTTTATTTTTTTCTACAAAACATCTAATAGCTTAGATTTTTTTTTTTTTTCTGAATAAAACCTTTTATTTTTGTCATTTCGAATTTCTTCATTTTTTTCTTAAATTTTTTGCCAAGTAAAATTCGCCGAAAATGTTAAAATATATAGTGGAAAATGGCTCAAACAAACCCTTATATTTATAGGCTGTAGCAGGGGTTATTTAGTCAGATTTTGGAAAAATGTAACAGTAGGGGGTTTTTGTATTTATGTGTAGTACATGGGGTATATGATACAAAGTCCATAGTACAGGGGTGTTTTTGTATTTAACCCTTAAAAAAATGAAACATTAAGGAATGTCACTGTAATTAGACATAACCTTAGGGTAGGATAATGTAATTTACTCAAAAAGATCGACAGACAAATGCGTTAAAGTGTTTAAAACATATTGATATATCATAATTGTTTTTACGCCCCAACAATTAGGAGAAATTTAGTTTTAGTACCTAAACTTAAAACATATTGTTTTATTTTCTCAATTTTGGAAGCAAACACTTTACACAAGGGTTCGCATTTCTTCATTGTTTTGCTCTGGCGGGAAGATTCGTTAGGGCTCAACAAACTCTGTGAAGCCGTCAAAATTTCTCCCCGGAGATATGTCAATCAGCGACGAATTTCAAGCTGGTGAGTGCAATTTTCCCCTAATTTTGATTTTGGTGTTTTTATGGATTTCGCTTATGCGGCATCGTTTTGAAACCCTAGCTCATCTCCAGTGATGCGATTCTACTTAATCACCCGTATTTTCTTCAATTGATGAATTTTATGTAGTTTAATAAACGCGAATTTTCAACCTTGATTCATACACTGGGGTTGTTTTCTGGTTAATTGGGGAAGAACGGTTTTTTTTTATTTCGTTTTCGGTTTTCGGTTTTCGGTTTTTTTGTTTTGTTTCTATCAAATTGTAAACTAAAGGAATGAACTTTTTCTACTCCTGTAATCAAGCTCAGTAAAATGATATGTTTTTGGTTGTACCAGAGAGAGTTGCTGAAAGTCTTTCTTTTCGTGTTTTTTTTTTTTTTTTGGAATAGATATTGAAGCGTTACCGAATATATTGCAGAGGAAGTATGCACTATTGCGCGATTTGGATAAAAGTTTACAAGGTAAATGTCTCTTATCTGGGTTGGTTGTCATAACTACAACCGTACATGTAATAATGTACTTGAGCCGTTTGCATCACCAGTCTGAATAACAACCCCCTTTTGTTTTATTTGGGTGGTACTTCGATATTTTCACTGTTGATTATTTGGGCTCTCTTTTTTTCTGAATTTTTTTTAGTATATTCAAAATGCTATGTAGGGTCGATTAATCTTTATACGGAACATTGATGATCGATAAATCGACATAGGAACCTCTTGCTTCAAGATCATTAGGATGTAATTAATTAGCTGATAATGCAATTGCTACTGCAACAGGAAATCTGTCAAACGGCAGATTCAGCACTAATTATTTTTTGTGTTTTACATTTTTTTTGTCATGATCTTAATTCTTAACACTTTTTCATTATTCCCCGCCTTTCTCGTTTTTCTTCATGTTGAGTTAACCTAGCAATTCATGACTTCCTATTTTCGGTGCTTAAATATTGCTTGAGTGGGCTATGTAGCTCTTAATAGTTTGATTTCCTGTCCATCTGAACTTACAAACGAACAAAGAAGATAATATATCCTGATTTTACTAAAACAAGATCGTATTTTATAGTTTCAATATTTATCATGCTTATTTTTTTTTTTTTGTTGAGCAGAAATCCAACGGCAAAATGAACAGCGTTGCGAGCAAGAAATAGATGATATGAAGCGTGGTATAAAGTCTGGTAGCATTACCCCTAATTCTTCTCTCCTCAAATTTTCTGATGATGCTCTAGACGAACAAAAACACGCCATCAGAATCGCTGACGAGAAAGTTGCATTGGCTGTTCAAGTTTATGATTTGGTAAAAAACAACGTCTCCTTAATTTATATTGTGACTGAATCTTGTTTCTTGTTCTTCGAATATAGTGTTCCATTGCACCCTCATCTTAATTTTTAGCTATATTTTATTCCTCTCGGATTTTATCACCTGAAGTTCCTGGTTATGTAGCAGATAGATCTTAAACATTGTTTTCTTTGGTAGAAGAATGGATACAGTCACACAGGAAATTAATTCTTCCTAATAATAGACACGAACTACTAAATAGACGCGGGTTGTATTTTGAAAGACTTGACGTTCTGACTTCTGATAGATGAGATGTGAAGCGCTTGTGTTGAATCCTGTTATGCGTAAGATTTATTTATTTATTTATTTATTGAAATAATGTTATGCATAAGGTTTAAGAGCCGGATAAGTCGATGCATGGGTGTCTAGATGGCATAAAAAGTTTAGCTTCGGTATCTGATCATAAGTTTTCTTACTTGCCTGTTCAGTCACTTTCGATTGAGTTAATGATTTTTTTTTTAATTTTTTTTTTTGGTGCAATAGGTAGACACTCATATTCAACAGCTTGATCAGTGTTTGAAGAAATTTGATGAAGATCTTCGACGCGGTATTGATTTAGTGATTCGTGTATCTCTTTTTATAATTTCATCTGCCTCACTGTACATATATATATCGCATGTAACTTTTCATGTAAAATTAGCAGAAAGAGAAGCAATTGCTACAGCAGGATCTCCTCCCGCTCCCGAAAACAGCAACGTGAAATCTGGAAAGTCCGGTGAAACTAGTAACCGAGGCCGTAAAAAGTAACTCCTTATTCTTGAACCATTTTTATCTTTTAATATCTGCAGTAATATTAAAGGTTGTCCAAATAAATTATTTTTTCGATAAAATAATATATTTTTTTGGTCAGGACACGTCTTGCAACAGCAACTGCCGCCGCATCTGCCTCAGCCTCTGCAAGTGCTGCCGCCACAGCAAATTCGAGCAGTATGGAATTAGATATACCTGTGGACCCCAACGAGCCTACGTATTGCTTCTGTAACCAAGTCAGTTATGGCGAAATGGTTGCATGCGATAATCCCGATGTACGTGAACAACCCGCTTTTTATTATTAATTTAATATATTTTATTTTCTTTATGTAATTTTTTTTTTTTGGTTTTTTTTGGGGCAGTGCAAGATAGAGTGGTTCCACTATGGCTGCGTTGGACTAAAAGAACAGCCGAAAGGAAAATGGTACTGCTCGGATTGTGTTGGAACTCAAAGGCGTAGAAAAACGAGATAACGAATTTCCAACTTTATTTTATAGGTTGCTAATATTTTTGACTTTTTTCATTCCGTTTTTTTTTTTTTCGTTCGGGATTTTCATCGAGAATCGGGGCTGCCCTATGTAAGTAATATGGAGAAGATCACTTCTCTGACCTAGAAAACTAGATGTACTAGAAGCAATTGTATTTGAATGTCTTTATTATTTCAATAAGTGTTCACAACTCTTTTGTCATCCCGATTTTCCCGAATTTTCGCAATCAAAAGTCGCCACTAGTTAGTGTGTAAAATTGTCTTTAAGATTGATTTTCCAGTTCTTACCACATTTTATTCAGAGAGGTTATGTTCTAGCAACAAATTTGGAAATTACGACACGAGATAATCCATTCGTCGATCGGTAAGAAAAACGAATTTTATTAATCAAACACGTGCACGTATTTGGTTCAACCAAAAGCAAGTTGTTAGATAACCATAGATAGACAATAATTACCCAAAACAACGGCAATTGTTCGAAACAATTACAGAGTCTAATAACCCTCTACACGAATCATTGTTTTTGCCCGAATTTTCTCATCAATCCTTCGTATTTAATACGATAAATTAGGTCCCGCAACTAAAAAACCCTCGTCAAAACGGCACAAAAAGGAAAAACCTAGATTTATTTGTTTTTTTTTTTGTTTTAAACAAATATATAGTCAGGGCATAGTTAAATCATCTTTCACAGCTTCTTAATAATCCATGTCACCCATGCCGCCCATGCCGCCGCCACCCATTGGTGGTCCCGCCTTATCGCTACTTGGCTGCTCCACCACAATCGCCTCGGTAGTCGTCATCAAAGAAGACACGCTGCAAATACACATATTACCGAAATAATCAGCGCATTTCAATTTGAAAACAAAAAATCGAACGAATAAAAATAAATAATTAAATAAATCAAGAATCGACAAGATTGTGCTTCTTTTACCTAGCAGCATCTACAAGGGCTGTTCTGATAACTTTCAACGGGTCGATAATTCCAGCTTTCACCATATCAACGTATTCACCTATTCACATACGATTAATTGTAATTAATTAATTTATTTATTTTCTACGTTTAATATAGTGGTCGATATAAAATATAATAATTACAAACCTTTAGCTGCATCATAACCAAGATCGGGATCTACCGATTCCAACAATTTCCCGACGACAACAGCACCTTCTACTCCAGCATTTGCTGCTATCGTATAAACGGGCATCTGCATTTGCAAAATTTTAAAATGTCATTAAAACATAATTGAGTAAATATTTAATTTAATATAAGAAAATCAAGAATGAAGTATCGAACCTTAAGTGCGTTTTGAATAATTTGAACACCGATCTTCTGATCGAAGTTTGCGGTCGCCAATTTATCTAATTCTTTTGCAGCATAGAGTAGAGCAACACCTCCACCTGTGCATTATTAGGAATCCGTTAGCATCCCGTTTATTTTTTTATTTTTATTTTGTTTTTTTTATTTTAAGATCCAAAGAAAAACACATACCGGGTACAATTCCTTCTTCGACTGCAGCTTTCGTTGCATTTAAAGCATCTGTTACTCTGTCTTTCTTCTCACCAACTTCTGCTTCACTAGCTCCTCCAATCTAAAAAATAATTAATAAATAAATAAATAAAACAATTTGCTATAAAGCACCGAACGGGAGTTCGAGGAAAAAAAACGAACCTTTAGCACAGCGACACCACCAGAAAGTTTAGCAAGCCTTTCTTGCAACTTCTCCTTGTCGTAATCCGAAGTGCTCAACTCAATTGTTGACCTAATCTGTAATATAAAAATCAGCCTTGTAAATAAAAGTCGAGAGTAAGAAACTAAATTATAGTTACAAAAAAATCTATAATCGGTTTATTTATAATAAGTAAAGCAACATAGACCTGTTCACATCTTTCTTCAATCGATTTCTTCTCACCAGCTCCATCAAGTACAACGGTATCATCCTTCGATATAGTGACCTAAAATAAAGAATAAAATGTAAAGGGTGAATTTTTTTTACGGTGCAATAAATAAATAATATAATAATATCGTTAGATAAAGTTACCTTCTTGCACGAGCCGAGCATATCAAGCTCCACGTCATCTAGGTTCATTCCCAGCTCCTCAGTTATGACCTGTCAACAATAATATTACAAAAACGAAACACGCAAAATTTTAAAAATAAATTACAAACACTAATCTTGATATAGGGGAAAAAAACTTCCGAATAAATAGACAATCTATTTAAGTATTACATATATATCAAAAAAAATCTTTTTAAGATGACCTCGTTGGGTGCAATTTGCAAAATATAAAAAAATGTGAAAGAATATATTCTTAAAAAATCGACAAATTCAATTACCTGGCCTCCAGTTAAAACAGCAAGATCCTGCATGTTCGATTTCCTGTTTTCACCAAATCCTGGAGCTTTTACAGCACAAACCTGCAAATATAAAATTTGAAGTGTCAATAGCAAATTCAATCGACAAAAAAGCACTTATATGAGTGTATATATATACATAAAGAAAGGCAAGTTTATTTATTACCTTAATGCCAGCTCTAAGCTTGTTCAGAATAAGAGTTGCAAGTGCATCGCTCTCAACGTCTTCAGCAATTATCAGAAGAGGCCTTTGTCTCTGCATAAACACGACTAACATTTAATCACCGCTGCAAATTACAAAAACAGCCTCCTCGATTCATTTCTAAAAAAACTAGTTTTGAGTTGAAAGTGTGTTTTTACCTTCAAAGCCAGTTCAAGAACTTTCACAATTGAAGCAATGCTGGAAATTTTCTTCTCGTAAATCAGAATTAGAGGGTCGTCCAATTCCTATTGAAGGTTGAAATTTTCAGCTAAAAGATCACAATACGAAAAACGAATTTCAAGAATACGAATATTTATCAAATTGTAGACTTACGCATTTTTGGTTCTTTTGGTTTGTGATGAAGTACGGGGAGATATAACCTCTGTCTAGCTTCATCCCTTCGACGACTTCCAATTCATTGAACAAAGTCTTCCCATCCTACAAAAATGTAATAATAATAATAAATTAGGAACTTTATGTAGCTTAGTTATATTAAGTTAAAGACTGATATTTTCATGGTTTATTCGTTTAGTTCCTAACATAAGATTAATCAAAGATAGACTAAATAATCTAATGAAAACGAAGGGCCACGATAAAATAATATTTTAGACCCAGATATTGTTGGGTTTACCTAAGAACAAACAAAGTCCATTTTTTTAATTAATCATGTCTAGTATCCCCAACCAAACAAGTGTATACGAAGGAGTTAGTAAGACAAAGAAAACACGTCAAAATTATCCAAACCCCAACACCTAACCAAGAATAAGTGCTAGAACAAAAAAAAAAACACCATATGAACATGTTCATAAATTACGAATTTGGAAAGCAAATGTAATACATACTTGAATTGTGATGACACCCTCTTTGCCGACTTTTTCCATAGCCTTCGCAATCAGCTCGCCGATTTCTCTATCTCCGTTTGCAGAAATTGTTCCAACCTAAAAAATTGCATAATCAACATTAAAACACGGCAAATACCGTAATTTACAGAATCATAGTAAATAATTGATCTTTCTAACTCGAAACTATCACTGTAACAAACCTGAGCAATCTCCTCGGACGTGCTTATCATTCTTGCTCTGCTTTTCAAGTTTGTAACCACAGCATCGACAGCCATTGTAATACCACGTCTTAGATCCATGGCGTTCATGCCAGCTGCCACTGATTTGCAGCCCTCGGCGAATATTGCACGAGTGAGGACAGTAGCACATGTTGTACCTGAAAGTACAGTACAGACAAACACATTTATAATTTAAGGTATACAAATCATCACCGACAAGAATGTTAATCAGTCGATAAACTTCACTAAAACTTTGTTAACCAGTCGATAAACTTCATTAAAACTTACCGTCACCGGCAGCATCGTTTGTAGCATTCGCCACCTGCTTTACGAGGCTTGCACCGATGTTCTTGACTTTGTCCTTAAATTCGATGCTTTTTGCAACCGTCACGCCGTCCTTTGTCACTTTCGGGGCGCCCCAACTTTGTTCAATCACTACATTCCGCCCCTACCGAAATATAAAACGAAACCACCTTTTAAAAAATGAAACTACATTACGAAAGCAAGTATCGATTACCACATCGCATCGATTATCAATAGAATGAAAAAATCTATTACATTTCTCGGCGTCGAATCGACGAACAAGTTCAAATTTTGAAAGCAAGATTCGATCATCAATAGAACACATCACACAAATAAAAAAAATTAAACCAACAAACAAGAGAATCATATAACAAACTTCGAATCAAACTACCAACAAACACACTCAAGAAATTCATTAGGCATCAACTGCACATCCCCCACACAAAAAAATAAAATTAAATTAAATAAAAGGGTACAAATCAGCAATCGAATATTCGAACAAGATTAAAAAAAATAAAAGAAAGAATATTGAAAAATAGAATACCTTAGGGCCCATAGTAACTTTAACAGCATCAGCAAGTTCTTCAACACCCTTAAGCATCAAAGCTCTAGCCTCAACTCCAAATCTAATATCTTTAGCTGCATAATTTCTCAACCCACCTAATCTACCACCAATCTACAACAAAACCCACAAAAAAAAACCATCATTTACACTTGTAAATCAAAATAAAAATTCAATCTTTATCATCTTTTTTTTTGTTTAAATAAATAAAGTACCTGCTGGCTGCTGTTTCTTGCAACCCTGCACAAATCAAACAAAATGCAAAATAGGGTTTTTTTTATTAGATCACCAAATGAACAAAGCACTAGATTCCAAAAGGGTTTTCTTGATTTTATTTTATATTTTTTAAAATTTTACCTGGCTTTGGAGGCAAGATTTGCTGCAAAACGGTACATGCTTCAGTCTTTTAGAGAGAGAAACTTGTGTGAGAGAGAGAGATTGTTTGGCAGAGATGAAATGGAGTGTGTGTGTATATAAAAAGAGAGAGAAGAGAAGAGAAGAGTCTAGAAGGAGATTAGGGTTTTAGGGTTTTATATGTAACGGCGCGTTTGGGTTTTAAGATGTTCAGTTCAGTATAAAGGTTTTCTTTCCCTTCAAGATAATATAAAGAACGTGATGAATTGTGTGCTCATCTTCAATCCAGCTCAAAATTGGAGGATATAAATATATTTTTTTAAAGATTTTAAGGAAATTTTGTGTAATTAAATTTGTACTTAAAAAATGTTATAAAAAAAAAAAAAAAAATTAGTAATGCAATATTATTATCCTTTTTGAAATTCAAAATTTGCTAGGTCCTTAATGAGGGTATGTTTGGCCAAGCTTAATTTAAATAGCTTATAAGATCTTCTGTGTGATAAGCTGTTTTAAGGCTGATAAACTGTTACCTCTTATTTTTTTGAATTAATTATAAAATTTTGTATAAAAATGTGGGATAGAGATACTTTTTAAAATACTTATTTGATGTCTAAAATTTATTTTGAAAAACTTTTAAGATTTTTTTTTTAAATTTACCAAACACTTTGAAAGAGTTTATAAGCTCTTTTTAACAGCTTATGAGCTTAGCCAAACGCCCTCTAATTACTCACCTAACTTAAATGCATATCAACATTTACCACCAAAACTTAACCTAAGTAATGTTGTGGATTTTTTTTTTCATTATTAAAAAAGAAAACTCGAAGGTTTTTGGTGGGGGTAAAATTAGAGAACGAAATAATATTTGGGCCAAATTATAATACTTAAATCTTTGGTGGGGCCAAAGTCCAAAAGCTAGTAGATAAATGGGCCAAAGCCGGAAAGTAGTAGGTAAATAACAAAATAAGAAAAAAATAATAATAAAAATCAATTTATAAGATAATATATTTAGGGGAATTCATATTAGCACATAATGGGATTTTGCTCCCCGAACTTTGACACGTTTTGCACTTTGCCCCTAAACTACAAAAAGTTGCACGGTGCCCCCGACTCACATATTTGCAGCACCGTTCACGAAATTTGCTATTTTTGGCCAAATTTTCGCGGCAATGTTGCACATGCCAATCCCACGTGTTTGAGGAGGGGTAAGATTGCCAAATCACTCAGTTTCATTGGGAAAACAATTTGGGCGTGCCGAGTATGTGTTTTTCGATGTGTCGACGATGAAAATGGGTTTGGCTTCGGATTAAAAAACGTCATCCGTAAAAGCGACGAAGATGCAATCAAAAATCACGGTATTCACATACCCTTTGAATTCGAACTGGGCAGTCAGAATAGGCGGCACCACCAAGAAGAAGAAGAAGAAATAAATAGGAGAAGACTACACAAAGCCATAACTCGAAACCCATGTCAGAGAAAAAGAAAAAGTTTTTCGAGATGGAATTAGCATGGTGGTTTGGCTCAACAATTTCTTCTTTTTTCAATATTTTAGATGGAATTAGTGAAATGAGGAGGGACAAATTGAATTTGATTACGCGGACCGCGGTTATGGTGGTGGTGCGGCGACGGAGCAGAGGTGGTGGTGTCTAATTTTTGAGTGTTGAAAGCGTAGAAGATGATGGACATGTTTTTTCTTTTTCTTTTTTATTTTCCTTTTTTCCTTTTTCTTTTTTTTTTTTTACAAAAAATGTGCGATTTGGTTAAATTACCCCTCCATTTTAACGTGTGAGTTGCGCATGTGTGATTCCGGCAAGAATTGGGCCAAATTCGACCGACTGCTCCGAATATGTGATTCCAGGGTGCACCGTGCAACTTTTTGTAGTCTAGGGGGGAAAGCATAACGTATATATTTTTAATTGTGTATAAAACACAATTACAAAATTATAAAAGAAAATGCACACAAGCGACTTTCGTTTCACTAAAATCGCATTATTATAGGATATCAAAAAGCGCGTATCCGAAACAACCGCTTTTAGTAGAAATCGCAGGAAAATTGGACAAACCAATCACAGTAGAAGAAAATAGGCTTCAACACTTTCTCCTGCCCTTTTTGCAGTCTCATCAATTCCCAAATTTACAGTGCGCAAAAATTATTCAAAAATCAAAAAATTGAAAACCTAGGAAGAAGAAGAAGATGACGGAGGCGGTGATTAGGAACAAGGCGGGTATGGCGAGCGTGAAGGATATGCCGGTTCTTCAGGACGGTCCGCCGCCGGGTGGTTTCGCGCCGGTCCGATTTGCGCGGCGGATCCCTAATAAGGGACCCAGTGCAATCGCCATTTTCCTCGCCACTTTCGGCGCCTTCTCTTGGGGTATGTACCAGGTCGGCCAAGGCAACAAGATCCGTAGGTACACACACACACATGTGTTTCTGTGTTTTTTTTTTTTTATTTTTGTGTTTTTTTAATCGAGGTGCGTTTCTATAGTGAAGAGGAAAAAATGTGGATTTTTTTTTTATAATTATTATTGTATATTTTCACCTTCATCTACGAAATTGGTTAATCGATAAATAGAAGTGAAGGTTTGATTTACTATATATACCCTTTTTTGTACTTATGAGGATTTTAATGCTCAACAATTGTTTGTGTTGATTGTGGATTTAAGTACAATACACTGTTTGGAATTAGAGTCATGTGTGCATGAATGGAAATTGTATGTATGTATGTATGATGATTTGGTACAGTTTTCTGTTTGTTTTTTATGGCGGTCTGATTTAGTGGGATAGCATAAAATTTACGAGAAGAGTTGAGGGATTCGGTTTGAGGTGTTCTTGCAACGTTTGTTATTACAGAAAATCATGTCTTGATTTTATAAAGGATGTTGTGCTATCATTCTTGATCGTAATTTTTAGATGATGTTGTGCTTTCAGTCCGAGTGATGTTCTTGGCCGCAATATATCTTGTATATTACGTTACTGTTATTATATTGTCGACAGGGTTAGCTTAGATGTGTGAATATCTTGAGCTGTAACCATCTTTTTCCCTGAAAAATCACATTCCACACACACAGAAATATATTTTTGTTAAATTAAACAAGTGGTGCATGAATTTGCTGAAAATGAAATTGGACAGTGAACCTCCGTTTCTTACAAGCTTTATACTGAATGTAGCTAAACAGATGCAGTAAGAAGTCTCCAATTTGTTTTTTCATAGTCATATGAAGTTGAGAAAACTTTGATATCGGTTTATATAGTGATGAAGGTGATTCATATTTCATAAGAGACATTAGCCATCCCAAAATTAAGGAAATCGAGAGTTATTCTTTTGTTGTTCTATGGTAGAATGTTATACAGTCTCATTATCTGTCCCTTTAATTTGGACTTATATATATATAAATATATATATATATATATATATATATATATATATATATATATATATATATATATATATATATATATATATATATATATATATATATATATATATATATATATATATGATTTTTTGTTGAACACTGGCATAGAAAATTAATCGGAAATTTCTATTTCGTAGGGTATTGAAGGAAGAGAAATATGCTGCTCGGAGGGCCATACTGCCTATGCTTCAAGCCGAAGAGGACGAAAGGTGACTTTCATACTATTTCGAATTTTTTTGGCATGTACAATTCTGATTTTTGTTCTTCCATTTTCTTCAGATTTGTCAAAGAATGGAAGAAATATCTCGAGGAAGAGGCAAGAATCATGAAAGATGTGCCAGGCTGGAAAGTCGGTGAAAGCGTCTACCACTCGGGCAAATGGATGCCTCCAGCCACTGGGGAGCTCCGTCCTGATGTCTGGTAACTTCATGTTACTCCTATCACTTTGGCCCGTTGAATCGAAGAAACTTTATTTTTTTTCCATAATTTCCCGAAAGATTCACAATTTCCCTTTCGATTGCTTCCTTTAGCTAAATAAAGATGATGTTGAAAAATCTGTGTACTTTGTCTTTCATAACAATCTGGTAGCTGTTGTTATATGGTGCGTTTTGCTACTGGTATATTGTCCGTTTTAAGGGCTTTCGTTTCCATCTTCTGTTGCAGTTTACTGGAAATTGTTTCTCATTTCGGATTAATTTGATTTACATTTATAATCTTTATTTCGTTTCACTTTCTGACACCTAAATCAAAAGAAGGATCGAACTTGATTTCCCATTTGTATCATTGATTAGAAGCTTAGGTAAGGATTGACGGTTTCACACATCGTCCATGTCCTAGTATTAGATGAAGTACCGTACGACAGTTTGAGTGATCTTATGTTATGCATAATTCTATGAATAATTCAACGGTCAAAAAACGGATTTCATCCCGAAATTCATTCCTTAGAACGGCGACGATGCTGGAAAAAAAGAAATTCAAAACGAAAAACTAGAAAAAATACGACCAACTAAGTCACGGCCAAAGATGCCTCTTCTCGTAATTTTTATTATCGCAGCTGAAATAAATACCGTCCTCCCTAACCGACCAGAAACACGTCGAAGTTTCTTCACACGTAGAGCTTATGTTGTCGGTATCGAAACTAGTGAACCTCTGTCCCAATTCTCCCCACTGCACGTTGCAGTAAAACAGAGTTGACCTAAAGAAATTAACCCTAAACTGCCAATGCCAATCTTCGCCTTTATCCAAGAAATGCTCTCCGAGGTCATCGTCTGCAGATCTGCAGTTAACGATTAATTCGTCTGTGTTGTTTTCGAAGTTATTGATTATATGAACTTCGTAGCGTTGGAAAATCCCGAGGCCCGATGCTTTTGCTGATTTGTTGAGTATGAGAAATGTGGCTATGAATAAAATATAGATAGAAAGATTCATTGCTGTGAAAATTGGATGTGTATAATTAATCTGTACATCCTATTCAGACTATATTTATAGGCAGAGAGACTACTCATTGATGTGAAATTTTTATTAATTAATTAATTTATTTATTTTAGGTAAAAGATTGTTTATTTCTAGTTTTGGTTTGCCATCAGTTTCAATCCAGGTATAAATAAGTTGATATTGGTCTGATAATAATAATAAAAGCAGGCGATTCTTCTTGATATAAAACCTTACAGTTTTTTTTTTTTTTTACATTTTTGTACTTTATATACTTTAAACATTGCACTTATGTCCTTAAGTATAGTAGAGAATCGGGGTGGAAAAGGGAATGGAATTCCCAAATTCGGCTGCTTTAGATCGAAAATTTCCAATTTCGAAACAATAGGTTTTGTTTTTTAAAATTCCGAAACAACAGCTTTTCCGGAATTTTTCGAATTGGAATTGGAATTGGAATAAATATGATATTCTGATTCCAGATTCGGTTGATTTTTTTTTTTTTCTGAGTATTTTTCCAAAAAAATACATTTGTAGTACTAATGTTATAATGTATTACAGAATACGTGAATTAAAAAAAAATAAAAAATCCAAATTTCGCAGATTCCAAATCAAAAAAATCGGTTTGAAATGAAAATTTTCATAAGAATTTCAATTTTCCAAATTTTCCGTCTTTTTGTTAACGGAATTGGAATCAGTTTATCACTTTTGAAAAAACTGATTATTTTTTAGAAAGTGCTAATGTTTACCCGATCCGTCTGTAATGAGACACGAATAAATTAGGACGAGAGTAAAATATTCGATAACAGGGTCGGATCGAAGTATTTATCGAACCAACCAAATATTTATTATTGAAACTGCAATAAAAAGATATTTCAATCACCAATCGTACTGCTTAAACCACGTGAAGTTATCCGTGCTGAAGTAAAAACCTCCTTCCGCGACTAACCAATAACACTTGCCAAACTCGGCACATTTCGACCCCTCGACTTGGGCATCAAAAGCGTCGAAGTGCTTCGCGTGTTCACCTTGTTTAACGTCACAAATGAAAAGGGTAGTTCCGTCAAATCTAACCTTGAAGTGCCAAGTAATTTCTTGGTCAACGTTAAGGGAATGTTGACCAATATCATCTTGCTTTGACCAACAATGGACCATCAATGGCTTTGTATTTTTCTTGAATCCATTGATTACATGGACATGGTACTCCAACCCAAATTGCCAATTCTTTGATGCTTCTTCTTCAGCCTCACGTGCACTGCACGTGGAGAGCACAAAACAAGCTACGATGGCGATGGATAATAAGCAGTTTCTTGAGATGTAATTCTTCATTTTATAGTGAAATTTTGAGATGGTTTTGTTTGTGCTTAATTTGCTTTTGGAGGAGAACAATGTGCTCTATGATATATTATAAGTTTGTGACATTAAACCCTTGCAAAATAATTTTGGATTTTTATACTTATGTATGACAATTTAACAATTAATTGTAATCTACTTGGTAGATTTTGTCATAATATTAAATTGTAACAATAGTGGGTAGGTACTATTGAGGTTACATTTAACGTGTAGGGTAGCCATAGGCAGTGGATATGACTAGATCCGACACAATAGCAGATAAAGACGAAAAGTCTGCCACATGATACGGATTGAGGGAAGATGCATCCAAGGCTCAAATTGAGATAATCATACCCGCCGGCCCTCCCCATTGAACTGGTTCAGTACGCAAGAAGTGAGGTTGCTCGCCACCAGTAGACAAAAACAATCCGAAGTAATCACATCGCTCTTATGTGTGATCTGACCATACCATAGTCAGAGCATGGAGCCCATCGCCCATCGCTATGATATGTATAAATACAGACTTGAAGTATAAGAAAAAAAGACTATCTCTGATATTCATGGCACACACTTATTTTCATTAGACACATATATTGTTTCTACACAATTTCGACTGACTTGACCGTCATAGTTTTAAAGTCGGGAAACTCTTCCCCGACATATTACCTTAACTCCTAAGTTTGCAAAATAGCTAAAATATTAAAGAAGGCACCTACCTTTAAAAAAGAAGATAAATTTCAAGAAAGATATAGTAGTGTGTGGATGCTTAAAAGAACATGACACTTGTCACACTTTGGTACCCCATCAATCTGCCAACATTGCAATTGTCACCACCACATAATACATACATTAATTATATAATAAAATACTTGTCCCTGTGATGATGTTTTTCAAGACAATAATTATCCACTAAAATGTAATAATAATTCCAAAAAAGACACACATGGGTGTTTCTTGAAAAATGAATAATCAAACACACCACACAGAATACCATCACATAACTAAACCTCCTTTCAACAGTTCATACAAAAGTCAAGAATTCACCTCCTAATTTACACAAAACAGAAAAATCACACACACTAGAAAGTGAAAACACACACACAAAGTAGTCTTCTTCATGAGTTGATTCACAAAAACCAACATAACCCCCTCAAAAAATTATCACACCTACTAAAAAGTGTAAACACACACACACACAGTAATCTTCTTGGCAAGAAGGATGATGGTGGTGGAGAGAGAAAAGGGCCAGTTCTTGATTCACCACCCTTCACAACAGAGGGAAAAAAGAAAACCAAAAAAAAAACTCAACACCTACTAGAAAGTGGAAAAACACACACACACATAGTAGTCTTCTTGGCAAGGAAAGGATGATAATGGTGGTGGAGAGAGAGAAAACCCAACTCACCAAAAAGCTCACACCTACTATAAAGTGTAAAAAAACACACACACACACCTAGAGAGAGAGAGAGAGAGAAGAGAGAGTCTTGTTTATGGTGATTAGAGAGAAGGGCCGGTGCCATCTGGTTTATCAGGATCAGGGACGCTGGTATAGCAGTAGAGATGGTTCGAAAGCACCCATCCCCAGTCAGCTCTTCTCTGTACGGACATTTGAGGCCACCTGTTTATCCTTACATAGTGCTCTCTCATCTTTCCACCGAAGTACAACCCTGTCACCACCGTGTACGATGATTCATGGCCCCCCCACACCTTGTCTTCCGGGTCGGCCGTTATGCTTCCGTCCGCCTGGAAGTATCTGCGCATGGTGGCCCCCGTTCCGTTCCATCGTGGGTCCAGGTTTCGCCAGTACTCCGGTGCATCCTGATGAAGAAAGAAACATCATGTAAGAAAATTCCACTCACTCACTTTTATACTGGCTTCTTTTTTTTTTTTTGCCTTGTAGAATTAAATGAATGAGAGTGATTTTGGTTGGTTGGATCATTGAGCAGAGAAATTCAAGAACAAATCCATAATAACAAATCCAATAGACGTTGTTTGGATTGGGTCATTTGACAAGAAATTTCAAATTCGTAGCTCTCGTTTTTAGTTGTTTTTTGAGCAATTGCGAGGGATTTCGAATATCTACTCATTTTGAGTCGTTTCAAACGCTCCCTATATAGGCGCATTTCAATCCATTCATTTCAAATCCCTCAATCCAAACGCAGACTAAAGGGATTGTGAATAGAAGGAATCTAAAAGCTAATTCATGATTTTGAAAATAAGGGGCAACTGCTATATATGGAGCTGTAAACACAGGAGTGCTGAGAGTGTAACAGAGAATTTAGAACCGGTTAGATTTCTTGAACTATAAGAACCAGGGGTGGAAATTGGACGGACCGGATCGGAATTAGCACTTTTATGGAAACATCCCAATTTTTTTTCGGAAGTGAAAAGCTAATTCCAGTTCCATTCCGATAAATTTCTAAAGCATCCGAAATCAACGTGAAAAAATTGTTCCAAAATCACAACTTTCAGGATTCCGTTCCAATTTCCACCGCTGATAAGAACTCAACAGTTCAGTTTCTAATTAATGCTTAAGACATAGATCTTATATATATCTTTAGAATCTACTAAGATGCAGTACAAATTGCGAAAGGACACAGCAGCTAGAGAATCAGAGATTTATGTGGCTGCTGGTATTAGCTGTTGAAGATTTTCAAGATAGTTAGTGTTCTTGTATTTAGTTAAAACCAAAAAGAATGAATGGTGACTCATGATTCAGCGATCCAGTTTCTGTTAGAGAAAAGGAGACACAACGCGTATTTACGAGTGGATGAATACATACCTCAGTAAAATGAAATTCCCATACATGGTCGCACAGATCATCTCGAGTTATTCGAGCCTGCCAATTAATTGTATCTCAGTGAGACTTTGTAAGCATATTTCTCATCTCTCTCACGAAGTGTGTTCAAGAGAGAGAGAGAGAGAGATAGAGAGAGAGAGAGAGAGAAAGAGAGGCTCACACGTTTGCTATCCATCATTGATAGAGAAAAAACAGCCATCTTTGTAAGTCCTGGAACTTTTGCAATGCGTGGTATGTGCGCCTTCCCCTGCCATAACTCCTCACACTGCAAATAAGGGAACCACTATAAGCACAATACTCTAAAAATATACGTATATATAACAACGGCAGCAAAAGGGAACGCTTCGATACATAAATTCTTAATGGGAGGTTTTACGCAGACCGACAACAACAATTAGAGCACTAAAATTGTTGAGGTTGGAGAACCTTCAACACGTTTGGCAGATTTGTCAAGAAAACGTTTTTAATCAAACTCAACTTGGATTTCAAGTTACGGTTGTATGTTAGAACCTAAAAGATGCAAAGGGTTCTCTAAATCCCCATAGTCAGAATGGCGTCGAACATATTAGGCTCAGAAATAATACCACTTTGGTTCCCGTTACTATAGATTTTCATTAGGTATAACATAGGCCATAGATAGCCGAGAATTGTTGTAGCTTTTCTACAATCATCAAGAACAAATCTTGAGTACATGCTAGCGAATATTATAGTACTATTTCCTCTGGTTATGCTACAGAACTTGTTAACATTGCTATCTCTGCTATATCCAGTTCAATTAGTTTGTTATGTATCCTAGTATTTACCTCTGTATGATTTCATAAGAAAACTTTTGCATACTCCAATTAATGTGATTTTCCTGCAATCTAAATTTAAACATAAACACTTCTATTGAAGCAAAATGGTAAAAACAAAAAACCTCAAGTACTTCTAATTCTCGTTCTTTAATCTTTAATTTTTCAAGTCCATTAACTCGCAATATGCTTTCTGATAATAGGATCGCATCATTTGTAAGCAAAAACAATATGAAAAACTCTTCTAATTCTCTCGATTATATCAGTTTCATGCTAGTTGCATAACTACAGTCTCAAGACACCATAGATTTTCTGTCATTAAGCTTTGCCGCTATCTTGAGCCCAAAAAATTCACAAATCCTTGATCTTTTACTTCCTAATTTTGCCCTGTCTATTTTCAGAAGCCTTCCACATGAAGTTCGGACGGGGTTGATTTACCTTAATAAAGTATTTCTATTGATCATTACTCTAAGAAAGTCTGGACTTCAACTAAGAAGCAAGCAAGAAAGAAGATTAAACATTTTTGTATCGGTAATGGACTGAATTTAGTAGCGTAGCATAAGCTGAATCAAATGTTACACGCTAATTTTGAACTACGTATTCACACACACACACACACACCCCTATATGTATATATGAGTCAGTGTGTGTACACATCTACGGTAATAGATGATCCGGTGAAATTCACCAAAGTGCACAAGCCAGATTTCACCCAAGCGACCTTTTTACAAAATTCATTTGAATGGGACTTAAGTTGAATGCTTTTGTGACATGCATTAATATCTCTATTCCAACTTATTTGAGACGAAATGTTGCAGCTTATCTAGGCTTTTGTAATATGTATAAATACTATATTGTTAAATTAGATATTCTTTATATCTTGTAAGTGTTCATTGTAATAATTTCCAATACGGAAATGTTCGGTTAATACACAACATTACATTACAAAAGAACGTACTCCAAAATTTATAAAAGGGGGGGAAAAGAGGTTAAAATCATGAACGTAAGATGCCTGATGGGATGATGAAAATGAAGATTATTATTATTTACACCTCACTTGAGACAAGGTTATAATTTCATGCCAATAACCAATTTCCTTTTATTGCTAGACAACTTTAATGAATCTGAATGAACCAAGAAAATAAAAAGTCGTCAAAACCTCAAAATTTATATGCAAGTCCGACGTCATTGAACCACAATGAATTTTGCACAAAAGCATATGTATCTCCAGTACTTGAAGTACATTTTAGTCGAAATCCATTTTCGCCACTTACTATAACAAAGATATTCGAGAACTGATAATAAATCCACCTCAGAGAATGCACTCATAACCAGAACTCGAGAATATTGTTGAACTGATCATAATATTGTTTCATTTTCCAGCAGGTAGTTAACCAAAACTCAAGTAATCCCTCCCTTGCTCACAAGGGTGACTAATAGTTTCGATCCAGCTTACTGATCTACGGTAGATTGTAACCTCATACTCATAATACTTCCAATCTCTATTCAATTGGCTGCCTATTTCAAATTCTTTGAATTCAAATTTAATGCCAAATTCACATTGATAGCCCATACAAAAATAAACTTCGACATTGATTTAGCTCTAATTCAACCGATGTTGAATTTTTCATCATGCACTTCCCGTAGAGAGAGTCATTCTTTCACTGGTAAGTGACGGAATATATCCAACATCGATCTGTCATAAACTCATTAGTGAAAATACGAACAACCTATTCCTACTTGCTCTGTTTGTTCTTAATCCTATAGATGTAAACAAGACCAATCGTTCTAAGAAAATTAATATTATATGTGTGTGTGTGTGGATATATGAAGCAACAATTAAACATACATATGCACAGCGATGTTAGAAACTACTCTATCTTAATTTCATTTTGGCAGGAAAAAGAAAAAAAGGAGGGAATGATGCACAAAAACACGCAACGGACTAAATTTCTGGAAAATGGAAGGCACATTAAATTCAAATGACGAATTAGAAAACAAAAGTCGGTTCTATTAGGTACATCCACCAGTATGTCTACACCACGCAACACGCATGCGCAAGGACTTGACATATACGTAATTAGATTAACTGTTTTGCAGTAATCATCAAATTCAAAATTGAACTTACCTTGAAAACTTAGAGAACTTTTTAACTGCAAATTTCCGTTTTTCTCGTGTCCAGAGCGCATGAAAAATAAGCACTGCCTCTGCTTTAAATTAAGTGAAGAAGTCTCGAACATTAGAACCAGCTTCTTGTTGTTCTCCATTGATTGGACTGACAGAAGCAGAACGAATGTTTTTGGATTGGACCACCATATAAAGATGCCAATCTCTCAAAATATGAATAATATCCTGTAAGAGGTACACAATAGGAATCGGTGATTTCAAAATAATAAATTTGTATTAATAAAAATAGATAATTCATCTTCACAAGGAACACCACACAGAGAGAGAGAGATACAGGGAGAGACAGAAACAGAGAGATCTATAGAGAGCGACAGAGAGGGAGATAGAGACCTAGAGAGAGAGAGAGAGAGAGAGATCTGTCATTTGAGGACGGAAAATATTCAGACATACACGCCTTCTTGAATTCAACTTTGTTCTCATATTGTGCGTGAGCTGGCTAACAGAACAATCACAGACGGTTACAAAGAATCCTTATAAGGAAACCACTGAGATTTCCAATCTTGCACTACGATTGCAAATTTACAAAATTAAGCCTATAAAATCGAAACAATGTAGGCTTCCCATTTTTCCTACACGATGTTTTTTCAACTTAGTTTTACCAAAAAAAGTTTTTGGACTCCCCGTTGTTAACTCTAGAGTTCAGGTGTAGATTGCACAAAACTGGTAACATAACGCAGTGTGCTTTTCAGTTGGATAACTTCAACCTTAATCTTTATTTCTCTCTTTCGCCTAACAAAATTGCTTTTATTTTTCTGTGGCGCACGAGATACTAATACCATCTTGTAATTATTTACATTTGCAAGTCATAGTTACCGGCAAATTATGATCACCGTACAAATTATGGTAACATACTTACGCATTTCTGCTTTAACATTCGTGTCTACCGTACAAACGGTCAGCCATGATTCATTTGTCATGCCCACGACATCCGAACGAGACTTTGACGAAGTATGCTACGATTAGCAACTATTTTATATTTGTCGTAATTTGACGAAAAATGGTTAAGCAATATAAACATTTAACTAGTACACCTTCTAAAGCTAATTTAACAGATACTTGGAGGATTAACAGATACTAGCACGAACCGAGCTTCGTTTATTCCGTGTAACCGTATATCATATTTGGTCAAATGCATCATAATTTTGAACATATGCAGAATGAAAAACAACCCCAATAGATACCAGAATCAAGAAGAATTGTTTTTATTTTTTATTTCTTTAAATTTGAAAAATGTAAATATCAAGCGCAAGCACAAGCACAAGCACAAAACCTCCCAGACCTTGTAACACTGAAGAATGAGGACAAGAACCATACAGCTGTACTCAACCGCCACACAACAATTAAAATAAACATTTAATTAAAATTAAAAATTAAAAATTAAAAAATTAAAAAATTAAAATAAAAACCTTGGGCGCCCAAATTTCGTCGACGGAGGCAACGGCAAGCCAGCCACGAGAAACCAAGCGAGCGAGTGCCACGCTGCGCGCGTCGAGTCGACTCAGTATCATCAACATGATTCCCGAACCGAACACCGCCAGCGGATCCTGCGACCCCTCCTCAACCGCCACCTCGAAGTCATCGTCGCCGCCGCTCCCCGCCGCGCCGTCGTCGGCCATCCGCTCCTTCCACCATGGGCGGGAAGAGGAAATCGACGGACCGTCTCCATACTTCGCCCTTTTCGTGGCCGATTCTCCCGATTCCGGAGCTCCGGCGCCGGCCATATCGCGATTAAAGTGAAAAAGGGGGATTTGAAAAGGCTAACGGAGGCTCGAACAACAACCGTTAGGGAAATGGAAATTCTCGAAAAATCCGCGACCGTTTAAGAGAGAGAAAGCTAGAGAGAGAAACACACACAGAGCTTGAACCGTGGCCATGAGGATGACGACGACGACGTATATATACACACAGAACAAAACCGTTTATGCATAACACGATAAAAAGATCTGCAGGGGCAATATCGGAAACTAAAATACCTTTTTTCACTCTCTTCCGATATTTACTTAGAATTGCTAAAACTAGAAAGTCTAGAGTGATGTTTCTAGGAAATTTACAGATTCCGTCTCTCAATTTTGCAATATTTTATATTTAGTTTTGGCAACAAATATATGCAAGACGAAAATTAATAAGTGCAAGACCTTACTTCATGCAAGACCAAAATATAAATAAACTTACTAAGATCAAGACTGGAAAATTATAAATATAACCCCAGTATTAATTTAGATAAAATTAATTCAAATTAGGCTAATTGCTATTGCGAGACCAAAAAAAAACAAAAAATAAATAAATAAATAAGAATTAAAAAAAAAAGGAAAAAACGAGAGGGAACTCACTCCCCCAACAAAACCCCAACATCTTCTTCTTCACACTCATTTTACACACTTTTTTCCACAAAAAAATCTTCCATATTCTCCAAAACCCTCATCACACAAAACCCTCAAATCTTACTAAAACTTGAAAAGAATGACATTATGGATACACAAGACATAAATATGGAGGATTCTAAGGTCGAAGAACACAAAGAGGTAAGAAATATTGTACTTTGTGATCGTTTTTCTCGTTTTTCGCACCTCATTTCACGTACAAAAAATTCGACGTGTACAGGTCGAAATATGCTCCGAATATCGACACACTAGTGTCGAAAATTTCAACATAAATCGACACTCTTTTACTGTCGATTTTTATTGAATTTTTCGACATTCTGGTGTCGATATTCGGTGCATATTTCGACACTAGTGTGTCGATTTTCGGAGCATATTTCGACCTGTACACGTCGAATTTTTTGTACAAGAAATAAGGTGCGAAAAACGAGAAAAACGATCAACGGCGACAACTGAAACGGCGACGGGGGATATTTCTAGTGCTTGTCGACTACAACGGCGACGGGGGAGGTGGTGGACTTCAACGGCGACGGCGACGGGGCGACGGCGAAGGGCGGCGGCGAGTGATGCAATTGATTTTTTTTTGTTTTCTTCCCTTCTTCCCTCCTCCTCGTTTTTCAATTCTCGTTTTTTTGCTTTTTCTTTCTTTTTTTATTAATTTTTCTTTTTTAAATTGGTCTTGCAAAAGTAAATTAATAAAATAATTTTTATTTTGTTTGTATTTTATTAAGGTTATTATAGTCTTTTTATACTTAATTTGATAAAAAAAAAATAATTTGGTCTTGCCCTAAGTAAATTTGTGATTGCAAATAGTCGCTGCCTTAGTTTTTTATGTTTATAAAAAATACATTTGGTTCATCTTGTTTTAATAATTTGATATTTTTGGTCATTTTCGTCAGTTTGCTGTTAATCCGTCAGTTGCGGTAGTGATGGGAACACGTTGAGTTCCGTCATTTTTAGTGGAAAATTGCGGAAATGACTAAAAGTGTTGAATTTTTGAAATACGAAGGATCAAATGTGTTTTTGTGAACATGGGGACCCAAATGTGAAATTAGAGCAAACTTGGGAGATGGAAGCTGTGTTTTTTCGAATTTTTGCAAATCAAATGTTGTTATTGCCAGATCATTTTACTTATTAATATTGGGTAAATTACGACCACCCCTGAGGTAACGTCAAATTACGAGAAAAAAAGCCATTCATATTTGGATAATTACAACCACACCCCTCAACTATGAATCTTCTTACACGTCCACCCTTATGGTGTCAAATTCAATATAATATTCTAGATTTCGTGAAACGTTCTCTGATTTGTACTCATTTTTTGTAGAAAATGCAGTATCTGATGCATAACAATCTGATTTTTACATGTCAAGAGGCACATCTAATGAGAGCTCGAATGGGCAAATCGGGTACAAACTAGAAAATCTTCCACATAACTTAGAATATTCCAATAAATTTTTAACACTGCAAGAATGGACGAGTATGAAGATTCACAATTGAGGGATGTGGTTGTAATTTTCCAAACATGAAATTTTTTTTCGTAATTTGGTCGTACATGGATAGCCGTAATTTATCCTAAAATGAATATACGCATAGTGTACAAACCAGCCTCTTACAAAAAAACACCTGAAGAGAGAAGGTGACAAAGTCTTACGTGGAACTGTGTGTGCACGCGGCTAGACGAAACTTAGCGCCGCAGAATTGTTGACGTGTCAAGTGGACCCACAACTCAAACCTACGTGGCAGCAACCCACACCACGCAACCATAACGGATATCATTCAAATTACTGACTATCAAACATAAAGGCGAGATTACTTATAAAGTTATATAATTATAAATAAAATATATTCTATACAAAACATGCATACACATGCATACAATATGGTCGGCTCAAGTATTTGTATTAAAGTGTGTGATATTTGTTTAGAAGGATGACGTGGTATGATTTCACGTCACGTTTCGTAATTTGGCAGTCACATTTTCTAAATTTTTGAGATCCAATTGAAAGTGGGGATATATGATAGGCCCATGGCCCATGCCCAAAGGCTCATATCGATAAACCCATACAGACACACAAATCAAACTTAATTCGTTTCAAGATAATAATATAAGTCAAAGTTGGCTAAGGCCCAAACTAGTCATGATCTGAACAATTATGCCCAAGTGAGCCCAATTAAGTGGCGTAGGCCCATGAAAATCCATGTCTCCATATAAATACTCGGAAACCTCACAACTAAAGGTGCGACGCAATTCATAACTCCCGAGCAATTTCTTGCATTATCTGAATTCTTCTATCATACAAAGCTGACTTGAGCATCAGAGGATTTTCGCCGGGACCAATCTTGACGCCCTAACGACTTTTTTTGACAGGTAGTGTACACCCGAGAAATCAAGAAGTGTGAAGGAGGAATTGCAAAATGTGACGTGGAACCGTATCACACCAAGGGAATTGTTTAATATTAACCTTACCAACTTAACTACACAATTCCTAAATGAATTGAAAATATACCTAAAGTATTAAATTATTATTGAACGAAATGGGAGCAACTATACGAATATCGTTCCTTTGTCATGAATAGATAATGATATTAATACTTTTAACGAAAATAAATATTGCACAATCATAAAAAGATATAACTTTTTTTTTGTTTAATACTACAAAAACAAAACCCTCACACTCATCTCTTTCTTCTTCACAAACCATTAAAATCGCTCTTCCAAAGAACTCAAAAAAAAAAAACTTACAAAATAGAGTCACAAAACAACAAACAAAGTGGTAGTTTACATGAAAAAATAATTCATTAAGGTATGTATCCATTGAGCTTGAAAGTTGATATTCAAGTTTTTTTATAAATCCGTCACTATTTTTCGACAAGTACGTGTCAAATTTTATAGTTTTTAGCACACCTCGCCTCACCATTATCGTCGCCACCACCATCTTCATATGATCAAATTCATCACAGTCCTCAGATTATTCAAAATTCACCAGTGGCCACTTCAGCCTCACCAGTGGGTATGTGTATGGGTTGAGGAAGAAGATGAACTTGTGGCCTCCTTCTCTCTCATATTCTTTTTCTTCCGGTTTTTTTACACAAAACAATTTATATTTTACTTATATTATTTTAGTTAGGGTAGTTTAATCATTTAAGCTAAGTCAATATTATATTCAAATCTTACTCAAAAAAAAAAAAATATTATATTCAAATCTAAATCTCTAAGGGGCGGTTCACTAAATAAAACCCAACATAGAGGGGTTGATGCTAATTTTTTAACATAAAGACTTTTCAGCAATTAGATATTTCACAGGGGTCTATACAATTAACTCCAGTTTTTAATGACATTTTTGACTGAAAAGTCTAAAAAATTTCATAAAACTTGATATGTACTTGTTGAAATTTTATAAAATATTCTCTTTTCAATTTTGGACACTTACCTGCCGAATTATTGGATTTGAAGTAATCTTCCCTAAATCCCAATAAAAAAATTGCAACTTTAGAGTAAAGATGTTCTATTATTGGCGTTTTGTACCATATAATTAATCTTGATTGGTGATTTGCACCTTAATATTTTAAAGTTGGTGTTTCACCTCAAATAATATATCTCATAACAAAATGAACCTGCATATGTTTCTTGTGTGATTTTAACTAAAAATATCAGTATATTTGATATTTTAATTTTTGAAGTGATTTCCATCTTAATGAAAAGGGCTTGAATATTACCCTTATTACTGTTACATATATTATTATTATTATTTTTTTTTTCTTTGCCCCAATATGAGTTCTTCTTTGCACATTTCTCTTCTCCAAAATTGAGTTCTTCAAAAGATAATGGTGAGTATGTGAGACCACTTTTATTAACTAAATAAAAATATAAATTAAATATTTTACTATATTAATAGATTAAGAAAATATAAGATATTACGGGGCAAAGTATATTCATCTTTATACATAAAACAAATTATGTATATCATTATAATATTGATATGCCTAATTGGGTCAACCCAATGGGCCTACAATTTCTTTACCTACTGGGCTACGAGCCCAATATCGAAGACCAATATCACCGAGGCCCAAACACCTTCAAGTAAGGCTTGGGCCCAACAAAGCAAACCCAACACAATAAACGACATATAAATAGAGGTTTTACTCATTTTATTAAGGTACGTCCTGTTAACTGAGCAATACGATTAACTGTATTCTCTGGACTATTTCTATGATCAGCATGTCTGACTTGAGCGTCGGAGGGGTTTCCGCCGGATCAACCCCCGGCGTAGTTCACGTGTGTTCATTTCGCAGGTACCTCAGGATCATCAAGTTGTCAAGCTATGGATCTGCTTTGCTCTCCCAGTTCATTTTCTACACCACCCCAGGTGATCTAAGTAATTAGCATCATCATTTTGGCGCCGTCTGTGGGAACGATGCAAACCAGATCACGTAGCCAACAAGATCCTCCAGGCGTCTGCTCGGAGAGAAAATGACACAGCTAACGACCTCCCACCTCGTGGAGGCTCTGGCTTGCCACCTCCTCCACATCCCATGGATCCGCCTCGCGAGGTTCAGGTGATCCTCCTCGGGACCCACCACTCGCCGATCCACCACTCCCTGCTCCTCGAATGGTTCAAATAGTCGAGGATGCGCTTCGACGCATGATAGCAGAAGTTTCAACTCGCGCTGCCACAGGGGCCGTGACCCAATATATCGCCACGATGGGAGCAGATGCTTCCAACGCGATACCAGTACCTGCTCCACATGTGGAGCCACCTATGGCACCACCGCCATCGACTCCCTGGGGGCTTACATAGCCACCTATAGCACCACCGCCATCGACTCCCTGGGGGCTTACATCTGCCCCCAAAATATTTCGCTCGCCAAGGGTTATCGACTCCCTGGGGGCCTACATCGCCCCCAAAATATTTCGTTCACCAAGGGTTATCGACTCCCTGGGGGCCTACATCGCCCCCAAAATATTTCGTTCGCCAAGGGTTATCGACTCTCTGGGGGCTTACATCTGCCCCCAAAATATTTCGCTCGCCAAGGGTTATCGACTCCTTGGGGGCTTACATCTGCCCCCAAAATATTTCGTTCGCCAAGGGTTATCGACTCCCTGGGGGTTCACATCGCCCCCAAAACATTTCATTCGTCATAGTAGGAGCCAACGCTCCTCCTCGTGAGGCCCAACTGGGTCCTCAACATGATCAATTTCTACTTACTTCTCGAACGGTTCAGATAACCGAAGAAGACCTTCAGCGTATGATCACGGAAGATTCAACTCGTGCTGCCACTGAATCAGTGGCACCATATATCGCCAAGGTGGGGCATCTCACCCCAGTGGTTCGTGATCGCCTCATCCTAAAGGGCGGGCTATCCCATCCTAAAGTTGGGCATCTCATCTCAAGGGTGATACATCCACTTACCTTTCAACCCCAAGGGGTTTCACATCCCATCAAGTGTTTCACGTCCCTACTTCAAAAACAGAAAAAATGGTCTGACGCGCACGCACAAACCAATGGCACAACCGTGCGCATCAACCTCAGACCATAGGTCTCGAGCGCCTCATCCTACAGTGGGCAGTTATCCCCATCCTAAGGTTGGGCATCACCCTTACCTTTCAACCCTAAGTGGGTTCACATCACATCTCAAGAGACGAGTATAATCTCCCTACTCAAAAAATAGAACATCCCCAAGGGGGTGCACATCCCATCTCAAGGAACGAGGATAATCTCCCAACTCAAAAAATAGAACATCCCCAAGGGGGCGCACATCTCATCTCAAGGAACGAGGATAATCTCCCTACTCAAAAAATAGAACATCCCCAAGGGGGCGCACATCCCATCTCAAGGAACGAGGATAATCTCCCTACTCAAAAAATAGAACATCCCCAAGGGGGTGCACATCCCATCTCAAGGAACGAGGGTAATCTCCCTATTCAAAAAATAGAACATCCCCAAGGGGTGAATATCAACCAAATAATAAAAAAGAAAAAGAAAAAAAAATGAAAATGAAAAATAGAAGAAAAAAGAAGATGAAGAAAAAAGAGAAGAAGAGAGAAGAAGAAAAAAAAAATGAAAAAATAGAAGATGATAAAAAAAAAAAAAGAAGAAAGAAGAAGAAAAAAGAAGATGAAAAAATACAAGAACAAGAAGAAGAAAAAAGAAGGAAATAGAAGAAGAATTAGAAGAAGAAAGAAAAAAGAAAAAAAGGAGGAGCCGCAGCCGAGCCGCGCGCGCGCGACTCCATTAAAAAAAAAAAAAAAGGAGTGGCGCGCGTGCACAGCACGCGCGCGTGGAGAACACGCGCGGGTCAGAAAAAAAAAAAAAAAAAAAAAAAAAAAAAAAAAAAGAAAGAGGCGCGCGTGCACAACACGCGTGCGTCAGATAAAAAAAAAAAAAAAGGAAAAAGTACCTCACACGCGCGCGCGCCTTCCCATGCACGCGCGCGCGCCTCCCAAGGCCTCCTTGGAGCGCGCGCTCCCATCTAATTGGACTCAACTTTCACCGCCCTCCACCAAATTGCGCGTAGATTTTGACTCGCTTCTCCAAATCGCACGAGAATTTCAACGCGCTCCACCAAATTCCGCGAGCTCTTTAACGCACCTACCAAATTGCGTTTGCTATCAAATGGAAAATAAAAAAAAAAAAAAATTATTTCTCCACGCCATGCCAACGATTAACGCAAGACTACAGCACCGATCTACTCTCAATACGATCCGGTATCCCTTTCGACTTGGCTCCCACATCGTCTCGAGAGTGGGGGGCTTGCGAGACAACTCCCACGAGGAGCCAACTCGCTCGGAACTACAACCCGTAGCGAGACAACTCCCACGAGGAGATAACTCGCTCCGTCCTACAACCCGCAGCGAGACAACTCCCACGAGGAGTCCACTCCCTCGGGTCTACGAACCCACAGCGAGATAACTCCTACAAGGAGACCACTCGCTCGATCCTATGACCCGCAGCGAGATTACTCCCACGAGGAGCCAACTCGCTCGGTACTACAACCGGCAGCAAGACAACTCCCACGAGGAGATAACTTGCTCAGTCATATAACCCGTTGCGAGGCAACTCCCACGAGGAGTCAACTCCCTCGGGCCCACGAACCCATAGCGAGATAACTCCTACGAGGATACCACTCGCTCCATCCTACGAATCGCAACGAGGAAACTCCCACGAGGAGCCAACTCCCTCGGGCCCACGAACCCATAGCGAGATAACTCCTACGAGGATACCACTCGCTCCATCCTACGACCCGCAGCGAGGAAACTCCCACGAGGAGCCAACTCACTCGGTCCTACGAATCCACAGCGAGATAACTCCTACGAGGATACCACTCGCTCCATCCTACGACCCGCAGCGAGGAAACTCCCACGAGGAGCCAACTCGCTCGGTCCTACGAACCCACAGCGAGATAACTCCTACGAGGAGACCACTCGCTCCATCCTACGACCCGCAGCGAAGAAACTCCCACGAGGAGCCAACCCTCTCTGGTCTCAAAACTACAACGAGATAACTCCCACGAGGAGCCACCTCGCTCGACACTACAAATCCGTTGCAAGGCAACTCCCACGAAGTGCTACCTCGCTCGGTAATAAGACTCGCCGCGAAACAACTCCCACGAGGAGACAACTCGCTCAGAGCGACCTCGATACGCACGCTCCTCAGTCGCGCGTCATCCAATGCTTCTACAACTTCGTTGCGAGACAACTCCCATGAGGAGACAACTCGCCCGAAATTCAATATATAATCGCAAGCTCAAGATAGCACGATTACGACCCTAGAAACACTTAGAAATATTATGAGAATCTATATAGCCTGGCCAACTTGATTACTCAAATTTATCTACTTGTTTTCGATGGGTCCTTCATTAAAACGTGGCCACGGTCCAAACATACTTACGACCCACGAGGTCTAACAAAGGGCACGATCCCCATATAAAAATCTTGAGAGCCTGATCCCCTCCTCAAGTACATCACGCAGAAGGCTATATGTAAACACATACAAGCAACGCGTCAAAACATTGAAAATGTCGAAAAATAACAACTCCCACGAGGAGAATACTAGCTCCGTGCTACTACATTATCGTGAGACAACTTCCACGAGGACGTAACTCGATCAACTCGATTACCCCAGAGACAGCTCCCACGAGGAGAATACTAGCTCCGTGCTACTACATTATCGTGAGACTACTTCCACGAGGACGTAACTCGATCAACTCGATTACCCCAGAGACAGCTCCCACGAGGAGAATACTAGCTCCGTGCTACTACATTATCGTGAGACAACTTCCACGAGGACGTAACTCGATCAACTCGATTACCCCAGAGACAACTCCCACGAGGAGATTACTTGATCCGTGCTACTACATTATCGCGAGATAACTCCCACGAGGAGATAACTCGATCAACACTATTACCCCGCGACAAGACAACTCCCACGAGGAGATAATTCGCTACTACATCGTCGCGGGACAAAACCGACGACTCAATTAACTTATATCGCGGCAACTTTGTCGCGCTATGTGCCAACGCGCATTCACACCCCTCCGACACACGCTCCAACGCGTTTTCGCATACCATTAGGCCATACGCCAACGATCAACTTCTACAATTTTTACTCTCGACACGATCTGAGACCCATCACAACATGGCCCCCACATCGACTCGAGAGTTGGGGGCTTAATGATATGCCTAATTGGGTCAACCCAATGGGCCTACAATTTCTTTACCTACTGGGCTACGAGCCCAATATCGAAGACCAATATCACCGAGGCCCAAACACCTTCAAGTAAGGCTTGGGCCCAACAAAGCAAACCCAACCCAATAAACGACATATAAATAGAGGTTTTACTCATTTTATTAAGGTACGTCCTGTTAACTGAGCAATACGATTAATGTATTCTCTGGACTATTTCTATGATCAGCATGTCTGACTTGAGCGTCGGAGGGGTTTCCGCCGGATCAACCCCCGGCGTAGTTCACGTGTGTTCATTTCGCAGGTACCTCAGGATCATCAAGTTGTCAAGCTATTGATCTGCTTTGCTCTCCCAGTTCATTTTCTACACCACCCCAGGTGATCTAAGTAATTAGCATCATCAAATATATATATATATATATATATATATATATATATATAACAAGTGGGTAACAATGTCAATTTACTCAAAGAAAAGAAAAACAATGTCAATAAATATTAATTTGAGAAGGTTAACTTGCCACGTCAGCACACCACAAACGAATTGGAAATATAAAGGCTATTTTGGTACGTTTTGTAATTCAGGGGGTCTTTGATACGTAACGTATAATTCAGGGGTGCAAACTGAACTTTACTCTAAAAAAAATGTTAGGCATATAATCCAATTTCCACGTCATATGTCTTCCCACAAGTGTCCTCTCCACCAGCTTGCTACCTACGTCACAACTGACAATTAGAAACAAAAGGCGCGCTTATCTATTTTCAGCGACTTTACGCCAAACTCCAAAAACACGACTTTCCTTCAAACTGTAAGAATTTTTTATTTTATTTTTTATGTTCGAAACGTCACCGTAACGGAATTTTACAGGCGAAAGAGGAGAGAGAGTAAGAAGGAAAAAAATGGGGGAGATTTGAACCAAAGTTAAAATTTCCATATAGAAAATCTCTCCAATCAGATCGGACCTCTCTCCCCAATTTTCTTCGCTTAGAGAGAGAAATATTCACATATATAAATATATATAATTTTCGGTTTCAGATCCTTTTTGATTTTGTTAATTGCAGTTCCTACCATTTAAAAGTATTTATTTTTCCACATTCGTTTTTTTGATTTGTATGTATACATATATACGGAATCTGTATGAATTTCTGGGCAGCGTTAGAGCTGTGATCTGGGTGGGTGTTATTGGGGTTTCTGCGATGGGAATTTGATGAAAGGTGAGGATTTTGGGGCAAGGATTTTCGGATGGCGTCGGCGCAGGTTTTGAGAAAGCAAGAGCATTTGGAAGCTGGGAGGAAGAAGGTACTTTGTTGCTTTCTGTTTTCAATTTCTGCAATTAAAAATTCCAGTGATTTTGTGTAGTTTTATCCACCGGCAATTGGTTTTTTTTTTGTTTTGTTTGGGTGTTGATGATTTTAATTGAGTTTCTTGTGTTTGAAAGGGAAGAATCACTTGGAAACATCACATATTGGATGTAAAAATTTAGGTTCTATTTACTGTCGATTATGATTCACAATTTATCCTAGTTGAACAGTTGATCTTTGTGATGCTTTGTTGCTATTCGTTCAATGTGGAACGTCGAAGTTCAGAGAGGAATTTTGTTAGTTAGTTGTCTTATGTTTTTTCCTAAGTTAGCCTCAATTTTCCAGTAATGGAGTAGCCTCTACGTGTTCTATAATTGTGGTTATTAGTATTATTAGTTTTCTAATATATATTCGGTGATTAAACGTTTCAGCTAGAAGAGTTTCGTAGGAAGAAAGCAGAGGAGAAGGCTAAAAAAGCTATTTCAACAAATCAACCACCTGCTTCTGATGTTCCATATGAAACGCAACCATCAGAAACTGTAAATCCACGTATAACAGATTTTAATGAAGTAGGTACTTCTGACACACTTTCTAAAGATCGTTTGGGAGCCTCAGATCTTGCTCCAAAGATTGCAAACAAGGAACATGAAACTTCGACGAAAAGCGATTTCAGTTCTTCTACGGATACGAATGCTAAACCTTCTCTTTTGGCAAGAAAGGATGATGTCGATTCATCTGTTCTTGGGCATACGTTCTTAAATAATGAAGAGTACAGGGATGATGCTGCTTCCGTGACTTCAGATGGACTTCGAAGTTCACAAGATAAGTTCCAGAGCAGAAAAGATGAATATGGATCAGCAGCTCAATTTGATTCTGAGGCCGGAAATAAACACTTTCTCTCTCATGAAAACCGTGCTCCGGGTCACTCTACATACCATGGGTTAGATAATTATTCATCAAATAACATTCATGGCTCTGAGAAGGATATTTCACTTGGTAGTTCTGCTACTTTTTCCTCTGATATTTTGCCCAAGACTTCTATTGGTGCACTCCTGTCAGAAAAGTTGGGTAATAGTAGGCATAAGGATACGAGTAACAGCCTAACATCCTCACCTTACCCAGGTAAAATTAGGATGTTTTTACCAGAACAACTTTTTTTTTTTTAAATGTATTATCCCTTCTGCCCCTTTTCTTCTGTCCTTCTAGAAATTTCTAATTATATGTTGTTTGGTTCTTCTGTATACTCTTTGGATCGTTCCTGTTGGGTGATAGAGTCTCTGCGTCCTACCTCAAATATATCTGACTCATTTGGCCTTAAACAAAAATTCTCTTCGTTTTCTGACTCGGGGGAGAAGAAATTTGGTGCTGTTGATCATATGGAGAGTATGAGCAATTCCTCTCCATGGATTTCTGAGAATAGATATGCTGATTACAGTTCTGATACCCGAAGCTCATCAAATTATGCACCACCATCTCCACCTACATCTGGAAGGAGATCCCGTCCATCATTTCTTGATTCCATTCAGGTATCGAAAGGCCCTTCATTGTCCCCTCCCCTCTTTGCCGCAGAAAAAGCCGATACATCAAGTTCCAAGATTCACCCAGTGGATGGTTTGGGATCATCTGTTTCTCAGAGATTTGATAACCTTTCAGTTGCATCTGGTAATGGGGTTGGTCTATTCAATCATGTAATGGAGAATAAGCAGAACTTCTTTTCGCAGAAGCAGAACGAAGACTTTGCTGCTTTGGAACAGGTTTCTCTTCTACAATTTTCTGATTCAACAGTTTTTATGAATTTTCTGTTAGTATTTTGATTCTAAGTGTTTGAGTTGTTGTCTTATCATATATGCATTTTTATTTGTAGTAGTTCAGTATGCTTTTCTGACAGTACAATAATGTATTTCATGATACAGACTTTTAAAATAATCTATTTGTACCTTTTATAGTTTTTCGTCAATATCTTCATATCTTTTATCTTCCAAATCTATTTAATATAATTGCTTAGACGTATTTATTTACAATGCTTTAGATTGTTTAGATTTAAAGAATCCTTAGGACTGTTAATTGTTATTCAGTTCTTGATTGAATTAGCAATAATATACATTATTTGCAAAGGAAGTGCATTGGGTTCTAATTGTTGCCTTCTCTTGTCCAGCACATTGGCAGAGTTGAACTATTTTTGAACTTGAGAATATGCCTAGTTGGCGGTTTGTAATGACTTTATTTATTGTGGATATTTGAAGACTAAAGTTCGACAATTTTGGAAATCGCATGATCTGCAGTAAGATTTGCAATTCATTGAATCATGGCAGATGATATTACACAAAGAACTTTTGTTGAATAGTCAAAAGTTGAAACTAGTGATGGACATTCTTTCAAATTTTTAAGGGTATATTGAACTTGCATGCTGTTGGTTGCTGTCACAAAATTGGCTAGATATATTTGCTTTATGCACAGGATGCCAAATTAGTATGCCATTACATAAGGTGATTGTATAACTTGTGAATTGAATGATCAGAACCGCTAATTCCAAACATACCGGTTTGTCGTAATTGTTTGCAAGGACATGTATTTATTTATCCAAATTATTTCAGAGAGTCTGCATTCATTTTCATGATGCCTTTTTTGAGTTATTGTGTGTGTGATTTATACCTCTGCAGAAGTACAATTCTTCATTGAGGCACTTCCCCTACTTGTAGCATGAAATTACTTTGGAACACCTTTTTATTAGAAAATATGTTACATCCTAAACCCTGTCACTGACTATATGGAAGATAGCAATCACCCTCATCTTAGGTGAACGGGGATAGAGTACCAGCTATATTGCAATATGCTTGCCACTTTGATGTTGGATAGTACTTCTACTCAATATTAATATGTATTTCTTTTTTTCAGTAAGTCTCTTTTTGCAAATAGTAAAACAAATACCTGCATTGTAAAAGTTAGTTTATATTTACTTTTAAGAGAGTCTTGCTGTCTTGTACCTCTGTATGTTGTACTATGTGGTGCATTATTTGATTATTTCAATATATTGGGCAGGACGGGTTTCTGGCTACACATGGTGAATGTGAATATGGCCTTAGTTTGAGCTCTATGGATCAAAATTTTATATACCATTAAATCAGCTATTTGATAGATTTCAGTATGGATAGCTTGTTGTGGCATCTTAACGAGAGGGAAAAAGCCCCTAGATGCATTGTTTTACTGGAAACATTTATACGTTTTAGGTGTTAACACGTTACTATGCATTGTTTCATTGGAATTTTTTATACTTTTTAGGTGTTAAACATGTTATTATTTTTTCTTTTCTTTGCAGCACATTGAAGATTTAACACAAGAGAAATTCTCGTTGCAACGTGCTCTTGAAGCGTCACGAGCTTTGTCTGAGTCTTTGGCTTCTGAAAATTCAGCTTTAACCGATAGCTTTAATCAACAGGTTTGAACTTACCATACTAGGTTCTACCAATTTTAGCGGCTTCATTGTTTGCATTTTGCTATCATAACTGGTGTTACGTGATTCCATATGATTATAATCATTTACGATGTCTGCTCTTTAGTTTGATAAAGACAAGCTATTGCTTTAATCTGTCTCATTATGATTTTATCGGTCCTATATTTGTTATTGGCTGGATTCCAATGTGTTGCCAAATGTTCAATGACTGAAGTTCTCAGAGTATATTATGCTCGGCATCAAGTTGAAGCAGTTGAATTTTTTTTACTGATGTGTTACCATAACTATGTCAACTAAGATGCCTATCGGGTGTATCATAAAAAAAAGATAAATATCTGGTCGAAAGATGGTTGGCCATTTGTAAATGCTCTTAATTCCTCTTGGAAACCAAATGAGATGAACATGGTCTGCCAAGAGTAAATGTTTTCCCAAACTAGTGGCTATATTGTTGCTTGGTGGATATTGTTATTGATATTAATTGCAGTATTATTAATAATGACAAGAGTTAATATGTGTGTCCTATATGCGGGAGTATCTAGATTCACATTCATATATTTCAAGTAAAAGAGCATTCAACCTTATGGAAGATCCTGAATCGTGTGTACTGTGTACTATTTATGAATTATGATGATATTATTTTGATGAACGACGATGAATTTACTGTCAGTTTAAGAAATTTAACATTTGACTGGTCCGCCTGTGTCATATATACTAAGCTCTCGATTTATGGTACCCACTAGATTGGTTTAAATTGCAATCTCGAACGTGTTTGTTGGTATAAATTGGGTTAATACCTCAAACAATGTTAACATTTAGTATCCAATGTTGTTTGAGGTTGGAAGTAAGCTTGGATTGCAGTTTGGATGACAAATATTGCTGTGATTTTGAGGCCTATTAAACACAGTGCCGAGATAGTGGGCACATTCTTATATATTCTTTTGCTTTCTTGTCCTTATCAATTTCTGGTATTATGTACCCAATTGTTCTTTTCTTTCATGTGCCAATGGTATGTATTGACACTTTTGTTTCATTTTTTTCTTTAGGGAAGTGTTGTCAACCAGCTGAAGTTTGAATTGGAAAATTTACAGGAAGAAATCAAAGCTCAACTGGTTAGTGTCTTGACTTCTGCCTCATATTATAGTACTTCTCTGCCCATTGATATCTTTCGTATTCTAGTATCTTAGGGTGCATTTGATGAAGAGGATGTGAGTCATTTGACAAGGAATTTCAAATCCACAGCTCTCATTTTTAGTTGTTTTTTGAGTAATTGTGGTGGATTTCAAATACCTTCCCATTTGGAGTTATTTAAGATCCTTCCCATTTGGATTCATTTCAAATCCTTTCATTTAAAATCTTTCAATCCAAAAGCACCCTTAGCGTTATTCTGTGGGGTGCATTTGGGATAGTTTCTTTCTCAAAGTTCATGAGCTTCTAATTTCATATAGCATTTACCTGAGAACTCATACATACAACGATTTCTCACTTGTATATGTATCCCTATACCTTCAGGTTGAACTTGAAGCTGTAAAAATAGAGTATGGCAATGCCCAGCTAGAATGTAATGCAGCTGATGAGCGAGCAAAGCTATTGGCCTCTGAAGTTATTGGGCTGGAAGAGAAGGTAAACATCTTCCAATTTATTTATCTTCTTTGGATTATGAATGTCAATGAATTATAAATAAGAAGAATGCATGCACGGCAAGTTCGTTTGGGTAACTGCATTCTAATCACTTTGTCTAGTATTCCAGTTTGTGTTTCGTCTTGTATTCCACGTTATAGATTCACTCCAGTTGTACATGATCCACAACTTAAGTGTATCTTTAAGTAAATATTCTGTACATTTATCCTACATATCTGATTTTATTAATGTGGTAGATGATGAAACACTGAATTGATTGGGATCTGAATAGCATTTTGATGAAATTTCAGGGAAAAGACCAAATAATATATTTCTGTGGTAGTAGTCATTTAGTGTGGTTTTTTTGGTGTATGTGAGAGGGGCAGGTGGTTTTGGCTGTGAATCTACACTTGTCTGTTGTGATTTGTTGCTGTGTATCTACTTTCTTATTATCTTGCTGAGGATTACACCAGTCTTTGCAAATAATAGAGCTGCTGAGCTCTGCATTTTAGTATTCTTTTTATTTTTCCAATAAAAAATCACTTGATATGCATTTTGAATATTGAGATAAAGTCACTGTGTGACCAACTAAAGGAATGTTCACTGCTATATGAACCTGGAGAATATATTTGAGGGACGCCCCCCCCCCCCCCCCACCCCACCCACAAAAAATGCCTAACTGTATTATGGACTAGCAGCGATCAGCTTTTCTTCTAGTCCTACTTTGTTTCTATCTCTTACATCTTTTATAATTCTCTTGCACTTGTGTATACTATTCGTGTTTTGTGAATACATGTAGGCATTGCGTTTGAGGTCTAATGAGCTAAAATTGGAGAGGCAGTTGGAGAACACTAGAGCGGAAATTTCTTCGTACAAGTATTGACGATTCTATTCATATCTAACATCTTTATTCTTACTTGCGTTCTCTGTAACTTATCTTCTCATTTTGGCTTTTTTTTCCACGACTTCCTGGTCAGATAAGGCCTCACATTAGAGATATGCATGGGATGCCAGTTTAAACACTTCTATTATGATATACTTATTGCTAATTCGATTCACAGGAAAAAAATGTCAAGCATTGAGAAAGATCGTCAAGATCTGCAGTCAACCATTGATGCCTTACAAGAAGGTAAATTTATTGTTCGGCATTGAGTTTCCTTTATTCAGAAAAAAATCGTACATGAACTATTGCCAGTTGTAATCTTCCTTGTTTGAGTTAAAAATATTTTGTATAAGGACTTCACAAATTTTCTTGTGGATGTCCATAGTGTTCTAGATGTACTTTATGGTACAGTAATGTTATGCTTTTCATGAAGGAAAAGTTATGAAGTTTAAGAGATAAAATCTATGACCGAATGACTATTTTGGTGAGATGATCTTGTTGTAATGGATTAGCTTCTCTAATGACACTTATATTCTATGCATTATCATATGGGGTTATAGTTTCGAGCTGGTTTTTCAAATAACGAGCCTTTAAAAATAGTTCCTTTTAATCTTTTCTTCTTCTGATAGTATCCTGATACAAGACTCTCCAACCTTTTGAGAACTCAATCAAAGTCAAGTCAAATTGGTTCGATTGAAAATTTGTGAAACTAGTGTGGAAACTCGCAGGTTTTCAGAAGTTGTTCTTAATACCTGTTTTAGTCACCTCGGATTGATAGAAGAAGGATTGGAAATTTCAATCTTTTGCTTTCATGAATTGATCTTTAAGTTCCTGAATAATATATATAATGGAAAACTTTCTTCCCCTTGTCCAGAGAAGAAGCTGTTGCTGTCCAAATTGCGGAAAGCTTCAAGTGGAAAATCCACCGACTTTAACAAGACCACTAAAGACATTTCTACTTCCACAGACGATATTGGTACGTGATGCAACACTATCGTCTTTCAGTTTTCCTCTGTGATGAAATAATTTTACTCATTGTATATGAAACTCCCGTTGGGTAAAAAAACACCATTATGCAATGAACCTTTTTGTCATCTTATTCCCCCCAAAGGGTAGGAATAAATTCCGTATTATTATCACGAGATAAAATAATATTTATGAATGTGTAAATATTATTTTATTTTTGCTATGTAAAGCCACATGTGGGGAGCTTTTTTCTTAGTTGCTTCTTGAGCAGCCGCTGCTTGTAGACGATTTTCAAATGATATTATGTTATTCGAAACAAAAGGAGGTGGGGTAAAATTTGAAGGAAACTGTGGAAAGATAACTCTTTTCGTAAAACATGTTGTTGCTTGATTATATACCTGTTTCTTGTCCTCTATTACACTGTGATTCTGTTTTTTTTTTTTAATATGGCGAATTAAACAATCATACAGATACCGATACAACCACAGAAACCTCTGCCTTGCTTGAAGATGATGCCCCTAGTTCCCAAATTTCACATGAAAATATAAATCTCAGTCTCGAGGGTCTACCCATGGAGAATATTCCTTCCGACCAGATGAGAATGATTCAAAACATTAACACATTAATTGCCGAGGTAAGTTCTTCCTTCGTCAAAATAAATGGTTTTATATTTTTCAAAAAACAAAATAAATATCAAGTATTTGACTGCAGTTGGCATTGGAGAAAGACCAGTTGGTGCAAGACTTGTCAGCAGAATCGTCACAAAGCTCCAAGCTTTTGGTAATTTCCATATAGTATAGTTTGTATTTTGGAGTGTCCTTTTAGTTTCGGACTAAAAGACTCGAGCTTAACACTGGTTAATTTTTGTTTTGTTATTAATTTACTAATTACCTATGTCCTTATGTTAATTCGTTTATAGGAACTGAACAAGGAATTGACCCGAAAGCTAGAAGCTCAAACACAGAGATTGGAGCTATTGATGGCTCAAAGTATGGCAAATGGTAATACCCAACCAAGACTAGTGGATCCTCGAACTGTGCCTGAAAACACAGCATATGCTGATGAAGGAGATGAGGTAATTTATCAATCGCAGTATTTAGACTATATATTATACATATATTACATCCTTGAAATATGCAAATTTGTTTATACAAAGACGCGTATTTTGCTGAGATTGTCTGAAAAACGTGTTGATATTTTGCTAATGTAAGAAAAATAAAACGACTTGTTTGTTATGCTCAAATCGATGAGATTGTTAATAATAATTAAAATTTAACCTTTCGGTGTATTAATCAAGATTCGATTATCATCTTTTTCCCCGTTTTATTTTCCGTTCGATCAGGTGGTAGACAGGGTGTTGGGCTGGATCATGAAACTCTTCCCTGGCGGGCCATCAAGGCGGCGGCCTGGCAAGCATCTTTGATTGTACTGTATACATTTTCTGAACAAAAAAGAAAAAAAACAATTCTGCAGATTTTTTCTTTCGTCCTTTTTCGGTGGATGGAGGCTGCAGTTTGTATACTATGAGTGATCCTACGTCCATATTCTTTTTCCCCGAATAGTAAAAGACTGTTCCTTTCTCAGAGAGGCAGATCATTGAAGATGTGAGAATATCGTTCCTCTGGAAATTTTGCAATCGACATTTCCAATTTTCTTCCCTTTTTTTGTTTTTTCGTTCAGGTTATTTGATGTTCTTTTCGGCGCATCCTGTCTTTTAAACTAGAAAGGAGAAAGAAATTACTGTAATTAAAGTGAACTTTGTCTAAAAGGGAGATGTGCAATGTTTGACATGTTAGAAATTAAGGTAACTTGTGTTAGTGTCAGACTGTCAAGTGAGATGATCTCTGTATTCTCTATTTTTCTTTTAACTTTTTTTTTTTTTTTGGGATTTTTTGTCTGATTTTACTTGTAAGCTTGAAGATGTTGGAAATCGTACATGAAGATGGGAAAAGACCCAACTTTTCCCTTTTATTTTTCATGGTGTTATTAGAAGACTGTATTCTCTAATTAAAAGTTTATTTCCAGTATAAAATAACCAGTCTATATTTTTAAAAAACTTACATATTAAGATTAATGATTGTCAAATTATTACATCAAGACTGAGCAATTAGTCTCAGAAAAGTATATGGGCGAAACAATAATTTCCCCTCTAAATATTAGCATTAAAAGCAATTTTAGTTTTAATAGTTGTGTTTCATCTTTTAACGTGATTTTGACAATTTTCTTGTTTGAATTTGATAAAACTCAAAATACGAAATGGGCAAATACACAGCCACCCTGAAGTAAGCTCAAATTATAATTTTTTTAGACCCATCAATTATGTATTGTCTTACGAAAAACCCCCTCATTCAGTAGGTAAATTTGACATCGTAAGGACGAATGTGTAAGACAATACATAGTTGATGGGTGGTTGTAATAATCCAAACATGAGGTGTTCTTTTGTAAGCATATAGCTCAGGGGTGACCATAATTTGTCCGTATAAAATTAGTAGTTCTTTGAGCCAGCTTTCTAATCGGACTCGAATCACCAAAATTAGTCGTTGAATGAGAAATATACACTGGTCATAACATTGATGTTTTGTGTTATCTAAAATTCAACATATAACCCATTCATACATAACTACACCCGACATTCCAATCTAGATAATTCGAATTAAGTTAGAAAATTAACTCAAAAGTACTACAGTTTTCGTGTCCTGAATGTTTCCAAAAACCACACTATAAAAAAGGTCAAAACCACGTCCCGAAGTGGAAAAACAATATCAGTAAAACTGAAACGGCATTTGACATTTTGCAATTGGAAAAATTGGAAATATCCAATCCCTGAAACGACGTCGTCGTACAGGATATATGGGTGATGGTTGAATTAGCAAATCTTTGTGTGGCGCACAAACAACGAACCAATTCCCACTCAATTTTATTTTTTTTACAGTTTTCCCCTTTGTTTTCCGATGGCTATGGCCACCGGAATACTCTCCTCTAATCTCCTCTCTCTCTCCTCCATCGTTTCTTCATCTTCTACAGGTAATCTATTTCTCTCTCTCTCTCTCAATTTTTAATTTTAAAGTTTAAAGATTAATTTATGTGGAAATTAATATGAAGAAGGTAAAAATTCATCAAAGCCGGTGAAATTGAGAGATGACTGGAGGCAAAAATCAAAGCCTATCCCACCTGGGGGTACCTACCCCGCCAAGGATCACTGCAGGTACTTTTCTTCTTCTTCTATTTTTTGTTTTTTACTAACCTTTTCTTTTTTTTAGTAACTAGTTTTTTTATCGGAGTTGTGTTAAGGTGGTGTTTGCAAAAGCTTATTTAAAAACAAAAGTTATGGATTGTGAGTTAAGTTGGTTTTAAGTGCTTATTTCTAAAAGTTGAGGATCGTCTGCAAATTTACTGGAAAATGAACTTGAATAGAAAAAACCGGGTCATGGCTACTTAGGTGGTGTATGCAAATGCTTTTAGAAATAGATTATGAGCTCTTTTCTGCACATAATCTGTTTTTAGGTGTTTGCAAAACAAGCTTTTACTTTTGCTTCTCTTAAAATACAATACGCTGCTTTAAGCTATAATTTTAAAAGCACCCGTGTACTTGCCTTTGCTATTTTTGTTGATTTTTCAGCTAATTTGCAAACACCCCCCAACTTATAGATTTAAACACTTAATTCCAACTTAACTCACAATCACTAACTTCTGCTTTTAAATAAGCTTTTGCAAACATCACCTTAAACAATTATAAATTAAAGTTGTTTATTTTAAGAGAAGCAAAAGCAGAAGTTCAATTTACAAACACTTAAAAATGTTTTATAAGCAAAAAAAAGCTCATAATCTATTTTTGAAGGCTTTTTCAAACACCACCTAAGTCTGGTTTCACAATTTCGTTTTCTGATTTTTGAGAATTTAATTTTTTTTGAGGTTTAATTAGTTGCATTTGAATGAATCATGAATGGTGGGTGTCCCCCATTTATTGATCTAGTTTGGATTTGATACAATAGTAGCTATCACGAATGTGTTCTAGAGGGTTTGTGAAAATTTAGGTTGTTGTCATGATAATGTGTTCTTATTCGGTTTTTTTCTTTTCTTTTTTTGAGCAGCCGATGCGGTTTGTGTGATACATACTACATTGCCCATGTAAAGAGTGCTTGTGCTTTCTTGGGAGATGGGATGTCTAAAATTGAAGTGGGCTTTGTTTCTTTATTTTGTTTTCATTCTCGATAAATTAATAGCCTCGGTTAAATAATAATTCCTCATGGTCCCAACTCGATAAATAACATACTAAATTATTAGTTCGATAGTTCAATATTTCGCTAAATTGATTTAGGAGCTCGAACCAATTGTACATGGCCGAGGCAGGAAAATTGATTCATTGGACGAGACATATTTGGGAGTTTACGAGGATTTACTTTATGCTCGTAAAACCAATCCTGTAGAGGGTAAGTCCCCAAACTCGATTTTTGGGTTACTTTTAATATTTTTCGTTCCTTATGGACCTAATTTAACGTCATCCATTTATTTTACGTAGTTGCTTTACATAAGTTAGTATGTGCCATGTGGTGTTACATGTAAGTTTACCGTAGTTCTTTACTTGCCTACAAGAGGTCATCTTATTTAGGCCTTTAAATACTAATTATACTAATTTAGTTAGCATTGAAATCAACGGAAACACACTTAAGTTTATTTTTTAAAATGTCAAATTAAATACATAAATGTTTTTTTTTCACGTCGGCTGAAAAGATCATAATTTCGAGCTTTCTTTTATTGCATAAATTTAATAGGGGCTCAGTGGACGGGTATAGTGACCACAATCGCAATGGAAATGCTTAGGACTGGTATGGTCGAAGCTGTTATTTGCGTGCAGAGGTCTCTCTCTCTCTCTCTCTCTCTCTCTCTCTCTCTCTCTCTCTCTCTCTCTCTCTCTCTCTCTCTCTCTCTATATATATATATATATATATATATATATATATATATATATATATATATATATATATATATATATATATATATATATATTTTAAATTATTGAAATCATCGTTGAATTAATATCCCAGTGATCCAGAAGATAGATTTACTCCCAGACCAATCTTGGCTAGGTTCGTTCCATTTATTTTCCCGATTAATTTTAAATATGTTTACTCTTCAACCTCTATCTTGAATTATAATCGAATAATTCTATTTAAATTAGGACCCCGGAGGAAGTTCTTGCTGCTAGAGGAGTTAAACCGACACTATCTCCTAATCTAAACACACTGGAATTAGTCGAGGTTTGTTTCCTTTTTCTATTTTTAGTTTATTTATTTATTTATTTTTATCCGCCAATTTACGAGTGCACTTTCACATTTTAACGAACATTTATATAAATAGAAATCAGCATTATTAAATTTTATTTTATTTCCTCAGGCTGCTGGTGTGAAGCGTCTTCTTTTCTGCGGTGTTGGCTGCCAAGTGCAAGGTATTATCATCGTCATCGTCGAAATAACATGCACGTACTTTATTTTATTTAATTTGCTTAATTGTGACTTTTTTAATATTATAATGCAGAATAATTTCTTGAAAGTGCAGCCCTACGATCGGTGGAGCATCATCTGAATCTGGAAAAGCTTTATGTTCTCGGAACTAATTGCGGTAACTATACGTTTTTTTAAATGGAAGGGATATAATTGGAATTAAATTAATACAATCGCAATATTTAATATGACGGTCAACTTCTTTTCTCGACAGTGGATAACGGAACACGAGAAGGTTTAGATAAATTTCTGAAGGCTGCTAGTACTGAACCAGAAACCGTTCTTCATTACGAGTTCATGCAAGATTACAAGGTTTGCCCCCCTATGATTTATCTTTTATCCCCATGCATTTATATAATAATAATAAAAAAAAAAAGAAAAGATATATTGTATTTCGAGAATGTTTGTCAATCTTTAGTACACAACAGTATTTCTTAAAATTATTTCCATACACACACACACACACACACACACACATATATATATATATATATATATATATATATATATATATATATATATATATATATATATATATATATATATATATATATATATATATATAATTAATTAATTAATTTATTTTATGATTTCCTTGTTTATTTGTCAATAGGTTCACTTGAAGCATTTGGATGGTCATATCGAAGAGGTTCCGTATTTCTGTCTTCCAGCAAACGATTTAACTGATGTCATCGCTCCTTCTTGCTATAGGTGAATAATTAAATTTACAATAAACGTAATTAAATATACGTAATTGTTGACTCTTTCAATCACAAACTAAAATTGACAATAAACGTGGTTGCGAAAATGAGTTAAATTTCACTTTATTAAAGTATTTCAACCACGTATAGAATAATGATAATCTTTGATGAGGGCGAACTGGTAATTCCACTAAAATACCTTATCGAATATCACTAGTCTGTAGAAATAATTTTTTTTTTCGAACATGATTAATTATCTGGCTACGCATTTCTTTATCTAATCGTTAATTTTTTTTTATATTTTTTTTGTTTCACTGCCAGCTGCTTTGACTACACGAATGCTTTAGCGGTGAGTGATTACACATAATAATCAAAAGATTCGTTATAATGTTTTGCACTTTACCGTTAATATAAAATGCGAGGAAAAAAAAACCCGTATCGAATTAAAAAGAATGCATAATTTCCAGGATTTGGTAGTGGGTTACATGGGCGTACCGAAATACGCTGGAGTTAGCATGACGCAACATCCACAATACGTCACCGTTAGGTACTTAATTTCTGAAATTATTCGATTCCGAAATATGATTTATACCTTTTTATCTTAGCTCCGAGTCATTTGTTATTTATCGATTTTTTATTTTTATTTTTAAATGTAAGAAATGAACGTGGAAAGGAGATGCTAAACCTTGTGAAAGATCTTCTGGAAGTCACTCCCACAATTAGTTCGGTAATGAACATATTTCAGTATCATATATATATATATATATATATATATATATATATATATATATATATATATATATATATATATATATATATATATATATATATTCTAATTGGATAGATTATTGTTCCAGGGCGGAAGGCGTCCATTTGTCATGGAAACTGTGAAGGCAGATGATAATGCTAAACTAGGTACGCAAACGGCATTTTTCGTAGTTTGATGTATTTAAGGTTTCATAATATTTCAATGTAATATTCTTTCTTTCTTTATTTATTTATCCTTATTTTCTTCTTCAGGAAAAGGCCCATCTCAGACTGTTCCGAAATTCATCGGTGAAGTAATAGCATTCATTTTAAATCTAGTAAGAAGAATTCTTTGCTCTTGGAATAACATGCAATTATATATATATATATATATATATATATATATATATATATATATATATAATGTTTTGTGTATGTATCCTGATATTGATTTTTATGTTATAAAAAGATTGGTCCTAAAGGTCTGGAATTCGCCCGTTATTCGTTGGATTATCACACTATCCGAAACTACCTTTATGTAAATCGGGCATGGGGAAAAGAAAGGTACGTCAAAAAGGAACATAAATTTCAAGATTTTTTTTATATAATAAATTTCAAGATTTAATTTGTGTGAATTTTGTAACATCTGTGATTGCAGAGCTGATAGGCACATGCCATCGTACGCAAAGAAACTAGTGTCGATGTACAATCAAAACGGAGAAATTGACAAGATGCTTTCCGATCGAAAATGAATTTTCAGAGGGTTTACTATTTAATTAATATTTTCACAATTATATGTTTTTTTTTTTGAATTTATTTATGATGAAAGTTGTGAACCTCGGAATTTTGTATATGAAGTAAATTCAAATTTTTGTTACTCTTTAGGATTCAGTTTTTTTCCCTCCAAATTCGTGCTACTTATTGAGCTGAGTTGCTGCCAGAAAAAAAAAAGAGAAATGTTAAATTACAGTTACCTCCCATGAGATTTGGTCTAATTATAACGAAACCCCTCTTTACATTTAAAAAATTATAAATACCCCCCTATCAGGTTACGGATATGTCATAAACTTTAACGAAAACCGTGAAATGTTTAAAGGTTAATAAGTAAGGGTGGAAATTGGAATATAATTTTTGACTTCTGGCGAATTAGATCTGAATATTTCCAATTTCGCAAAATATATTTTTTATTCCAAGAGTTCCGAGTTTCAATTTTTTTTGGAACGTAATTGGAATACATGTAAGATTCCGATTTCATATTCGAATTAAATTTCCGAAAATTCGATTTTTTTGTTTTTCGATAAATATACTTATAATATCAATATCATTATATATTTTATATTATATTTGATTGAATAAAAAATGGAAATTTTGAGTTCTGCTGATTCCACTTTAATTTTTTTTTTTGATTTTTAGACAAGTTTTTTGATTCCAATTTTAAAATTCCGATTATTTTTAAAGGAATTGGAATTACTGTTTCACTTTTGAATAAAATGGATTTTTTTAGTAAATACCAATTCATATCCAATCCTTTCGATTTCGACCCCCAGTCATAAGACACCTTGAATTGCACGTTGTGTATCAGCCACAAGGCCTAAATGGCATTTTCACAAGTTGGGTAAAACTAACCCTTAATCGAACCGTAATTCAACAGACCAGTTCTAGGTCAACAATTAATCGACCATTGGCCAATTACTGGCCAATTACCAGTCTTATTCGGGTCGGGGTCACAAAAATGCTCCATCATTTCGTGGGCCCTAGCAAACTAGGGCATATGAGAATAAAGGCTATCTTCCAAACATTTGTGATGAAACACTTCAATAAAATGGAAGGTGCATAAAAACAAGAAAGAATGGGCTTTCTTCATGAGGAAACTAGATGTACATTTGTTGACCGTCCCATGTGCTTTCTTCTCTCGTAAATGCAGCGTACAAGTCCAATAAGACCTAAATCAATTTGCTGAAATCTCTTCTGGCGCAACTGTCCAGGCTCACTGAGGCAAGTAATTAAAAGAAAGAATTGATACCACATTGAATTTCTAGTAAGAAGGATTGAATAATCCCTAAGTCCTAACTATAAACACCTCATCATTTTCAATTATATATCTTGATGTAAACTATTTATTTTACCTTGCAAAAAAAAAAAAAAAAAAACTTATATTAAGGTTTGAAATTGACTACTTTGCCATGTTAAGGACTTGTTTGGTGTGGGCCAACTAGATAGATGTTAATTTGCCTTGTAGAATCAAAAGCATGGGAACTCATGTGGGTTGTTCAAGTATGTGTTGCTTTTCATTTTCTCTATTCCCTCCCCTTTTTTAACTTCTCTCATTGTTTTGCATGATGAGTACTTTTTTGGGTCATCTATATTATTATTCTAATACCGATTCGAAACAAAACCGATAAAAACTCGTTTGAGCTCGATTCTTTAACATAAATAATATAATTGAACCTGTGGTTCGAATTCCGTTGCCAACGGCCGCTAGATGAAGCTTGTAACACATGGTTAGCCTAGTGTGATTTACGACGTATCTTGTATGGTTTAGAAGCTATTATACAAAGAGTGTGGGTTTACTCATTGCACCTAAATGGTTGGCTGCATTTTGGTTCATTACCAAAAAAAAAAAAAAAAATGTTAAAGCCAGTTTGAGCATGGTTATCCGTACGATAATCAAATCAAACTCTATTAAAAAATTTAAAGCTCAATAAGAAAAGAAATCGAACAAAAATCCGAACAATCATGTTTTCGACTCGACTCGATTGACTCATACCTATATGTGAAAGTAGATTCATAAATGTAATTGATTATGTGCTTTGACCAAATTTTTAGGTGATTGTGGAAACGGATACCCAACTTACCCCTAACATGGAGGGCCTAAAACATCATTCATCTAGATTTTCTTGATAGGATAAACATTAGGCTATATGTATATACATACATATAATGTGTGTGTGTGTGTGAGAGAGAGAGAGAGAGAGAGAGAGAGAGAGAGAGAGAGAGAGAGAGAGAGAGAGAGAGAGTTTGTATAGATTCACTTAGTTTGCAGTTAGGAAGTAATAAATGTTTGTACATCCATTTTGGTGAGGCAGATAGCAAATTTATGAAATAGAGAATGAATGTTAGTATGTTTTATGACACATAATTATAGAATTTGTGGATGTAATGATTTGAATGGAATCAAAAGTGTCTCTCATTCATTAATATATTGTCCTTTGGTACTTTTTAAGATACCCTATTACCTGTTTTCGAAAGTGACTTCCCCTTTCTCAAGTCATACATAATGCCCTATCCGACGTGGCATTACTTCAATCTTTGGTTCAAACCAAAAAACCAACGTAAATTTCGTTTTTACCCTCGTTGAAATATTGTTTTACGAATATCTCGTTAGGGTAAAAAGAAAAGGGTAAGTTACGGATACCCTTTGATGTAGGACTAAATAATTTACGAATCTCTATTGTATTGATAATTACAAAAATACTTCCCTAAAACTAACAATACGTTACAAATCTTAACTAAATGAATGAATTGTCTAAATTAGTTTTTTATTAAACAAACAAACTATGAGTAAAGTACAGGCAACCTTTGAAGTAGGATAAAATATTACATTCACTCCTTTAGGATGTATTTAAAATTTCAGAATGAATATTCTATGGAATCTTAAGATTGTAAATGTAAGATGACGAATTAACTCAGGGGATATTTGTAATTATCAATACTACATGGACTTGTAAGTTATTTAGTCTTATCTCGAGAAGGTGACCGTGATTTATCCTAAAAAATGAGGCAACAGTAACTTTTTGTTGACATCGCCAATTTTCGATAAATCAACGATCAAATAAGGTTTAAGTGTTAGGTCGAAATTAATTTTTTAAGAAGATTTGACTTTTAGAATAAAGAAATTCATTCTCATAGTACTTTGTCACTTGTTGTGTGTGGCCTCTATCCATCCATGTTGGCTTAGAGAGTTTTACATGTACAATTGTTCCTAACACAAAACAAGTGAAGAGTCTTCATCACATTTAATTGAATAAATCTAAAATATAGATTTTTTTTTATTTAAAAAAAAATAAAAAAATGCTATGGAATTATGGAGACAGGGCCCACCATATTCAATGGATCCCCATTTGGACCAATTTTCTGGAGATAGATCCCATCATCAACTCTTGTAATAACTTAATAAAATGTGGACCAAAATTGAAAGAATATGAAAGTAGAGAGAGAGACATTTCATCAAACACTTTGTACTCATAAAAATCTTGTACAAAAAAAGAAATTAACAAAAAAAAAAAAAAAAGAAATAAACTAAACATATGAGAAAATTAAAGCCTCATCTCCAATGCCCCCACAATACATAAAATTGAATAATATGAAGAGGGCTAATTTCAATTGATTTTTTCTTTTTCTTTCTAACAAAAACTCATTCCATATGTCAATGTGCAAGTAAAAACTACAAACCCATCCAAAGAAAAAAAAAATAATAAAAAAAATTAATTAACAATTAGAGAAAAACTCTTGCTAAACACAATAATACTCGTCCAACTTTCTGATCCCTGAAAATTTCGAAACAAATTAGGGTTAATTGCATCTTTTATGGCAAACGACGCCTACGGAACGATTTTTCTGCTTCGTTTCCCGATTCCATATTTTGCCGATATCTTGCGAAACCCGAATCGCATCAAGAGATGCACCCGATATGCCTCTTCTCGTGAAACCGACTGCGTATAGCCCATCTTTGCCTTTCCATCCATTTGGAAATGGATTTCTTGGAAAACCATCACTTGTGAAGAATTCACTTTCCTGCACAACAATATAATAAATAAATATATTAATTAAAAAAAAAAAGTCATTTTCATTTTTAGTCAATATTTAACAAAGAATGTCAAATTATTATAAATAAAAATTAAACTATAAATTGATATGATGGAGAAACATATTTAAATTGAAAAAAGGGACTTGTGACTAGATTCAGAAAACAGAGAATCTAATCATCTATAGTAAAAACCCCAACTACCATAACTGTCACATGGATCCACATACACATGGTAAAATTAACCTATACATACATATATATATACACACATATTTAAACCCCCATCTCACTCCTCCCGGGCCCACCTAGGAGTGGAAATCGGACGGATTAGATTGAAATTAATATTTTTCAAAAAAAAAAAATCCATTTTGTAGAAATAAAATTTTTGATTCCAATTCCATGAATAAAAAAAACATCGAAAAAAAATCAAAAATTCGGAAATTGAAATGAATAAATTTGTCCCAAACTCCGATTTTTTTTTTTATCAGAATCGACGGAATTCAAATTTTTCGAATTTTCAGTCATGTATAATACAAAATACACAATAATATTTGATATAAAAAGTGTAATTTTTCGAAATTGTTTTTGGGATTTCAAAAAAATATTTTCAGAAACTAAAACTGGATAGAAGATAGGAATCTATTATCCATTCCAATTCCGTTAAAAAAAATTCAGAAAAATCGAAAATCGGACTGAAAAAATATTGTTCCAACTTAAAAAAGAATATTCAGATCAAAATCGGTGGAATTCAGAAATTCCACGTAGACAAAAAAACATTCTTACATTTATTAACAAAAAAACAACAAACATATATATATATTCTCACCTTCAACCATGAAGGGACATTGCTGCAATAACCGGTAGCCAAAATGACAGAATCAATTTCAAGAATTTCGCCATTAACAAACTCAACACCTCCATGCAAGAACTTCTTGATCCCGTGAGGAACGACTTTTATTTCGCCCGATTTGATCTTCGAAAGCGTGCCTATATCCAATACCGGAGTTTTCCCATTTGTGTTTTTCAGCTGTAATGGCCCCATTTTCGGCCTTTTCAGACCGTACTTTTCGATATTTCCGAGAATCAACCTCGACGCTCCCAAAAGTACTTTATCCACCACCCAAATCGGCATCCATTTCATCATCGAAACACCTAGCTCGAACGTCGATTTTCCAAATATTTCTCTCGGCAATACATGTACCTATTCATCACCCCCCAAAAAAAAAAAATCGAACATCATAAGAATTCATCCAAATATATGTACAAAACTCACACAAAAAAAGAAAAAAAAAGGTTCTCTGTTTTATTTGGAGTTTATTGTATTTAGTACCCCTGTATTTATCGAATTACTAAAATTACCCGTATTATAAATATTAGCAAAACTCTCATATCATGCATTTTTTTAGCACGCAACCAGTAAATTGAATTTTTTTGGGTGTAATTTGCTAAAAAAAATGAGTTTATTTCATTTAGTACCACATGCTATAGTGATCTGTTAAAATCACTCCTTGTGCTATAAATATTAGCAAAAAAACCCCTATGATGTATTTCTTTAGCAAACAACTCCCAAATGGTGGATTTTTGTGGCAATTTGCGATTAAAATTATTCAAACTAGGACTTTGTTTGCTAATATTTATAACACGATGAGATTTTTAGCAATTAAGTATAAAATATGTGCAACTAAAATCATTATAGGGGTTTTTTTGCTAATATTTTATAATACAGGGGAATTTTTAGCAATTAATCTAAACACGAAGGTGCTGAATGCAATAAACCCATTTTCTTTATTATAAGAATTTGTAGAGAGAGAGAGAAGAGAGAGAAAATAACTCACGGAGCTTCGGACAACCATTGACGGAAGAGCACGGTGGTGGCAGAGATCAAGAGAAACCTCCATGCCGGAATTCCCACACCCAACAACCAAAACACGCTTCCCACCGAAACCCTCGCCGGACTTATAATCACAAGCGTGCACCACACCGCCGGCGAACTCCTCCCGCAGCCCATCAAACTCCGGCACCACCTTCTCCGCATTCTCCCCACTCGCCACCACCACCCACCTGCAGATGTACTCCGTCTCAGTCTCACTCTCACAAGAACCCCCCACCACCACCCCGGCGGCGGCGCGTGTCCTCACACGCCACAGCCCGCACGCGCCGTCGTACCTTGCGGAGCCCACCGTCTCCCCGAACCTCGGCGCAATGCCGAAGTGCGCCGCGTACGACTCCAGGTAGCCGACGAACTGGTGCTTGGAGGGGTAGTTTGGGAATTTCCGGGGAAAGCGGACGTACGGAAGCTCGCAGAACTGCTTCGGGAGGTGGAGGTTCAGCCGGTCGTAGGTTCGGTTCTGCCATAGCGACGCAATGCAGTTGGCTCGTTCGATTATCACGAACGGTACGCCTTGCTGCTTCAGCCCGGCCCCCACCGCTAGGCCCGACGGGCCCGCTCCAACTATCACGGGCCCGTTTACGAGCACGCAACGGCCCGTGAAGAAGTCGTGTTCTTGGTCTACTGCACAGAGCTCACAATTATTCATTAATGTTTTTTTTTCTTTCTTCTTTTGTTTTTTGGGAGGAATTAATGTATAATGAATGATGAATGTGAGAGAATTGAAAGTGGAATTTGTGGAGGGGGATTAGAGGAGTGGGGAGGTTTATATAGGGGGGGAATTTGTAATTTGTATTTAATTTAAAAAAGAATAAAAGAAAATGAAAAATGATTCTTTTTCTGTTATTTTCAGATCATTAAACCCTCTCAAAGTCTTTTTCAATATATGTTCCATTATTATTATTCAATTTTTTTTTTTATTTATAAGAATGTATGTTAGAGTATGGAAATGAAGTTATGAGTGAATTCAAATTACGGGTAAATAGCACTTAACTCCCGTGTGTTTTGAGTTTTTGTGTATATAACCTTCTTGCACTTTCAATATAAGCACATGACTCCCCTATAGTTTTAACTATTTGCATATGACATCCTTGTACTTTTAATATAAACACATAAACCCCTTATAGTGTTCCACTTGGTAACTCCCCTGGGGTCAAGTGCATTTTGTCCTAACTATAAACAACTAATTTTGAATAACATCTGGGAGGCGGATATGATCGATGAAGTATAACATCGGCTTATTTGATGTTGCATCCGATGAAACACATTGCGAGATTTTTAACCGTTGATTTTGTATGTAATCACACACGCTCGTGTGTATGTGTGTTTATAATATGGTAAATTCTACATTTCCCTTGTATTTTGGTTCGGTATCACTTTAACCCCTTCTACTCTCGATTGCATCGATTTGCCCCACTGCACTTGAAAAATTGTCTCAATGTAGCCCTTGCTGTTAGTTGTCAGACATTTGACCCTAACACTGTTTGATCAAAGTTCTAAAATTACAAAAACGCCACCTCTCCCAATTTAAATAATTATTAAAGAAAACAAAAAAAAAATAATAAAAAATTCAAGACAACGAGAAAACATAGTCCACGACGCCAACCACAATTTATTTTTCATTTTTTTTTAACTTTTTTAATAATTATTTAAACTGGGAGGGGTGGTTTTTTTTTTTAATTTTCAGACTTAGATCAAAAGTGTAAAGGTCAAATGTCTGAAAACTAACGGCGATGGCCACATATAGACAAATTTTCAAGTATATAGGGACAAATCAATGCAATCGAGAATAGAAGAGGGTAAAGTGGTATCGAACCAATATACAAGAGACGAAAGTAAAATTTACCCTTTATAATATAATAGGTGTTTATTTAACTCCATCGACAGTTAAAAATCGGTTGGTATAAATAAATTGGATGCCGTTTTGAACACGAACGTTTTTGCATGGAAAGCAATAAGAATTTCCATGGCACAATACATCCAAAACATAAGTGGTCAACATTCATCACAATCATGGTTGTCCTTCCCTAGGCTTACTTATCAATCATATGTAATCTAAATTAATTTTATCTTTTTTTAATTTAATTAAGTACCAAAAGTTGCTTTGTAGCTACATATTTTTTTACATATATATATATATATATATACCGTGGACAAAAGAAATGCAACAAATAACTGAGTTAGCAATTATTTATTTATTAATTTCTACATAGTAGCACCAAATAAGCTATGATCACACCACAGCTACTGCAGTTTCAAACTTAACTCGATTCAATCAATTTTTGTCAATTAACTCTTGTATATATATATATATATATATATATATATATATATATATATATATATATATATATATATATATATATATATATATATGCAAGTCATGCAAATATCCTTTGTCATATACAGTTTTCCGCATATTTTAAAACACAAGGTCGGCTCAAGTCCATATGAGGTCCTAGGCAAATAATTTTTTTAGGCCCTTATATTAATTTTTTAATTTAAAATTAAATATCCAATTTTGGTATTTTTTTTATTATTTGAAGTGGAAATATTAAAATTATTAGATCTTATGTTATATTTTCTACAATCTGGCTTTCATATAAATATTTTGTTTAGTTTTATGAAAATATAAAAAAAAATATTTCAAATTTGAGGGCCCTAATTTGTAATACACATAATTTAGGGAATCCTATAAATATTAAAGATAGTTTGGGGGCTCTAGGCATAGGCCTAAGTTGCCTATGCACTAGAGCCGTCCATGTTTGAAAGGCGTTATTAATCCTACTTTTCCACCCCACAAAATAAATTAACATCATTTTGCATGTTCGAAATACAGTTGGTTAATTCATAATGTAAATTTACGACTTTTGTGTTTTGACCAGAGAGAGATTCGAATAGAAGCTATGGTAGAAATTGGGTTCGTTTCGTTGGTTTTTCAGAACATTTTGAATCACAAATCTGATCTCTTAAGGCTGGTTTCTCAACTCGTACAAACTCCTGTAAACTCATGCGCTTTCTCTTATTCCATACATGTTAAACAATGAACTCTATGTAAATTGAGTAGTTCAACAAATTATTGCATCCAATAACTTATGTAATTCTTGTGATATAATTAGCAGTGAACATCTGAAATTGGTCGAAAATTGGCAGCAAACTTCTGAAAATTGCTGAAAAATTGTTTCAAAAATTGGTGGCCACACTGCTACCAAAGACTTTTAACTAGTAAAAATGCGGCATATTTTTAACGACGGAAGATAATTTTATCGAAGAAAGAATAAATTATCGTTATTATATTAACTTCTTGCTAAATAAAAAAACACAAATAAGGATTTTGACAGCTTCTCAATTACAACAAAAAGATTGTGTGGTCAATATATAATATTTGGAATTGTTTCATAGAGTAGCTGATGTCGGCTAAAATTTTAATATTTTTCACAAAAGTATTTTGGCTTATATTTTGATTTAAACTTTCATTCAGTAGGTAAATTTGACACCGTAATCATGATATAACCTATCATATTTGGAAAATTACAATCACCTCCCTCAACTATGTATTTTCTATGGAAAAAACCCTCAGTAGGTAAATTTGACACCGTAATTATGAAAAGACCCCTCATATTTGGATAATTACAACCACACCCCTTAACTATGTATTATCTTAAAAAAAAACCATCATTCAGTAGGTAAATTTGACAGCTATATATATACCAGACGAATAAATAGTTAAATACAAGTGGTGATAATTTGATTTATTTATTTAGGTGTAAAGTAGTGAAAAAAAATATATATTCCACCACTTTAAGAAGTCTCGACGAAATTTGTTAGTTGGACTACAGAAACAAGACTTTGCTTTGCCTTTTTATACTTGATTGGATTAACGAACTTAAAAAATTAATTAATTGGGTACTTTTAATTTTTTTTTATGCATAAAATCAAGCTTTAATCTTGCTTAAAAATATTATAATTTTAAACTTTACGTACCAAATGGACATTATATAAAAGGTGCAATTTAACTTGCTTAAAAATATAATTTTTATTTTTCAAAAATGATTTTACATATATATGTTACATGATCCAAGATCACATTGTTTCAACACACACACACACACACACACACACACACACATATATATATATATATATATATATATATATATATATATATATATATATATATATATATATATATATATATATATATATATATATAAAATGTATATATATATAAAATAATGGGCAGCATAACTTTACAGTGTGTAGGTTTAAACTTTATTGTTGTAAGTAGAGAAAATATGTGATCAGTACAAAAATGCATGAGTCAGAGCTTATCTTCTTCTTATACTTAGTTTTATTTTGAACTCACTTTCTGCACTGGAATGCTCTGTAATTTTCATTCCCTAGGAGAGAATCTACTATCTGTATATACACACATATATATACATACATCTATATATGTATGTATTGCCATTTGATCTTTATTTGTTAGATCATAGACTAGATTCATTAATTCGATTTTTAAATTTCATCAACCAATTTTGAGTAGTAGTGCATGCTTAGTTAATCCCTCCGTTTCTGTTTAAGTGTCGTTTATTTAATGTAAATGTATATTAATTAAGAGAATTATTAAATTATCTTGATTTATGGGGGAAAAAAGAAGTCTTCATTATTTTCATCTTCTGTTTCTCATTTTATTAATTTATTATTAATGTTGAGGTAAAATTGAAAGAAAAAATTGATTATGTGCGCCTTGATACTCTAAAACGACACTTAATATGAGAGGAAAACAATGTAAGTGTAACGCGACATATAAAAAGAAACAAATGGTGTATATTCAATTTCTTTACATTTTTTTTAGTGGGGTAGTTCTGTGATATATAGTTTCATGGTTGTTAAATCGCAGATCGAATCGAAAAATTACTTTGTAATTATAGTATTATTTGCTTTGTTGAAATTATTAAAAATAGTATATTTAATGATATCATACTTAACAACACTTCAAAAAATATTTGTTTTAACATAAAAATAAGGTAAATTTTGAATCGTAATAAATCGTTTAAATTGTTTAGATTGAATAAATAATTATTTTTATGATGATCTAGTAAATGGAATCTAAAAGTGATAATTATAAAATCTAAAAATAAAATATTAAAAAATAAAATTAAAATGACAATTAAATTAAATTAAATTAAAATAATTGGAATAGAAAGCAAAAGAAGATCACAATCGATGAGTGGGGGTAGGAGGGCCGGGAGGCAATGCTAGGAAGGTGATGGGACTCGGTGTGAGGGCCACGTGAAGTGGGCGACAAGTTTTTTTAACATTTATTATATATTACACTATTTTTTTTTTTTTAAGTTATAAATTCTTGAATTAATTGCAAAATTATAAATTATCATGAGGTACTACTAAAATATATTTTAGAAATACGTTTTGAATTGTGTTTGTACTAAATAAGGCCATTCAAACCATACAATACTATTAGTAATTTCAATTATAAATTATAGTCTAATTTATACAATTGTAATATATGATCACAAACATAAGTTAGGATTTAGGAACTCATTTATTTAAAAAAAAAATAATGCTTTTAATATTAATTAAAAATCCAAAAGTAAGGTTCATACATAAATATAGTTAATTTATATCATATATGAAAAGAATAATCAAGGGCCACAATTTGCTAATTGTTTTAAGCCAAAACATACATATCGATGACTTGAGGTTTTACTCAGAGTCCGTGTGGCTAAATTTATTCTGTGTGGCTAAATTTATTTTAAACAACTGATAAACTATTATATCTAATAAGCTGTTTTTGGAGCTGATAAAATGTTGTCTATGTTTTTTGAATTTATTTTTTGAAGTTTGGATAATGAATCTATAAGCTTTACTAAGGCAAGATAGAATATTATATGAAATAAAAAAAAAAAAAAAAAAAGAAGTTAGTAAGGCAAGATGGGGGTGCATGTGCATGGAAGCTAGGTTAGTTGAGTGATCTCTCCTTTTCATGCAAGAATATATATAATATGACCAACTTAGTATTTGTATTCATATGGTTTCCAATAGCTTTGGAATGAGCGTATGTATAATCATATTATTATTATTAAAATAATTCCCTATATTATTTTATATTATTTCTTTACAAGTATTTAATTTGTCTTTGTGCGCGTGCAAGTGTGGACACGTTCAATTGTATGTATGTGTGTCTACTTCATTTTATTTCCAACTAGTACTACACCCGTGCGATGCACGGGGTATTCATCGTAAATAAAATATTGAGTAATAAAAAGGTTCTCAAAATAGTAAGATCAATTATTGATATGTAATACAAAGAAGTAGAAAATATTAAAAAAAAAAAACTAATTTGTATGGTATAAGAGATGAAATAAGCCGGAATAAATGAAAAAAACTAAATATTGAAAGTTTAATTTCCTCACAATAAGAACGAATATATCATTGGTCCCAAATTTGTACAACCATAATGATATATGAACGTTGAAATTTTGAATTTGATCCAAACAATCAATGTTATTTTGTTTCATACCAACCGCCCTAAGCGCATGGAACAAATTCAATACAATGCAACTGATCTGCATATGTTGTACATGATCATACAAAAATAGGTAAATTATTACCAAAGGAATACCAATATAACTGTTTAATGGCATAAAATCACTGTAAAAAGATTACCTTCATAAAATATAGTGGGCGGAGTCCATAGCAAGTTCGTAGTATAATTACCTACAAATGAGTAATATTAATAACTTGAAACCTTGTTCTATTGCACAATCCTCTGACCTGATCAATATTTCTGATGAGCATAACGGGAACACTTTTTTTCAATGTCAACTTATGTGGTGGAATTCCGGTGCATGATATGGTGTTGAGAAACTCCGGAGAATATATTTTTGCGTTAACATCCGATAATAATTCCTCATTGCACATACTATTGGAGCTGAAATAGACCTTCTCCACTCCAGGTATGATCGACAAAAAATGATTATTCACAAAACTGACACTTTCATTAATGGGTGCAAAAAAGATATATCAGTTAACCCAATTATTACAATTATCTCATCTGATGCACTCTGATCCTTAACATGAAACTTAATTATCAGAAAGTGTTTTATAACATGACATCACCTATAACTCATCTAATACCTTGCGAGTAACCTGCTCATTTTTTGTTGTTCATATGCAATCAGTAATATGCATTACTGAAACATAAATGATAACATAAAAGTGTAAGAAAAAATACAATTATTCATATAAATAATAAAAAAAAAATGTGTATTTGAATCACAATGTACATTTTGTATGATCTAAATTCATATTCCCTGAAAAGCTTCCTTGTAGACAATATTGCAATTAACATCAGAGCCTAGATTCCGACTTGATGAGTATCTTTATGCCACATCTACTCTTAACTCTCGACATTGCGACATATCCATGCCACCTCTATTGCTAGTACTAATTTGCTAGTACTAATGCTAACACTAACACTAATACGAATACTAATATTAATACTAATACTAATACTAATACTAATACTAATATTAATACTAATACTAATACTAATACTAATACTAATAATAATACTAATATTAATACTAATAATAATACGAATACTAATACTAATACTAATACTAATACTAATACTAATACTAATACTAATACTAATACTAATACTAATACTAATACTAATACTAATACTAATACTAATACTAATACTAATACTAATACTAATATACTAATGCTAATGCTAATGCCAATGCCAATGCTAATGCTAATGCTAATATTAATGCCAATGCTATGCTAATGTTAATGTGAATGTGAATGCTAATACTAATTCGAATGCCAATGGTAAGGTTAATGCTAATTATAATCCTAATGGTAATTCTAATCCTACTCCTAATACTAATGCTAATCATAATCTTAATATACTAATGTTAATGATAAATATAATATGCTAATGTTAATGTTAATCATAGTCATAATCCAGATATTAAACACAATACTATATCTAATCCTAATACTAATCATAATCATAACCCTAATCCTACATAACAACTATTATTAATATTATTACTAATAATAATACACTAATAAAATGCTAATGGTAATGATAATAATAATATGCTAATGCTAACCATAATCTACCAATGCTAATGTTAATGTTAATCGTAATATGCTAATAATAATAAGTTGATGCTAATACCAATAGGCTAATACTAAGGCTAATGATATTGATAATCCTAATATTAATCATAATCCTTAGATAAATGCTAATACTAATCATAATTACAATCCAAGTTCTAATCATAACACTATTACTAATACTAATACTCTAATGATAATACAAATGGTAATGTTAATACTAATATGCTAATGATAATTATAATTTCCTAATACTGATATTCCAATGCCTAATGCCAATGACAATTATAATATGCAAATCCTACTATGCTAATATTAATGACAATTATAATATGCTAATACTAATACTAATGTTAATCCTAATCCAAATTCTGACCCTAGTATTAATCATTATCATTAGCCTAATCTTCATACTAATCATAATCATAATCATAATTATAATCCTAGTCCTAACACTATTACTAATAATAACACACTAATGATAATGCTAATGGTAACGTTAATACTAATGTTAATCATAATTCTGATATTACTGCTAATGCTAATTATAATTGTAATTTACTAATAGTATTATGCTAATGCTAACACTGATATGCTAAGGTTAACAATAATGCTAAAGATAATGTTAATACTAATCCCAATCATAATCCTAATCACGTTTCTAATGTTAAGGATAATGCTAATGCTAATCGTTATCCTAATATATTAATTCTAATGCTCATGGTAATGCTAATGCTAATATTAATCATAATCCTAATATGTTGATGCTAATAATAATTTTAATATTAATTATAATTATAATGCTAATACTAATCGTAATTCTAATTTAATGTTAATGTTAATGTTTATTCTAATCCTAACATGCTAATGTAATGGTAATGTTAATCCTAATCATCAGCTTAAACCTAATACTAATCCTAATGGTAAAATTAATTCTAATTCTAATTCCTATTTCAATCCTAATGCTAATCCTAATTCTAATACTAATGTTAATGTTAATGTTAATGTTAATGCGAATCATAATTATAATACATAATGCTGATGCTCATCATAATTATAATATGCTAATATTAATGCTAATGCTAATCCAAATCCTATTCATAATATTAATCACATTCTTTAGCCTAATCCTAATACTAATCATACTCCTAATAAGTACATTGTCACTAATATTAATAATAATACGTTAATGATAATGCTAATACTAACACGCTAATGTTAATACTAATATTTTAATGCTAATGCTAATCATATATCTAATGTTAATGTTAATGATGTAGCTAATGCTAATCATAATGCGATAATGCTAATCTTAATCTACTAATTAAAATATGTTAATGTTAATATTAAGGCTAATGTTAAATGCTAATTATATAATCCAAATTCTAATCCTAATAATAACCATAATCTTAGATTAATACTACTACTAATCATACCCATAATCCTAGCTCTAATCCTAATCATAACACTCAAACTAATACTAATACGCTAATAGTAATGTTAATACTAATATGTTAATGTTAATACTAATATGCTAATGTTACTGTGAATCTTAATCCTAATATTAATGCTAATACAAATGTTAATCATAATCTGCTAATGCTAAATTTAATGCTAATCCCAACACAATAATACTAAAATGTTAATGCTAATGTTAGGGCTAATGTTAATCATAATCCTAATATTTTAATACTAATGCTTATGGTAATGGAAATGTTAACGTTAATCATAATCCTAATATGTTGATGCCAATTATAATGCTAATGCTAATCGTAATCATACTCCTAGTTCTAATCACAATGTTAATACAAATTCTAATCCTAATCATAATCGTAATTCTAATGTTAATGGTAATTTTAATCCTAATATGCTAATGCTAATGCTAATGTTAATGCTAATGCTAATCCTAATCCAGATATGCTAATTGTAATGCTAATGTTTATGTTAATCCAAATCATAATATTAATCGTAATACTAATCATAATCATAATACTAATGTTAATTCTAATTCTAATCAGAATCGTAAAGCTAATCCTATTTATACTGCTAATGCTAATGTGAATCATATAATCATAAAATGCTAATGCTAATGATAATTATAATATACTAATACTAATGTTAATAATAATTATAATATACTAATGCTAATGTTAATCCCAATCCTAATTATAATACTAATAATAAATCTAATCATAATCCTAATGCTAATTATAATTATATCTAATTGAAATCGTAATCGAAATCGTATTTCTAATCCTAATCCTAATCCTAACACTAATATTAATACTAATACTAATACGAATTACTTCTATATACAATAAATAAATGGACAAAAATAAATTGGTCGACGAAGTGAATATTTCAATTGGTTTTTGCTACTACCATTGCATAGAGGTAAGAATATAAAAAAAACATAAAAAATGGTCTAACAAAAACATGTGGCATTGTTAATTACAAATACCCCTAAAAGTAACAATATGTTATGGACCTTAACGGAATGAATGAATTATCTAAATTACATTTTTATTAAACAAACAAACAACGGGTAAATTACAGGTACCCATGCGGTAAAAAAAATATTACATTTACACCCTTGTGGATATATTACATTTACTACCTCGAAGTATATTTGAAAATTCATAATGTATATTCTATGAAACTTTCAATGTTTCATTACTCATAAGTTATAAGGGTGTAATTGTAAGATGAATAAATAGCTCAGGTGGATATATATAGTTACCAATATTATAGGGATTTGTAAGACATTTATTTTTACGTCAGAGGTACCTGTAATTTACCTATAAATAAAATATGGAAAACATTGAAAAATTAAACAGAGTCCAAATATTGATATCTAATAATCTATTCATTCAAATTTTTGTTGGTTTGTGAAAATTATATTGAAATATTTTACGATTTTTGTAAATAAATTAAAAATGCACTTATTAAAGAAAAAAATAGATAATTGTAATTATTTGTATATTTTCATTTTTAAAATAGTAAACACATTTATAGCAGACATGAAATGTGATTAAAGTTATAAATTAACATGAAATTACTATATTAATTTGGGGAAATTTGCTAGACACCTCTTATTTTGGACTTATATAGATAGAGATCATAGTTGCTAGATGAATATATGCATATGTTCTTGGACAAAAAAAATAATAGAAATAAAATTAAATAATCAGTACATGGACATAAACACCCTTAATTCATAAGAAACAAATCTCATATATACTTTCCAATCTCATGTTCCTCTCACCCTATATTTAATCCCTCATCTCTCTCTCTCTCTCTCTCTCTCTCTCTCTCTCTCTCTCGTTCTTCTCTGTCCTTTTTTTTTTCTTTTTCTTTTTCTTTATTTTTTTATGAAGAAATATTGTAGAGAAGGAAAAACAGGGATGTTTTTAGATTATGAGATAATTTCTTGGTGAAAGAATTTAAGAGGACAACAAACATATGCTCCCCTATCCTAAAAAAAATTAAAAATCCAAAATTCTAGACAAAATTCGCATTGTGTCTCCCGTATGTAGAACTTTCCCATCGTTTGTTGTTAGCAATTTCCGTTTGCAGGTTGGTTTAACTTCGCCTGTTGTTTGAAGAATTGCGTTTGGTGTTGAGATTCGATTCCTCTGGTTTACAATTTGCAAGGTACGCCTTAAGTTATATTTTACAAACATTTTGTTTAGTGTTTTTGCTGTTTGCAACGTGTTCCATAAACAACTTTTTTTGCTGGTGTTTTTAATGATGATGATTTTCTTTTTCAGTCATAGGTAGTTTATGGCTTGCAATTCAATAATGCAACTTCTGCGGAATTTTTTTCTTCAGTTTGTTGTTTGCATTTGGTGAAGTCATAGTTAATTTTTTGTTTGCAATTTAATAATGCAAATTCAGAATTTTTTTAGTTCGCTGTTTGCACTTGACGAAATCATAGGTATTTCGTTGTTTGCAATTCAATAATACAAAATTTAATTTTTAGTTTGCTATTTGCAGTTCACAGAGTCATTGGTGTCGCAGGTAGCGTCACAGTTCCCGGAGTCATCAGTAGCGTTTTTAGAGTATGAGGTTGTAAAATAAGTTGTATATTTCTTTTATGAATTAATTTAACTTTTTAGTTAATATTTGGAAGTGAGATTTTTTGGAATTTGTTTTGATAAGAGATTTTTTGGGATTTAATTTGATTTTAACTAAGGGTATTTTTGCCACAATAAATATTATTAATTTATTAGAACATAAAATTTTTAATTTGAATATGCACACATAAATTATAATATAGAAGAGTTTATATAACAAATTGCCCCTATTAATTTAGAGATGATACATTATTAACATTAGTCCACATTTCAATGTAATAAATTGAAACAGATAAAAAGAAAGACGTAAACAATGAATATTCCAAAACATAAAAAGAAATAGGGGATGCAATTTGTAATGTACATTATAAAATCACATATATAAAACCTTAAATGGCGGAATTATATATATATATATATATATATATATATATATATATATATATATATATATATATATATATATATATATATATATATATATATATATATATATATATTAAATGAATGTAATGAAACAATATTTAAAAAAAAAAATTGGTTAGATTTTTATACATTCATCACTTCTTTATAGGAACGAAAATAAATGAATATTTTTCCCCGAACAATTCATAAGAGATTCACAAAATTCTTTCCAATGCTTCGATGCACGATGTCGCCATACATAACACATATGTTGATGTTATTTATGTATCTAAAAAATACAAAAATAACAAATAACATGTTAGACTAAAAACATGTATATGTTTAAATAAGCATAAAACAATTTATTATAGGAAATAATAAAAGTACATGTAAAACATAATAATACCGAAAAAAATTAAAGAAAGACAAATAATTTACAAAACATGTTAAAAAAGTTTTTTGGCTATAAATATAAAATAAAATTTATTCAAATACATTGAATAAAATATATATGAATCTCTATTATAAATCAAGAAATACTCGATTTTTTTAGTTTTTATTACATACTCAACTTCATTAACCTTAACTTTTTCCTTGTCGAAATAAAATTTACAATCATCGCATGTATAATCAAAAGATGGAAAAACAAAGATAAAATTTTGTAAAAATACATCCATACCATAAATATGGATCATATCTTTGCAGGATACACAATGTTACATGATTTCTCTCTTGCCGATGTAGCTGCATATGACATAGACAATGCCATCAATGAGTTTTCAATAAACAAAAACAAAAACATGAGTTAGATTGTTATATATATATGTATATATTTCAACAGATAAAAGAATAAACAATAGACAACAAATGACATGTTTCCGATCAACATGCCGAAAATTTAAGAAAACTAAAATACAATTGCAAAACAAAAAGGCGAAAGAACAAACTGTTAGGCAAATACCGTGGTTTGATGTGATTATAACAAAACGTGTGAAAGAAGAATGAGATGAATGAGTTAGGATCAAGAGTATTTATACTTAAATTTAACATACTAAATAAGTTAATGAAAGGATATTAAGGAAACTGTAAGTTATTGTAATAATTAATGAAAGTAGATCATGAAATTATATGGTTAATATTTGACCAAAATTATAGTTAATATGGTTAACTATAAGATTCTTATATGGTTTATTTTATTTGCCATATTTATAGTATTACAATTTACGTTATTGTGCATTTATTTACCATGGTATTCAATTACATTAAATTTCATTTTGTGGATTTAATTAATTATCATTTCAGCACACGCACAAAATCCGTATGTAAAATAAAGCCAAACATATAAAATTTAATTGAAAAAATCAAATCAAGTGATTAAAATCATCCTCAACAACCGTGCACACACCCACACACACACATATATATATATATATATATATATATATATATATATATATATATATATATATATATTTGACGCATATTAAAATCAATGCAAATTGATGGGATTCAAAATATCTATACTGAAAAAATCGACACCATCTAATACACAAATTCGAATAATTGATTTTATGTCGGGTTGAGTTTTTCAAATAATAATCTGATAAATAATTTTAGTATATTACAAAATAATATAAAGTTCATTTCATATATAAATATATATTATATATATAAGATATAATTACATTTCTATTTTTAATTACAATATTTCGCACTCCATATTTATAATTAGTTTAAAAATATTTATAATTTGTAAATTTAAAAGATTAGTTAATATTAATGTAACGAATTATATTAAAATAACTAATTATATTGCCATAATATTAGTTTCTAAATTATGGCAAATTTTATAAGGAAATGTTTTAATTTTTTAATAATTTTGGAAATATGCATTAAAAATGTTACCAAATAATGAAGATTTACAATTAATGAAGACTTTGTATAAGTATATGGAATAATTAATTCCACGTAGGATATGAGTAGGATGCCACATAGATATGCCACATGTCAATTTCTTAATCTATAAGGGTTTCAATTTATATATTATATAGATAAATTTTGTCACCAAGGACCTGTATCCTAAGACCCCTAATAACTTAATTGTTAAAAATACAGGGTATTTTTATTTATCAATTTACTAAACAAACAAAATACTTTGACTTTTTTTTTTATTACTATCTAATAAAAATAGTTATGTGATGGCAATAATTATACAACAAAAAAAGCAAAACAATATTAAAAATTGATAAAGATAAATATGATAATTAATGTGATTACATCGAAAATCAAGTCCTAATTCATTAATGGATTCGAAAACTCAAAAAAAAATAAAACAATAGTAAAATTGTGTATGTTACCTCCATGAGTCTCTACAAAAAATTTAGCACGTTGTGACTATTATATTCATGGATTTAATAACATTATGAGCAGCAATCTTTGCTATCATTGCAATTTGACGTTTTATTCCGATGTTACCGCATATTATATACACCGATATGATATCTATGTGTATTCAACATCAATCAAATAAAAAATAAATAATTCAAATGAAACCAATGGAAAATAAATAAGATGATCAAAGGAAACTATTAAAAGTCATTTATAAACTAATACAAAGATACGGCCAACTAATAACAAAAAATTGAATTAAAAAATGAAAACAAAAGTGAAATATCAAGAATAACATAAAAACAACAATAAGAACATATAAAAGTGTATACCAATAAAAAATAAGAACAACGAAATGCCAAAATATTAAGGAAACAACAATACATTGAAAACAAACAACAATGAATAATAATGAAAAATTAATATCAAGAATGACAAAATAACAACTAATAATGAAAAATTAATATCAAGAATGACAAAATAACAACGAAATCATCAAGAACAACTAAGCGTTCAAATGAAATAAAATATGGTGGAATAAAAAAATGTTAACAAACCAAATAACATAAATAAAATGAATCAGAAATTTAAAACAAATTTGTTTACGAATTTTCACCATAAACAAAATATGATTTAACAAAATAAAGTTGACCCGTATCGAAAGACATAAAAATACCATATTATAAATGATACAATTTTTGAATTACATTGTATCTATTACACGCACCTTGATGATATCCATATATCTACAGCATCAAAAGAACGAACAACAAAAAATTATAATAAAAACGTTAAAAAACATAAGACAATGCAAAATAAGCATTATCAAAATAACAATTTCAATATCTATATAACACGAAGATCAAATGATAATATATGACAATATCAATAAAAAATAGCAACCAATAAAGGAAAAAAATACAACAAACGAATAACATTGAAAAAATTATCAAAAAGAATAATATAATGACGACCCGAATATTAATAGAATGAGAGGATATATCAAACGAAAATAACAACAGTGAATTAAAAAAATATCAAGAAGAACAACATAATAATAATAGAAGAACAACGAATAACATTGTAAAAAATATCAATATGAACAACATAATAATATTAGAAGGAAGATAAAATATTTAATAGACTAAGAAAATCAAACGAAACAACGAAAAAAAAAAACTTACAAACTATAGTATGGTTTGGTGCGCCGATGATGTGGATGAATGAAAATGATGGAGTATTTATAGTGTTTTGGATGAAATGTAAGAAGATCTTTGTAGATTTAGATAAATTAGGCTATTATATTCTTATTAATATTAATATAATTAGGTAATTATTAATGGAGATTTTTTTACGGATTGATTGATGATTTCCTTATGGTTAAATCAATAAAAAAATTATGGTTTTATGTAATATATAATCAATGATAGTTGTAGCATAATCATCAAATTCCTAAAAAATAGATATATTAAAAAATTGGATAATTATGTTCCATATTTAAAGAATATGAGAAAATATTAAACAAAAATAGATTGAACTGTACCTTAAATGTTAATTAAATTATTACCATAAATTAGAACATTAATAGAAATAAAATAAAATAAAATAATTATGAGAATTTTGAAAAAAAGATGTTGGAGTTCAAAAATAAAATAGGGTTCGAATGAAAAAAAATCACGTAAATGATATTTAAAATAATCCAAAAGTCTTAATTAATATACAAATTAGCTTCATATTAATATTCAGTAAAAATAGTCCTTGGATGCAATTAAATAATTGCCTTAATTATATTATATCATTAAATAATTATCTTTTAATTAGCTTCATATTAAAATATATTAAATATATGAGTAATATATTTCCCTTAAATAGTTGATATGTAATGGCGTAAATATTGGAAGCCATAAATAGTAAAATTATGATATAAGTTATATTAGGATATAAGATATTTGATAATTTATTCAAATGAATTAAATTGATATTGACACATAGGCGATGAATAGGATTCCTACATGGATACTTACATGGATGACACATGTCGTAATTCTAGGGTATGAGGGTTTCAATTTATATATTATATAGATTATATTAATAAAGGTGGTGTTTGCCAAAAGCTTTTTTAAAGTTATTATGAGTTTTTTTCGCTGATAATCTGCGTCTACCTGTTTGTAAAATTACCTTTTGCTTTTGTTTTTTTAAATAAACTGCTTTAAGCTATTTTTTTAAAAGCATCTCTATGCCTGCTTTTTCTATTTAAGTTCATTTTTCAGGATATTTGCAAACACCCCCAACTTTTAGAAATAATCAATTAAAACCAACTTAAGGCACAATCACTAACTTTTGGTTTTAAATAAGCATTTGCAAACACCACCTAAGTTATGAAAATAATAGCAAGGCCCGCAAGGGATGACTAGGGGTGAAAGTCGGATGGATCGGATCGGAATAAGTCTTTTCGGAAAATTTCCAAAAAAAATCGGAAGTACAAAATCAATTCCAATTCCAATTCCAAAATTTACGGAATCTAAAAATTCATTCCAATTCCAAAAGGCTCGGAAATTTCGGAATTTCGGAAAAAAATCGGAAATCACATAAGCTTTAAATTTTCAAAAATTAGCCGGGATTTTCTAAAATGTTCATAATATTTCAAAAATAAGAACATCCACGTCGATAAAAGTAAAACTAATAACTATTAAATTCAGTTAAAAAAAAAAAAAAACACAACATAATATCCAATAAAACTTCCTAACAATAATACATTATGTCAAAATCCTAAAACAAAACTTACAGTTGTATTTTTCGGAAAAATAAATATTATATAATATATATTATTTATAGGTGTATTTTTCGGAAAAAAATCGGATTATTTCGAAATTAATTCCGGAATTAAATCGGATCGGAAATCGGAAATTCCAAATTTATTTTATATAATTCTAATTCCAATCCAAAAAAATCGGAATTTCGGAAGTCGGAATGAAATAAAGTTGTTCCAAAATCGGAACTTTTCGGATCGGAACTGGCGGAAATTGGAAATTCCGTTCCAACTTGCACCCCTAGGGATGACCTAACGGTTAGAGCAAGTGAGCTTGTGTTGATTGTTCCAGGTTCGAAACCCATTGTCAACGGTCGCTAGGTGAAGTTTGTCACGCATGGTTAGCGTAGTGCGGTTTACATCTCTTGTATGATTTGCAAGCTATTTTACGAGCGTGTAGATTTACCCAGTGCACCGCGGGTTTCTTCATTACCAAAAAAATAATCACAAATTTAAATTATCTCATTTTTCATTTCTCTCTTCTCAGTTTTTTTTTTTCTCTTCTTTATTTTCTGACATAAATCTCTAGATAGGTTATTCTCTCTCGATCCGGGAATAAAGAATAAGCATAGCCGGTGCCGCTAGAACAACAATGCTCCTTCTTCTCTTGGAAACGTCGCTAAGGGGGCGATTGGAACGGCGACGAAGATGATGAGCGGGACTAGTATTGCGTCGTTCCATTTGAGAGTGAGCAGGCGCGACTGTGGGTGATGGTGGTGGCGTTGTGGAGGGGAGGTGGTCGATGTTGGAGGGGCACGCGGCGAGGCAAACGACGTTGATGGTGTGGTGTGACGACGATGTGATGAAGATGAAGAGCATATCTAACGTTTTTTTAGTAGATTGTGCGGAAGAAGATGTGGGCGGATGAATTGTAAGGGTTGGATTCATGATCGACTACACTTTAGTCAAGGCCGACTCCGGCTATTTGCGGGACAAGCCACTGCTTTGGGGCCTCAAATCCTAAGGGGCCCCCAAATTAAAAAAAAATAGTATATAAATGTATATTAAAAAAAAAAAGTTTAAATATATATATACATAGAGTTATTTCAGTATGAAAATCATAATTCATAAAAAAAAAAAAAAAAAAAAGGAATCCTCTCGAATGCTTAACACACGTGAAATTAAAAGGAGACAGAACTAGACTGATTAAAAAACTTTTATTTTCGGAAAAAAAAAGAGAAAAAGCATTGTTTTTTTTTTTTTCCTGCTTTGTGGTATAAAGTAAGGTGAATGAAGCTAAATAATTTTGAACCAATAAGAAGACATTTTTTTCAAAATTTGCTTAGGGCCCCAAAATTCCCAGGACTAGCCCTGATATTAGTAGTCAATTAATGTTAATCGACTAATTTTTTTAATTCAAACTAATCGTTTACTTTTATGATTCTCTAATTTGAGATAAACTAAGGTTTATAACAATAGAATATCTGTATTTCTCTTAATTGTTATAAATTATCGTGTCATTTTTACTAGTAGAAAATTCGATATGATTGTGGGCCAAAATTACAACATTTCTTCAAAATTTATTGGTCCTATTTTTCAATTTTCATATTCTAAAATAGTATCCATTAATTTAAATTGAAATTCATGTGGCATAGTTGCTGATCACAACTAATTATAAAGTCGGTGTGCAATAATATCATTACCATGTCAAAGTCAAATTAAACATATTAAAAATCAGATTTGAAAAGTAGATTAATAAACAAAATATGTTTAGGGAAATTATTAACAACCCACAAAGACAAAGTATAGAACGGCGTGTTAATATTCTTCAATAAAAAGTCGAACTTTTTAGTAATTGAAAAGTAATCAAATGATTAGCTTGGTCATATATATGTATACGTGGAATGTATACGTGGAAGATATACCATCATTGCCTTACATATAAAATTGGGATATTACAAATAAGTCCATGGTGGATAATTTATTTCAATTTAGGTCTGCCCTCAAGTCTCTCACAAAAAATGTATGTACATGGTTAAAATACCCCATCACATTTATACATAGTTCAGTTTCATCCATTTAACCCTAATTTAACAATAAGTTAACCACAATTTCACCAATTATTCAATTTCAATCCCTAATTCAATTTTGATCGTCGCCGCCGTTACCCACTGATCTCTTGCGTTGGCTTTCTTTAATATATTTTTTTTGAAAATTTTGAATTGTTTTCTTTCCTAAACACTTTTTGGCCCCGGTAATTGAGTAATATTATTATGGTTGACCATAATATTAACTATATTATTGTTTAACACAACAATATAGACAGACCATTGTTATATTACTATTTAGCACATATTAACACCACAAAATCACTATGTTACATAATAAATTATTGTGTAATACAGTAGTATTATTATGTAGACTGGTCAACAAAAATAAACTAAATGAAACGCTAAAAAAATTAATATTGTTGTGGTTGACATTAGTTTTACTGTCAACCACAGTAATATTAGTGAAGTTGACAATAATATGATTGTCAACCACAGTAATATTATAATACTAGAAGTTAATATTATTAGTTAATCGCTCAACAAAGTAAAGAAAATTAAAAAAATAAATAATAAATAATAAATAATATTGATGTCATTGACAATAATATTAATGTGTTTACAATAATTCAACTGCCTTCCACAGTAGTATTACAGACAATGGCTAGCGGTGGACGCAAAAAACAAATTGAACGCCGCCGGAGATTGGCGTTTACTGTCGTTTAGCGACGAAGAAAAAAATCATAAAGAAAAAAAAATCGACGCTAATGGGAAAAAAATTAAGATTTTTTTTTTTTAAAATTGCATTTTTATGGTCAAAATAGATAAAAATGGAGTTAAATTAGGGTTAATTAGGAATAGAGTTATAAGGAATGAATAATTTTGTCATATACAATAAAGGGATTATTAGCAAGACCCCCCTCATCTAAGAAATGTAGTTAAGCAAAACCCCCTTCCAAAAATAATTAGAGAAAACCCCATTGGTTAGTATTCCACTAAATATTATTTTTATAATTCCAAATCTACCCTTAATTGTTAATATACTATTTTGAAACTCTAATTTCTCCTCTCATTTTTCCTCACGCTCCACTCACCCACTGATTCATCTCTTTCCCAAATTCACCATCTCTGCCTTTCACCACCACCTCTGCCTCTCCCCCGCCGTCCACCGCTACCGCCGCCAAATCCTCACCGACCACCACCGTCCCCTCGTCGTTCCACCACTCAACCTCATTTCTTCTTCGCCGCTCAAAACCCTCACAATCACAGTCGCCGACACCACCGCCGCGCATGCATATGACGCCAACAAGTCGTACATGCTCGACATCCCCTCCACCGCCGCCGCCGCAATTCTGACCGCAGAAACCCCATGGGGAACTATGCACGGACTGGAGACGTTCTCGCAGCTGGTGTGCTTGAAGTCGTCGGTGGTGGTCTGCTCCGCCGCCGCCGCCAATGAGTTCTTCACTAAGAACATGTAATTTATAAATAAATCTGGATATATGTTCTCATTTCTCTCTTCCTTACTGTAATTATCGCATTTAAATTTTCAGCCAAGGGGAAAATAAAACTCCCACCAAGTCCGGCGGTGTGGTACCGATGGGGAGGCTGATTTTGAGTTTTTTTTGTAGATCGGACGGAGGACGGCGCATGTAGAGAATTTCACGCAAGCTGAAACCTTAATCGACTATGTACATGTTCAATAGTCGATTAAGCTAATCAACTATGTTCTGGCAGTCGATTAAGGTTGATCGACTCCATTTTTTTATTTTTATTTTGGATTTTTTGTTTATTGATTCCAAGTGTATAAATCAAGTATAATGTTTGTATATTTTTGTTTTTTGTAAAATATAGTTGATTTTGCATTTTTTCGCAATTGTGATTTGTTATGTTTAGTAGCAGATTCTTAATCAACTATGTTTCATCATTGTCGATTAATATACCTCATATAGAAAAAGAAAATTAAAAAATTAAAGATTTTCCTTAATCGACTATGAAGCGTAGTCGATTTAAGGCTAATCGACTATGCTTCATAGTCAATTAAGGAAACTGATACAGAAAATAAGGGGGAAAAATGGAGAAAAAAAAAAATCGTTGAGCGCGTGACCCAGTGATGATGTGGCGGGCGGGCAAAGTTGGAAAACATAATGGCTCAAAATGGGTGTGGACTTTTCTCAAATAGACTGAAATATTTTGGACCTCTTTCCATTAGAAAAAATAATGAGGGGATTTTCTCAAATAGCCCCAATAATAAATTTGCCTTTTTTTATAATACATGTAAAATAGACGAACTTATTGACAAAGAGATAAAGCACCTGAACCTAGATTAATAAATATTGTTGGTCAGATAACTTCTTACAAACATCCCTATAAAAAATGACATTATTAATTATTTGAGTATTTTACAACAAATGTATTTGACACAAGTTTCAAATTTTGATTTTTACACAAATTACTAGATAAAAAGCTCAAAAATTACTAACATGTCCCGTGAGACATCTTAATACTACTCTTTTGACATTTTCATTCAAGTAAAAAAAATCTCAAATTAAAAAAAAAAAAAAAAAGAAAGAAAAAAGAGAAAAAAGAGTTTCCTTATATGGTAACTTATATTTGGTCTTGGTCAAAGAACACATAGTTTGTCTTAGAATAATTGGGGAATCACTTAGAAATGATTAGCATTTAGCTCAACCCATGATTAGAATAGGACCCATAAGATTGTCTTTTTTTTCTTTTTTTTTTTTCCATTAAGCTAATTATTTTTGTTTCTTTTTCTAACTTCTTTTCACTTAACTTTTCCACTAAAAAAAATTATTCTTATTTTATAGCTCCATAAACTGATTGCATCCACAATTTCCAAATATCCCAAAAAAGTTGGTAAGAATTTGCAATTAACATAAAGGAACATCACATGGAGGCAACAAAGGTGTATTTTAAATGAAGTAACATGCAACCAACCATATATGTGTACTCGGTAAATCTACACTATCGTATAATAGTTCGCAAATTATACAAAGAGACGATGTAAACTACACTAGGCTAATCATGTGTGACAAACTCGACCCAACGACAGTTGACAATAAGACTCGAACTCGGGTCAATTGACATAAAATCACTTGCTCCAACCGTTAGACCATCCCTTACTGAACTGTTTAATTTAGCTTCTTATATGATTGATAATGGGCAAAAGTTGAAATGGTATCTACTTGAGTGTCTACTAGCATTAAGTAACTACTTTCTCAACTCACGATATGTGACTTGAACATCGAAAAATTATCGCTTGAGGTAATATAATTCTAATATTTTACCTAACGCATGCAATTTTGCCTTGTAAAATTGACAGATATCTACTCTTTGTATGGTCGACTCAAAACCCCTATTTGGTCAATATTCTCGAGAACTCTAGCTCGAGATTTCCCTGAACTATTCAAGGGTGCATTTTGATGACAGTACTTGAGATAGAAATTTTAAATCCATAATAATAAATCCGTTAGGCTTGTTTAAATGGAGTCATTTTTTACAATGAATTTTAAATCCATAATTCTTATTTCATAATTATAAATCAAATGTGTAACACCCAAAACTAATCATTGTTTTTTTTGGTACAATATACTTTAAAAAATTTAAAAAGTAGACATTGATTAGACATCTTTTTCGATAATCAGATTCGGTTAATGAGGTCAGTAGTTAGGTTTTGGAATGAACCCAGACTATTATATTTGTTCTAAGCACAAAGATATTCTTCTCTAATTGCAATTAATGTGGTCGGCCAGCATTTAAAATTATATTTACGTCTTCAATGTTTTTTTTTATTGCTCCATCTGTTTCACAATATATGTTGTTTTTCAAAAAAAAAAATATTGTTTCATATTTGCTTTAGTTACAATTTTTTTCAATTATGCGCTCTTATGAACTCTCCAACATTTTCTCTGCATTAATTAATAAATAAGGGTATTTTGGTCTAACAATATCTATTTTCCTAAAATCAAGACCTATTCATTGAGTTTCTTAAGATTTGTGCAAAAATAAAAAACGACATCTATTTAGAAACGGATGAAGTATTGGAACCAACTCTCAATCTCAATTAAATAATTGCCACACTGCTCTACACTAATTTCTCATCTACATTTAGAATTTTGCTTCTGCATTTATCATTTTTGTTTACAAAAAAAACTTTTAGTTCATCGATTCTCGTTGATTATGTTAAGATCTTATAATGATATACCTTAATCAAATTATTAAAAATGTATAATGTAGTCCTAGTTCATTGTATTAAGATTTCATAATTTGGTTTCAAGAAATATTTGTTTAGATTAATGCATGTCTTCTCCATTCAAAGAATTAACCCTCAATTTCAAAATGAAGCACACATTAAGGCATCCTAGTTCCCAAAGAACAAGGTTCATATTATTGTACTAATGATTTTCATATTTGTTTAATATTGCAATTAACTGACATAACTGTGATAACTGAAACCCTTTAAAATATGTTTTTTTAATAATATTATGAGATTAAAAAAATTAAATAATAAATATATATATTATGCCTAAATTAGGAAATTCATTGATCCATTGAGAACATGGGGAGTTCATATGATCACATGGACAATGGAAGAGGTTGATGTTGGTTGACCATTGCTATATATATATATATATATATATATATATATATATATATATATATATATATATATATGTGTGTGTGTGTGTGTGTGTGTGTGTGTGGGTGTGTGTGTTTGGCATGTGAAATAATAAGAAACAATTTGATCATGTTCAAATTTTGAATAATTTGCTTTTATTAACTATTTCTTGTTTTCTTCATCATTGTAAATGCATGTTTTCTTGGCTTATGGGATCATACACATGATGAAATACACCATGTTATTTTAAATAAGTGTGCACACACACGAGTGCGTGTTATTATGTATAAATCTACGGTTTCAATCTATATACTGTATTTCGCCAGGTTTAGGTTCCACGTAACCTGCTTTCATCATTATTTTCTTGTTCGTTTTTAACTCAAGAAAAAATAATACTAATTTTAGTTTGGTTGAAAACAATATTGTTGGTTGCAAATACAATTTTTTTATTCTTTAAATCATAATTTTATAAGCATATAATTTTTTAATCCAAACCTGTTTAGGAGAGGCCCGGCCCAAACCCGTATGAATTAAATTTAGGGTGAATTTCACTTTCCCCTTGAACTTTGACTTGGTATCATTTTACTCCATTTTACTCTTGATTGCATCAACTTGCCCCCATGCACTTGAAAACTTTTCTCAATGTGGGCCTCAATGTGGGCCTCACTGTTAGTTGTCAGATATTTTGACCTTAAAACTCTTTGATCTAAACTCTAAAATTACCAAAACGCCACATCTCCCAGTTTAAATAATTATTAGGGTAAATAGCACTTAACCCCCTTGTGGTTTGAAAATTTTGCACATGACCCCCTTGTGGTATGAAATTAGGCACTTAACCCCCTTGTTGTTTTGACATTTTGCACATGACCCCCTTATGGTATGCAATTAGGCACATAACCCCCTCGTGGTTTTAACATTTTGCATATGACCCCCTTATGGTATGAAATTAGCACATAACCCCCTTGAATAGAAAAGGGGAAAAGACTAAATTACCCCTATCAATTGTTTTAATTTAAACATAATTATTCTATAAAATGAAAAGTTTAATGTGTATTTTTAAAATGAGAAATATAATATATTATTGTTTTTTTTAGAATTTTACAGCACATATATTTTTTTAATTTAATTTTCATTGGAGAAATATTTTTTTTAGATTTTTCCAAAAGAATAAAAAAAATAAAGACTTTGTTTTAAAAAAAAAATTAAAGTTCGATAACAGCTATAATATAATATATTATACAAAAAATAGTAATATAATAATCATAATTAATGATAATATTAAAGATTTTCAAATTGATTTCTAAAATTGAATAAACTTTAGGGGTAATTTAGTCTTTTCCTGTTTTCTATTCAAGGGGGTTATGTGCTAATTTCATACCATAAGGGGTCATGTGCAAAATGTCAAAACCACAAGGGGGTTATGTGCCTAATTTCATATCATAAGGGGGTCATATGCAAAATATCAAAACCATAAGGGGGTTATGTGCTTAATTTCATACCAGAAAGTGGTCATATGCAAAATGTTCAAATCACAAGGGGGTTAAGTGCTATTTACCCTAATTATTAAAACAAAAAAACAAATAAAAAACAAAAAAAGAATAATAGAAAATTCAAGACAACAAGAAAATATAGTCCACGACGCCAGCCACAATTTATTTTTTATTTTTATAATTTTTTTAATAATTATTTAAACTGGAAAGGGTGACTTTTTTTTGTAATTTTGCAGACTTAGATCAAACGGTGTTAAGGTCAAAAGACTGAAAACTAACGGCAAAGGCCATATTAAGACAATTTTTCAAGTACATTGGGGCAAATCAATGCAATCAAGAATAGGAGGGGGTAAAATGATATCGAGCCAAAGTACAAGGGGAAAGTGGAATTTACCTTTAAATTTAATTAAAACCTGGCTTTGAACAAATGAAATTTGTTGATGTATATGAAGGCAGATTATAACACACAATCAAGGGCATTTTTTGCTGCTCTAATCTATATAAACATGCAGATTAAAATTTTGAGCCCCAATTTTCTTCATGGTATATCTTATAAGCTGGCATTATGTCGCACTTGTACACAAGAATGGCAAAAACTCGATTATTTACTTCTTACCGATTCGATATTTACTATTACGTTATAAGTGTGTGTGTGTATTTTTCAAGCCGACAGCTTTTGGTCAGCCGATTTTGATCCTCCGACGGACTGATAATTAGACCGGACATTCTGAAATTCATGCAAGAAAATCATAGGATCAGTCTACATGCACAAATATATATATATATATATATATATATATGATAGAAAAATTGAGTACCTCAAGAAGTGTAATGTAATAGAAATCTTCCATATGCTGCATGAGTGCACTTCCATCTCTAATTGATCGGAAAATATTTATTTCCGTGTTCAATATGTTCTCGACGAGTTCTCTTTCTCCTCTCATCTGCACACAAAATTAAAACAAATGCTATTTTATATCCACAAAGTGATTAGACTAAACCAACATCAAATAATTCCGACTTATTTAATTAATCATGACTTTATAATTGAATTTGAAAGACGTACAAATTCAGTGACAAGAACATCAGGTGTCGCCTCTCCGATAACATCACCTTGATATCCATCCTCAAGAACATCCAAATTATCCTGCAATCATATATATATATATATATATATATATATATATATATATATATATATATATATATATATAAACAACATGAAATTAAAATCAAAGGAAAGAGTGTATACAGCATGAATAAAATAACTTTAGCATAAAAAAATCGAAACACAAAACTTAAGCATAATGCACCCAAAAAACGAAAAAAAAAAATACCCAAAACATATCATAAATTTTAACTGATAAATAAGCAAAATATAGATTGAATTTACGAAAATTATTTAATCGTAAATATTTCCCTAACCAAACAAGGTGACATTATTATGTCCCTCGGCTACATTGATAAAATATCATACCTTTGTATTTCCGATATCTCTAGCGGCCAAATAAACTGGTTGCGCCACGTGGCAGTATCCCATCAGACGTGGCACCGTTGGTATTATATCTCTATGGTTCACAACTCTCCAACTGTCCTTTACTTTCTGCTACCACATAAACAAAGATCTAGTTAAAAATCATCGTAAATATCTCAAATATCAATACCTTAATTCGAGTAACATATACCAACAAAGTACAAACCTTCGATTTTAAAAGAAGAAAATAAAAATCAAGTACAGAACAGCAAGTCCTTAACGGAAAAAATAAAATAAAATAAAATACAGTTATATAAAATAAAGTGGGTAAATTTAGGCCACCCCCTAGGTAATGTCAAATTACAAAAAATCCCCCGTGTTTGGGTAATTACAACCACCCCTCCACTATGAATCTTATTACACGTCCACCTTATGTTGTCAAATTTAGTGGAATCTTCTAGATTACGTGGAATATTCTCCAGTTGTATCCGTTTTATCCATTCGAGCTCCACATATTGAAACAAGATGATCATAAGATGTGTCTCTTAGCTTGTAAACATCATTAGATTGTGGTGTAACGAAAACTGCATTTTTGCACAAAACAAGTACAACCTATAGAACATTCCACGAAAACTAGAAAATTTTGTTGAATTTGACACCGCATGGGTGGACAAGTAAGAAGATTCATAGTTGAGGGGTTGGTTGTAATTACCCAAACAGAAAGGGTTTTTTCGTAATTTGACCTTACCTTAGGGGGGTGGCGTAATTTACCAAAAAAAATTGAAAAAAACGAAAGAGCTTTTGGCCTTTGTGGAACAAGAAATTGGCAAGAATCTCACTTTTCATTTGGATCTGAAAATGATTTTAGATTTTAAAGAAAGTCACTCGATACACGTAAATAGAAGCATTATCAAATATACTCTTTGTTTTCAAGTTTGGTAATCGAAAAGTATAAACATGAAATTACCTGGTTGTAAACTTGAGCAAATATTTTGTTTCCAACTCGAGGAGATCCGAAATTATACATTGTCACATTAATAGCTCCATGCCTAGGTTCGACAGATAGAGACGGACAAATAAGATACACCGATATTACATTCATCGTGTAATAACAAAGACCAACCAACCTAGAATGCATCGAACAAGAAAAAAAGAAGGTTGTCGCAACCAAAAAAAAAGGGAAGAACTCACTTTGCTAATTGACTTGAAGACAATTCAAGAGCCATAAGCGTAGCTAATGCACCTCCCAAACTATGTCCGGTCACATAAATATGCCATTTCCGAAGCTGATCCGAAGAATCGCCTCTGTTATAAAAACACAAAATCTTTTAGTGAAAAATGTCAAAGGCTTCGAAAAAAGAGTTAGTTTCATTTTATCTAGAAATCGTGATTACCTGTAACCGATAGCTTGTTTAATGAGGGAGATAAGCCTTGTCCTAACGGAATCATATGCATTCAAGAAACCACTATGAACCTAGAAAGTTATTTACGGGTGGTAATAAGATTAGTTAAAAGCCGATATCGACGGGTAGTATGTATTAGGTAGTTGTAAGTTGGAATTAGAAATGCCGAATTGTACCTGAACTTCGTTCTTAAAGTCACCACCTATCCTTTCAGGGTTTAGTCTGTAATATTAGAATAGAAGTCAATAAAACTAGGGTAAATAGCACTTTAACCCCCTGTGGTTTGAGCTTTGTGCACATGACCCCCTGTAGTTTGAACTTTGTGCACATGACCCCCCTTGTACTTTTACTATAAGTAGATAATCCCCTGTGGTATTCCACTTGGTGAATAATCATGCTCATTAGGAACATGAAATTTTTTAAAGCACAAGGGGGTTATGTGCTTATATTAAAATACAAGGGGGCCAGATGCTATATTGAAAGTATAATGGGGTCATGTGCACAGAGTTCAAATCACAGGGGGTAAGTGCTATTTACCCATAAAACTACAAGCAAAGCATATTAAGAAAAAACAACGAGCAAGGCGTCATCTTATAAAAGATTCAAAATGCCAATATATTTTAGGGGCAATTATGGGATACTTATTAACAAATAGATCGAAACAAAAAACTCCATTACCAAAATTTTTATCTTGTCCTAGATTCCTTGACCAATTTTGAGTGTATAATTTAGTCTAAAATTGGAATTCAATAGTTTATTTAGAGTCTGTAGGCTCTAAATACGGACACGCGGGGATACGCATAAATATAAAAAAAAATATAGGGGTATTTATAAATTATAAAAATATAGGGGTAAATTTATAAATTGTAAAAAATTATTTTCGCCAAATCGCATAAGAGAACCGCTCGCACTTGTTGCTTGTGTTCTTGGTCGTCGTCGCCGCTAGAGTTTTGGACTTTTGGGTGGACTCTCAAAAAAGCCAGAGGAAATGTGTATTACGGAGAAAAGGAAATACGTATGTTTTCATTAGGGCTTTCTCTTAAAACATAAGATCCGTGTCCCAACTTTTTAAAAATTGTGGACACTGCCCGACACGGGTGTCCTACTTTTAGTGAAATTACGACACGGCCCGACACAGGTGTCCGAGCCGTGTCCGGGTGTGTCCGAGTGCCCAGGTGTCGGATACGGGGACTCTTCACTTTCTAGAAGTGTCCGTGCAGCATAGTCATCCACTAACACAGATTGTCAACGAAGGGGCCATTTTATTAATTTTTGTAGTTCATGTGGGTATTTGGTATGACCCCCATTGTTCAAGGGTGTAAACTGAAATTTCCCAAAAAAACAGAACTAAAAAAAATTGAAAAAAAAAAAAAGTCAACAATGTCGGTTGGCGTCAACAGCGACAGTGGTCAAAATTGGGTCAAGCGTCAAATTAGTTAAATTAGGGTTTAAGTTTAATGGGGTGAATGTAATTTTGCATTTATTAGAAAAGACATATTGAAAGGGTGAGTTTATTTGCAAAATAGAAAAATTGATCTCTCTTTTTGAATCAAGTATTTGGACCTCCAAAAGTCATTAACCCATAAAAATAAGGGATTATTAATTGGAGGTCCCTGAAAAACATTTGGTACCGCTTAAAGGACAGACAATATTTCTCGTTTCACTAAAGGTCCTCTAATTGGATTTCCGTACCATTTAAAGTCCTTGGAGCCCTCTAATTCGGTTATATAGGTGATGGATATACCACCACACTAAGCAGAAACTCTAAGTATCTGCACTTCCCTAAAGAATTCTAGTAAAGGTGTTACTAAAGAACGAAACACAAAATAGAAAGAAAATAAACAAGAAAAAGCAAATCGAACTATTATCTTTTACGAAAATAAATGCATTACCCGGCAGGAACAAGCATCAAATCTGTCAGCAAATCCTTCCACTTAGTCTGGAAATATATCGAGCCCGTCAGCATATATATATATATATATATATATATTATATATATATATATATATATATATATATATATATATATATATATATATATATATATATATATATATATATATCAAACATATACAACTCTTTGCACGGGATTCCGGAAAAATCAAGAAACTTACTTGTTCCGTTCCCCTGAATGCGATAACAAGTCTTTCTCTTTCCAAATCACGCCAAATTGCTACCTATTATAGAAAATGTACAATCACTAAAAAAAACGGAAACAAAAAAAAAATAAAAAAATAAAAAAATAAAATTGCCTGAGTGTCGGTTTCTTCGTTATCGAAGAAGCAAATCTTTTCGAACTCGGACTTAATAAACGTCGGATGACCCAATGCGTTCGCCAGCATTGCCCACGCCTCCATTGCACTCTCAGCTGTCGAGAAAAGTGCCTTCATCTCTTCATCTTCCTTCTCGCTCAACACTAACGTATTATTCGGGTCACTAATTAATAATCTCTTACTTTCTTTGTCCACTTCTTCGGTTTTCCCAACTCCTATATTCAACTTAGAAACCGCAGCATTTACGACCATCAACGCACCCAAAATCGAGTCGGTCTGTCTTAATATCTCTTGCGTCACTTTCTTGATGTCCGGTAGAGAAGACGCATTTGGCGTTGTTGTTGTTACCGCATCGTCGCTAATTGTGTCCTGGTTATTAGGAGTTGCGAGGCCGGATTCGACGTAACTCGTCTCCGCTATTTCGCGCGACTGAATTCCGATATTCTTTAATAAGTCAAAACCCTCCCACTTTATCTTCTCCGGTAAAGGAAGACCGAATTTTTGAGCAACTTTTTGATTGACGGAATCGGCTAAATTCTTCCAAAACTGCTTTTCTTCTGACGGGCTGTTCGGCGTACCATTACTATTAGTCTCATTTGTGGGGCCCGTTTCACTGCATGTTTGTTCCTGAAGGTTCTTGGCATCGGAGGAGGAGGAGAACCAGTCCTTTTGAAGATACGAATTGTTTATTGATTTAAGCTGTCCGAAGGCAAACTGCACAAACTCACGAGCTGGCACGGTTTGGTCTGATCCGATAATCATTTTTAGTGCAGGCTCGAAGCCGTTTTTCTGGAAAAATTCGGTTACTATTGGGATTTTCCACCATTTCTTCTCGTCGTCCATTTTTTCGAAACTCTTGTACTTTATCTGAAACGTGTTTGGCAAGAACGAGTATTTCACCAGTTTAATATATTATTCATGCATAAAGAAGAGTATTACTATGTCATTGAATGAGATAGATATTAATTAACAATCAATCTACTTCGAGAAAATCCCAAATTTAGCCATAATTCGACCGTTGACGGTTGACGGGATTTAGTTAGCAGCATGAAATAATACAGGGGTCTTTTTGCAATTTGCTCAAAGAAAAATCCCAAATTCAGCCCTAATTCAACCGGTGACCGTTAGTTGTTGACTGTCAACCAAACGGCGTGACTCAATGAGTTAAAATGTGACAACATGAGAGTATATTTCGTTGACGGCAATAAATGGGAGACCAAATGTGAAAAATGTGCCAACTTCAGGGACCAAAACTGTAATTATCCATCGTTGACCGTTAGTTGTTGACGATCGAACAGACGGAGAGACTCAATGTGTTAAAATGTGGCAATATGAGTGTACTTTGTTGACGACGGTAAATGAGGGACCAAAAGTGACAAATGTGCAGGCTTTGAGGACTAAAACTGTAATTTGGGTGGAAACTTTTACGACATAATATTCTTCCATTTTTCATAATCTAAGTTTCACGATTGTCAATAAAAATCTAACCAACTTTTTCTTTTTCCAGGTGTAGAGATCGAAATTTTGAGATAAATTACTAATTAATAACCAAAATAAATCAGTTATTAATTAGGTCTCAAAATTTAAAGTCTATAACATATTTGGTCTTTAAAATGTCTGGCCCACGCTGCAAGTCGAGAAACCTTAAATTGTGCCTATAAAGGAAAGCCTCCAGCTCATGCAAAAAGAGACTCACACAGACACATATCGAGCTCTCAAGCTCACGTCTCGAGCCTCCGCCTCGAATTCATTTGAATTCGAGGTGTTCGTGATAGGAAATCATTCGTTCGATTCAAGAACAAGTTTTTAAGCCCTTGAATCAAATCTAGAATAGGAGAGAAGAATCAGGGGAATTCACGGAGATTGTAATCCGCTTTCGTTTGATTATAAATTATTTGTTCCCTATTTTCCTGTATTGTATTTTTATTATGTTTTGCAGACTCGAAAATTTGTGGTTAACACCAGGACACGAGTACTTTGCCTGTTTAGATCAATCTTCTCATCGAACAAGATTTTATTTTGACGCTTCGTCTAATTTTCAAAAACTGTAATTCCTAATACCTAATTTCATGTTTGCAATAGACAATAACTAAATTAAAAATAATTAAAAAAAAAATGGTTAATTACGGTCATCCCTGAAATAAGGTCAAATTACAAAAAACCCCTCATGTTTGGATAATTACAACCACCCATCAACTATGAATCTTCTTACACGTTCACCATTATGGTGTCAAATTGACCAGAATCTTCTAGATTCCATGGAATGTTCTCTAATTTGTACTCGTTCGTGCACAAAAATGTAGCTTCTGATGCACCACAATCTGATATTTACAAGCGAAGAGACACATCTTATGATCATTTTATTTCAAAATGTAGAGCTCGAATGTGATAACACGGATACAAACTGGAGAATATTCCACGTATTCTAGAAGATTCCACTAAATTTGACACCATAGGGGTGGACGTGTAAGAAGATTCATAGTTGAGGGGTGGTTGTAATTACCCAAACAAGAGGGGTTTTTTCGCAATTTGTCCTTACCTCAGGGGTGGCCGTAATTTATTAAAAAAACTTTAAAAAGAATTCAGAGAGAGTAAGTTACCTCTACTTCTATTTTTCCACCACCTCCCATCCCTTCCAAGTCAAGAAGTACTTCATGGGAATTTCCTATCAAAACGGAGTTCAATTTTAGGCTTGAACGTGAATTTATCAGTAACTTATTATAACACTAATGTGTCGTATGCAACGATTAAATAATACCATCGCAGAGGTTTTCCAAATCTATACAGGCATTCCCCATTCGTTTGTGTGGAGTCACGAGATTCGCATCCCAAGCCGCCACCTAAATATTTAAATTAAACATCTGAAATAAGAAAAGCAAAAAAAGAAAAGAAAACGCACTCATTATAATGGAACATGATAGTATCTGAAGCCAAAACATTGTATTAGGATTTTCGGGTTTCAGGTTTTCCGCCATATTTATTTTGAATGTTGAGCCTGGATAATCATTGATAATAATTATTATTATAAAAAAAAAATTAAAATAAGAAAATCACATAAACCATAATAACCTGAAGATTGTGCATCGGTGGCTGCTTTATATTCAAAGTGAACTCCTCGTTCCACTTTGGTTCTTTCGTCCTGACAAGTTGTCAGTGGAAAAGCTCGTTTCAATGTACATACATTGTCATATGATCTTTTTACTACTCTGAAACAAACTAACGGTTATTTAAATAAATTAACGCAACAAGAATTCCATGAGTTGATCGAAAAATGATCATGCTACAAAATATAATTCTTATATTTAAATAAATATGTCTAATATCTTATATTCCAACTTTTGGGATCAATCGATAAGTGAAAAACGAAACAAATTACCCCCACTTGATCTTGCTTTTGACTTCTTGACAATCCAATTGCATGATCACGTACGGATCACTAGTTCCCTGAAAATAAAACGTACGAACATTAAATTGTTTTATAATTCGAAGACTGATTAATCGCAAAAGAAAGAATTAGAGTACATTACATTACCCTACCCAAGGATCCATGGCAGGTAAGTTGAAACCTTTCTTCAGCTTTATAAATAATTGTCCATCGTAAATTTCCCGTACAAACGACCTGAAAACGACGTTGAATCTTAACAAAATCCAAAGAAAAGAGTTCACTATTTTTTTTCCTAATTTTTTTTATTAGGACATTACATTTTGAGGTGCAAAAACGTAAAGACGAACATAGCTAAATAAACGGATTACTATCTCTCGATCTTAGTCAACATAACAATAATACTTTCCGATGAATGATAGAGTTAGCTTTGTCGTATTTTGACAAAAGCGGAAATTACGTACTCTGAAAGGAATACTGTCTGGCACTTGCCTGCATCCATCTCGCGCTTGCCGATTTTTTCCTATTAACAAAAGTGAACGAGAACTTCAAAGACTAAGAATAATTTTTTTTAAATGATGGAGTTACTTAATTTCCACAATTCTACTATAAAATTAAAATAAATAAATATATAAATAAATAAACTTCCCATTGATTACCATTATACCTTTTTAAATTGTCAATCACAAAAATATTTATTCGATCGGTGATACTTTTAATCTATGTAGCACGGAAACTTCAACTTCTTAAAGTTTCCAAGTTTCAGACACTCGAGGACACCAGTCGGACACCTTATGGACCATTTTGCAATTTCTACAAAGTTATTAGCATGTTTGAATAACAAATTTTTCAAATAATTTTGTGTTTCCCTAATTACAGTATAACCTCCATAAATTAATAACCTTGTTTAAATAATATATTTTCTCGGTGTCGAGTTGGGAACAACATGCTAGATTAAGAAGTTATTAATTAATGTATAAATTAATAATTAATAATTTATCTATAAACTAATATTTCGCTAAATTAATAGAATTTTGATGGTCTTAAGAGTATTAATTTATAGAGATTTATCTGTATTTACATGTATTTAATGATTAATTGCAAAAAAAAGAAGACAAATATCCCAATTTCATCCCATTTCCCCATGTGAGAGAGAGAGAGAGAGAGAGAGAGAGAGAGAGAGAGAGAGAGAGATTACAGGCGGGGTGGTGTAAGCTTCAAAAGCAAAGCCGGCGAGAATAACGGCCAAGTTAATATCAAAAGGAGGCCTCTCTTCCACACTCTCCTCCACCGAAACGGAATTATCAATCTCGGCGCTTGCTTTGCAGCAGTAGTATTTACTGAACCTCGGACCCAACAACAAAAACCCATTCGATTTCTTGTCGGAAAACAGTTTCCTGGAGAGCAAAACTTTCTTGGAGAACGAAAACGAACGAGGGTTCTTGAATTGAACCGGTTTTAGGTATTTGGCCGGCATGAATTTGGGGTGGGATTGAAGAGCGGCCATCGATTGAGATGAAATTTTGATTGGGGATTTTTTTTTTTTTTGGGAGCCGTTTGTAATGAGAAATTGAAAGGACTGATTTTTGAGAGCACTTTAAAAAGGTTGTTGAGAGAATGTACGCGAACGTGTGATATTTACCAACGGTCATTTTTTAAATAGGCAAATTATGGAGGTAAAATTAAATTACGAAAAAACCCCTCGTGTGTGGGTAATTACAATCACCTCATCAACTATATATTGTCTTGCACGTCCACCCTTACAGTGTTAAATTTTACATATTGAATGAGGGAGTTTTTAGTTAGACAATACATAATTGATGTGGATGGTTGTAATTATCCTAACAATATGAAATTTTTTTTTTTGGAATTCGATTTTATCTCAAAGAGGTAGCTGTAATTTGCCCTTCTCGAATATACCATATTTTTTTTTCTAATTTCCAAACGTTTTGACCTTTTTTTCCCTTTGGTAGTAATATATATTAAATTGGTAGTAGTTTGGTGAAATCAATTGTATTGGATTTGGAATTAAACTTTTTAGGACCTTTTCAATTCCGTTTCGAAAAGAAATCGGTAAATGGAATTTCGAGAATTGTAATAAAAAAAATATATATTCTAAAACTAAAACTATGGGACCAGAATCGTCATAATTTGAAATTTCTATTTTTTTCTTCATTTAAAAACATAGGATCTAATATGCATTCCAATTTCATTCCAAAAAAAACCAAAATATTATAAAAATCCAAATTTGCAGAATTTGGAATGAATAATATATTATTTCAAAATTGGCTAAAATTTTATTTAATAGGGACACTCAATATGAGGGGAAAAGACTATTTTGCTTAGTTACGGGGTTTCGTGAGAGCTTATTTACAGAGTTTAGTTATGTTTAGTGGTCATCTAGCAAGAAATCCATACCTATTTGCAATCATTTCTCTCCGAAATCTGTAGCTAAACAAACTGAACCAACAAAATACGTAGATCTAATTTTCCAAATGACTATTGTGCATGAATGTGATTGTATGTGCATGTGTGTGTGCGCGCGTGTGCGAACGTCGCTCTGTGTGGTGTGCGTGCGCGTGTGTGTCACTATGTGGATGTGTGCACGTGTGTGACTTTGTATGGAAAAGTTTTGTTGATGGCATTGCGGGAAGCGGGAGTGGAACAGATCCGAAGGGTTACAACAAAGATTGAAGAGTTGCAAAAAAGATGGATGCACTGGTGGAGAAGAACATATGGATACTGAACTTTTAGCAAAATTCAAAATCTCATTATCCTAATTTGAAAGAGTATTTGTCCAAAGATGTCTAGCAAATTATTCCAATAACAAAAGAATTCTCAAATCCAAGACAACTTTATTAAATTACCATAATTAAAGATAACAAATCCAAAATTCTAATCCTAACCAAGGGAAAACTATTTTTTATTACATCTCGAGAACAATCTTCATATAGAAATCTCGAAGCATCTAACGAAACCAAACCAAATTCACTAAAATACAAAAATCAAAACAATCAGAAAACGACGTCGTCCCAGTTTCACTTCTTCTCTCCCATGCCCAAAGTGTTCTTCACACCATCAATGGCACCCTGAGCCATGTGAACAACTTGCTCTCCAGTCTACAAATTAATCAATAAATTAATTAAATAAATAAATACTATTTTTAGCTAATATAATACAAATTAATGGACAAAATGCACTTCGCCCCTATAAATTTCTTATCTTCGCACTATCCCTCAAAAAATTAGAAAAAGGGACAACGTGCAGATAAACAAAAATAACATTTAACATTTGCCCCAAAAGCCAATTTCTGGTGGGTATCGTGCAACAGAAAAAAAATTTTTTGAAAGGGCAACGTGCAACAAAAACACTCAATTCCGACGAATAATCCATCAGAATTTTGCTATCGGGGGCAATGTGCGACAAGAATAGTATTTGAAGAGGGGGATTTACTTTTTTAAATTTTAAGGGGGTAAAGTGCAAAAAATATAAATTTATAGGGGGTGACATGCAATGTGGCATAAAATAATTTATGGTCTTTAGAAATTCTGAATAATATAAATTAATTCCATTTTTATTATTTATTTTTAAAGAATAAGAACCTGTTGAAGGAATCCAGCATTTTCCTCTTTGCTAAGTTGCGCCTGCCCTTCGGTTTTCCCTGCTGCGTCGCATGCCTTATCATGCGCCTGATGTGCTGTGCCCTTAGCAGATTCCACCCACTGCTCCGTCTTGGCCTGACATAATACATGTACATGAGAATCTCGATAAATTAATAAACTCGCTTAAATAACGATTTATTCCAGTCCCGATTTGGTAAAAATATATTAAATTATTAGTTCGATAATTTAATATTGTGCTGAATTAGTAGAATTTGTTAGTTCTGATTGTATTAGTTTATAGATGTTTAAGTGAAATCTATATTATTCACACGATCTTTTAATTTGTGAATGATCGAATGAATGATAGATGTTATATCGAATTTATTGCATTTAATACCTCTATGTTATAAATACTAGAAAAGGAGATCAGTATGGTGTATTTTGTTAGCACACAACCCCTATATGGTACACTTTTAGGGGTTCTTTTGCTAAAAGAATGAATTGTAGGGGGCTTTTCTAATATTTTTGACACGAGCATTCTTTTTACGATTATAACTAATACGTGGGTGCTAAATGCGATGAACCCATGTTATATTTGATACAATATTTACTCAGGTGTCGTTTGCTTGCTAAGTACTAAGTTGGATCGATTAAATAGTATGAGTTAATAAGATGTTTAGTTAGTAAGATTCAATTTTCCTCTGGTCCGCTATTAAAATGAAAGTTCGCAATTAAATGCTACTATTTGATGAAATTAATAACTCACTGCAAATAATTTTGTTAAATAAGAGATTTTATTGACAATTCATATATAATACCAGAATCTAATTAATTAAATACAAGACATAATTTAAAGAACCAAATATATTATTAATTAAATAATTAATTAATCGGTAGGAAATTATTCTAATTTTAAAGATGAGATAGAAAAGGACATAATGGGTAATTACTTGAACCTGAGTTTGGCCGTGGGTATGACCAGCATTGTGTTGACCGCTCGACATCGTTACCTAGATCTCTTTTATAGAAGATTAAAAAGTATTTGGTTTGAATGTACAGATAAATTGAGAAGAAAATAACTTGAGTAGTTTGTGAGTTTATGGGGTGTTTTTATAGTAATATATGAACCAGTAGAGAAATGACAAGTGGCAATTTGGTTTTAATAAATTGTTGGTGAGGAGTAAATTACTGCTGGTTTTGACCTTGTGGAGTGTGAAGTTTGTATCCATGTTTTCACGAAAAATATGCTCCACTTGCCATTTTGTACCATCGGGAGGTCTGAATTTCGTCGATTTTGATCTGAAAGTTTTCTATTTTAGAATATAGTAAAGAAAAAAACCTGATTTTTGAGAAGTCTGATTTTTCGACTTTTGGAATTATTTTCGAAAAAATACCATTATAATATCAATATTATCATATATTTTATATTATATGTGACTGAAAAATGGAATTTCTGAACTCCGCCGATTCTAATACAAAAATTTTCAATTTTGGAACCAAGTCTTTTTTGTTACAAAATTTCAATTTCTACAGTTTAGATATCTGTTTTTTCGAGTTTTTTAACGAAATTGAAGTTAGTTTTTCAATACCCAAAAAAATTGATTTTTGTTCCGAAAGTGTCAGTTCTAATCTTATCCGTCTGATTTCAATGTATAGGATGCTCCTATGCAAAGTTTACAAGCGGCACGAGAAATGTAAATCACAATAGACATATGTTACGAACTCGATCTAGTATGTGTTGACGTAGTGGCGGAGCCATAATTTTATACAATGGTGAACCATAAATATGTGTGTGTGTGTGTGTGTGTGTATATATATTCCATAAGATTTATTTACAAAATGCAATCTGCAAAATATAACACAGAAACACATGATAAAAGCCAATTGAATTTCTCAAATTCTTCAATAATACAACACATTTCAGTATACAAGAAGTCCAGGAAATTACACATACATACATTATCCAATATATACATAATTACTTTCTACTACATATATATATGTGATCTCACACACACACACATTAGTGAGGCACTAATGCATAAGTGCAACAGCAGCTTCTTGCACCAAAGGCTGAGTCACGTGCACGAAATGCTCCGCCTCCCGCTCCACCTGCTCCCAACACTTCTGCGCGTCTCTCCCTTCTCTCATCTTCTTCACAAACGAAACAAACCTCCTCCAGTTCTCCGGATGGAACAAATCCGGATTCATCCTCAAATACGTAAACGCACACATCTCGACCGAATCACCATCCACCTCCAAAGCCGAAGCCCTCAAGATTTGCTCGTGCGCTGTCTCGTCGTACCTAGGTAGGGCGTTCTCCCCAGCTAGCGGGACCCGCGCCTCCTGCGCGGCCATCGCCACCTGGCGCACGAGCTTCTCCGGCGCGCAAAGAGCGTCCTGGGGCTGCTCGTGGTCCCGCATCTCGATGCACGTGAAGTTGAACACCGCGTTGTGGCGGCCGAGCATGCGGGCGATCGGCAAATACCCGTCTCGGAATCGGGTGTTGTAGTAGCCAGCTGTCAGCTCGGGGGCGTGGGACCGGGTCCCGTAGTGCCAGTGGATACCCGCTACCTTGACTGAGATTTTCACGGCCTCGTTTCTGAAAATGCCGCTGGCCGATTTTAGTATCCTCTCGCCGTGGTCGAGGAGCATTTGTGAGTACCATGAGAGGAAGAACTCGCCGTACTGGCTGTTCCATCCGCCGCCTTCTTTACGGAAGAAGTTTGTATCTTCGGGCCAGTTGTTGTACTGGCCCGCATCTGTGGGGCCTGTGGTTCCCCATTCGGGCTTGCCGTGTGCATCTGCTGCTGCTTGCAAGCTACTTATCATGTACTGCAAAAAAAAAATAAAAAAAAAATGAGATTTTCAGGTACAAGAAACTATCTTCCAAAAATCAAGAACAACAAATATCTTGATTTGAGTATGTGTAATAATCCTCTACGGCCGATAGTTGGGGATTAATTCTACTTTGCACCCATCAAATATAATATTTCGGCACTTTTCACCCCCAAAGAATTTAATTGCATTTTTCACCCTTGAAATACCTTATCATAACACTGGAAAGCTCCGATTCCAGGGAACCTCCATGTACCGTTTGCCTCTGGATAAGAGGGATAACGAAGCTCCCCTGCAGGACCCATTCCAACTTGAATTTCCTAAACAAGTGAAAATTAAAGGAATTTTTTTCAATTTTCCATTAACAAATATATATATATATATATATATATATATATATATATATATATATAGTCGATTTCACGAGCAAAATAAAAACGTCTTTTGAGTTGCATTTCGATTTTCTTACCACGATGGTGTTGCCTAGAAGATGAGTGAATGTGTCCCTGAAAGAGCGCATGAAATCGGAGTAGCACTGGACGGGGGTTCTTCCCTTGAGTACCGGGAGAGTATCGCAACCGAGTGAAATGTATTCATGGTTTCTCCTTCCCCATTGGTCTGTATAAGCAAGATCAGGATCCTTTTCAATCTCCTCTACAGCCCACTTAGGCAGAGGAATCCTGTTAAACATCGAAATTTAACATATTCATAGGTACCAAAATCCGATAACCAATTCAAATTTCGATTCCGCATTTGGGAAATTGTTCAGTATATCCGTTGGATGATAGATAGCATTTGAAATTTGAAATTTCAATTATCTTCTAGGTTTTCAGATTTTTTCCTACCCCTTTTTTAATTATTAAAAATGTTCAGATCTTATCAACAATTAAACAATAAGAAAATGGTATTCCCGACGCCACCGCCCTATTATTGCGGATCTCGAAACCGACTGCGGAAACATCAAAATCAACGCCGGCGAATTAAATTTAAAAAAAAAAAAAATCAATCGAGGTTTGAGTTAGCTTACGTGCAGGAATCGCCGACGTTTCCGCCGCACTGGTGAAACGACATCACCGCCTGCACTTTGAGGCCGTGCTTCTTCGCCATCTCAAGGAGCTCCGAATAGCCGCCCCAATTGTACTCACCGGGTTTCTCGGCCTCCACCAACCCCCACCACACGTCCATCATTATCCCCTCAACTCCGGCGCTTTTCAGCGCCTGCAGACTCGCGTTCATCGCCTTCTTCCTATTCACCGTGTGGTTCCACGTCACGCTGTCCAGCGGCATCATAACGTACACCGGCACCCCCTTCCCCCCCTCCTCCGCCCTGCTTCCGCCCAGCGCGTACTCTCTCTCCTCGGTCGTGAACGGAGGCGTCATCAGCGCCTGCGCAGCCACGGACAGGTCCGGCCGAACTCCGCCGTGGACCGGGCTCAACGGCGGCGACGGAGACACCCGGTCCGCATCCGTACCGTTGCTCTGCACGGAGACGCGTAGATTCGCCGTCAGGGGAGCCCCCCACACCGCGCTGACGGAGGTGGACGGCGGCGCATCGCTGGACGCGCTGCCCGAGTCCGCCGCCAACGGAGAGCCGGAAATCGCTCCAATCTGGTGCGGCAGACTCATCGCCATGGAAACAAACAATTACTTGAATTTGACAATCTCAAATTTTTGTAATCGCCACGAAGGAAGAAGAAAATGTATTTCGATTTTTTTCAGAATCTGTTTCGTAAGGAGAAAATTTAGGGGGGAGTTGTGATCGGGTATATATAGGGATGGAGAACCCCCTCCGGGAAAAAGATAAGATACCAGAAGCTGTGATGGACCGTGGAGGATGCGACACGTGGCAGTCGGACACGTGGCGGGATTTGGGCGGGACCGGATGCGACGGCTGTGATTGTTTGGAGGTCACGTGAAGCGGACGGTGGGATTTGATTACGCGTGAAGGTTCCGGTGTGGACGCGCGGGCCATGTGTCCAGCTACTACTTGTCTGAATACAAGTTTTTAGTTAGGGGCCGTTTGGCTTTTTGCTATCTACGGCTGGTTTTTGGTCCACGAAAGGAAGCTTTATGGGGATGGAATTACTGATTTTGCTAAATTTTGAAGGTTAAATTACGAAAAACCCCTGAATTTAGGTCAAATTATAAAAAACACCCGAGTATCCGTAATTATCAAAATTTAAAATCCCCTAGCGTTTGTTTCAATATTACATCAACCCTCTTACGATGTGATTTTCCACGAAATCATTTCTGTTACAGGGAATATTCCCGAAAACATGTCGATTCTACACTGCAGACGTGATATTTTTTTATGCTGCTTTTGAAAAATAAAATTACCCTCTGGGAGCTTTTAAACGAAATCTTTATTCTTCTTATAATGACTAATTCACAACTTTTTAGTAATATTATTACCCCTTTGAGAGTAATTTTTACCTTTACAAAGTGGTATAAAAGAAATTACACGTCTGGGGGAGGGTATAATTGGCATTTTTCGGGAAATACTCCCTGGACTCAAAAAGATTCAGTGAAAAATCACATTGTTAGGGGGTCGGTGTAAGACGGAAACAAACATTGTGGGTGTTTTAATAATTACGGATAGATGGGGGTGGTTTTCGTAATTTGGTCTAAGTTCGGGTTTTTTCTCTTTTTTTTTTTTTTTTTTTTGTAATTTACCCAATTTTGAAATATTGAAAAGCCAATTTTTTTTCTTTTTTATTATTTATTTCCTATTTTGTCTTTTGAATAAATGTCCTTTTGTGGCAAATGTCACTCTGCCCATGACCACCAACTAATAGATTGTGGTTGCAGCTTCTTAGAGGAGGAGATTTTGTGACACGTGAATTCATCACTAAAAACTTTATTTGCCTAAACTTTTGGAAGTATATTGTAAGAAACTTTTTTATAACTCTCTTAGCAAGTGTTTGGTCTTAAAATTCTTCTTACGTTTCTTCTAAAATAAAATTATATTGTCAAAAAAGTTTGGAGGAAAGAAAAAAATAATCTTCACTTATTTCGTTATTCCAGTTACAATAATGATATAACTAGGGGTGAAAATCTGACGGAACGAATCGGAAATAGCTTTTTCTAAAAAAAAAAAAACATTTTTCTTCGAAAGTCAAAAATGAGTTCCAATTTCCGTTCCAAAAAATTGACATTCAAAAATCTATTCCGATTTCAAAATGCCTTGGAATCGACATAATTTCGGAAATTGCGTTGATTTTGTAACACACCCATCCCACGTTGGAAAAATATGGGATTTTGTGTGAGCTTTGAACGGAACGAACTCCTACTACTATTGGACACCAATATCTTACATAAACTTTTGAGGTGGGCTTGTGGTAGGCCCGTTGTTTTCTAGATGCCTAGTAGGTCATTTTGAAAATCAAAATTTCCAGTAATTTTAAGCACAATTCCATTTCCACTCCAAAAAAAAAAAAAACCTGGAACTTCGAAAATCGGAATGAAAAATACGGTTCCAAATTTGACTATTTTCGGAAGTTTCAGTAATTTTATGCACAATTCCAATTCCGTTCCGAAAAAAATAAACCTGAAACTTTGAAAATCGGAATGAAAAATACGGTTCCAAATTCGACTATTTTCGGATCGGAACCGACAGAATTCAAAAATTTCATTCAGATTTCCGCCCCAACATATATTCACTAAAAGATTGTTTCTCAAACTTTTTTTTTATCCAAAATATATTTACCCCAACGTACTTAATGTGATTTAATTTTATTTATTTCTCAAATTACTCACCCAGAATATATTCCTCCAAATAAAATGAGTATAACTCCAAAAGGGGGACAAACATTCATTAGCCATTGTTTGGGGGTGCCAAATATTTGTATATCAAGACATTAAAATATATGAATTTGAATTCAGCATACTTCAATTTATATTGTTCTATTTGTTATAATGTTATGACCATAGCAAAATTAATGTGAGGATTCGTGGATTAAAGTTTCATTTATGGGGCATTTTCGATTTTCAAACTTTTAAATATTTCAAATGTTTAAAAAAAAAAACAAACAAACAAACAAATAAATCATGCAGTAATATCCAAATATGTATGGACTGGTTGTTACGATTGAAACATATTATTTGAGTTTAGTTTTTTTATTTATAACATTAATACAACTTGAGCAAATTTGATTTGTTAGATGTGATGCAGTCAACAATAAATTAATACAAATTACCTCAATATATTCTTCGAATTTACAATATTTTTTCGATAATTTTCTTCAAATGGGAAAATCGGAGGGTTACTTATATAACGAACACACCTTAATTTAAGAAGGCAGCGACTATTTGCAAGACGAAATTTACTTAGTGCAAGACCAATTTAATTTTTTTTATTAGATTCAGTATAAAAAGACTATAATAACCTTAATAAAATACAAACAAAAAAAAATTATTTTATTAATTTTCTTTTGCAAGACCAATTTAAAAAAAATTAATAAAACAAAAAGAAAAAAGAAATTGAATTGACAAAATCAAAACGAGGAGGGAAGATTGAAGAAAACAAAAAAAATCAATTGCAGCAAAAAACCGTTCGTCGCCCCGTCGCCCGCCGCCCCGTCGTCGTCGCCCCGTCGTCGTCGCCGTCGCCGTTGAAGTCCACCGCCGTCGCCCGTCGCCGTTGAACTCCGTTGTTGCCCCAACCCCGCCGCAACAATCTCACGAAAAACAAGTAAAAATTACTTTTTGAATTAACTTTTTTTGAGAAATAAATGTGATAAACATGATTTTATTGTTAGAATAATGAATTCAAGTCGTTTTAGAACATAGTTGATGATTCTAGGGTTCGATTGTAGCACTATTGTTGAAGGAGTTGCGGTTTTACAAAAATCGACCTGTACTTGTCGTTTTTTTGGAAAATTTTCGACACACTGGTGTCGATTTTTTAAACAAATTTCGACAGGACACAATTGTCGATTATTGGGCCTATTTTCGACATTTCAATGTCGATATTTGTACAACATTTCGACATAAACCCGGTGTCGAGTTTCGTATCAATATTCGACAATGCTGTGTCGAATTTGTATACAATTTTCGACACAGAGTTTATGTCGATTTTGTGGACAAACATCGACACTACTATGTCGAAAACTGACTGGTAAACTGATTTTTTGCAAACTTTTTTCTTTTTTTTATATGCAATATTCGACATTGCTGTGTCGATTTTGTGGACAACTATCGACACTCTGATGTCGAAAATTGCCTGGTAAACTTTTTTTTTTTTTTTTTTTTTTTTTTTTTTTTTTTTTATATAAATGATTAATATTATATTTATATTTTTTCCAGTGGAACCGCGTATTCCCCAAACTGCTTCTGAGCGCAAGAGAAAGGCATTGGTTAATCGTAAGGTTCGACGTGGCGATTCTCAAGCTACTCGGGTCGATCCTCCGGCCAATCGTACACGTTTACCTACCGATGTTGAGCCTTCATTGTCCATACCTGAGGATCCACCGCTCACATCGACCACCGAAGTTGGTGGATCTAGTAGCCAATCGGCTGGCCCCAGAGGACCACAAATACCAGACTTGATGCCGCAGTTTGAGAATCATATCGCCCGACAGATTTTGTCCGGAAAGGTACTTTTACACTTATAGACACACATATACATATGTTTTTGAAGTTATTTACTTTATTGATTGAATGTTTATTTTTATTAAAATTGTAGGAGCGCGAAAGTGTGAGGGTTCATAATCACACAACAATGTTGGAGAAGTGGCGGATGGCTCCTTTTATGACCGAGGTTGTCGAGAGGTCCGGTTTGATGCCCCTTGTACGTCATTCGTACAAGGTGATAGATAGTGCATTGGTGTTGACTTTCATAGAGCGGTGACAACCAGCAACTTGTACGTTTCATTTACCATTTGGGGAGATGACTATCACGCTAGACGATGTCAGCAGCTTTATAGGTTTGCCAGTGGTGGGACGGCCGGTATTTATTCAACAAATTAGTAAGACGGGGCCATCGTCACAAGCAATCGTAAATCGAATTCTCGGAGTAGTGCTTGAATCGACGGATAAATGTTGGGGTCAAAATCTGAAGGCGCTTAAGTTGGAGTGGTTGCGTAGTACTTTCAGTTCTGTGACAGATAGTGATGATGAGAATAAAAAGACGTGTGCGACAAGGGCATTTTTGTTGTACGTATTGTCATGTACGATATTCCAGGACAAGACGGGGAATATGGGTACACTGCAGTTGTTGTGTTTGTTAGAAGATTTGGACAATATTGGGACTTACGCATGGGGTACAGCTTGTTTGTGTCTGCTCTATGAGGCGTTGTCAGATGCTTCAAGGGCTAATACGAAGCAAATCAGTGGATATTTGACGCTTCTTCAGGGTTGGATTTACGAGCATTTCCCCCGTCTCACACCGACGGTTAGGTCCGGCGAGATTGAGGGACCGTTAGTTACACGATGGGTATATCCACTGAAGTCCGACTCAAGCAATGACAGAGCCCGTGATCTGCGTACTCTGATAGATGATCCGAGCTCCGATGAGGTACTCATTTAACTAATTTTGACTGTTTTCTTATTTTTTTTAGTTTTTTCAATTTTTAAATTTGAACTCATTTCGACTACTTTTTTTGTTTCTTCATTTTAATTTATTTACCGTCGCAGATTATATGGGCCCCGTATGAGGTCCTCCGTGACAGGTTTCCTATGCCAGAGTCCACGTGGTTTAGTGGCATGTTACAGTACATGCGTACTTTGGAGCCTTACCATCCGGACAGGGTCTTGAGACAATTTGGGCGTGTTCAGAAGATTCCCGGCCAACCGTACATGTCGGACGTTATGTTTAGGAAGCAGAAGCGGGGCACACCTCATCCTGTATTTGCGGCGTACCAGAACATATATTCTGAGCGATGGGAAGATCACTTGCTTAATGAGCGGTCCAGATCAGTTCCAGTGGTATTAGGAGAGCCGGACACTACACCCGACTATATGGATTGGTATAGGGAGCGGACCATCACAAAACTCAGTACGCTTCCAGTTTCTCGACCGCAAGCACCCGGGCGCCGCCAGATAGCTCGCTCCCCACTGCTAGAGGCCCGTGATTCTCAGATTATTACGATGGTGAGGACTACATTGGCTCGCATACGCGAGCAAGATACTGATGATGGATATACCGAGATGGTGATGACGTTAGAGGGGATTGCTGATTTGTTTGCTGGTGACACTCCTACTTCACCGTCGTCGACTGCTCCACCACCGGATCCACCATCGTTGATCGCTCCATCATCGTCGACTGCTCCACCACCGTTACTAACATTTCAGAGGAAGAAACTTAGAAAAAAGTAGATAGTTAGATGATTTATGATGTTTTTATAATGCACGACTTAACTAATTATTTCATCAAAAAAAAAAAAAAAAATATATATATATATATATATATATATATATATATATATATATATATATATATCAAAAATATATTTAATACATCAATTCTACATATCAATAAATATGGTCTCTTGTAGTGCTACATGATTACGATTAACTAGCTCTTTAAAAGCAATAATCCTAGACTCCATATCAATAGTTTTCCAAGCACTAGCTCTAGGGTGGTGGTATCGCCTCCAATAATCTGCTACAGGGGGAAGAGGACAATTCTTCTTCAAAACAAGACGCACAAAATGATTTCCATCAACAAGCGCTATCCCATGCTCTTGTCTTTGCCCATCTTGCACGGGGTCACTAGAGAATGGGAGAAATGTAAGACACTGCAGCTGCGTTATCAGTACGAGCACAATGTCATATTTAGACGCAATAAAATGACCCATATCCGGAAACGACATCCAATTTTCATAGGGGGCAGGTGTAACCGAACACCTCATTTTTTCTTCCAATTCATCAAGCGTATCTCGAACTTTGTGGATATTCATGTAGATAGCATCATTCATAATGAGCTCATCGACCAAATCTCTTCGTACTAGACTCCAATTATCTTCCCCAAAGCCCATCATTGATGCAACCGCCCGAAATCCACAATGACCATCCGACGCAACATTTATTATATCTCCAACATATCTTCGGAACTTCGGATGTATTTGTTTAATATATATATCCTTGGTAGTTTTTTTTCGAACCTGCACATAAGAAGGTTAAATTAGTAATACAGAATGGGCCAAAAAATAACAGAAGGTTATATTTTTACGCATATATTACCGGTAGTTTTTCCAACACCGTCGATTTACCGGTGCTTCGATTGAAGATGTCGGTTACCATCGATACAGTGATCGGCTGCGACATAAGATTTTGGATACCAGAAATAGGAGTGCAACTCTGAGGAGTCTACAATGTTTAACCAATATTACTAAATGAGAAACCAAAAAATGAACTATGAGCTAAAAATTTCAAAAAAATTACCTTTGGGGAACAACTATCTTTGCTTGAATTAAGCTCGTACTCAAATTTGGATGGGTTGCGTCGGGTTGATTTATCAATACGCAATTTTTTTCCGGGACGACCTTTGATAACAACCTTTTGCATTGGCTCAATGAGAGAGTTACTCTCGGGGTGAGTAATCTCCCGCAATTTCATAAGCAATTGAACCCTTTTTTTTGCGTCGGACGGATCGAAAACAACCCGCCATGCTTCCATTTCTTCCGCATCAGTCGGGAGATGTTCATCCTTTGTACAAATCATTGGTTCCATGCTCAAGTGCTTCCAATACGGGTCTATCCAGTCCAATGAGATGGGAGTGCGATTTATGACGTTACCATGAAGTTCGTGGGCGCAAGGTAATCCATGAGTGGTTCGGATATCGCAAATACAAGACATAAACTCATTCGGAAGCAACTTAAGTGATTTTTTCACCTCAAGTTTGAGTTGCTCAAGAGCGTACAACGACACACATCCTCGAAGTTCGTTGTATATCGTTACTTTGTAACTGTGTTGGTAAGTATTCTTGCTCTTCTCAAACGAGGCTTTGATTTCCGTATGTTGATGCATGAGTAGGTTGTCAATATGAGCCCAAATCTTTACAAATGTGCCCATACTATTTCCCAACTCTTTCTTCATTCGTGAGTGTGCACCCTCTACCCTGTTAGAAGTGTACGTTCCAAGATGCCTATGTTTGTTTGTCCAAGCCGAGACAATCATCTCTTTGTACGGATCCAACCACGAATGAGAGACATAAGTTAAAGCATCCGGGTAGTCAACAAAATTTGTTTTCATAACATCCCATTCTTTATGAAATGACTCTTCTGTCTCTTGACCAACAAGACTTGCCCATTCCAACTCAAAATCTTTCCACTTATCATTGTTTGTTTTGAACATCTTCTTACAATTACTAAGAATGTTTTTGCTCACGTGCCATCGACACAAAAGTTGTTGACTGGAGGGATATACGATCTCTATAGCCTTCATCAAAGCCAACTCTCGATCTGTGACTATACAATTAGGTCTAGGACAACTTTCCATGACCTTCGCCAAGCTCTTCAAGGCCCATACGTAATTGTCTATTTTTTCCGCCCGAAGGTATGCAAATGCAACAGAGAACGTTTTATTCGTAGAAGTAATACCCACAATCTCCAGGAATGGGAGTCCGTATATGTTGGTTTTGTATGTACAATCCATAACCAATACATACGGATAACTACATGCCAATTTAATGCACGTAGGGTGGGGCCACAACAAGTCCATTACCTCGCCGGTCTCCTCCAAATATCTGTGATACTCGAAGTAGTTATTTTCGGACAACTTCAACATCAACAATTGCATTTGAGTTCTACCAGCATTCTCTTTGAACTGGATCTTCTGACGAGCATTATAAACCGTCTTAATTAAAGACGCATTTGTCGGATTCTTCAACTTTAGTGATGATAAGATTGCCTTTGGTTTCACCAATGCGTTTGACAAGTCTTCTACCAGTGCCATCTCTTCACTTGTTAATCTTCCAGCATATGAGTGGCCTTGAAAGTTTTCAAAATCTGAGTGGTTGTGACTACCACATTCAACTGTCAACACCCACCCAACTTCTTCATCATCCATGCCCATTTTTTGGCCCTTCAACTCAAACGGACACTCACATTTCTTGGACGCTGTTTGCCTTTTTCCCTTTCCTTGGTCGTCTTGACCGGGTACCTTTTTGCCACGATACACCCCCGCACGCTCACATACAAGTACCACGTAGGGCCTTCTACGTCTATTTTTTCCCGGGTTTGAAGACTTTACTGACATTATCATTCCTAGTCGCATACCAACTTCGCGCACCCATGTGACTAAATTGTCCCTTGTTGCAAACTCCTCATGGGTGGTAAATTCATGTGAATAATCCAAAGCTAATTCCCTAGATGCATTAGCTCCACTACACGCGCTAGGTACAAAACTCTGCAAGAAAAATCGGAAAATTGGTTACACAATTGTAACAGTGATAATTCGACACACTAGCGTCGAAATATCCGCTTAATATCGACACCAGAATGTCGATAATTTCAATATAATTCGACAGTTAATGAGTGTCGAATTATTTTGACATTTTCGACACTGCAGTGTCGATATAAAGCTGATATTTCGACCTGTACATGTCGATTTTTTTGTACGTGAAATGAGGTGCGAAAAACGAGAAAAACGATCACAAAGTACAATATTTCTTACCTCTTTGTGTTCTTCGACCTTAGAATCCTCCATATTTATGTCTTGTGTATCCATAATGTCCTTCTTTTCAAGTTTTAGTAAGATTTGAGGGTTTTATGTGATAAGGGTTTTGGAGGATATGGAAGATTTTTTTGTGGAAAAAAATGTGTAAAATGAGGGTGAAGAAGAAGATGTTGGTGTTTTGTTGGGTGAGTGAGTTCCCTCTTTTTTTTCTTTTTTTTTTATTCTTTTTTTTGTATTTTTTTTTTTGGTCTTGCAATAGCAATTAACTTAATTTAAATTAATAATATCTAAATTATTATTGGGGTTATATTTGTAATTTCCAGTCTTGATCTTAGTAAATTTATTTATATTTTGGTCTTGCATGAAGTAAGGTCTTGCACTTAGTAATTTTCGTCTTGCAAATATCTGCAGCCATTTAAGAATGAAGTAGTTTACATGTAATGTAATTACAAGGAAGATATTTATATGCTTGATTAATTTAATTATGGACCAGAAATATTTATTTGGGCTTTTTCTTATAAATAAATGATTCCGTATCTTTAATTATGAGTTTGGGACCCCTCATCACAAAAGTCCACTTACAATGAGCCCAAATTTATTTTTAATTTTTAAGATAAATCCAAAATATATTTTATTAATAAAAATTAATTAATTATCACAATTATACCCTTACCTTATTATAAGGTATGTTAGGGTTGAATATAAATATACGTAATATTTGTTCCCTTGATTTTACGTTCTCAATCCCATTCACAAATCTCGATCCACAAATCTTTCCATGTATCTTTTTTTTTTTTTTTTTTTTTTTTTTATCTCTAGATTTTATTTTATTTTATTTTTCTTTTCTATTCACCAATTTTTTTTCTTTTTTTTTTCTTTTCTATTTGCCAATTTTTTTTTCTTTTTTTTTTCTTTTCTATTCGCCGTTGTAGATCTCCTTCCGTTCACCTCTTCTTCTCTCTCCATCTGCGCTGCCCCAACCTCTACCCGCAGCCGCCCCAGCCCGGCGCCGCTCCAGCCCTCGCCCGACGCCGCCTCAGTCCCCGCCCGGCGCCGCCCCAGCCCCCACACCTATTTCCTCTCTCTTCACCGTCGCCGAACGATATCTATGGGTGGTAGAAAAAGGTAAATATTTTTTTTCGCTTCAATCATCTTTCAATGGTTTTAGGGTTTGTGGGGAAGGTTCCTATTCGATAACAATATTGTGAAAAAGACTATTAATTCTTATAAATTAATTTTTTTCTTGATCATATTGATACAGTGACCCTCGTCGGCCTTGTTGGTGGTGATGTACTTATCTTGCACTTTTTATTGGATATAGTAGTGACTTACGTTTTAAATAGCGGATTTTTGAATAGTGAATAAATGTTTTTTTTTAGTTGTGTTAGTAGTGGATTTACGTATGTTTTTAGTGGTTTTCGCTAACTTTGTTATTGATTATGTTATTATTAAAGTGGATTACGTTAATTTTTCGTAATTGGTCTTGCATTTTTTTCTTGGACATAGTAGTGGTCTACGTTTCTAATAGTGATTTACGTTTCAAATAACGAGAAGAAGATGATTACATGCACGAACTATGCTCTAGGGTTCATTGGAGAGAAGATTGTGTCTTTTATAGTGGATTTATAGCTTCTTTTTCGCAGAATTTTGACGTTTTTTCTTAGAATTCATAGTGGTTTTCGATGTTTATATAATTGTGTATACATAGTGGTTTTCATGTTTATATAGCTGTTTTATGCAGAGTGGTTTTCATGTTATATAGATATTTTCATAGAGTGGTTTTCAAAGTTATAGCAGATTTCGAAGTTTATAGTGGATTCCACTTTGATAAATCTGCTGGATGATTTTTTAAATATTGAAATAATAAAAATTAATCGAATTAAAGAAATTAATAAAAAAATTAATTAAACAAAATATTTTTTATTCAAGAAAAGTGGGGAAAAAATAAACAAAAAATAATTTAAAAAAAAAACCGGAATTAAGAAGAAAAAAAACTATTAAAAATGAAAATAAAAATAAAACTATTTTTTAAAAATTGAAAATGAAAAACATGAAATATAAATAAGAAAAAAATAATTTAAAATAAAAAAACCGAAAATAAAAGAATTACAAAATAAAAGAAAACCATTAAAAAGAAAAGAAAAGAAAAGAAAAAAAAAATAGAATTTGAAATGGCGTAATATGGGAGATATTAAGGGGTTAGCATATCTAAAAAAAAAAAAATTCTTAATAATAAATAGGGATATTTTGGATAATTCATGTCAATTGGGTTTATAACAAATATCAATTAATAAAAATGGATTTATCATTAAGTGAAAATTGAATGAGGGGTGTTTGTCATATAGCCCCATAAAAAATACTTGATTTTTTAACCAATAAAATATATAATTTAAACCAATAAAATAATTTATTTTTGAACGGTTTAAAAGGTTTCAATAATAAATTAGGCATAACCACAACTTAATGACGGGTTAAGAGAGGCCCAAAATCTTCTAAAAGAAAACGAGGTTCATAATCACAATCGCATTATAATTTGGTTTTTTGCTAAACTTTTTATAAAAGTAAATTTTGTTGATTATGAGTAAAAATTTGGATAATTACTTACTTTTGAAAGTCATGTTGAGAGTGTTTAATAATACTAAATATCATAACAAAATAATTTTAAGTGGTTAATTTATAATAAATTTATAGGGTAAATTACGGTCAACCCATGAGATAGAACTAAATTACGGAAAACTCTTTTTTGTTTGATAATTACAATCAACCCGACTATGTATTATATTGTATTACAAAAATCTCCCTCATTCAATAGGTAAATATAACAAATACCATAAGGGTAGACGTGTAAAACAAAACATAGTTGATGATGGTTGTAATTAGCCAAATAAAATAGATTTCTTCGTAATTTAATTTTATGTCAGAGTGACCGTAATTTGCCCTAAATTTATACGTCGGAAATTTATTAAATAATGAACAAAGTCCAACGTCAATGACATAATACGACCAATAATGTTGGGCTATTTGGGCCTTCCGGAGTCAACTTGTCCATCGCAGGTGGAGTCCAAAGAAACTAACTCGTTTTATTTAAGCTAAATATTACTTGTTAGTTTTATTTCATGTAAATATTAATTATTTGTGTCATATTTAGTTTCTTGCTATTGTTGTTAAAGTGTTGTAAGAATTTGTAGAAACAAAAATAAAACATACACAAATTTTAACGTGGTTCAAATACAAATGTATCATAATCTACGGAGACCTGCAAATAATGATTCACCAATTTTAGTTTTATGAATACAATTGGACTTGTTCAAAATTAAATACTCTCTATTTGTTGATGCCATTCTTGTACAAAACTTGAAATTGCGATCTTCAATTTGCAGTACGTCCACCACTTCGCACGGGTTGAACTCCCTTCAACCTTCAACATTGTACACATTCAGCTGGCGGTGACCTCCTCTTGAGATCTTGAAGTCCTACTCCCGAAGTTTTGCGTAGAAAGAGAAAACTATAATCTTGCTGGACTAAATCTCAAGATGATGCTAGAGCAGAAATAAAAACGAGCGCAAAAACATTTTTTTTGAAAGACATTTCTCAATAAAAGGCAGTCCCTGACCGAGCCGTCTGACCGTCCTCGTTGAACTAGTCTAATCGTGACCGAGTCGTCCGTCATGTTTGATGTCAGTTCGTCCTAGAACCAACCTAACCATGACCGTCCGTCCTTCCTGTTTGATTTCCAGTCCGATTGATAATACATTTATTATAGAGAGCCAAGTTAACAAACGAAAAAGACATAAATAATTTTATATAAACAATAGAAGGTTTTTTTTTTTTTTTTTTTTTTTTTTTTTTAGTAATTCTCAACAACATATAAAAGTGTTAGTTGAATTATAGGTTTCTCTTCAAGAATTTTTTTTATCAATTAGGTTAAGAACTCGTCAACAAAATATATCTATAAATGTAGTTATGTTAATTAGGGTAAATTTCACTTTTCCCCTGTACTTTGACTCGATATCACTTACCCCTTTCTACTCTCGATTGCATCGATTTAAAAAACACAACCCCTCCCAGTTTTAATAATTATTAAAAAAACAAAAAAGAAATAAGAAAACAAAAAAAATAATAAAAAATTCAAGACAACAAGAAAGCATAGTCCACGAAGGCAACCACAATTTATTTTTAATTTTTTTTAAAAAAATTTACCAATTATTTCAATTGGAAGGGGTGACTTTTTTTTTTTTTTTTTTAATTTTCAGAGTTATATCAAATGGTGTTAATGTTGAATGTCTAAAACTAACAATGATGGCCATATCGAAACAATTTTTCAAATAACGGGAGTAAAGTGATATCAAGCCAAAGTACAAGGAGGAAAGTGAAATTTACCTATTTAAATATATTACTACTATTTCCAATGAAAAAATAGCTAATAGTCCATTTCATATGAAATTTAATTAAACAAAATTACCAGCAAACTTTCGAACATCGAATATTTTAACAAAATATAACAATAAATGTCCAATGAATTATAGGGTATGTCGCATACACACCCCTCAATTACGAAAATGTACCAAATTACGATATTTAAGGGTACCTTAATAAAATAAAAAAGCAAGAGATTTTTATCTAAAAAAATATTACATCATAGGGCCTTTAGCATATTCCCCCTATTTTTTCAATGAGATATTTTTCAATATTACAATAATTCAAAAGGTAATTACATTAATAACCCCGCAGATTACATACACAAACCCTTAACTAAGGGCAATATAGTAAAACAACATGCCCTCGTGACATATGAAGTATATTTCTGTCCGATAGCCGGAAAAATCCATAACCCCCGCTCCCCCCCACCCCCCACTGTTCTCCTCTCCTTTTTCTCTCACCATTTTTTCCTCCCCATTCTGCCCCTGCCTGCGAGATCTCCTTCCCCTCCTCCTTTACGTAAATTACTCAAAATCCAGGGGCAGTTCTGGAAAATTCAACTGAATCTCGCCTCCGTTTAAACCCCAATTTTTCCTTCATTGCTGGCGAAGCTGCGGAGATGCCGGGATTGAATTCCAGTTGTGTAAATTTCGATGGATTTTTGTATTGAATTGTTCGTTTAATATTGTGAAAAAAAAATTTGTTGCAAATTATGAGGTCATCGTCGGTTTGGCCGGAGAATTCCGCCTCCTCTGCCGCTGCTCCGTCGCCTTCATCGTCGAATTTCCCGCAGCTGGTGCCTCCGCCCGTGGAGCCGGCTCATGAATCGAATTCGAGGCAAAGGTTGAATCTTTTTGCCCGCTTTCAATCTCAATTTCGCAATTTCGATCTGGAATTCGATTGTGCTGAACTTGTTTTATTTGGAATTTTCTTTATGAGCTGGTTTTTTGGGGTTTTTTTTGTTGAGGGCATGCTGATTTCGGTGGTAATGAGCATTTGATCCGTAGGGGCACATTGCATGTAATTAGAAATCAGTAATTCGCTTCATTTTCAATTTTTTATTTTCCATTTTGGAAATTATTATGTTGTGGTTGGGTTTTATTATATTTTCGTTACCCTGAGATGAATAAAATGCAAAATTAACCGATCCGTGTAGATTGTGTAGCTGTCTGGTTGTGATTTTGCTAGATGTAACCTTTGTATAGGATGTTTACCAGATTTGCTTTTAGATTTATGCTGATTCTAGCCATGGATGAACAGAAAGATTTGAGCGCGAAAGTCGATTCGATTTGAATTTGAATTAGTACGGAAGAGCCGTTGATAGGCGGTCTTAATTTCCTTAGATGGTTTGCGTTTAACGGATAGCGACTTGTTTATCTTTTAGCGTCATTGTTGATTTTTAAAACTATCGTTCTCGTCTAACTTTTTCTTTTTTCTTTCAGTCGGGAATAGGATGTTGAGTAGAATCATTATTTTTTTGTTTATTTTTCTAGTTAACTTTATGGATAACTCATAATAAATTTATTATTGTAATGACAATGGTGCCGGAGTTGAATTAAATGTTCATTCATCAGTTACGTGCTCTCTTATTATTCTTTTACACGTGGTGGATTTTCCAATTATGAATCTATTGACGAACACCGTTGTATGCGATGTTGTTGAAGGCAACATTTTTACGGCTTTTTGGCACCTTTTCCATTTAGAAATATGTTTTAGAGGACTTTTCCCTTTTCTCCTAAATGGTAGTTGGCTTGCTTTAATTATTTTATTTTATTTCTAAGCGTCAAGAAAATAAATTTGCAATCAGATCTGCGACTTGCATATAATCAACTTTGGCTTCTACTTGACTGTGTTTGTTCATGACACTTTAATTACATGTGAGCTTAATTGGGTGCTTCTGTGTGCTTGTATTTTTTGGATTTGGTCTTTACATTTGCTTTTCTTTATATCAATGTTTTATAAATTCTTATGTGTAAATAACCAATGGCCAAATTCTTGCATATATGTTCTTGGACGTACAAATTGGTTTTGACATGCTAAGTTCTGCTTGCAGTAATGTGTTTAAATTGTTAGCTCAAAGAGAGTTATCTCCGCAAACAAAGAGGACTCCTAAAAGATTTTGGGGAAAGCCATCCAGACGACATGCCGATTCTTCCGTAATTAAACGTGAATTAGCAAGAGATGCGAAACAAGAACTTCGATCGTGGTATATATTAATCCTATGAATCTATGGTTTATATGATTATAACTTATGCTACTGTAAATAATTAACTTATCGTTTAAATCTGAACTATAGGGTGGAGGCAGAGTCATTACTACATTTGTCAGCCAAGTATTGTCCTCTATTGCCTCCACCGAGGTCAACCATTGCAGCAGCGTTTAGTCCTGATGGAAAGACACTTGCTTCTACCCAGTTAATATCTCTACCTTCTCTCTCATACACATATGTAAATCAGTTGTGTATTTGGCAGACTTATAATGTTATTGATGATGCAGTGGAGACCATACAGTAAAGATTATTGATTGTCAAACCGGAACATGCTTAAAGGTGCTGAGTGGTCATCGGAGGACACCTTGGGTGGTAAGCTGCCTCTCATTGTATTAATCAAACCATTCTGGAAGATATCTAAAAGCATACGATGATCCTACTTTTAAACCTAATTATTCAGAAAAAAAAAAAAAAAAAGAGAAAAAAATGGAAAGAAAGTAATAAATAAAGAAAACTTTTGTGATAGATTGTCCAGGGTTTTTGGAAATTGATTTTTACGGTAGAGAGTTAGTTAATTTTTTTATCAAATCGACCAAATTGCAAGCTCGTGGTTGGTTATCTAACTTGTTAAATGGGACTTCTGCAGGTCAGGTTCCACCCACTTCATCCTGAAGTTCTAGCAAGTGGAAGTTTAGACCATGAAGTTCGTTTGTGGGATGCAAAAACCGCAGAATGCATAGGATCTCGTGATTTTTGTAAAAACTCTAAACATTCATTCTTCAGAATATTAAATTTTATATTAGTAATTCATCTCCTCTTAATGTGACTTGGTTAATATCGCTCCATGCAGACCGTCCTATAGCTTCAATTGCCTTCCATGCCCAAGGGGAGATTCTGGCTGTGGCCTCTGGTCATAAGGTGAGAATTTTAGAACATATTGGTCTTGGCTAAGATTAGATTTCTGCAGACTGCATTTTCTGATCTTGCTTATGTGGCAGCTCTATATATGGCACTACAACAACACAGAGGAGGCTTCCTCACCAGCAATTATTCTGAGGACTCGCCGTTCCCTCCGTGCGGTGCATTTCCACCCACACGGTGCACCATTTCTTCTAACTGCGGAGGTAAATTTGCTTTTATAAATTTTATTCTCAAAGTCTCGGTGAGAAGTCTCACAATGATGCTCTTTACAGGTCAATGAACTCGACTCGTCAGACCCTACAATGACACTTGCAACTTCCCCTGGGTACTTGCGCTACCCCCCTCCTACTATATATCTGGCAGATGCTCACTCCGCTTTTCAATCAAATTCAGGAAATGAGTTGCCCATCATGTCTATACCATTTCTAATCTGGCCTTCAATTGGCAGAAGTGATGCCGGTTTACTTTCCCAGCAGACTGATGCAGACATGAACACCAGTGTTTCACAACAGAGGGTGGGTTCTTCTGCATCTGTACGACTCCTCACGTATTCGACTCCATCTGGTCAGTATGAACTCGTATTGTCTCCTATCCAATCTCCTGCTCGAGAAGAGCCACAGAATAATTCTTTAATAAGGGAAGTAGACAATGCTATTTCTCAACCTGATGTGGATGCCATGGAGACAGATGTCCAAGCTGAAGAAAGAAGCCATCAATTTTTCCCATTTGGCGACCCAGCGTATTGGGAGCTTCCGTTTTTGCAAGGGTGGTTGATTGGTCAAAGCCAAGCTGGTCAACGTGCAATGCACTCGCAAAATGGAGGTCCAGATGAAGATTTGTCTACCTATAGTGCAATGGGGAACCCATCACCGATGGTTCCTCCATCAATTCCTAATGTTGGTAATCCAAGGATTGCTGGAAGATCTGGTTCACGACACCAATCTTCACGCTCCCGCACGAGACCAGCCACCGGATCCAGTGACAACCCTGCTCTTAACAGTATTCCTCCCGAGCAGACTAATACTCAACCTTTCATGAGCCAAGTCCAAACAGAGGTAGCTACCTCGCTAGCTGCAGCTGCAGCTGCTGAGCTACCTTGCACTGTGAAGCTTAGAATATGGTCTCACGATGTGAAAAATCCATGTGTAGCACTTGACCCAGAACGTTGTCGCTTAACAATTCCGCATGCCGTACTCTGCAGGTAAGCAAAGCTGTTTATGTTTTGTACTTAAAACTGTTGTTTGTAGTAGTTTCACACACTATATTCTAAGTAATCAATAAGTTATTAGGTCCTAATTAGGACGTTACAGTATGAATGCATTGCATGTTACTTCGTTATCCACAAGATTCGTCTTTTTTCTCCGTGTTTCCTTACGTCAAATACTTACACGAGTTTTACTTTCATAGTGAAATGGGTGCCCATTTTTCACCATGCGGAAGATTTTTAGCAGTCTGTGTAGCATGTATCCTGCCAAACATGGACGCTGATCCAGGGTTTCAAGGTCAAGCTCAGTATGACGCTACAGGGGCCTCGACATCTCCAACTAGACATCCAATTTCAGCCCACCAAGTTATGTATGAGCTAAGGATATATTCCCTTGAGGAAGCTACGTGAGTCCTTAAATGTGTTTTTACCTGTTATTGTACTTGATTATCCTCCTCATATTCTTCCTCCGAGATGATGATATTTTTCTTTTTGTAGATTTGGTTCTGTTCTAGCATCTCGGGCAATCAGAGCTGCTCATTGTTTAACTTCAATACAGGTTAGTTGTATTATTGGCTTTGGAAGAGAGAAAATTTAAACACTTTATGGATACTTTGCCATGAAGTCATGAACATAAACATGGAATTGAAATAAGTTCCTACTTTTGTCAACCATTTGAATTCCTACTGTCTTCTATGTCAAAATCCACTTAGAAGGAAATTTGAATGACAACTTAGTTTAATATTTCATTCTTTTCGTTAAAGCTTTAAAATTTTACTATCAAACTATAGAGGAGGTTGCATATCAAGGTCAGTAATTCTGGCTAAGTGGTATCGGAGTTCCCTAATTAAGATTCCAATTACTAGGCAGATAATTAACTTTTTGTTGCTGTTCTTTTACTTTGTTATGAAGTATAGGTAGTCAGTCCTCTTCTGTACAGTATGATCCTGATTTATCCCTTTACTTTTTGCTCCTTTTGCAAGAAGGAATGAAACAAGAAGCTCTTAAGGGTGAAAGGGAAATGATCTCATCCATCATTGAATTTCCCTTTCAGTTTAGAAGTTTGTAGGTTTGTTTTGGAGATCTTAGGTGTAGAAATCTACTCTTTTCTACGAAGTTGTTAAATCCCTGTTCTTTCACATTATCTTGTAGTTTTCCCCCGTCTTAAATATATCAGTGATAATGATCCATCTTGATCGTCAAATAAGTTGTTATCCTGGAAAGTTGGCTGTTCCCCAGATATTATAAAGATGCAGGACAAGTGTTTACTAAATAAGCCAAGATCTTCTTACATGTTTTGGACATTCATTCAGTTTTTGAGCATCGATATCCCAATTTTTCTTGTTGGTGATTTGTGTCTCTGTCTTTTTGCTTTATTATTAGTGAAATGTGCCCGTAGAAAGATCTGGGAATTGCTAAAATATGATTATAAAAAGGCACATTATCTTGAGAAGGCTTAATTTGTTTATGTGGGTAAATGACACTAGTTCTTGGCTTCTTGGAGTAAAGCTAAGACAACAATGTATAGCATATCATTTTGGTGATAAATCAAATTGTTTATCTGAGCATGCATGTCGGTTGTAGATGTTTATCTTGCTAATAGAAATTTTCTTAATCAGTATGAAGGTGGGACTTACTGTTGTACATTAGTCGTAATCATCGATTTAGTTGTATGTTTCATTGTAAATACAAGCATGGGTTCTGATCCAAGATCCTTTGTCAACTGCAGTTCTCTCCTACATCTGAACATCTGTTACTAGCATATGGACGGCGCCATAATTCACTTCTTAAAAGTGTTGTGATTGACGGAGATACAACGGTGCCAATTTACACAATTTTGGAGGTGAGATTTGTTTGCAGAAGTTGTTGTTTGTTATTTTCTTTTGCATTATATACTATTCTGATAGATTAGGAAATTGTGTTTTCATTTGTTCGTTTTGTTGTATGATTCATTAAAATTGGAGATCAGCATTGAGAGAGTACGAATATGGCAAAATGTATACATTAAGCAATGATTATTCCAGTAATTAGGAGGATATAGGAAATTTTACCTGTCATGTAGAACTGAAAAGGCCTTTTTTCTTTGAACTTAAGGTGTTATAACACAATTGGGATAGGATAATATGGTGTTTTTTGCATCTTATATCCCCAAGAAAACGTGGGAGTAGTTTGAAAAAACTTCGATTTTCATACCAAGATATAACTTTGACTTTTAGATGGATGGTCATTTTTGATATAATTTTTCCTGGAAAGTTTTAGCCTGCTTCAAGAATTAGAGACCAGATATGCAATGTTGTTTTGGTGTTTGCACGACCCTTATACCCTACTTAGAGTTTATCTTTATCGTACAGATCTACAGAGTTTCGGATATGGAACTTGTGAGAGTTCTTCCGAGTGCAGAAGATGAGGTCAATGTAGCTTGTTTCCATCCGTCAGTTGGTGGTGGCTTTGTATATGGAACCAAAGTAAGCGAAAATTGCTTATTGATTTTTGTTTGTCGTCTTGTGTATCAGCTTTTTTCTTTCTTGATGATATTGTTCTTGTAATAATACCAGGAAGGAAAGCTGAGGATTCTACAGTGTGATATATCTCATAGCTTTAATAATGAGGCATCCTCGGGTCCCGACGACAATATGTTTGAGGTACAGAAACGATTTTGTTTGCTGTTCGAGTGCTGGTTTTACATATCTTTATTTATGAATTACTCGTCTGGCCAAAAAAGAACAAAAAAAGAAAAAAAAAAATCGGCAGCATTGCACTATTTTCTTTTGGTTTATGCTAATCACTTTACTTACATCAACAAACAGTTTTAAAAACCTTAAGTCAGCTTTCTGCTATTACAAAGAAAACAAAAATTCTTGTGCAATTGATCTAAATCTTATTGAGAGTAGTCTCGATATGCATGGTTTTGATTGTAATCGCCTTTCTGTATGTTGCTTATTTTGATTATTTTTCAATATATGATTTATTGGTTGAAGGCTCAGACGTATGCTTTGGAAGGCTGATTATTGTCGAGTGAAGACAAAATGCCGCGGACTTTGTAGCTTGATTACAGGTTGGTTTCAGTTTTCCTTTTAATATTTTGTTGTTTGATTTTTTCACACCTTAAAACAAAAATTATTGCCGAAAAAGTATTTGGATTCCATTTATCGAGGTTAAATCTCTCTCTATTTATCCAGGGTCGTATCAAACAGGCATCATTGAACAAACGCACTTCTGTAGCATATATATTGAGTTGAGTTATGTCTATGTGGCAACGGGATGGGGAGAAAAGTGGGTCCGGCATCTACAAAGTTGAGCGTTACGGAGTTTTACATTCGACTTTCTTCATTAAGCTGTGTACATATGTTTGCTGCTACCGTTTCCCAGTGCTAAATTGCAAATAGTTGGCCGTGCTGATTGGATTGTCGTGAAACTGATAAGGATAAAATACTGCCTTCTGGCCCATACTTTTTGTTTAGAGCGCGAATTTGAGAGAGAGAGAGAGGAGAGAGAGAGAGAGAGAGAGAGAGAATAATTGTGCGAAAAGCTTTCATTGTTGCGGTTTGATTGGCTATAGATAGGGGGAACTAATTTATTTGGCATTGTATATTATTAGCAGACTCGGTTCCCCGTCGAAATTACTTTTTCTTACCAAAAAAAAAAGTTAAAAAAAAAGAAGCTTTATGGTTTGATGCAGTGTTTCGATAATTTGATTGAGCAGCGATTTCATTACATGTTTGAGAATTATTTATCCCGATTAATATCGAGAAACGATAATGCGTTTTCTTCAATTATACTGCTATGACTTGTGAACAAAGACTTGGGATTCTGAATCAGCAAACTTTTACCTTCTTTCTCAGCTTTGTTATAAACTTATAAGCACTTGTTTCTACTTTAGGGATCTCTCTGTCAGGTGGAAGTTGTGGTGTTTATTTTATGCTACACTGGTGATGATATTAGCCAAAAAAAAAATTTGTTGGGGGCTAAACTGCAAATCAGTCTATAGTTTAAGGGGCAAACTGCCAAGATAGTGAGATTTAAAAAATAGTCTACTTAGACCTCGTTTGGTTGGGGAGTTTAGTGATTATTAACTAAAGAATAAATAGTATTTAACACCCTTGTGGTTACAAACTTTTGCATATGACCCACTTAAGCTTTTAATATCAACACATTACTCCCTTTGTGGTTTTCATTAGTTTTTCCGTCAAACTTAACAGCTAGTGTCAAACATCAAAATATTATTTTTGCAGACGACCCGTGCTTTCATTTCCCCTTTTATTTTTGCAGATGACCCCCTTGAAGTTTGACACACGTGTTGAAGTTTGACACACGTGGTTAAGTTTGACAGAAAAACTAACGGAAGCTACCCCCATAAACCACAAGGGTGTTATGTGCTGATATTACGAGCATATGGAGGTCATCTGCAAAAACTTGTAACCACAGAGGGTTAAGTACTATTTACACGTAACTAAATAATTGGACTTTGTTTGATATTTGATATCTCCAATAACTTACTGTCTTTCTTTCTCGGAAGTTTATTGAACGTGACAAGGTCCGTTTCAATTAAATTATTTAAGGTTTATTAGGGATAACCCCCTTGTTCATATTTTCTAATGAGGTAGATCCAATTTTTTTTCCCCTTTTTGAGATAGATCCAATTTTGCCAACTTGGCAAAATATATTATATAATTTTCCTTTAATACCCCTGTTTTCTTTTTAAAAGGCATTTATTTCCTTTACTACGTGATTTGAGATTTGCTGATACGTTGCCTAAAATCACGGAATAAAATTACGTGAGATCATTGGCCGTTATATCAAATCGTGTACAATATTTTTCGAAGGTTCTCTTCAGCGTTCCAGCGGTTCTTTATCGTCTTTGAAGATTTCTACACCGTCGTTGAAATAGGATCGAATTTGAGCGTTCGTTGTTGGACGTTGTTAACCGGGTATGAATGCGTTATTCGTTTTTATTTTTCGCTCAATGTCTAGGATTGTCGATTACGGTGGTTAGAAATTTTAAGGGTTGTGTTGATACTTGATTCTATGAAGTAGAACGTTTTTTAACAAAATTACGTCGGGTCATATATACATCGTTATTTTTGGCGGATGATGTTGTTTGGAAGAGGATTGACAGAGTTAGAAGAAGATGCTTCACGCAGATCGGACCAGAGTTGTTTTATATGAGCTTCGTAGTTGGTTTATGCAATAATCGGAATAATTGTCCGCTGTGGTCGAGTTCATGTTTTTGATCCCGATCGATAGTTGGTTTATTTGTTTATAACAGCCGGTTTAAGTGTGCTGGGTAGTACATTAAAATATAGTTCGTAGTCTTTTTTAAATTAGCGTATGGATTTTGCATTTTAAGTTTATTTTTGATGATATTAATGTATTGTCATTCAAATGTATTTGCAGTCTATTTAATCATTTTTTAGTATTCTGAATTTTTAATTTTGTTTCATGATTTTAGGTTTTTTCGATGGCGAATTTCGTAAGGATTTTGTTGAGGTTTTGTGGGTTGGTTGCTATAAAGAGGTGTTTACGATGTAATGGCTCGGTAACTTCGGTTAAGTTTTAAACAGTTGTAATACAGTAGTATACTATTATGAATATCGTATGATACTACCATTATCATTTTATTATACTATTATGAGATTATTAATGTACTAGAGTTTTTTAACTCGACATATTGATTTTATTGTGTTATGATGTGTTTTATGTATTTTATCAAAACCCTAGATTGAAATTATGAGATTATTAATGTACTATTTTATTGGTTATGTTGGAATACTTTACGTTGGTGTTGTTCTCAATGTTCTTGTCATTTCAGTGGTATATTGTTTGTAACACAATTCATATCACTACTATAACCGTAATATACTATCATAGCAGATCAATGTACTATATTGAAATTATTAATATACTATGTGGTTGAATAATACGGGATCCATAGTCGATTAACGAGATCCATAGTCGAATTAGATGAATAAGATAGTCTAATACATGATATAAGGAAAATTACCCTAATTGATTAGTATTTCAAACAAACATATTATTCAGTTTCCATATATATTATTATTTTTTCATATATATCATTATTTACCCTAATCGTTTTCATATAATAAGGAAAATTACCCTAATTGATTAGTATTTCAAACAAACATATTATTCAGTTTCCATATATATTATTATTTTTCCAATAGTCATTTAACTAAACCCATAGTCGAATTAGATACATGCGATAGTCTATTAAAAGATATGAGATAGTCTATTAATTTTAAAACACAAATCTGCCGCCGTCACTTCTCAAATCTAGGGTTTTGATGATTCTTCGGCCCATAGTCGATTAACGAGATCCATAGTAAAATTATACCAGTGGGATAGTCTACTAAATGATATGGGATAGTATATTAATACAGATGTAATTCGACTATGCATCTCGTTAATCAACTATGGGCCGAAGAATTATCAAAACCCTAGATTTGAGTAATCCTATATTTGAGTAACCCTAGATTGGAGCAGTGACGGCGACGGCGGCGGCGGCGGCCAACGACGATATCACTTCTGGTGGATGTCCTGCCCATCAATTGTTGCAATATCACTGATTTAGTGCTCGAATGCGGTATGCGATTATAACAGATCTGCAAATACACAAACGTGATAGTCGATTTAGCCAAAACATATCAACAAATCGATGGATGATAACGATTCAGCGAGTGGCGACAACGTACCTACGGCAGCTTGCTCGGAGTGCACGAAAATCGTCGTTTCACGGCAGTGCAGACGTCTTCCCCTTTCAATCGGCCGCACCGGGAAGTTGTTCTGGGAGGTTTTGCAGTTTATTCGATAGTGGGGTTTGGGATGATAGTGATTTAACGGGAAAATAGGAAGGGATTTGATTTTATTTCAAAAGGTAAAGTAACGGGTTTTGTGGGATTTGATTGAGGGTAATTATGTAATTAGAAAAAGTTTGGGCTGTTATCAAAATTGCAAATATAAATTTGGGTCTACCCCTATTATTTGAATGTTTAAGGGGGTTATATCTAATAGACCCAATTATTTAATCTAATCTTACCAACAAAACAAGGCCTTAATCATATAAACAAGAATCAAGTGTCTGAACATGGCTAGAATAATTATTTTTCCATATATAAAAACAATCCAAAACAAATCTAATTAAGTCCAACAAAAAATAATTAGTAAAGGAACAACTAATTAATTAATTAATTAATTAACAATCCAAAACGGCGGCGGCACAATTCTATCTTGTTGATTATCAACAAGAGGCTCAATTTTCCCATCCTCCATATTGTAAACTCCATTATCATGCCCTCCATAGCAATAATCCTCGTCCATTCGATCCCAATAATCGTCCGTAAAATAAATCGAACTCCTCTCGAACTTCGTACTCTCCTTCGTCGGAATCACCGTCGAATGATTCCCTCCCAAAAGCATCGCGAAATCACCCAAACACTCGACATCAATCCACTCCTTCGAACCGCTCTCCAATTTGAACACGTCGAAAGCAACCGTCTTGTACGGACACACCAAAGGCTCCGACATATAATCCGTCAGCGTATCGCCCTCGTAAACCACCTCTCCGTCGTACCTCACAAACTCCCCGACGTACCTCACCGCGAGAAATATCTCGTGTGGCTGTCCCCCCGAAGGAGACAAGGCCAAGTACCATCGAGACGTGTAAAGATCCGAAGGATATTCCACGTGGGAAACCTGCCCCAATTTCCCGGGACACGAACCTTCTAGAACCTTCTTCTTGGGGGCGGTTCTTTCGCTCAAGTCCCATACTTCGACGGTGGGGCCCGGCCCTAGAGCGTACATCGTTTTCGTTCCGTCGTGGCAAACGACGTCGTAGTACGTCTCGAGTTCGCCGTCGAGATTCGTCCACGCCGTGTCGCCGTGCATGCAGAAGGCGATCTTCGTCTGGCCGGTGCACGAACTGTACATGACTACTACCGCGTAGTTGTTCTTGTCGAGAGACGGATTGCCGCATAGGACGACTTTGTCGATCGTGGGATTCGAATTGTTCGATACCAGTCCGGGAATGATTTCGACTTGCGGAATTATCGGGAGGGTGTGTTTTTCGGGGAGGCGGATTTTGGTTCTCGAAAAGGGGTTGAAGAGAAAAGGGTTCGGGATTTCGTCCAAGAAGATAAGCCAGCCGTGAGATGAGCCGACGCACTGAGTTTCTTGGATCATGAGAGAAGCCATTGTTGATTTTTTTGTTTAGGTTTATGTGCGTGTATGTGTGTATATTATAGATACAGAGTTGTATATATATAGGCGAGTAGTAATCCTCGTACTAATAGAATTGTAGGGAGAATAAGACAGATTAAAACAAAAGGTAACTTTCCATGTTAAACTGATTTTAATTAGGTAATATAAGAGTATCTGACAAGTTACAAATTTAGTTGCATGCACTTTCTATAGATAGGTTAACCTCAATGTTTAAGTTTTAGAATAAACCTCTCTTTTTTTTTTCTTTTTTTTTTTTTAAGTTTTTTTTTATTAATAATAATATATAACTAAAAAAAAACTTTAAAAAAATCGGATGGATCAAATCGGAATTAGCCTTATCGGAAAATTTTCGAAAAAAAATTATAAATATGGTAAATTACAACCACCCCTGAGGTATGGTCAATTTACGAAAAAACCCCTTTTGTTTGGATAATTACATCTACCCCTCAACTATGATTTTTTCTTACACCTCCATCTATATGGTGTCAAATTCAACATAATCATTTAGATTTCGTGGAATGTGCTCTAGTTTGTACTCGCTTTGTGTAAAAATACAGTTTCTAATGCACCACAATCTGATATATACAAGCCAAAAAACACATATTATGATCATCTTCCTTCAAAATGTGGAGTTCGGATGGGATAAAACGGGTACAAAAGTGATAATATTCCATATAATCTCGAAGATTCCACTAAATTTGAAACCACAAGGGTAGACGTGTAAGAAGATTTATAGTTGAGGGATGGTTGTAATTACCCAAACATGAGGTTTTGTTTTGTAATTTAACCATACCTCAGGGGTGGTTGTAATTTACCATATATATATATATATATATAGGCTGTTCTTTTTATAATTTTTTTTCTGATAAGTATTTGCTTTTATTTGGAATTAAAAAAAAAAATCACGTGCTAACAACTACTTAAACCTCTTTGAACTATTTCTTGGTAAAAGTTGATCGAATATTCTTCCCATATAAAGATTGTAGTTTAAGAAGAATGCAAACAGAATGTAACTTCTGAATTCTGACCATCTTTTCTGAAAAATCGGTAACTCGGTTCCTTACCCCAATTTAAACCCCGACCGGCCAACTCATCTAGTAAGAATGTCTAAATAATGATGATATATATGTTCATCTGGAGAATAGGGCAACTCTGTTGAGATAGCATGCAGAAGCCGGATCTTGAAGACAGCCACAGAAACTATCTTCGTCTTTCGGAAACGAAATCGGAAGGGGATGATCTGGGATTACGCCAACCTTCAAAACAAGAACATATAAATATTATTTGCTTTTGCATCAGTGCGTGCGTGCGTGTGTGTGTGTGTGTGTGTGAGAGAGAGAGACCTTGTCAATATCAGTGTGGGCAGGTGTTTCGTAACGAGCAACGGTTACAGCCAAACCAGAGCCATCAGACAGCTCAAAAACCGATTGAATTTTGCTGCAAAGTAATAGCAGGGGATTTTCGATCAGTGCTTCGAGTATGGTTTTTTTACAAAGCAGAAATAAAAACATGCCAGATTGAATATTCACCCTTTTCCATATGTAGGTTCTCCCAATACGACAGCACGCTTGTTGTCCTTTAGAGCACCAGCTAATATTTCACTTGCACTAGCAGTTCCTTTATTCACCTACAGCAGACCCATATTTATCGAACAACGGTCGGATAAAATTAAATTCTCGCTTAGGACATACGAAGAATTTGCATAATAAAGTAGCCTTTATTCACCTGCAGAGACGTTTTAACTCTTAATTTGATTTTTACACGATTATCAAACCTTTTTTTGGCTATGTCAAATGCCCCAAACACGCTTTATACAACGAACGTAATACGTCGAGTTTGAAGAAGCTTTTGTCGAGTTGAACACGTAATTTATTGAGAATAGATCTTTCCAAATAGTATCAAATAAAGATGTGAAGAAAAAACAAAAAGACTAGCTCTTTAGAAAAAACTGGAATTTAATTTAAATTCGATTCGTAGTATCAAACTATGGAGACTAGTAAAAAAATTACGGCAAAATATCTACGACCCGGAAATTTATTAGCTTTGAAGTTAACCCACCAAACTTTTTCGAATACTTGGATAGCGAAACGATACAGTCCCACCGAATGCATTATTATACATTTAAAATAGTTGATCTTTTATAATTACCCATAGGAATACCAATGATCGGTTACTCAGCAACGTCAAAAATGAAATAACGAGAGTTTTAAAAGCTAAAATAGCCACACACAAAAAAGAAAGAAACAAATATAAACGTAGTCATAACTCGGGTTCTAAGGCAAAAATACAGGATAATAGAGTTGCAAAAATGAAATTGGCATACCAACACCACTAGGGGTTCAGAAGCTGCTGCTGCATTGCTGCCATCTGTGTCATATATATCTCTAACACCTCGGCTATCGCAAATGTATACAATCACACCTTTGTCCAACCTGATTACAATAGCAATCAGTAAGACTTTATCGAACTCTATTAGAACAAACCAATTATATAGATAGAAGCAAAGAAAGTTGTTGAAAATGCTGCAGGTCAACTCAGGAGGGGTGGGGGGGGGGGGGATCAAGAATTTAAGGCTGAATTTTGTAAAAATATTATCGAATTAAATTCAAAATGGAATTGCGCCTTTTGGTAATCAACACCACGAGTAAGAAAATAGTATCGACATTTCAGTATCCAACTATAGAATATTAATATTTACAAGGCGAGGCAACTCACCAGATTTTAGCAATTTCAACTCCTTCAGGGAAGAGGCCACCACTGCAACAAATTTAGCAATTGGATGATTCCGGGTTTCGAAGTATAATGATGCATGAGGTCAAAAGCAAGTTACCTATTATCCCGGAGGTCCAGTATGAAGGCATTTACATTGTTACCCCTCAATGTTTCAATTGCTTTCCTTACAGCACCTATAGTTTAACTAGAACTTGAGAAAACAAAAATACCAAAAAGTTGCCGCTACCATACTGATTATTAGACAATCGAGGCAAGATTTTAACGAAAGCCACAAGGAAACGGACTTTTTAATCGTATGTGCAGCAGATAATGATTAGCAAGCAAAAATGGAAAACAATAAAAGTGAATATATATATATATATATATATATATATATATATATATATATATATATATATATATATATATATATATATATATATATATATATATATATATATACACACACACACATATACATAATGGGCCAAAATTCAACAGTACCAGAAGCATTTTGATTGAATGAAGATAGTTTGATATATCCAATCAGAGGATCATCCTTCCCCGAACCAGGAGCTTTGCATATCCGAGACTTCACTGGATTCAATGATACTTCCTCTCGTCTGAAATAGACAGCTAATTGATAGTTACATTTTTTAAAGTAAAAAATATTTCAACACAAAGTACTACGACGATTATAAAGCCACTTCCGTAAGAAAACGTACTAAAGTTTCTACAAACTTAACTTTAATCAATCTGGATAAGCCAATTCAATTCGAAAGAAAACACCAATCAAATGCAAAGAACAACGAGATCAACAAATAATGATGCACATACATTAAGGACAGGTGTCTTGTCTCTGAACCACGTCGTACAATCAGCTCCACTGGACTTCCTTCAGGCCCCCTATCAATCATTTATAGTATCTAATATTAAACAATCCTCAACTTAATAAAATTTTCACAAAAATATCGATTATATCACTGATTGTAAGACTGTTTTAGAAGAAACTCACTGCAAGCGTTCGGCAGCATCATATATTCCCATATTTTCTGTACTCTTATCGTTAATTGCAAGGAGTAAATCCCCAGATACAACTCCTGCTCTATTTGCTGGGCCACCTGGAGCAGCTGAAATAACCACCAAACCAGAGGCTGATTTATCTTTTGCTGTAGGGTATCCAATCGAAATCCCTACTCCAGTAAGAGAACTTCGTGTTCCCGACTGCCTTCAAAGGACATTAAAAAGTTTTAACTGCTGGAAAAAAATCAATAGCCTTCTCAATTATTAAAAAAGTCAATGCAGAAAAACGAGAGCTAGAATTCTGTACCCGAAGACTCTTAAATCTTTGGGGCTCCAAAAACCGAGTGAAAGGGTCATCCAGAGTAGAAACCATCTTCCTAATAGCCGCATCTACAGTAGAATATAAAAGAAGGTCGAACATTTGACACACTCAGATGTAAATATGGTTCAACAAATGCCGAAGGCAACGGAAAATACTAAAATTCATGTGCAACCTATATAAGCATAAATATGCAGCATCTGCAGAAAATTGGCTTCAGAAGATATCCCAAAAAGTATTTTGTTTACTTGGCAACCGATTTCTATACTACAAGTAGAGCCTGCATTTCTGTCCAAACAAATACCAAATCAAGCCTAATCTTTTTGGTACACTCTCTTCTGATTTACTTAACTCTTTCGCTTCAGCCAACAAGAATTTAATCAAGGACAGGCACCAAATATACTTTTCCGAGGAACTATTGAAAGAAGTAATATTTGAGACAAGGACCATGAGCAATTAAGTACTCGAGAATTACGTTTTGGGAATCTTGAATATATATATACGTACTTGAGAAGCCTTGCAAGACAATTAAAGGTGTTGCTGGAACGAAAAGAAACTAAAAGGGAATGGATTTTTCTTGATCACTTTGTGAGGTCAAATTAGATGATGAACGAAAGTATAAAACCAATAATGCAAGTTTTGTCGACAGAGATGGGACACGTACAAGTCTCTTCTCGTGTGTTCATCGGTTCACTGCGGAGCGCATTTTCTCTATACCTAAACCAACTCTGCCCATTGAAAGTTTTATCAATATAAGCACGGTCGAGTGTTCTCCATGCCTCCAAGAAAAGAAGGTTTTCTTCGGTAAGTGCCCCTACATAGAATCAAAGTATCAGAGCCGAAAAACAAACACAAATCGTCACTTACATAAAGCTAATTTGCAGAAGCTACAAAACTTACATGAAGGACTTTTGGTGACAGCTGCACTCAATGTCATGACAATCATCACTCCAACAATAACACGGAGAGAAAAAGAAGGAAAAAACTTGCTGAACCTTTCCGCGCGCAGTGCTTTCTCGAATTTCCTAAGCCCCGAAATGCAATCAGGCTTCAGCACGAATCCACCAAAATGCAAAACGAATCTCTTGTCGAGGCACCAAAGTGAGTGGATAATTTTTTTGTATCCGTTTCTCCTACCTCGTGATTGAGCTGAAAAGCCATTTACAATTTTCTGTTCTTTACTCGATAGAGAATAGCATACTCGAATTCTATTTTTCTTCACCGGAAAATTATACGAAAGAAGCACCTGAAAGCGTTCGATCGAAACAATTGAGTACTTCATTATTTGCTCAAACGTAAAACTACTCAAACTTTTCCTCATATAATGAAATCAGCTCCATAGTAAACCTACCATGCAGTATAAAAAAAGAGATGTAAATTCAATAACTGCTAATCATAAATCTCCCAAATGTACATCTTTTCCTCCTCATTTTTCAATTGTGCAAATCTATCAAACATGTGATCATAAATCGGTACAACTTTCCTCCGGCAACAAATTGCTGCCGGAAACCCCACCAATTCACCAATTCCCATCACCGGAAAAATAAAAACAACGGAACAATCCAGCATAGCAAATAACCCAGAGTTCCCATCGATTTTCAGGTAAAAAAAAAGGGGCAAAATTGAAGTTCAGAATGAGGCAAAAATGGTACCTCCGACGAGAAATTAGAGGGATTTCTGCCAGAACTGTAGACGACGATAGCTTTGGTAGATGCAAAAGCGGCAGAGCTTCTCAGAATCACTTCCATTTGATAAGTGCTTATTTTTCAGCCACAATTTATGAGCAGCAACCAAAAAAATTCGTATTTAACAGTATATGATGGGTAGTTATCGTTGGCGCTTTTTGCCCTATTTTATTTTATTTATTTATTTTTAATATTTTTTTCCTTTTTTTTTCTTATGTAGAAAAAGTTTGTGGCTATGACTTGTTTGTGACTTAGAAGTGTGAATTATTGGAAAAAATACAGTTTTCATCACTCAGGTTTGCAACAATTTAACATTTTGTCCCTCATGTTTACAAAAGACACATTTAGTCCATCATGTTTAAAAAATGCAACATTTTTAGTTATTTCCATCAATTCTCCGTTAAAACAAAAGGAATCAAGTGTGTGTCCATCTATGCCTTAACTGACGGACTAACGGTAAATTAACGGAAATGACCAAAAGTGTTAAATTATTGAAATATGACGGATCAAATGTATTTTTTTGTGAACATGAGGGACCAAATATAAAATTGATGCAAACTTTAGGAGTGAAAACTATAATTTTTCCGTGATTTATTTATGCAAAATCTTTTCTTATTCATATAATTGTGGATGGATGTAGTTTTTCCTTTTCCCTTCCTTTTTATTTTTCTTATTTTGTTTTAGGACTTTAAGGGAAATTAAAATGTTGTTGGTGTTAGCGGGTCTGGCTTTCGAACTCGTCAATTTAGATCAACACGGATTGGGTTGAGTCGGATCTAAATTTTGCATATTTTTCATAAATCGGATCTCGAATTAGACAAATCTATCCCAAAATCGATCAATTGTCACTACTAGTGGGTTCTAAATTCTAATTCACATTACTCTAATTTATACTCATTGTTTGTCATTGGTATTCTTTTTATACATTTGATATGTATGAAATTTATAAGGTTATGTTTGCCAAGAAAAAAAAGAAGGTTTTCAAGGAAAAAAATTCGAAGTCTATATATCTTTCGTGCATGATTTGACTGTTTTAATAACTAGCAAATATTCCGTGCAATGCACGGGTAAAATTCGAAAAGGGAAGAAAATAATGAAAATAAAAATTATAATAGGAAATATATTACAAAAATAAACAAATATTAGGCTACAAGTGGGCTTATACAAATGTAATTGGGCTTTACTATTTGTTTATGTTCATTTATATTAATTCTAGAGTATGTTAAAAAAGAAAAAGAAAAAAGAAAAACCATAAGCGTGTTTCTTGCATAAAGACCAATATCGCATCAATGGTGACTTCTTCAACATGTGTAAGTGTAACTGATTTAGCGATGTCAAGTTTAAGTAGTCGAGCCGAACATATGATTGTTCATTTTTTTTGTGAATTCAATCGAATTTTGAAAATTTGTGTTCGTCGTACAACATAAGAAATCGAATTTTCGTAAGCTTCTGTCGAGTTTTTTTTTTTTTTTTTTGTGAAGGATCTTATGTCGAGTTGAACACATGTATTTTATTGAAAATAGATCTTTCCAAATAGTACTCCCTCTATGACACAATATTCTGTCACTTTATTCAATGCCGGATTAATTACATAATTTTCAATTATGCCATTATTAATTCTATAATATTATCTTTACATTAGTTAGTAAGCAAGACTATTTTAGTTCAATAATATCTATTTTCCTAAAATTAAGATATATTTATTAAATTTCTTAAGAGGTTGTACAAAAGTAAAACGCGACACCTATTCAGAAAAAGATGGAATATCTAATATAGGACCGAAGGGAAAATGAAATTTGAATTTAATTCAATTAATAGTTTCAAACTAGAAAGACTAGTCAAAATTTATTAGCTTTTGAAGTCAACCCACCATACTTTTTGGAAGTCTTGCTTGGAGAATTGATGCAAAGTCCCACCAAATGCATTAATTATTATGTTTTATTTAAAGCATCTGCAATTTTTGACTATAGCTTCCATTGTTTGATGGAATTTTGGAAAAAGGAAAAATTGAGTGTACAAATGAACATTCCAAGAAACTGTCTTCTGCAGTTTTTCTTATTGGTGACGTATTTATTACGTCATATATTATGACATAGTGATTTTCTTTGGCTAAATTTTTAGGTGAAACTTCTTGGAAATGTGGGTAAAATAGGGTCTATTAAACCTCTATTAAATTTGGGTAAAATACACTTTGCACCCCCTTACTATGGAAAATGTCGCATTGACCCCCCTATATTATCAAAAACTACACGATCTTCTGGATAATGTGTGTTTGTACCCGTTTTATCCCATTCGAACTCCACGTTTTGAAATAAGATGATCATGAGATGTGTCTCTTGTCTTGTAGATATCAGATTGTGGTGCATCATAAACTTCATTTTTGCACAAACGAGTACAAACTAGAGAACGTACCACGGAATTTAGAAGATGTTGTCTAATTTAACACCATAAGGGTGTACGTGTAAGAAAATTTATAGTTGATGGGTGGTTCCAATCATCCAAACAGAATCTCTTTTTTCGTAATTTAACATTACCTCTGGGGATGACCGTAATTTACCTTAAATTTTATTGTGGTTGCAATTTATATAATATATGTATTCCTTTGTTATAGTAGTATATGTTATTGATCTACCCATATTAACATATGTTTTTAACAAGTGTAGCCTTATTTTGTCGAATAGTGCCCTAAAGCAACTTCACTTCATCTATTCATCTAACACCCAAAAAAGAAATTTACATTTGAGTAAACAAATTAAAACTTAAAGTATGATTAAATAATAAAAATTAATGTAGTAGTACTAAATCATTAAATTACTCCATATGTAAATAATAGTTATATGGAGAGCCACACAAAAACCAAAGAGGTTTGTCATGTGGGAGACGATGATAAGGGTATTGCACTCTCATCAATGCTACTTAACCATATTTCTCCATTCTTTTAGTGCCATTAGATTCTTTCCCTTTTGGATCTTCTCAATTAAATTAATTAATTAATATAGGGTAAATTACGACCATCCCTAAGGTATGGTCAAATTACGAAACACCCCCCTCTTGTTTGGATAATTACAACCACCCCCTCAACTCATCAAATTTAGTGGAATCTTCGAGATTATATATAATATTATTACTTTTGTACCTGTTTTATCTTACTGGAACTCTACGTTTTGAAGCAAGATGATCATAATATGTATATTTTGGCTTGTATATATCAGATTGTGGTGCATCAGAAACTGTATTTTTACACAAAACGAGTACAAACTAGAGCACATTTCACAGAATCTAGATGATTATGGTGAATTTGACACCATAAGGGTGGAGGTGTAAGAAAAAAATCATAGTTGAGGGGTAGATATAATTATCCAAACAAGAGGGGTTTTTTGTAAATTGACCATACCTCAGGGAGTGTTTGTAATTTACCCAATAATATAAATAAATAATATAAATAAATAAATATTTTTTGCCCCGTGACATTGGGAGATACTCCAAGATCCCATTAATTATTTCTTGTTGAGACTTTGTCTCTATCAACATCTCTCTCTTAAGGGTGTTTATGATTTATTAATTTAATAAATAAATAAATAAAAATATATATATTTAAAAATACAAATCTCAACTGTAATCCGAAATAAAATTATGCAGTTAAATTCCACATCTCAATGCATTGAACTGCCATTATAGCAAATGGGTAAATATATATATTAAAATATAGTACAAGAAATGGTCTAACATCATCGTTAGACCAATTAGACACGTGTGTTTTGTTTGTAAATAAATAGTGTTAATATACCTCATTTGCGGTGTGTTAGTGGATTCAATTCATTGAGGATCAAAGACAATGTTTGGTTCTATCTTTATTTCATTTTTATTTTTTTTACAAAATGAATTATGTGTTTGTTAAATTTTTTTAAACAAAATTTAAAATAATTTTTAAAATTTCTCTCTATTCTTGACATTGACATGATTTGATTGCTATAGTAAAAAAAAAATTGACTGCTACAATAAAAATTATATTTACTAAAAAATAACCAAACATCCTATTATTTTTCAAATTCATTCTTATAAAATATTTTACATCGTTAAACATAATTTGATGTGTACATACAATGTATTTTATTTTTAAACATAACTTGACTGATACAACATATTTCGGATAATCTCAAATCATAAACAAACAATTCTTTCATTTTCAAATTATGCTCTAACAAAATGAAATAACTCCGGAAACCACTCCAAAAGTTACCCAAACATGGCACAAGAAAAAGTCTTTTCATTCAACAAGATATGATGGAATTTTGGACTATTCAACAAAAATTGTGGAATTTTTTTCACACTTAGGTCAAAAGACAAAAAAAAATAAAAAAAAATAAAGAAATGAATGCACTAGTTCACATTATCTTCAATCACAACCACCCAATCAAAATACCAATCACCAATCACCAATAACATTATCATTCCAAAACAGCCTAATCATACACAAACTATTCCAAATAGTAGAAATTTCATCATAAAAATAATAATAATATTTAATCAAAATAATAATATTTAAAAATAATAATAATAATAAAAATAGTAAAATAGAAATATTTCTTAACTAGGAGTAGTGTTTGGGTTAGGCTCAACTCTCCTCATTTGAATACCATGCTTATGGGCTTCATCCTCGTACACGTAAGCAAACCCGCCGTGCCGGGTCATATCCATACCCGCCAGCTCATCATCTTCGGAGATCCGAAGAAGATTCATCTTATGCAACCCGAAGAACAGGGGGCCCATGGTAACGCTGACCCACCCGATTATTACCAGAATCTGGATCAAGTGGGCCGCCAGGAGCCTTCCGCCGCCGCCCATGAAAAGCCCGTACGGCCGGCCCGGTTTCCCCGGGTACACCTCGTTCACGTACTTCTCCGTCGCGAACAGCGCCGTGAAGACCACGCCCCACGCGCCGCACCCGCCGTGGAGCTGGGCGGCCTCCAGTGGGTCGTCGAACTTCACCTTCTCCGCCACCCTGTTGCACCCGATCAGCACCAGCGCCGCCACGAACCCGCACACCACCGCCGCCCACGGCTCCACCACCGAGCAGCCGGCGGTGATGGCGGCGAAGCCGCCTAAAAGCCCGTTGCAGACATCCGTCACATTCCAATGCCCGGAAAGAATCCGTTTTCCGAACAGGGTAGTAAGCGCGGCGGTGCAGCCGGCCAGGGTGGTGGTTACCGCCGTCCGGCCCACCGCCGACCACTGCCCGTAGTAGCTGCCGCTAACGTACGGGCTGAGAATCTTGGTGAACGACCCGGGATTGAACCCGTACCACCCGAACCATAGAAGGAAAGTGCCCAGCACCACGAGGGAGGCGCTGTGGCCGCGTAGGGTTATGGCCCGGCCCGAATGGTCGAACCGGCCGATTCTCGGGCCTTCGATTAGTGCTCCGTACAAGCCCGCAATGCCGCCAACCATGTGGACCACGCCCGACCCGGCAAAGTCGATGACTCCGGATCCGAATAAGAGGTTCCCGGTGTTGGTGGCGCTGGCCCACCCGTCGGGGGACCAGAACCAGTGGGAAACCACCGGGTAGACGAACCCGGTGAGGAAAGAAGAGTAGATCAAGTAGGCGACGAACTGGGTTCGCTCGGCTATGGAGCCGCTGGTGATGCCGGCGGCGGCGATGGCGAAGGCCCACTGGTAGAGGAAGTAGCTGTAGTCGAAGGCCGCCGTGGGGACGTCCTTGAGGCCGAAGAAGTGCTTGCCGATGAAGCCGTTGGAGGGGCCGCCGAAGGCGAAGGCGAAGCCGAAGAGGTAGTAGAAGAGGCCGCCGGCGGCGGCGTCGAGGACGTTGGTGAGCATGATGTTCATGGTGTTCTTGGCGCGGACGGAGCCGGCGCAGAGCATGGCGAAGCCGAGCTGCATGGAGAAGACGAGGTAGGCGGAGAAGAGGAGGTAGGTGGAGTCGACGGCGAAGGAGGTGTCGACGAACTTGTCGGAGACGGCGGAGAATTGGGTGCAGATGTAGTCGGCGGCGGCGGCGGCGTTGGTGGTGTTGGGGCCGAAGAAGGAGGCGAGCTGGTCGGGGGAGCAGCTCATTGCAGCCATGGCTTGGCGGCTTGGTGGCTTGGCCTAGAGAGAGAAAGAGAGAGAGTGCCAAGAAGAATCTAAGAAATGGTTTGTTGGGGATCCGAATTTATAGAAGGAGAGAAGAGACGTGATATTTGACTTTTCTTTAATTTGTAGAAATGAAATGATTTAACAAAGGTTAATTCAAGGGTAAAATAGTCATTACCGCTATGACTTTCTCTTGGTTGTTAACACTTGAATTAAGGGTAAAATGATGATAATTTTTATTATTTATAAGTTACTTCATTTGTTTCATATTCACTATTTTTTTTTCTTTAATATTATTATTATTTATTCAATTTTAGAATTTTAATTAAATGCATTTTTGTCCTGTTTGAAATCGTAAGTGTTAACTCTCTTTTATCGCATCATTAAATAATGAAGGTTATTTTAGTTTTTTAAAAAGACATTTTTATACTAGTGAATTTGTTGAGACATTGATGGGTCTAAGAGTTTATATTTTCCTAAAATAAAGACATATTTATTGAGTTTCTGATGATTTGTGCAAATATGGAAAACGAGGAACAGAGAAAGTACTTTTGATAAAAGAAGGTACCGATAAGATTCAGCGTTTCACATGAATCTTTTTAATGACCTAATTCAAAAGTATATATAATGGGTAGTTTTAGACTATTATTAACATGATAATTCAAATAGATTAAATTAATTATCACTAAATGTATCATTAAAAGTTTTTATGGAAGTACTTGAAAATAATTTTCTAGTTGTCTATGCGTTGTTGCTGCAAATGAAATTTATATGCATGCTAGTTGTTGCAGCTGTGGGCTAGGTTTAGGGCACAAGATCATAGGCATGTGGTTATTTATTTTATTTTATTTTATTTTCCAAAGAGGAATATAATTATATTCCTCGGATGTATATATTGCATTAGTAATTACATGAATAACCAATTTTTTTATTTTGATAAAAGTCTCTCGGTCATTTTTTAAGCAAAAACAGTCCTATGTTTATCGGTTAAAATTCATGTGAACAGTACAAACGCGTCAAATGAACAATGTGGGGTTGTGTCAAGGGTTATAAGTTTACTGTCGAAGTTCACTTTCAATATTCAGAAATTCACTATCGATTTTCGAAAGCTTATTGCCAATTATCACATTTTTTTAGAATTTCATTGTCAATTAATTCTTGTACTCCGTTAAAATATAAAAGCTTTACGATAACCCCTCTTGATCTTATAAAGTTGACAAAAAAAGTAGCTATGTAAATTGTATGAACAACTTCTACTTCTTTTGTACGAATACATAAAGGCTGGGGCTATTTGCAAACATCAAAATGAAAGATTCTACGGCAGAATAGCCTATGGGAGTATGCATTAATGTGTGGCTTTTAGCTACGTGACCATTTTTGTTCGCTTTAAAAAGATCCCGTGTTCAAATATAACAGAATGATGAAATAATCATTATTTTTAAAAATAATATATATATATATATATATATATATATATTAATAATCTAGTATTATTTAAGAGAAATTATTAATTTATCGAGGTTTTGTTGTAATAAATGATTTCCAGATGTGTATGATAATCCCTTTTAAGCAAATACATGATTGCACATATCACAATCCCTCGATTAGTCAACTGCTTTGTACAATTGATTTGATTCTAATTATACCATTAACTTAATTAGTACAATTCATAATTATCTTATCTGTCACCAATTTATGACAAACAAATACTAATATATGTAGATCATGTCAGAACAAATCTATTTGATGTGTATAGTTTCTGAGAAATTTAATATGTTGCTTCTAAAACAGACCAGTAAATTAATTGAAGGAAATTGAATAACTTGAAAGCAACATCTACGAAATTCATAATTAATAACAAATCCATAAAACCCGTTCAAACGTATTCGTCCTATAACGTAATTTCGATACAAGGCAACTTCCTCAATCAAATTAATCGGAAATTTATGTAAAGTCAGTTCTCTAATAAATAAGGACAATTCACACAATCTATAGATACGGGCTCGTTGTTGCATACAGTAAAAGTGAAACGACATTAAAAAAAAATCACCATTGAGTTAGTGACGGCATGTAACAGATTGATCACGTAGAGCATTGAGCAGCATCACTGGATGTACTAATCGTCTCGTTGTTTTAGCTTCTTTCTTTGCTTTCGCCTTTGCTCATGCGAACCTGGTAAAGCAGCAGAATAATATAAGAGATCTTCTCGAGAAAAATGGAATGTTTCAATTTAAAATATTAAATATGCTGGTGCTGAGAAATTACGTTTTTTCATTTCTTTTCTCTTCCTTTTCAAGGTGTCTGAAATCTTGTGCTTTTCTGCAATCTCTTTAAGATCCAAGCGTTCCTGAGAGGATATGAACACGGACCAAAGCTTGATTCCAGCTAGAATAAAGTAGTGTGTGTGTGTGTGTATATACATATATATATGTATATATATGTATGTGTGTGTGTGTGGTTCGGTTTTGTAGAAATTACCTCCTTACTAGCACCCCTTAATGCCTGAAGTGGTTCCATGCAATCCTGGCCTATGACGACCATCCTTCCCTTTTTATTTGGGCCTTGGTCGACTTTCTGCCTTGCTAGTTCTTTAAATTGATGTTGAAGAAGAGGTGACATGCCAGCCTGGCAAAATGCTTCAAATCAGTTCAACGAATCGAAACGAAAAAGGTATTCAACTAGACAAGGTCGACATAAACGCTGATTTCACCGTATATGATATGTAAGAAATTAATCAAAAATTTCACGGGAATATTTGCACAAAATACGGCCATATACAAGAAATTTTTGTCATGCAGTTATCCCGCATTTTACAGTTTATCTGAGCCGTTAACTTACCCCGGTCAAAAAGCGCTTCGAAAATGTTTTGGGCTGTAACGGTTTTGAAAGCAGAGAGTTGAGCTCCTGCAATTTTGAGATAAGGAATATATTAATAAGAAATTTATTTCAAATGAAGTCCGTCTCTCCGTATTTCCCAGAGTTCATTCGGCAGAAAATCAATCACAAGTGGAAATGCAGACCTGCTGCAACTTATTCAACTGATTAGATTTGGATTTGTTTTCCCTGTACTTCTTCAGTCTGTCCTCTTCACTATCACTATCGTCCAAAATCAGTTCAACCGATTCAGCATTTCGCTCTAACCAAGTTCTTTCAGCCTTTACCTGGAGAATTACAGTTCAAGCCAATGAAGAAATTTTCAGCATATCGATAACAAATGTCAAACTTAAAGCATGTCGCAGAGAACTAAACGTCACCGAATTTCAAAAATCGAGACAATCCCCGTGGGAAGACCAAAAAGATATAAATTATCACGCAAAGTCCTTCAAAGAGATTCGCATGAAACGAAATTTCCGTTACCTGGGATTCCTTGCGCACGACTTTGTCTATTTGATGTGCAAGAGATGATCGCTTCATAATATCTGGTATGTATGACATTTCAACAGGAAACCGCTGGAAACTTTCCTGGACAACCAAAAGTTTAACTTAATTTAATAAATAAACGTGTAGTACTTAATCGAAAATGCAGATGTTCGAGTGCAACTCTTTTACCATTATGAATATACTTTGTAAAAAAACTGGCCTCATTCTCTCTTACTAGGACTTCAATCTAATAGAGAAATTACCTTTGAAAATGATCTGCAAAGAGCTGCAAATTTTGACGCGTCATTTGGTGAGATTAGAGCAATGCTGCAACCATCAGCCAACGCTCTAGCAGTTCTTCCACATCTATGAACATATACCTACAACAATAAATTTATCCTTCTTAAAAATTGTTGGCTTGTATTCAGAAGAGAAACAACAAACAAAAAAAAAAAAAAAAAACGAAAGCTGGAGAAAATTTACATCAGCTGAAAGTGGAAGCTGGTAATGAACAACGGTTCGAACACCAAATATGTCAAGCCCTCGCGCTGCGGCATCTGTTGCTACAAGTATGCTATGTTCATTCGCACGGAAACGGTCTACTGACTGTAAATAACAAACAAACCCAAGTTAAGCATCATAGTGGAAGTGTTTTATAATCCCACACAATAGTTATATTGAAATACAACATAAGAACGAATGTTCTTAAAGAACAGTTACAGGCAAGAAAACCAACATGTTGTTTTTGTAATAACTAAATGTGAATGTAGAAATGTTACTATATACTCCAATAATATTAATATCTCAAATTTACTTTGTAGAAACATTTCGTTTGACTTTTCTATTAAACCAAATAAGCAGATAAGAATTTTAGCGAGGCAAGAAGTTGAGTAAACAAACCTTTAAGCGTGCCCGCTGCTGCATTTCTGAGTGCAGGGTCCACACATTTATACCAAGGATACGCAATAACGAAGAAATGCGACGTAAAGCTGCAATCGACGTACAGAAGACAATTGTCCGGCCTTGGCCGTGAACACTTAATATGTAATACAAATATGCATCTTTTTCTTCTTCCCTACATCTGCAACGCGAAATGTATAAGATACTCTTATCACTTTATAATCTGGTCCGATTAACTTAGGAAAATATGAATGGAGAACATAAGCCAAGAAAGGAGGACTAGCATTTTACAATGAACATAATATTATGAAGCATGGTTAGTACAAGTGACAAGCTAGTTTGTCAAAATTGAAGGGGAAAAGACATACTCGATAACTGATTCGACAAGCTTGTTTGTCAAAATTGAAGCATTAGTAAGGTCTACTATCGCTGTATTTGCTCTCATTCCTGCTCTCTCTGAAAGGGTTTCAATTGAATTAAGCTCCTCTTTTTTCGATTTCGCAGATCCACGCTTTAACTTCTTACGGAAATCAGAAGATAAAGCCAGTGTTGCAGAAAACACAAACGTTTGTCTTTTCTTTCTCTGGAGGCTTGAAACAGTCACACAGTTCTGTGTATTCTGAGGCTGCTTCTCAGCTGATTCCTTGTTCATGGGAAGCATGTCAATTATGGACTGTAACTCTCGAAAATGGCCAGTCTCGATCATGCGGTCGGCCTCATCCAGAACGAAAAATGACAGAGAATGCAGCTACAGTAAACAAAATAGTAACCAAGGTTTCGCTAGATAAGGAACATAAAAATATTGAAAATGAAAAGCAATAGAAGTTTAAAACCATACATATATATATGCAATATATTGACTAGATATCTAAACCTTCTTCAGTCAAAAAATATTTCAACATACAAAATTCACAGTTGGTCAAATGATTTTTGCCATTTGAAGTTCATAATCGTTAGTCAAATGGAGAAGGAGCAAAGAAAATTCACTTAAAAAACGATTATTTCCACACAAAAAAAACACGATTATTTCAACGTCCTACAGTTACAGATTTAATGATTGGCACTAGAAATGACAATGAAGAAAACCATCTCTACACAGTCAATCTCGGAAAACATTTGGCCTTACCTCCACAAGGTGAATATCTCCACCTGACATAAGTTCCCACAGTCTCCCCGGTGTTCCAACAACAATTTCTGGCCTTCCTTTCAAAAGTCTTTCCTGCTTTTCAGATGACATCCCACCAACAATCGGAACCACCTTAATATTGGTCCCAAATGCTGCTGCCTTGAGATGATCCGTGACCTTTAAAATAGGAACAGATATTAGTTCATATACCTTATGATCATAACGGAAATTACAGATTGATTAAGTAGTCGCAATAAGACAGAGTTAAAGGAAGCAAAGTTGCAAGATTCTATTTAGCACACCAGAGAGGAAATGTATACCTGAAGCGCAAGCTCTCTTGTGGGAGTAACAATGAGTGCACGCAGAACACCTAGTGGAGCAATTCTTTCACTGGCCTCTCTTTTTTCAGCCACGACTCTCTCAACTTTTTCTCGTTCGTCCAAAAACCTCTGCAGAATTGGCAAACCAAAAGCAAGTGTTTTACCCGAGCCTGTCTCTGCAGCACCAATGACATCCTGCCAACCAAACAAACAAACAATTGTTAATTGTATCCCATTAGTTGCCACTATCTAATCAAATGCCAAACATTGAAGAGATAACAACCTTCCCTTGATGGGCTGCAGCAGGAATACAAGCTTTTTGTATGGGTGTAGGCTCTTTAAACTTGAGCCTGTATATCGATTTCATAATCGTAGGATGAAGTCTCAGTTCATTCCATGCATAATATTCTTCTTCATCAACTGATTCCTCTTCAACATTAGTGTTTTCCCCTTCATCACCAGCTGGAATCAAACTTTCATGCTGTGGGGAGGAAACTGCAAGATCCGTACTGGTATTAGAACAATACAAGCAAAGCTAACCAATTTGATCGTCCAACAAACTTTCATCACAACAATATGATCATATCAATTCAGGATGATAGATTGAAACTTTTTTATCAGTGAGTAGTAAATGAATGAAACGAAATCGTTATAATGCACAATCAAACATATTTTCAATCACGCATTATAATAATGAAACATATTTCAGCAATAACAAGAAAGCAGTTGAACTTGAAATAGTTCAAAAATTTACAAATTCAAAAGACAGAAGCCTGTGACATGGACATTCCAAACCAAGTGGTGTACAAAATGATCAAATTTCATCAAACTACATAACATCGTAAAGAAACGATTGAACAAAATTCTTGAATCATCAACGTCAAACAAAATGTCTGAAATGCATACTAAACTACAATTTGTAGTCATCTGGCAACTAACTTTTTCGATAGTGGAGAGGAAAAGTGTAAAATTTTGACCAGGAAATCAAATATCAACTAATTAGCGCTAATTAAAAACCCCATACTGGTGCACTACCAAAAATATTTTCTTGTTGAGACCCCCGACTAAAACAAATTGAAAACCAAGTTAAAACGGTGTCAAACTGAAATATACATGAAGGTGAATCAAAATATCAGCTAAGAAACATACTTCCCAATTACTTCAACACTCTTCTTTGTTCAATATATCTCCTACTCGTGAGATGAAATGAGAACAAATCATAATTCTTCAAATCCTGATATCAACTAAAACATAATACATACCAGCAGCTGACTCTGCATTCTCCTCGGTTTTATTTGTCTCGTCATTCTTCTTACTATTTTTTTTCTTTTTCTTCTCATTTTTCTTTTTCTTTTTCTTTTTCTGTTTCACTTCCCTCTTCTCATCCTCCTCTTCACTTTGTTCAGTCTTACCAGCATCGGCTTCTTCACCATCAGACTCATCATCTGAGCTCTGCGCAGCATCACCTTCATTTACCTCACTTTTCTTTGATTCCAATTGTTCTTTTATCTTTTTCCTATCATTGTCCACTTTTGGAAGGTCGAACCCATACTCTGATTCATCGATCTCTTCAAGGGTAAGAAAACCTGCACTTGAGGAAAACATCAGCATAACTTAACCCAAATTACAAAAAATTCCAAAGAAAAGTTCACACAACAGAAAGAGAAACGTTTACACCGAAAATGAATGTCGACGAAACAAAATCAAGTCTGCATTCGGACGATGAAATCGATCATAATTCACACTTACCCCTTAATTAAACTCAATGTGGAGATTAAAAAAAAACCGCTTAGACAAAAAATAAAGAAGAAAAAAAGAAAAGCACTAAGAACCATAACAAATTCATCACAAAAATAAAAATAAAAATTGAACTTCCGGAAATCCAATTCGCAGACCGAATCACTAAATATTACAGTTAAATTAACTAAAATAAAGCTACACATCATTCAAAAAATACAAACAATTTTTTTTTTTTAATAAAATAATAAATGGAGTGAATAGAATTAATTGAGGCAAATACCTCCTTCAAGTTCGTTGGAGCCGATGAAGAGAGAATAATCAGTATCATCATCGTCGCCGCCATTACTCTGGGGGAGGGACGAGCTCCACGGAAGAGAGTTAAACCGTTCGAGCTTCTCTTCCGAGTCGACTCGGGCTCTCTTTTTCGAGTTCCGATAGGCTTTCTTTTTCTGAGAAGATTCAAACCCCATTGTTGCCCCTGAAAGAGAAAAACGGAGAAGCAGGGTTTAACAGCAAATTATGGTCTGGTTTTAAATAACTCTGCCTTTTGATATTTATTTGGGCCAATTTTAATAAATAGCCCAGGCCCAATTATTATTTTAAGTGGGCAAGCATTTAATTTTTTTTTCAATTGGGTAAATAATATTTAACCGATGTGGTTACAAGCTTTTGTAAATGACCTCATTGTGCTTGTAATATCAGCACATAACCCCCTTGCGGTTGATGTGGGTAGCTTCAATTAGTTTTTCCGTCAAACTTAACCGCATGTGTGTCAAACGTCAAAGTATTATTTTATTTTTTTGCAGACGACCCCCATTAAAGTTTCACACACGCGGTTAAGTTTGACGGAAAAATTGCGAAAGCTACCCCAAAAACCGCAAGGGGATTATGTGCTGATATTACGAGCACGATGGAGTCATCTGCAAAAGCTTGTAACCACATAGGTTTATGTGCTATTTACCCTATCTATTTTTGAAAAATTTATATCACTCTTCCAAATTTGGGAAATAGGGGAAGGGGGCAGGATTTGAACCCTAGACCTCTACTCTAATAGTAGAGACTATGGGGGTGTTTGGCTAAACTTATAAGCTATTAAAAAAATTATAAGATATTTAAGTGCTTATAAGATCTTCCAAAGTGTTTGGTAATTTTGTTTTGAAAGATCTTAAAAATTCAAAAAATAAGCTGCTAAAGAGATTTTAAAAGCGGATTAGGAAAAATATCTCTACTTAACTTTTTTTATTTAAAATCTTATAATGTGTGAAAATAGCTTATAAGTTTATTGCCCAAACACTTTAGAAATAATTCTAAAAATAAGGCGTAACAGCTTATCAGCTCTTAAAACAGTTTATCAGCTCTTAAAACAGCTTATCAGACGTAAGAGTTTATCAACTGTTTAAAATAAGTTTAGTCAAACGGGTTCTAGGTACCTATTCTTATTTATTTACATTAACCCAGAATGTATTTTCCCTTTTTATTGTATTCGATAGATTATTAGATCTGATCATATGTTTGAATATCCATACCTTATATATTTGAAAGACTATTAAATAATGTAGATAAGATAATGTATATGGAGGGTCCAGTGTATTGAATTCTTTCTTAAAAACCAGTCCCTTTCTCTCTACACATGAACTAGTATATATACTACTACAACATGGGCCCTGATTGGGCCTGTTTACATTTGCTAGGTACAAAAGCCGTCATCCTGTCTATTCTGCCACGTGGCTAGTTCTTATTGGTCCTTTTCATTGTCCATCAGTCAGTTCAAGCATGCCACCCATCATTTATCTCCCAGAATTGTCCCTTGCACGACTCTCGAAGTGCCGACGTAACGCTTACTTCGTCAGCCGTGGAATTACTTCGTCAGACTATCTCGTAGGATGTATACTTCATTAATTACCTCTTGCGGCCTATTATGGTGTTATGGTATTGGGCTTTCTTTAATTTGGCTTGGGCCTTCCCTCTGGACCCAAATTAGTTCGGATCATCTAAGTTTCCTTTAATTAGGCTTGGGCCTTTTCTCTAGGCCTAAATCAGTCCGAATCATATATATATATATATATATATATATATATATATATATATATATATATATATATATATATGCAAAGGTTCACGAGATCTATATGTTTTCATTTTAAAGTGCCCCAACAATAAAAGACGATATTAGTTGAGGTGGTGTTTCAAAGAAAAAGAAAAAAAAAGAATTATATAATATTTACAAAAGTAAATTTTGTTTTTACTTATCTTAAAATTAGTTTTAAGTTACAATCTCAAAAATAAATTGCTTGTCTGGTTTGAAGTTGCATTTAGGTATTTATGCTCTTCTACTAATAAAAACTCCACTTAATATTATTATTAATACTAATGTTAATTTTAATCATATTATTAATATTAAATTTGATGTATACATATACCCACAATTGAACCACCATAATTTGTAGGGCAAAGTACAGTTTATACTCCCGAACGATAAGAGTTGTACCAGTTTGCCCCCATAAATTACAAAACGTCTTATATACCCCCTTGAATTTATGGTCAACTATTAAATTATTAACACCTTTAATTTAAATGTGCAATTACTTCTCTGCCCTTGAGGGTTTGTTGTAAGAAACTTAATTATTATATAATTAATACGTGTTGTATTTGTCGATTTTGTTACGAATTTGTGATTTAAGTGAATTTATGGTTTACACGATTTTCTTAATTTTGTTTAATTTTTGGATTCAATATATTTGCTAATTGTCCTTTTGTTCAATTTGTGCATTTTTTGTTTATGCCCTTAATTAAATGCATAAGTTTTGGGGTAATTTTCCTGCATTATAAGATGTCTTGAACAACGAAGTATAAGAATTTTGTGTATTTGAACTGTTTTTTTTTTTTTTTTTTTTTGAGGAAGTGTATTTGAGCTGTTACTCGACATTTTTATAAATTTTAGAACAAAAGGTTAGTGGCCTTTTAGTGGTTAAATAAGAAAAAGAAAAGCGAAAATACGAGAAAAGAACCCAAATATATGGAGAAAAAAACTTGACAAAATAAGCAAAAAAAAAAAAAAATCAGTGAAAAAGCTTTATATACCAATCCTCATTAGGAGAGTTGGTACCTAGCCTTACCAATAGGGTAAAAGGTCTAGGGTTCGAGTCCCCCTCCCCTACTTCCCCTTGTAATGACTTGAATTACTCAAAAAAAAAAAAAAAACTCTATATATATATATAATTGAATAGAGGGGCAAAATAGTCAAAAAATGTCAAAAGGTGGAAAAAATAGCTACAAATCATAAAGTCAAAAAGCCACATCAGCATTTACAAATAAAATTTAAATAGAAAGGGGTATTTAAGACATTTTGTAGTTCAGGGGACAAACTGGTACAAACCGTTTATGGGTGTAAACTGTACTTTACCTTAATTTGTATGAAATGGGATATTTAATTTGATTCCTAGATATTATAATAGAATATGATACAACTCGTATAACATGTACATGCATGTCGGTAACGTACACGTGGCGTATGCTGCGTTTCTCTTTACTTTCCAAATTTGTCATCATGCTAATAGTGTAGTACTATAAAATTTTATTATTAAAAAGGATATTTTCTTAGTTTTCAAATATTTTATTATACATAACCTTCTATATAATAAAGGGTAAATTACAACCAACCCCTGAGGTACGGTCAAATTACGAATACTCCCTCTTGTTTGGATAATTACAACCACCCCATCAACTCCTTAAATTTAGTGGAATCTTCGAGATTATATGAAATATTATCACTTTTGTACCCGTTTTATCCAATTCGAACTCTACATTTTGAAGCAAGATTATCATAATATGTGTTTTTTGGCTTGTATATATTAGATTGTGGTGCATCAGAAACTGTATTTTTACACAAAACGAGTACAAACTAGAGCACATTCCACAAAATCTAGATGATTATGTTGAATTTGTCACCATAGGGGTGGAGGCGTAAGAAAAAATCATAGTTGAAGGGGGTAGATGTAATTATCCAAACAAGAGGGTTTTTTTGTAAATTGATCATATCTCAGGGGTGTTTGTAATTTACCCTATAATAAATGATCTGGACATTTTTGTAATATTGAAATGAGAGGAGGAATATAAGAAATTACGGTCACCCCTAAGGTAATGTCAAATTACGAAAAATCTCATCATATTTGGGTAACTACAATAATCCCATCAATTACGAATATTCTTAATCATTCATTTTTGCAGTGTAAGATTTAGTTAAATCTTCTTGATGATGTTGAATATTCTCCAGTAATATAAGAAATTACCGTCATTTCTAAGGTAAGGTTAAATTACGAAAAAAAACTCCTCATATTTAGGTAATTACAATCATTCCATCAACTATGAATCTTTTTACACGCTCACTTTTGAAGTGTTAGATTTAGAGAATTTTCTTGATCATGTTGAATATTCTCTGATTTGTACCCGTTTTACCCCATTCGAGCTCCACATATTGAAACAAGATGATCATAAGATGTGCCTCAACTATTTTACACGCCCACTTTTGGAGTGTTAGATTTAGTGGAATTTTCTTAATCATGTTGAATATTCTCCAGTTAAATTTGTACCAATTTTACCTCATTCGAGTTTCACATTTTAAAACAAGATGATCCTAAAACGTGGTTGTTGGCTTGTAAATATCAGATTGTGGTGCATCAAGAACTGCATTTTTTGCACAAAGCGAGTACAAACTAGAGAAATGTTCCACGGAATCTATAAGATTATGTTTAATATAATTTGACAAAATAAAGGTGAAAATGTAAGAAAACCCATAGTTGATAAGTGATTGTAATTATCAAAATATAAGGGGAATTTTCATAACTTGACATTACCTCAGGGGCGGCAGCCGTAATTTACCCAAAGAAAAATAAAAGGGTAAATTACACTTATACCCTTGAGGTGTGCTAAAATAACTTTAAGGTCCCTGTGATATCGATAATTACACTCACCCCGAAACATAGTTAGAACTATAATGGGATAATGCATTAGATACGTACAGATAGAAGTCTAACAGATTATTAGTTTCAAAAAATGGTGGAGACAACAAAGAGCTATGAGTGATTTAAGAAATGTTGGGGGAGCCGTGTCACCCCCGAACTCTATGTTGTCTCCACCACTACCTAAAAGTAATAGTCCGTTGGAACTCTATCGGAATAATGTATCAAATGCATTATCCTATTAGAGTTTCTGACTATGTTTCAGGGGGTGAGTGTAATTATCGATATCACAGGGACCTAAAAGTTATTTTAGCATACCTCAAGGGTGTGAGTGTAATTTAACCAAAATAAAATTGGCTTTCCATTGAAAGAACGTACATAACTTTGCCAGGTGTTAACATACTAGAAATCTTGGCCCCTTCAAATCTCCCAAAAAAATAAAAAAATAAATAACAATTGATACCAAAAACAAAGACATCACCATCTTCATCATCACTCCCCACCCCCCACCCCCCCCCCCCCCCCCATTCTAACCAAACTGTCGGAATACTAAAAAGAAATAACAACACTCTAAATTCTAACCTAATTATTTCAAGAAATCAATCCATCCATCCATACTTTCCTCTTCCTCCACTCTTCCAGATTCCTCCATTTTTTAATTTTACCTGAATAAATAAATCTTCAAGAAAACCCTCATCTCAAACTCCACAAGATTGGTGGTTTTCTTGAACAAAAGAGTAAATTAATTAAATCATGGTTTCTCCACTAATCACCACCAAAAACCCATTAATCACAATCAATTCTTGCACCCAGCACCTCTTCAAAGATCAGATTTTTACCCGAAAAATCCGGTGTAATAATAACTCTCAGAAGCAGAATTCCAAGAAACCCATGAAGGAATACCACAGGAGGCGGAGAACCCAGTCAGCGAGCTCCGTTGTAATAAGCCCAGGAGAAGAGATACCTGCGATCGGGCGACAAAAGCCCGGAAAAAGCGGGGTAAAGAGAGGATTTTTAGAGGTGGGGGATCGAGATATGGTGGTTCTGTGTGGGGTGGGTTACTATGTGAACGGGTTCAGGGGGTTTCCGTGGCTGGCGCTGAATTTCCACATGGCGCACAATCTGAACATGCACCCTTCTGCGCTGCAGATTGTGCAGAACTCTGCTAATTTGCCTATGGTGGCGAAGCCTTTTTATGGGATTTTGTCTGATGCTCTTTATATTGGTGGTGCTCGTAGGCTGCCTTACATTTCCATCGGAGGTACGTTGTTGTCTCTTTCTGTGTGTGTGTTTGTTGTGCGTGAGAGAGAGAGAGAGATTAAAGTTCAGGTTCTGTTCAGATTTTAAAACTTGAGAGAGAGAGATTAAAGTTTAGGTTTTGTTCAGATTTTATAACTTGTTTTAAGAGAGAGAGAGAGATTAAAGTTCAGCTTTTTTTCAGATTTTATAACTTGTTTTGAGAGAGAGAGAGAGAGAGAGATTAAAGTTCATGTTTTGTTCGAATTTTATAACTTGTTTTACGAGAGAGAGAGAGATTAAAGTTCAGCTTTTTTCAGATTTTATAACTTGTTTTGAGAGAGAGAGAGAGAGATTAAAGTTCAGCTTTTTTTCAGATTTTATAACTTGTTTTGAGAGAGAGAGTGAGAGAGAGATTCAAGTTCAGGTTTTGTTCAGATTTTATAACTTGTTTTCTGTATTTGGTTGATTATTGGTAATTGAAGTAAGTCTATCTGTGTTTTGATCTGTTTGTTACTCTATTGTTTTTCGCCTTTTGTTTCGATTAGGATGTCAAAACCTTGGATCTAAATCGATATCTTCGATTTGCAGAGTGCACCGAATCTAACTTTACCGTTATTCGAAGATAATGTTTCATTAAAATTCGATCTCTTGTGATATGACAAACATAGCTGCAATCCTCGTGTTTTCACTATCAAAAGATCGATCTTTTATATTTTCCAAATGTGAATTTCGAACCGATTAAGAATCACAACTGACAACTCTGATATATAAACCCTCTTCAGTCGTTTTGCAGGTTCTTTCTTGGGGGTCATTAGCACTAATCCCACTATCTAACGAAGCTCTCACGCCGATAATGGCGTGCATTCTACTAGGCAACCTCGGCGCATCCATATCAGAAGTAGCAAAGGACGCACTTGTAGCAGAGTACGGCCACAACACCAAACTCCCTGGCCTTCAATCCTACGCTTATATGGCCTCCGCCATCGGGGGCGTTTTAGGTAATTTACTCGGCGGATTTTTCCTACTCAAGACGCACCAAACCAAATCCATGTTCCTAGCCTTTGCAGCTATGCTCATGTTCCAGCTCACAATATCTCTCACAACAAGAGAAGAATCCCTCGGCTTATCTCAGCCGTTGATCCACCGTGCCCAATTGAGCGAGTCGGTCCCACAAATCATCAAGAAACAATACTCCGATCTAACGGTTGCAGTTAAAGAAGAGGGAATCCTACACCCTCTATTTTGGCTCGTTTCTTCGATTTTAGTGATTCCTATGCTTTCAGGTTCGATTTTTTGCTACCAAACTCAGTGCTTGAATCTCGACCCTTTGATTATCGGAATGTCGAAAGTGACAGGCCAGTTGATGCTTTTAGGGTTGGCTGTGGTTTACAACCGGTTTGGAAAAACGGTGCCCATGAGAAATTTGGCTGTTGGTGTGCAGATTTTGTACGCGTTTTCGCTGCTTCTTGATTTGGTACTAGTGAAGGGAATAAACATCCAAATCGGAATTTCGAACGAGGTGTTTACTTTATGTTTCTCAGGTTTGGCGGAAACAATTGGGCAGTTCAAGCTATTGCCTTTCTACGTGTTCTTTGCTAGCTTAGCTCCACAAGGGTGCGAAGGGTCTTTGATGTCTTTTTTAGCTTCGGTTTTGTGTTTGTCTTCGATATTGAGTGGGTTTTTGGGAGTGGCTTTTGCTTCGTTTCTTGGTATAAATTCGGGCGATTACTCAAGGCTGCCTTTAGGGATTGTTGTGCAGTTTGTTTTGGCTTTGTTGCCCTTGTGTTGGATCGGTTTTGTGCCCGATTTGCAAGCTGTTGCGGTGGATGAAAAGTGTGGGAGGATTGGTAGAAGTAAGAGGACAAGAATGAATAGGAGAGTGGGGAGAGTGGTGTTCGATTCGGCTGCAATTTCTTACCGTCGGGAGAGAGAATCGGATTTGAGGAGGTGAAAAGATTCTTGATGGTTTCGGCGAATTTCTTGGAGGCAAAAATCGAACGGTTATTGATGGTTTGATTGCTTCTCAAATGGTACGAGATGTCGAAGAACATGTCTTAATCTTGCAAGTTGAGACATCCTCAAAACAAAGACAAGAAGTGAATTTAACCAGATGGTGCTGTGTGGATGGATCTTTGTTGGGGTGCTTGAAATGAGTTCCGTTTCGTTTAGTATAGGATTCGGTTAATTTGTAGCTCAATGTATAAGTATAATTTTTTTCTTACACCGATAACTATAGGGGTAAAAATGTAATATTAGAAATTCTTAGAATTCAACTAATAATGCTCCTTAATCACTAGAATACACAAAATCAGGAGCACAAAAAGTGAGCTTCATAGTCGAAACTAACCGATGTACCGTGGCGTAAATTAACTCAGAGCACGGGTGTGTCTTATCGGCAACGAAAAAACTGTGGGTCCCGCTATTTACGCTGATCCAACTGCACCCGGGCAATTTCTTTAGCCCTCTTTCCCTCATATCCTTCCTAACTTCAGCCACACCGTCCCATCTATTCGAAGCCGCGTGCAAATTCGAGAGCGCGATATAATTCGAGCAGTTGTGAGGCTCTATCTTAATAAGGGACTTGTAAGCCAACTCTTGCATCTCGATATTCCCATGGAGTGCAGAGGCGCTCGAGAGAGCACCCCAAATACTGGGGCCCGGTTCGACTGGCATGCTCTTGATGAACTCGAGGGCTCGATTGAGCTTTCCTAATCGACCGTACATATCGACCATGCAGGCACAAATCTCCACCGTCGGTTTGATCTGGTGGATGGTGGTTAGAGAATCGTATATTCTTGTTGCGTCGTTTAATAAACCTGATATACAACATGCAGAAAGAACTCCAACCACAATGGCCTGGTCTGGCTTGACTCCTCTCTGGAGCATTTCGTCGAACAGGTTGACCGCGCGTTGACCATGACCGTGTAAACCGTACCCGCAAATGATTGTGCCCCACGAAATTGCGTCTTTGTAAATGCATTCGTGTTCGAACACTTGGGTTGCGTATTTTAAGCTACCGCATTTGGAATATGTGTTGATTAAAGCGTTACATAGAGAGAGTTCTTGATTCAACTCCCTTCTCGTTGCAAAACCATGAATTTGCTTCACTCCAGTCAAACCGATAGCCGAACTACATGCAGGCAAAATAGCTACGAGCGTTACCTTATTGGGTTCCACACCATCTCTCAGTTGCATTTCGCGGAAGAGGAACGAGGCCTCGTCGAACTCCCCACAACGAACATAGCCGTTTATCACTGCAGTCCAAGTGAAGACATTTTTCAATTTCAATCGATCGAAAACCCTTCTTCCCACATGAACTTGACCGTTCTTCGAGTATATATCGATCAAACGACATCCCAGATGAACATCACTATCCAATACATCACTCGAATCCAAACCGTTTCTAGTGATGTAAGAGTGAAATTCCCTTCCACGACAATAATTCTCTCTACAATCGTCAATTTCAGCGTCATCATCCCCACCGCACAACGAGAGGAGAGAGGAGACTGTATACGCGTCGAGCTTAAAACCGTCGTTCTGCATCGCCTTCACATAATCCCACAATCGGTATCCAAACAATAGCGAATCATTCCCACCGTCGACATTCGCCTTCAAATAACCTGAAATCAACGCATTCCACGAAGCTACGCCTCTAAGCGGCATTTCGTCGAACACCTTCAGCGAATCGTCAAAGCACCCAAACCTACCATACATGGACATCAAAGAATTCCCCACCACAGTATCCGAAACTACGCCGTTTTTCAAACCCATCCCTTGCACCATTTCCCCATGAAAAACCTCCCCAAGATCTCCAACTATCTTGAACATAACCGAATAAGTGAAGTCATCCGGCAAAACACAACCGCCGCACATCTCCCTGAAAAGCTCCAAACTCTCGAGAAAAAGTTGATTCTTGCCATACCCACTGAGAAGGGTGTTGCAGATATGCGTGTTCTTAACCAAGAGCGACTCGAAAACCAGACGCGCGTCGAACGGACGCTTGAATCGACAGAATGCGAAGATGAGCTTCTGGGCTACGAGCGGGTGCTGCGTGAGGCCCACGCGTTGAGCTCTGGCGTGGGATTGCAGCGCGAGTTTGTCGGAGCGGTTTTCGATGGAGAGCTCGAGGAGGTTGAGGAGAGAGATCGATGAGTCGGCCGTGGGGATAAATGTGTGAAAAGTTGGAGCTTTCGTCGGCGGCCGACGGCGGATTCTCAGGGCTGAGATTTTCGACAAGGTTATCATCCATACGAATTTGGTGCCAAATTTTTTTTTTTTTTTTTTTTTCTGTTGATCGGAAATTTGTTTGATAGATTTATCTGCGATGATGGAGAAAATGGTGACTGAAGCTAGCTTATGGTTTTCTCTGTATATGTGGGGTAAATAACTGAATTGAGGTTCAAGAAAGAATAAAAGATTGTAGGGTAAATTATTAAAAGACCCTCTAAATTAAGGTTTGATCACCAAAAAGCCCCTCAAATATTTCATAATTGCTAAAAATCCATCTCTAACTAATAGTAGTACTACAATTTTAAATATCGATCTACACGATTTTTAATGAGTTAGTATTTTTAATTATTTTCACAGGTGACGTGCGCTTAATTACAACCACCCTCAAACTATTTATTATCACGAAATACCTTTTTTTCTTTCAATAGATAAAATTTGACACCGCAAATAGTAGACGCGTAATACAGTATTTAATTGGAGGTGATTATTATAATTACTTAAACATAGGAACTTGTTTGCAATTTCATCTTACCTCATAGGAGGGTGACCATAATTTATCCAAAAGTTTATTACACAAGGGCCTCGTTCGATTGCCAAATTAGCCAAGATAAGAATAAATAATCTAATAAAACACAATTATATTATTAATCATTAGATGATCCAATAGAAAACATATGTAGAAGACAAAATAATACATAATAACATAATATTTACAAATCAACCTGGCAAATAAAATTATTGGAATACCAAACATCTCCAATTATTAAGTTAATTATGACTATCTCCCCAACCAAACGAGGCCAAAATGTAAACCAATATATAAGATCCAAATATTAAATAAGTCAAAATAAAACAAGGTAATCCCTAACAATACACATAGGATGAAAAACCAACACCCTCATACGAAAATGTACATGGTACTTAATCAAAGATACATATAATATAATTTAAAACATGGAAGACAATAAAAATAATCACACACATGAAACTAGTTTTTTTTCCCGCCAATCAGACAACGGCACCACCAGCTGTGACACCGCCCTTGGACACGGGCTGGGTTCCGGGCCCACCAAAGCCATAGTCGGAGTCTCTATACCCAGGCCCGTAAGCCCGGTTAACGAGGCCCGCGTGAAGCATAAGAACATAGATCAATTGTGTGAATGCAAGAATTATAACAAACGCCTCCACCATCCTCAGCCTCCAACCCCTCCACCCTCCAACATTTATCTCCTTGCATGCCAATCTGCAAATTCAAGAATGCAACTAATATTTTTTTTTTCTTTACTAATTAATTATACTAGTGATATTTAAACTTTGTTTAGCAATTTGATGCAACATATATATATAGTGGCGTGGAATGCAATAAACTCCTTTCAGAGTATCATTCTATATAGGGCAAATTGAACGTCACCCCCTATACATTTCTAATTCTCACATTTTACCCCCTCAAATTTTGAAAATATGAACACCCCCTCAAAATATTATTCTTATTGCACGTTGCCCCTGTAGCAAAACTTCAATGGATTATTCACTGGAGTTTCAAGTGTTTTTAATCCTCTTTAAATGTTATTTTTGTTGCACTTTGTCCTTTAAAAATATTATTTTTCTAAAAGTTGCACCTTTAAAATATTATTTTTTATACAATGCCCACAAAAAATTGACTTACGAGCCAGAGTGCAACCAAAATAACATTCTGAGGAGAGATTATCCATTTTTCAAATTTCCCGGGGCGGAAAGTGCGAAAATGAAAAATTTATAGAAGGTGAAGTGCATTTTATCCTTCTATGTATTAATTAAACAGCTACCAAAATGTCTTTTTTGAACGTAACCCATACAGAAATATATATATAATTTACCCGAAAGCAAGGGCGGTGACAGCCCAGGCGACGATAGCCGACGAACAAGCGGCGGCAAGGCTATCGCTCCTCCAAACCCTAAGGTGCTGGCCGCCGGCAACTTTAGACACTATGCCAAGAACCGCCGCAAGTATTGAGAAAGTCAGAAAATGCCCCGTTGCACCATTCCCTCCCATACCTTAATAAACATTTAAAACCAATTAATAATAATTAAAAAAATTAAAAAAAAAAATCAAGAAATGAATTAAATTAAATTAAAAATAAATAAAAAATATAATTACTTACTTGGGTGAGCAGTTTGGCCATTGATATACCTGTTGAGGCACCAGCTGGAGAAACCAAGCACTATGAAGTACATAATCAAGTTCAGGTACAGCAATGGAGCTGCCACACTTCTTGCCGATGTGCTCACCATTTTTTTTTAATTTTTTTTTATTTTTCTGAATAATATTTCTTGCTTGTGCTGATCAGATATTATATATTATATTGGAAAAGAATAGTGGATGATGTGAGAATATATAGAAGCAGATGAAGAGGTGGTGACAAGTGCAATTTATTTTAAAAATTATTATTACAAGATGTTGACACGTGGCGGGATTGTAGCTCTTGTGACAAAACAGGTGGAGAGGTGAAGACACGTGTCGACTTCTGCGCGGGTTTTCTCATCTTTTATGTTTTTACGGGTTGACGTGTCTATCAAATCCCGAACGGCGACGTGATTCATTTTAATACTTTTGGGAGCACGGTTCAATAATAAAAATAAGGATAAATTACGGTCATAATTTTAAAGTCTGTATTGTATCGATAATTACACTCATCCTCTTAACTATGGTTAGAATTTCTAATGGGATAATGTGTTGGATACATAAAATTATTACGATAGAGTTTTAACTGACTATTAGTTTCAGAAAGTGGTGAAGACAACAAAGAGCTATGGGTGATTTAGGAAATATTGGGGGAGCCATGTCACCCTCTAACTCTAGCTAACTAAAAATAACAGTTTGTTAGAACTCTATTGGAATAACACACCCAATACATTATCTTATTAGAGTTTTTAACTGTGTTTTCAGGGATGAGTGTAATTATTGATATTACATGAACTTTAAAGTTATTTAAGCATATCTCATGGGTATGAGTATAATTTATCCTGAAAAATAATAATAAGAAGAAGAAGGGATGAAGTGGTGGATCAAGCTATGGATGATTAATCATTTGCAGCATTAAATTTTATTTGTTCCAAGGAACGTACCATGGAAAAATCTTATTTTGACCTTCATGAGTACTCGGATTTGACGGGAAGTTTTTATTTTTATTTGTATTTTAATACATTCGGCTGCAAAATTGTGTTACTACTCAATATAGATAAGCCTGAGAACATCCATAGGACCCGATAGTATGTGAACTTGAGCTTATAATAACAAGTTTTAATGTATATGTGCTCGAGTCAACCCAAACTCGACTCATAATGCCCAATTGCCGATCATACTCCCTCTTAGGCTCTTTTTCCACACACACTTAAAGTTTGGCTATATGTTCCTTTATAGTTTAATGACCTCCACTGAAAATTATTGTCATTTGATATTAAATCATATATTTGATCGTTGATTTTTGTAAACTAATTGTATAAACAAAAGTAATTTTACTATTTCTCATTTAATAAAAATAACAGTTATTTTTCAACGAATCAAGTTCAATAGTTAAAATAAAACTATATTGAAGGTATTTGTAATACTTTTTGAAATATGAGAGGCGTAAAAATGTAGTTGTATAAGAGCAACTCCAATCCATTGTTATCAAATGGGGTTATCAAATACTCATTTGATAATTAGGGTTATACTTTGATATCTCTATACAATTAGTGAACTCCAACCACAAGTATCAAAAAATAATTATCAAACAAATTTATGATTATTTATACATTATTTATTTCTTAATTCATTTTAAATAACCATATAAACCATTTTTTGTGGTAAACTATGTTCAAAATCAATATTAATCAAGTTTTTACCTTTTCAATAGAAAAAAAATTATATATAAATAGAGATTATTTTTTTTTTCGTGGAACTTTGTTAAAGCTCTAGAGAAAGAAAAGAAAAAAAAAATCTGTTGAATACGTAAAAAATTTAATGTAAAGAAAAGAAAAGAAAATTCAATAATGTTGAAAATTTAATTTTATTCTGTTGAGATTTTTACGTAAAAAGAAAAGAAAACTCAATTATGTTGAGATTTTTCTTTTTTCACGTGCTCCTATTTTTTAGGAGAAGATTTGATAACTATTTATTTGGGATGTATTTTTACTTCCCGAAGGATGATGAGGTATCAGAATAGAACTCTATTTTAATAACCCCATTGGAGGAGAGAGTTTTTAAAATTGGGGAGTCAAATGGAGGTTAATGGGTTTGATAACCCATTTAATAACCCGTTGGAGTTGCTCTAAGAAATAAAAGGCTTTTTATGGACTAAATGTTAACTATTATCAAACCTTAGGGGATGTACACTAAATTGTTCAAACTAGAGAGGAGCTAATTGTAATTATATCACTCTTTTATTTAATTTTAATCCGTCGTCTACAGTTGGAAAAAAAAAGGGGGCGTCAATCCAACGCCCGCATTATTCGATCTTTTAGCTAAACCCCACCTCCGCCACCGCCACCGCCACCGCCACCGCCACCGCCACCGCCACTTCCACCGCCGATCGATCAATGGAGGGAGCAAAAACCCTAAAGGTAATGGCGGAGGCGTTCAAAGAATTGGCGGAGAAGATAAATCAATGCCCGGATGGAGAAGAAGCCCGGCTCGAATTGGTCCCCTTTTCTCGGGCCTGCTCCCTCGTATCGCCTCTATTCCGCTGCCTCGGCATCGCTTTCAAATTCGCCGAGCTCGACTACGTTGCCAAAGTAATTTTTTTATTTTTCTTTCATTATTTTTGTAGTCAGTTTTATTTTAGCGTATCTGCGTTTTTGTTTGATGTGGAATTTGTTGATTCTTTCATTTGAATTTTTGTGTTGATTGTGTGTTAATGAGTGAAATTTAATCGAACTAGCTGTTTTCCGTTCTGAATTTGTTGATTAATTGTTTGTTCAAGTTTGGGTAAATTACTGCCACCCCGGAGGTAAGGTCAAATTACGAAAAACCCCTCCTATTTGGGTAATTACAACGACCCCTCAACTATGAATCTTTCTACACGCTCATCCTTGTGGTGACAAATTTGATGGAATCTTCTAGATTATGTAGAATAATCAAGTTTGTACCCGTTTTTTATTTGAAGCAAAATGATCATAAGATGTGTTCTTTGACTTGTATATATCAGATTGCGGTACATTAGAAACTGCATTTTTGAACAAAGCGAGCACAAACTATAGAACATTTTACGGAATCTAGAAGATTATGTTGAATTTGACACCATAAGGGTGGACGTGTAAGAAGATTTATAGCTGACGGGTAGTTGTAATTATCCAAACATAAGGGTTTTTTTCGTAATTTGACCTTACCTTAGGGGTGGTTGTAATTTATACTTCTTATTATTGAATTTGTCGAATATGCTACTTTTTCTTTACACCCTGTGTTCGAATACTCAACGTGTGGAATTTTTCCCAATTTTTAATTGCTCAAGTGATATTAATTCTAGATAAATTACTCGTGTTTGTACCGGAATCACGAGTAGCTCGTTAAGTGTGCTTATTAAGTTTAATTTGTACGAATCATGAAAGTCTAGAGCGTGCGTTGTGCAATATATGCTCTTCTGATCAATGTGATTCTCTGGGTTTTTTTTATCATTTTTAATTTCAGGTTAATGATCTTGTTGAGGCGTCAAAATCGATATCGGTGCTGCCATTGATGATGGATGGTGATATCGAAACCGATTGTGTAAGAAAAGCAGGTAGCCACACAAGGAATCTGCTGAGAGTGAAGCGTGGCATTGACATGGTCAAAGTTCTGTTCGAGCATATTATTTCTTCAGAGTATGTCCACTGAGCCTTCCAGCTTCGTAATTTTCTTTATAAAGTTATCTCTGATTTTATTGAATTTTACGTGCATACATAATCGAAGAAAAATGACCATCCCGCCGTGTTTACCTTGTTATTCTGCAACGTTTATGAACATATATATATGATTCTTCGTTGAAACATCCGGCTACAATTGGTGATTGATGTAATCTTTTCTCTGAAACTTGTTGACTTCGGAAGATGAGGTTTTGAATTATTTGGGCCTTAAGTAAGCGTTTGGTCTTAAAACAAATTGAAAATTAGCTAGGATGGGTTAAATCTTGTACGATATGTATACTGTCATTAGTATTAGTATTGCGTAGTACATACGAGGTTTTTAAGAGACGAACCAGCGAACTATTTTTTGCCCATAAATCATGCAAAATGTGTAGCCGTGAAATAATCTTAAAAATTTGAAAAAAGATGCCATTCGCATATATCTCCGTCAATTTGAAAAAAGATGCCTTTCGCATATATTTCCGTCCCCATGGATGCTGCTTTTATTAAGTTGTTGTGCATAGTGTATACATCTTGTTACTTAAAAAAAAGGGTAAATTACACCTACACTCCTGAGGTATGCTAAAATAACTTTGAGGTCCCTGTGGTATTAGTAATTATGCCCATATCCCTGAAACAATTACCGAAGCCAAGATTTCATGTCCTGGGGACCGAGATGCACTATATTTGTTTCCCGGGGGCCGTTAATGCTACCATAAACAAAAATTTATAAATCTTATATAAAATCATAAGATTTTTAAGAAATGTTAGGAGAGCCATGTTAACACCTAACTCTATGTTGTCTCCACCACTGCTTGAAACTAATTGTCCGTTAGAATTCTAACGGAATAACTTATCCAATGCATTATTTTGTTAGGGTTTCTATCAATGTTTTAGGGGTGATTTAATTACCGATACCACGTGGACCTTAAAGTTACTTTAGCATACCTCGTGTAATTTACACTAAAAAAAACTAGGAAGACCAAGTTTATTTTATTTTCGTATTCGGGAACAAACTTTTTGGTTCAATAATGATCTTGATGATATTGATCGTAAATCAATCATACCACGGAGCATGATCATGCAAGTACTGAACCTTGCTATTTGACAGGGGAAATTCCCTAAAAGACCCCGCTTCAAAAGCTTATACACAAGTGTTTGCTCCCTACCATGGATGGGCTATCAGAAAAGCTGTGGCGGCCGGAATGTATGCCCTTCCGACAAAAGCACAATTATTGAATAAACTAAACGAAGATGGTGAGTTTTTTTTTCTTTTTTCTTTGGTGTGCGATTCTTGTTTTGTAATTTGTGTACCTTAAATATGATTCGTTTTGATTGAATATGATTCGCCTTCGTGTACACTCTTTAGTTTTATTCGTACAATTGAGAGCTTGATAGTTCCGTTTTGGCAGTAACTTGTCATATGATTAAATTATTTTCTCCAATACTCTGTTTTTACGAGGCGTATTGTTTCTCTTTCAGAAACATCAGCGAGAATTCAGATGCAGAACTACGTATTGTCGGCAAACGCAGTGGTTAAGTACGTTGACCAGCTATTCAACTCGAGAGAATTGGGAATTGATTGGTGAAAAATTTAGACGGTAGGGCTGAGTAACTACATTCGGAATTTCTGGTCCTATTATCGTATTTATTTTCAATATAGTTTAATGATTTATTCGCTTTGCATCCTTCAATAGGTGAACAGAATTGCTCTGTTTTCTTTATTGCATACAGTTGTACAGTAATTGAAGATAAAATCTGCTATGTTTAATGTGTTGGTTGCCCCTATATTAATGTTTATTACAATATGAGATGGTAAGCTAAATTTATTGTGCTCTAATGGATTTTAGTTTAAAAGAGAGTTTGCATGACTTGGAAGTCGAGCGATGGTTTACGTGTAGGGTTGAAAATTTGAACGAATTTCGCCGATTTTGATTTTTAAAAAAAATCCGATTTCAGAATAATATCTTTCATTCTGAATTCCAAATTTATTTTTTTGAATTTTTTTATTGGAATTGAAGTATATATTAATTTTGGGATTGAACTACCTGTTTTATTGGAATTTTGGGATTTATTGCAAAAACTTTTAGAAATAGATTATGATTTTTTTTCTGCACTAGGTGGTGTTTGCAAAATCTTATTTAAAAGCAGCAGTTATGTATTGTGAGTTAAATTGATTTTAAGTGTTTATTTATAAACGTTGGGTGTGTTTGCAAATATACTGGAAAATTAACTTAAATAAAAAAGCAGGGTCATGGGTGATTAACAAATTATTGCTTAAAATTGTTTATTGTAAGAGAAGCAAAAGCAAAGTTGTTTTTGCAAACACTTAAAAACAGATTATGTGAGAAAAAAATCATAATCTATTTGTAAAAGTTTTTGCAAATCCCACCATAATCTGCTTTTAGGTGTTTGCGAAACAAATTTTTGTTTTTGCTTCTCTTAAAATAAGTTGTTTTAAGCTATAATTTTAAAAACACACATATACATGCTTTTTCTATTTCAATTAATTTGTAAACATTCCCAATTTTTTAATATAAACACTTAATTACAATTTAACTCAGAATCATTAACTCTTGCATTTAAATAAGCTTTTGTAAACACCACCTCAATTTTAATGAGCGAAAATAATCCCACAATTTTCATTTTATATTTAAAATGACACTTTAGAATATCAATACTATTACGTTTTCCCCCTATATGTAGATATATTTTTTTCGTCGATTTCAATTTAAAACATTACAATTTACAATGTGAAACAAATCATTCCATTTCAATTTCCATAATTCCGAATTTGATTCATAAAGGTGGTGTTTGCAAAAACTTATTTACAATTAAAAAGTTATAGATTGTGAAAAGTTGGACGTGTTTGCAAATTTATGAGAAAATAAAGTCAAATAGAAAAAGTAGGTCATCGGTTTTAATAAATTATAACTTAAATTTGTTCATTTTAAGAGAAACAAAAGTAAAATTTTATTTTGCAAATACTTAAAAATTGACGGTTAGAAGAAAGAAAATTCATAATCTATTTGTAAAATATTCAGTTTAAAAAATAATATATATAATCCAATAAAAAGGCGGTAACATGTTTTGAGGATCAAAATGTTTGAAATTTGACGAAAATAGTCAAATATATATTGGAGGGAAACTTTTGTACAGTAGCCTGTTCGATTTTCTGTACAAAAACGATAAATGTCGTTTATACCCCTAGGAAATCCGCAGACATAATTCTAGTCAAATCTGTTGTGTTTTACTATGAAACATGGTCAATTATTAAAATATACATATATTGAATAGACAAGACATTGTAATAAGTTGTAACTTTATTACAAATTCTTTTCTTTTTTTTATTATTAAAGATCAGTTTGGACCAACCAATGCATTCTTTCGAGGTGATGCTTTTATTTTTCTTTTTCTTGAAAATTTGATGTATAGTTTAGGTTTCTTTACAAGTGTCTCGTTAGCTAATTTTTTTTTTCTGTTTTTTCATATTAAATGTCACTTTGGAGTTTTTGAGTAGGAAAAACAAAATCTTCAATTTTACCCAGCATTAATGATACGTTAATGAAGTAAAAAGATAAAGTTGACGAACGCAAAGGGGTAGTTCTGTCAAGTGACGATTTTTTCGTCTGAAATCAAGACTATTTAGTCATAACTATTCTTAACTGGTGCGTATTGACTTGAAACGATACTTAAATAATAATGGAGAGCGCAAATATAGAAAAATCATCTCAAAAGGGATTTTGAAGGGTAACAAAAGATGGAACCGTAGTTCAAAAATAGTACACACGCTCAAAGCCTCGCTTAGAGTGGAGAGTGGAGATTCCAAGATTTATGTTTACAGGGGTGAATGTGTAGGCTTAATTTTGGGGCACATCGATGTTCGGAACAAGAATTTGATAAATAAAGTAATATGTATTTGTATTTAAAAAGAAGACTTGCAAACAACTCTTAGGCAATGTTTGGAAGCTTAATCAAACTGTTTTGCATTTTAATTTGAATATTTTTTTAAGAATGAAAGCAGTGTTTATTTGTATTTTCAAAATAATTAACAGTCAAATCATAAGTCTAAATGAGTTGGAAAAAGTATTTTAAATAATAATTCGAAAAATAAATTGGTATGTATTTGTTTCTTAATGATTTTTTGTACAATTGCACTCAAATCATGTTTGAGGGAAAAAAACTTTTAACTTTCTTTTGAAAAGCTTAATACATAAACATAAATTTAGTTTGAGAAGTCAATGAGAAAAAAAGTGCGCTTTGAATTGGTGTGCATGTATTAAGAAAACTAAAAAATATTTAAGAATTTTAGAGAAAATATATTCGATTTGACTATAATACTCTTTTCATTGATTTTATTTTCACCTATTCTTTCTCAACCAATTAAAAGAAATATTGACAAAATTGAGAAAATGACAATTACTACATTATTGGAATTATAAAGTGCATGTAATATGAATTTTTTTTTTCAAAGTGACAGTTAATTTGAAACGTAGAAAGTTTCAAATCTAAACTCATCCCGTGGTCTAGTTGATTCTCCAAATATTTTACCCCTACATTACTTCATGTGGGACCTGTTTGTTTCATATGTATAAAGTTAGGCATATGATAAAAGAGACAAGAATGTGTTGACCCATCCTTGTCCACATATTTTTAAACTATTTTACTAGGCTCACTCAGAAGTTAATATATATTCTAAATCTCTAAAGTATATTCTACGTAACACTTATCTTTATAAACTATTTTTTAATAATACTTAACTCTTATGTATCATTCATACAACTTTTTCCGGTGGCGCAACTAATGTACCGTGAAGTTACAATGACTAGTTATATGTTTGGTTGAAAGATTCAAATCAGTTAAGGCGACAATGATATATAATAATTAAAAATTGCTATTAGATGTGACTACTAACGATCATCGTATTCGATTGATTTTTAATGAAGTGACTAAAGTGAAGAAAATAATACGATTTTTTTCATCCTAAAACGTGATGAAATATGATTTGATTATCTGCGTAACTGGAAAGAATATGAAAATATCTTGTTTGGTACTCGATTTTAACAATTTTAATATTAGATATGATATAAGGAATTAAACATCTTTTATATGTTTAGAAAGGTTTTGAGGAACATATGAGAAAAAGTTTAATATTTGTATGTACATTTTATTGGGAAATTGAGGTGAAATATTTCATATTGTATTGTTTGATTCTGTATTATAACAATTTTAAATTAGATCTAATATAAAGAATTAAACATCTTAAATGTTTTTTGAAGGCTTTTGAGAATCAATTTCATAATATTGGAGGAAGTATTTTAGGGGAAAAATATTAGAGAAAGAATAATTTTGTATGTATTTTATATTGGAGATTGAGATGATATTAAAGGGGAAATATGCAATACCCCCCTCATTTAGAAAATATTTTGAATTAAACCCAATTGACTTTAAAGACTTTTCCCATAACCCAAATCCCAATCTAAATTAGTGAGACCCCCCTTACCAAATATGATAAGACTAAACTGCCCATATGTGTTAGAGTTTAATTATATTCCATACTCTGCGTACCCCTCTCACGATTCATTCTCCCTCTCTCACGGTAAAACTCTCTGTCTTTCATAATTTCTATTCTTTTTTTTTTTTTTTTTTTACTTTTTTCTTTTCCTTCTTCTGCAATTTTTTTTTTTCATTCTTCTGCAAAACGTTTAACTCTCTTTTCATGCTTTACCCGTTTAGATGAAAACCCGACCCGAACCCAAATCACTATTTCTAATCAAATTCTCGTCTCCGTATTTTGCTTAATCCTCTGCAAAAACACTCAAAATCGAATTCGCAGCGAGGTTTTATTTATCGACGACACCCATTTGGGATATCTTCCTCGACGGAGAACGACGATTGAGGATAGAAAACTCGGTTTACAGATTATTGAAAAGCAGTCACAATGGTGAAGACGACGAAGGGAGGCAAAACGATGAACCCTACCGATTCCTACCGCAAAGAGATCCGCAAAAAGGAATTGAAGCGGGTAATTTTCCGTTTCTATTCTCTATTGATGTAATTTTCCCCCCTTGTTGATTATGTATTTTTCCGTCCTTACGATTTTTTAGGTTATTTGTGCAATATGAAATCATGTGTGGGGATATTGTTGGAACAATTTTTTTTTTCTTTCTTTGTTTTGGATTCTTCGATTTTGCTTTATAAATTCAAGTTTAGTCAGTGTAAGTTTTCACTCAATTGAAATAATTGTTTTTTTTTAAAATATATTCTATTATAGCATTAGGGAAGCTGATTAACATCGGTCGTTTGTTTTGCTATACCTATGGATGTTTCTGTATGAAAAAAGTTGAGAAATTGGGCATGTGTTGTAGTTGAGTTTTATTTCTACTGCACATTTTTAGAGTGATGATGGCGTAACAGTTTTAATGTTTTATGATTCAAATTTGTTGCTTGTGTCGTAAAAAGTTTCAAATTGTTAAGTATTTTGAAGAAATGTTGTGCATTCTAGAGCTTCTAAAATCATTGTTGAATTTATTGTACAGAACAGGAAGGAGAGAAAGAAGGTTCGGTCTGTTATATTCCCACTGTCATGTTCAGTCTCTTTTCATAATAGTCATATTCCCACTGTCATGTTCAGTCTGCTATACAAACTGTAGTCACATAATAGTCATATTCATACTTCTACTGTCTGATAATTATAATGTTTTACAAAGCACAGTCACATTCACATAATAGTCATATTCTTACTGTTAATCCTGTTCAACCTGTTATACAAACTGTAGTCACATAATAGTCATATCCAGGCTTCTACTGTCTGTTAATTATAATGTTTTACAAAGCACAGTCACATTCACATAATAGTCATATTTTTACTGTTAATCCTGTTCAATCTGTTATACAAACTGTAGTTACATAATAGTCATATTCAGGCTTCTACTGTCTGTTAATTATAATGTTTTACAAAGCACAGTCACATTCACATAATAGTCATATTCTTACTGTTATATTAATAATTATGCTTCTACAATATGTTAATTACACTGTTATACACAGCGTAGTCACATAATAGTCATATTCAACTATAGTCATATTCGGAGTTGTAAATCTGTCGAGAAAAAAAAAAAACAATTTTTTGTTTAAAAAAATTAAAAAAAAAATATTTTTTATTAAAAAAAAAATAAAAAAAAATCCGAAAATAATACAAAATAAAAAAAAAAAATCCTATTTTTTGATTTGGTAGCAAATTTTTAGAAATTTGGAAGTAGATTTTTAGGAATTAGATTATTGTTATGGAAAGAGAGAAAAAAGGAATAATTGAGACTAATTATGCTAATTGACATAAGGGTAGAATTGGAAATACAAATTATAGGGGGTTATCACAAAGAAAGATTTAAGGGTTGGACATATCACCATTTATTATCTATATGAGGGGTTTATTGCTAATGACCCCATATTTTATATTGTATAAGTTTGGTACTCCGTCGTTTCTCTTTTAATCGACATTTAAAAATCTATATATAATATAAAAAGAAGATCTATGCCCTCAATGATTGACATGTGGCAAATGATGATGTCATTTGTCAAAATTGCTTAGTTGGAGTTCAATTGATGAGGTGGATTCTTCAATTGATTAGGTGGCATTTTTATTTATGGATGTTTTTAAGTTTTTTCCTATTTTACATTTACACAATCATTAAATAATTATCACATGTATATATATTATTTCCAAAGTTAATATTTTATAAATTCGAAATAAAAAAATCTTATTTATAGTTTCAGTATTTCAAAATATATTTATTGAAAAAAATTCATGAAACTCAATTTTTTTACGAATATTCAAATAATTTTCATAAAAAAGATATTTTTCTTAAATACTAAAATATTAAAATAAAGGAACATGTTTTTGTTGTTTTTTTTTTGTTTTTTTTTTTAATTTTCAATATTTTAGAATATTCGAATATCCATTCCATTAAAAAAAATAATAAAATATTTTTTAATTGAACTATTTAATAAATATACAATATTTTTTATATAATTTTTATTATACCATATTTCAAATTAAAAATAATTATACTATTTAATAAATATGCAATATTTAGAAATTTGAAAATTTAATAATTTAAATGCGGTATATTTTAACAATTTAAAGCATATTTGTTGTTTTCTAAATTTTTTGTGATCTCCAGCCCGCAATTGTTAGGACAAGAAATTGTTTTCTAAATGCAGTAGTTTTAAAGTATATTTCGAAAACACTATTTATTATATAATATGTTTCGAACTATAAACCGGATTATGCATTATATTTGTCAATTACTATTTCAAATAAAATATCAAATCACCAATACAAAGGAATCTTTAATATTCCAAGATTCCTTCATATCATCTTTGATTGATTTAATTTACACTTTAATTCAAAATTGAATGGTAAAAAATAAAAATTGTATCTTCATATTTAATGTTTTTATATTGCAAGATTTTTTTCCACAAGTTATTATTTTAGTTTTTTTGGGTTGTTTCCTTTATTTGTTTGATTTGATTTGATTTACTAATATATAAATCTTTTGAATTTTTAATTTTTCCATAGAATTAAGTTCACTTTCAATACTATATAAAACCTTCAATGTTCATTTTATTTTTATCTACCACCATTCGATTACAAAGTGCACAATGTTCGTATTATACAGTTTCATATTACATTTTTTTTATAATTATTTTTATATATACATATTAGTACTATTTGTATTTATTTCTTTTGGGTTTTAATTTTAATATACTTTTTTAATTGTTTTCATGCAGTTTATTAAATAAAGTCGTTCGTACTTTATGAAGATCAAAAAAATTGTTTGCGCTCATTTCAAACAATGTGTTCTTTGCAATGCGTATTTTGATCCTGATTTCGATCCATGTATGTGCGTCTCATGTAGGGAATCAATCAAAGTCGTTCCACGCTCTGGATCTTGCATTGTATGTTCCTTGAAAATATAGTATTTTTATAATTAAAAATTCATATTAACATCATATTAATTTTCATTTATTTTAATTCTTGCAAATATAGTATATTTATAGACTTAAATGTTTAAACCGAATTGAAAAATTTAATTTTTATATATTACGAAATTTATATTTTTATTATTAAAATACAAAAACAAATGTATGTATATTTCATATATTTTGAATTTTTTCTAAAATTTGGATATGCATTTATTATATAAATCATTTCTCTATAATATGTATATTATATACCATAATATCATAAGGTTTTATCATTTCAATATTTGATAATATCATAACAAGTTGAGTTTATTGCGATATTTTTTGATAATATATACGAATTGCATAATATATATTAGTATGTCTGAGTCATTTCCATATTTTATAATATATATTGTACAAGTTTCTTTCATTTAATGTTTCATGAATTATTTAATTAATAAAACTAATTTCTTTTATTCTAATTTGTTTTTTAATTTCTGATCTAATTAGTTCTATTAATATTTTTTCAAGTCTTCCAATATTTTAGAATGAAAATAATTCGTGTAATAAATTAAAATCACGTAAAAATTCAAAATCCGAAAGTAAATTAGAAATTTGAAATTGCATATTAAAACTAATATCATCTAATAATTATTGTAATGCAATAATTATTTAAACATACATACTATTAATTTTCTTTTATTTAATTTCTGATAAAATTAGTTCTACTACTATCTTGTGCATTTTTATATTTTAATGTAACAAATTAATCAATTATCCGGATTTCAAATTTTATAAAATTTGAATATTTAAGTTTTCCTTTTAATATGTTGCCAAAATACTCTCCCAATTAATTTAGACTTTGAATGATTACTTATTTATGATGATTTCTTTTAGTTATCCAATTTTGGTAACTTTTTTTTTCAATCAATGGCATATGGGGCATGTGTATATTCAGTTATGGTATCCGATTTTGATTTGAGTTGAGTTTTCGAACCAATATGGTATATGTATATTCAGTTATGTATTGTTTTTTTAATGATTTTGTTAATATTCCATTACTAAAATCCGAAATGTGAGGACTTTTGATCATATTTATTTTTTATTTTTTCGTTTCACTTTTATTGCCGCCCATGACCAATTAATTTGAAATTTGAATTCATAAAATTTCCTAAACGATATATCATAATCAAAACTATATAATCCCCCATTCATTTTATTCACACTACCCCAACCCTTTTCTACACATAGTATAGTATAATGTACATTACATTGAATTTGATTTTTTTTTGTTTATATTTTTTATGCATTTTTCTTCTCTTATTTTTTGTTGGTATTTATATGTTTATGTTTTCGTGATTTTTTATATATGTTTTTAACTCCATTTGATATTTCTATTTAGTTAAATAATAACATGTTATATGCTTTATGTTTTTCTTGCAGAGTATTTTCACGAATCCAACTTCGATCATACATAATTCATCGAAACGGGTTTGCTTACATTTTTATTTACAATTATTTATTTTATTATTCAATAAATTTTATAATACGAATATTTTATTATATAGTTTTCTATAATTTTCTATTTATTTATTTGTATCATTAACACAATTTGATATATGATTTTTTTTTGTTATACAGAAGTGACAAAATTTAGCCACTTAGTTGAGGCCAAATCATGTGCACTTGTGCAACTATTGAAAAATAGGCAAAAATATATAGTGGAATTACCCAGTTACGTTGTTTGAGTGGAAAATACAAAGCATACAGGTACATATACAAATTCACGGAATAAATGAGACTATAAAGAAATTAGAAATGCAAAATGGGATTCAAGGAAGTTTGATTGCAACATTATAGTTGTATGAAGTATGAACGCCATTGGCCCATTCTTTAATTTGGCAAAGCTACTATTAGGCTTATCTTCCCATTTTTTTTAGTAGGTTACAAAATTTTATATAAGTGTTTGCCGCACTTTGATTATTCATGGTAAATAGTTTTAAGATTATATATTATTCCAATCGATTAAGACAAGTCTTTCGTATATACGTCAATTTTTTTGTCTACATGATTCAATTTAAAGAATCTATCACATTAAATGCTATATTATATTATAAATTTTGTTAGTATCTTTATTCACTTAATAATGTTTCGATGAAAATTACTATTTCCTTACATTCGTTTGACATTCACTCGTCATTATCTACTTTCTGTTTCCTTTATTTTTGTCATGTTTGTTATCAATATAATCCAATCAATTTACATATTAATTTATTTTAACTTTGTCAAAAATATTGATATGAATTTGATATATTCAAATCTTATTTTCAAAAGTATACGAGTTTTTAATTTTTTTATTTCCTCAAATTACATTCTTTAATTACCTTAAATGCATAGATTATTTTAATATGTCCTCCCAATCTTATATATTTATTTGAACTTATGAATATCAAGTTTTAATTAGTTGACTTGATAAATTATATAAATACGCAAAAAAAAAATATCATTGATTATAATTAGAAGTGTTTTAATCTTGCCTTCATGATCCGAATAGCATAATGTGTTTTGGTATAAATACAAACCGCGTGAGTTTATTTGATAAGCTAATTTTCCAAAATAAGCGTGTGACATCATCAAACAACAATCAATACCCTTTGTATTACTCTCCTCATAAAAGTGAAAGAAATGTTAAATATAAAATAGCGTGTTATATTCATATTATAAGAAAGGAAATTAGATTAATTGAGATTTTAAATATCATAACTTTTTTGATAAATGATCTTTTATTATAAAATTATTGTAGGCATAATAAATAATGAATTGCAATACAATGCTACGTCCGAGAAATTTAATTTGCATATAACCAAAAAGGACAATAGGCATGATTTATATTATACTAATCTATATAAAATATTTTAAAAAAATTATTGCCTTAACGAATGACATGTGTCAAGATGCTTATGTCAAACTTTGAAATCGCTTAGTTGAACTAAATTGCTTATGCATTTTAGTCAATTGATTATTTGTCAGCTTTTATTTTTGTATAATTAATTGTTTCCTACTTAACTTTTGTATATACATATTCTTTTATGAATTTTATATTTTATAAATTCAAAAAATATTATCTTATTTAATTTAATGTTCCGAGAAACGTAATTTTTAATGTCTTTTTTTTGTATTATTTTTTAATTTAAATATTTACGTTAATAAAATTTTAATTGAGACATACATTTGAATCATTTATGTCCAATTATATAACAATATATATTTTTTAGGTAAAATTTATACTCCTCAGTCCTCCCATTCAGAGTTAATGCTTTTAGGAAAATCGATTTGCTATTGCCGCCCAATTGAAATTTTTGAATTTTGAAATCTTATATTTTCTACCATTTACATGTACTACATGCACACTTTATGGTAGTCCGTAAGTATTTTGGTTTTTTTAATAATAAAGTATGAGTATGATTATAAGTATTATTTTGAGTACGATTACAAGGATTAGTATCAGTATCAGTATTAGTATCGGTACCGGTATCGGTATCGGTAACGGTATCGGTATCAACATTAGCATTTTTATCATTATCGATCATTAGCATTAGCATTAACATTAGTATCAGTATTAGTATTAGTATTACGATTAGTGTTAGTATCAGTATTCACATTAGTATTAATATTAGTATTAGTATTAGTATTAATATTAGTGACTATAATATGTATCAATATCAATATCACTATTATCGTTATTAATATACTATTAGTATTAGTATTAGTATTAGTATTAGCATTAGTATTAGTATTAGTATTAGTATTAGTATTAGTATTAGTATTAGTATTAGTATTAGTATTAGTATTAGTATTAGTATTGGTATTAGTATTAATATTAGTATAATTAGTATTAGTATTAGTATTAGTATTAGGATTAATATTAGTAATAATATTAGTATTAGTATTAATATTAGTATTAGTATTAGTATTAGTATCAACATTAGTATTACAAGTTGCATGGACAATTATATATCGTAATGCAGAGAATAGAGTATGGGTAGCATAAAGAAATTTATCAAGTTGGAATCAGGCGAATAATGTTATTAACAATTTTGTCTATAAGGATGGTTTATAAGTGATTATGAAGGTATAGCACAAAATTTTGTGATTTTATAACAAAAAATTTCATCTCTAATGTACATTAGTGCCGCTCCAATGAATTTTTTTAATCTAGGTAATTTTATATAAATTGTATTTATTTTACATTTTTAGGTGATTTATTATTCAGTAATGTGTACGACTGAGAGAATATGAACAATGCAAAATGTGTAGGTTACTCACAAGGTATTAGATGAGTTGTAAACGATTTCAATGCATGTATAAAATATCACTTTGATAACTAAATTTCATGTTAAGGATTCGAGTGCATTGGGCGAGATAGTTTTACGATTTGGGTCAGATGAGGTATTTTATATTTTATCACAAGTATTTATTTTATATTTTATTTTATTATTATTTTTGTTTAAGTTTTGTATTTAAATCAGATGGAGTGGATTTTTTTTTTTTTTGTTTTGGACTATATCATATTATATATCAATTAATTAAAGTTTTTACTATATTATTTTATTTAAATGTATTTTCATTGTTCGTGACCGTAGCTTCGTGTTATATTGTACCAACATTCAGATTAATGTACAAGAGTGGTCCATTCATTCGATTCCCCACTTGGAGTTGGTTGTGGCATTTCGGCGTGGATGGTTTGTACAAGATTGCCATTTTAAATTTATGTAGACTTTTTGGTGATGATATAAAATACGAAATTATTATTTTTTGTTCGGTCGTATTCGACTTAAATCCTCGACCTTTTTTTAGTTCGGTGATTTTTTAGAATAATTTCTTTTGATCTAAAATTTGATCCCGTGCATCGCACGGGTGAGATACTAGTTATTCACACATATTAACAATCTCATTAATTAATTGTTACTTTTGACAGTAAAATTCAAAATTGCCCCTTTCTCTCTCCATACAATGCTAGAAATATTTAAGAGCCATGACAATTAATAGTGAGGGTAAGATTGGAAAGATAAAATCAGTTTCGCATTGTAAATCTAAAATGTCAAATAATTTGAGAAGATAATTTATTACTAAAACATCAATTAAAAGGGTAGGTAAGAATATCAAATTTAAACAATTTAATATTATATCTAATATAAAGAATTAAACAACTATATTTAAAAAATAAAATTGAGAATCAATTTTTATAATATTATAGAAAGTATTTTAGGAAAACAAAACTGAGAAATTAGGTAATATCTTAATGTATTTTCTATTTCACATTGAGATGAGATGTTTTATATTGTTTCAATTTGGTACCAAATTGTAAGAATTTAACATTAAATTCGATATAAGGAATTAAATATCTTAAGTATGTTTAAAAATATTCTGAGAATCAATTTTCATAATATTGTCCAAATTTTTTTAAGAAAAAAAAATGAGAAAAATAGTAAATTTTTATTTTTATTTTTATTTTTTATTGTAGATTGAAATGAGATATTTTACATTGTATAAGTTTGGTACCATATTTTAACAATTTAATATTTTCATGTATTTTCTATTGCAAATTGATATTTTATATTTTATCAAATTGATACCAGATTTTAACAAGTTAATATTACACCTAAAACAAGGAATTGAAAATCTTAATTATGTTTGGAAAAAATGAGAAATCAATTTTTATAATATTGTAGCAAGTATTTTATGAAAAAATATGAGACAAATTGTTAAAATATTTTCATGTATGTTCAATTGCAAATTGGGATGAGATATTTCATATTGTATAACATTGGTACTAAGTTTTAACAATTTATCATTAGATATAACATAAGGAATTAAAAATCTTAACTATGTTTGTAAAAAATGAGAATCAATTTTCATAATATTTTAGCAAGTATTTTAGGAAAAAATCTGACAAAAATGGTAATACTTTTATGTATTTTCTATTGCAGATTGAGATGAAATATTTTATATTTTATGAGTTTGGTACTAGATTTTACCAATTTAATACTCCCTCTATCCCATATTATATGTCCTTTTAGAGAGTTTTTTTTGTCCCAAATTATTTGTCATTTTAGATTTTCAATGCATCATTAATTGCATTATTTTCAATTTTACCCTTTATCACTCTTAATTTGTTAGCTGTAAAATACTTAATGTCAAGGATATATTAGTATTTTCCTATGTTTTTCACTATAATCTATACACATTATTGGTTTTCTTAATATGTGTGTAACAACCCAAAACGTCATTTAAATTGGGACGGAGGGAGTATTATATATAACATAAAGAATTAAAAATCTTAACTATTTTGAAAAAAAATGAGAATCAATTCTCATAATATTTTAGCAAGTATTTTAGGAAAAAAATCTGAGAAATAATGGTAATATTTTTATGTATTTCCTATTGGTGATTGAGATGAGATATTTTATTTTATGAATTTGATACTAGATTTTAACAATTTAATATTAGATGTAATATAAAGAATTAAAAATATCAACTAGGTTTAATTATTTTGAGAATCAATTTTCATAATATGATTGCAAACATTTTACGAAAAAGAATTCGAAAAAATGGTAATATTTTTGTGTATTTTCTATTGCAGATTGAGATGAGACATTTTATATTTTATCAATTTGATAAATTTTCATAATGTTATAGTAAGTATTTTAGGAAAAATATGAGAAAATGATAATACTTTTATATATTTTCTATTGCAGATTGAGATAAAATATTTTATATTGTATTAGTTAAATAATGTCTAAAGTGTTAAAAAAAATAAAAATGAAACTTTGAATAAAGTAATTTCATCATTGTTTTGTCTATTAATCTACGCATAATAACTCACTTTTTCAAAATAATGAAAATCAAATGGAGTATTTTTATTTGCTCGTGTCTGAAAATAAAAATTACAGAAAAAAAAAACACACACACACGCAGTCATTTCACACAATATACACTTGTCAGTAATTAGATTTAGGTGCACACAATAAATTTTCTTTACCAACTATGAATTCTGGAAAAGTCAAAAAAGCTGTAAAAAATGAAAAACCGAATCTTTACCAACTGTATAAAATGCTGACCTGGCAAAAAATCATAAAGAGTATTGCGTCACCACATAGAATTACAACGGAAGGGCATTTACGTCAATTCACGTCGCAACCACACACACAAAACACACACTGTCAGTCAGTCAGTTTCATTTGATTTCACCCATTTACATTTCTCTCTCTTCTTTCTCTCTCTCTCTCTCTTACAGCAATCGGAAAAAATGGCGTCGAGTTCTGTAGCAACAATCCGCCGATTGAATCACAATTCAAATCCCTCCTCCTCCACCGCCACCGCCACCGCCCTTCTCGTTCCGAAAATCGAACCTAAACTCGAACCATTGGATGAACCTTTTCCACCCCCACCCGGCTTCAATTTCCCCACCACCTCCTCCACCGCCGCCGCCGCCGCCACCCCCATCCCCACCACCCCCACCATCCCCGAGGTGCGCTCCGACTACAACCGATTAACAGAGCTTTTTTTCTCCTCGGGCCTCCCAAATTTGGGAGACGTAGGAATCCTACCCGAATCCGACACGAATCCACAGGCTATAGTCACCGTCCCGGAGCCCGAAGAAGCCCAACACTCGAATGGCATCCTCGCACGGCACGTGCCTCGGAGGTACTACAACCGCTCGTCGGAGCTGGTCCGGGTCATGGATCTCCAACCCGATGACCAGCGCTTTTTCCGCGACGAAGCCCGGAGAACCCGGATGCTGTTCGACTCCCTGCGCGTGTACGCAGTCGCGGAGGACGAGAGGCGCAGGGGCACCCTCTCCCCGCACCGGCGGACGAGAGGTGACCTCAAGGCATCCACCTTAATGAGGGAGCGCGGCCTGTGGCTGAATCGCGACAAAAGAGTCGTCGGAGAAATCCCCGGCGTCTCGATCGGAGACGTTTTCTTCTTCAGAATTGAACTCTGCGTGCTCGGCCTCCACGGCCAGGCCCAGGCCGGAATCGACTTTCTCCCTTCCACCCGGAGCTCCAACGGCGATCCAGTCGCCACGAGCGTCATCGTTTCCGGCGGCTACGAAGACGACGAGGATTCAGGTGACGTCATCATATACACAGGCCACGGCGGGCAGGACAGGCACAGCAGGCAAGTGGTGCACCAGAAACTGGAGCAGGGGAATTTAGCAATGGAGAGGAGTATGCATTACCATGTTGAGGTACGAGTAATTCGCGGGTTGAAGTACGAAGGTAGCATCACTGGTAAAGTGTACGTCTACGACGGACTATACCGAGTGACGGAGACTTGGTTCGATGTCGGGAGATCGGGGTTCGGTGTTTTCAAGTTCAAACTCGTTAGGATAGGCAGTCAACCGGAAATGGGAAGCACGACTATGAAGTTTGCTCTGAGTTTAAAAACTCGCCCATTGGAAGCTCGCCCTCGAGGCTATGTCTCGCTCGATATATCCCACAGGAGAGAGAATTTGCCGGTGTTCCTTTTTAACGATATAGATGAGGCCCACGACCCGATTTACTATGAATATTCGACAACAACCATTTTCCCTCAGTATCTATTTAGCTCCGGTAGCAGTGGCAGTGGGTGTGACTGTATAGGCGGGTGTAACGACGATGATTGCTTCTGCGCTAGGAAAAACGGGGGCGAGATCGCTTATGATCTGAACGGGATTCTTGTTAGGGGAAAACCGTTGGTTTTCGAATGTGGGCCCCACTGCCGTTGCCCTCCGACTTGTCGAAACCGTGTGACTCAAAAGGGGATCAAGAATCGGTTCGAAGTGTTTAGGTCAAGGGAGACTGGCTGGGGGGTTAGGACGTTGGACTTGATCCAGGCTGGTTCTTTCATCTGCGAGTACACTGGAATTGTGCTCACCCGTGAGCAAGCGGAGCTGGTTACGATGAACGGCGATAATTTGGTTTACCCTAGTAGGTTTTCAGAGAACTGGAAAGAGTGGGGGGATCTGTCAAAGGTGTCGGCGGAATATTCTTGCCCTACTTATCCGTCGGTCCCGCCTTTGGATTTCGCCATGGATGTTTCGAGGATGAGGAATCTGGCTTGCTATATGAGCCATAGTTCGAACCCGAATGTTTTTGTGCAGCTTGTTTTGTACGATCATAACAATGTGTCTTTCCCTCACCTGATGCTGTTTGCTATGGAGACTATTCCTCCGCTGAGGGAGATCAGCGTTGATTATGGGGTGGCAGACGAGTTGACTGGGAAACTTGCGATTTGCAACTGATTCGGTTTCGTGGAATTCGGCCTGGGGTTTGGACTCGCTCGGTGGCTTTCTTGGGGGGCGTCCTCGCATAAGGTATTTTAAAACTGTTTTCTTTTTTTTCTTGGGATAAATTATGATACTTGTCGGTTTTCATTTTTCTGCGGGTGATGGATTATTGGTTGCCTTTTGTTATGACTCCAGTTTTTCTAGTTGGAATTGTTTGATTTGAGTTTTTATTGGCTGTTTTTGTTTTCTTGGAATGACTTGCTATGAGTGGTAGAGGTACAAATAGTAAGAGACAGGTGTTAGGTATTATCATAGAAACTTCTTTTGAGGTTTGGAGTTTCGGTATTACCCTTAGTTTCAGAAGTTACATCCACCCTCGTATCACTACCAATAATTAGAAAATTAACTCTATTAAAAAAAGAGGACTTTTTCTCCCTCTTCGTTGACAAATCATGTATTTGCTTCGAGGTGTCGACCGTTAACCAAGACCTTTCGAGTACTTTGTTGAATCAAAAGTATGTTTCTCGAAAATTTTATGGCTCGAGGGTTATCTTGGAAAAGAACTCTGATTACCTTAAGTGGGATGAATTCTTATGGTGCTCATTTAATTTAAAAATGAGGAATTAGGCGATGGAAACTTTAGGATATTGGAGGGGTGAGTTTGGAAAGGGTTTTTGCGATTCGGTATTCAGAAATTTCAAATCTTAATTCCGGAATCCCATTTAAATTTATCAAAAGCTGGTTCTTGGGGAACTCAAAATTCCCAAAGTACGGGGACTTACATATGCAAATTGTGTAATGTGTTTATCTAATTTCTTCATCATTGTTGAAAGCTCGGGATGGGTTTTCCCGATTGGGTAAGGAGCACTACCCGAATTCCGTCCAATTTTCTAACATCATAATACAAAAGGTGTTTTTTGCATATATAACATAATTCGGGTAGTAGTAAGGCACCTTACTACTACCGAATTATGTTGTCTTGTGAGTATCATGTGGTGATAATCATCAATACTCACAAGACAAAATTAGCTCCGATGGCATACAATTTGGGCATTTGGTACATATGTTGTGACAAAGGTAGTAATTTTAAAAGTTTCGGGCTTTGTTCTATATGGATAAAAGGGTTTATGCCGGTTAAAGATTTGTCTATGTTGCATCTATATATGTATATGTACATATGCATACATAACTTATTCAAAGCCGACTTAGGTTGAGTTTGGTTGTTCTTAATGGTTCATTTATTATTCACTACGCATGGATCTCTTAATGATTCATTTGTTGATTCATGAGGTGTTGGAACTTTCATGGTTTATACTATGATGTCCATTAATTAATATTAATCGGATTGGGTAATTCTACTCGAGGAGATTAATTTCAATATTACTTACTCAAAACCATGAAGTAAGTTTGAATGGAAATTGCTCTGAAGTAGATGGTTAGCGCGTGCCGTCGTCTACCCCTACCAGTGGGTCGAGATGAGTTTGGACTTGAACTTGGGTTTCCATTTAGTTAAATTATTTGGTCTAAACCAAAACCCGATAATTAATAATTAAGTTGGCCCAAACTAATCCAATTAATTATTCGAAACATACATGTTTTTCGGATTGAGAAATGCATTTGAATGGTTCTTTACCAATCTTTGTGTTTCTATGAACCAACACTCCTAGTCTATAAACACAAATAGAACCTTGCCAACTATGGATTGGTTTTATCGGAAGTTTATATATTACGTTCTTCTCTATCGAAGTTCCGTTCGTTGTTCAAGATCGCTGTGGATTTGATTTTGCGCAAAACCTTGGGAGACTATTGAGAAGAGTGTTGCACCTTCGGCAACCCAAAAAAATGTCTTCAGCGAATTGCTTTAGCATTACTATCTATTTCTTGCGTTTTATCTCAATTTCTTTCGACAAACAAGTAGGTGTTCTGTTCCACGCATGTTGTTATTTACTAACATTAGACACGAAGCACATTAACTCCATTTGGTTGCAACAAGAAGTGCCGGAGCAATGATTTCATCATTGGGTTAAGGGATATACTTTAAAAAGGAATGTGGTAATAGAAATTTATGACAACAACCATCGTTCCGAGTCATAATTCGTAACTTCCTTATTTGGTAAAATATCAACCAAATTCTTAAACATATGGATTCAAAAAAATGTCGTAGTAGAAATTTATGACAACGATTGGGTGAAGGTGAAAAAACGAGGGCTCACATATGTAAATTTTGTAATGTGTTTATCTAATTGTGTCTTTAATTCTTGCCGATATCTCGGGATGGAATTTCCTGATCGGGTAAGGAGCACTACCCGAATTCCGTCATGTTTTCTAACACCATAATACAAGGTCTTTTTCTTTGTATATATAATATAATCCGGGTAGTAGTAAGACACCTTAGTACTACTTGAGTTATGTTGTTTCGTGAGTTGAATTATGTTGTCTTGTGAGTATCATTTGGTGATAATCATCAATACTCACACGATAAAATTTGTTCTTATGGCATACGATTTGAGCTTTGCTCTCTATGAATAAAGGGTTTATGCGGTTGAAGATTTGTCTATGTTGCATCTATATATGTATATGTACATACATAAATTGTTAAACATCCACTTAGGTTGAGTTTGGTTGCTCTTAATGGTTCATTTATTATTCATTAAGCATGGACCTCTTAATGATTCATTTGTTGATTCGTGAGGTTTGGAACTTTCATGGTTTATACCATGATGTCCATTAATGAATAGCGAGTAATATTAATTGGATTTGGTAATTCTACACGAGGAGATTAATTTCATATATTACTTACTCTAAACCATGAAGTAAGTTTGAATTGCCCAAACTAATCTAATTAAGTATCCAAAACATACGTGTTTTTCGAATTTATAGATGCATCGTTTAATAATTCTCTCCCAATCTTTGTGTTTTTTCGTGAACCAACACTCCGAGTCTATAAACACAAATATCACGTTCCTCATTCTCTATCAAAGTTCGGTTCATTGTTCAAGTTCGCTGTGGATTTGATCTTTGTTCAAACTTCAAATATCCAATTGTTGTACCTTGGGAGACTACCGTGAAGAGTTTGTTGCATCCTTGGCATCCTGAAAATATTGTCCTAAGGGAATTGCTTAAGCAAAAACTCAATCAATTTCATGTGTTTTATTCCAATTTCTTTCGACAAACAAATGGGTGTTTCTATTTTACGCATGTTGTTATTTAACAACTTTAAGCATGAAGCACATTAAGTCCATTTGGTTGCAACATATGTAACGGCGGAGCAAAGATTACATCTTTGGGTTGGGGGATATACACTAAAAAAAATGTCATAATAGAAATTTATGACAACAACGATTTTTCCAACTCACAATTCATAACTTCCTTCTATGGTAAAAAAATCAACTAAGTTCTTAAACATATGCATAAAAAGAGAATGTTGTAATAGAAACTTTTGACAACAACGATTGCTCGAAGTTACAATTAGTAACATCCTTCTTTGACAAATATATCAACTAAATTCTTAAATATGTATGTTTTTTTAAAAGCACACAACATTTTTTCATGTCACAAAATGTATTTTTGATCAAATTCATACTTAATATTTCAACTATTTATCTCTCTATACAATATCAACGAATTTGAAAGAAATTTATCTTCAATTTTATTTTGAAGCTTGGTTTTACTTTATTTGTGGATGAAATGCTCGCTCAACTATCGCCAGTGAAGGAGCCAAGATTTTATATGAGAGTGAGCTATAAATATGCGGAGGTTCAAGAACAACGCCCTCGATATTCTTTTTAAGGATTTGTTGGCGAAACATAGCATATAGTAAGTAATATCTATAACATTTACTTGAAATAACACAAATTAAACCTTTTAATGTTTTATTTTAAAAAATATAATCATGAAAAGTAGTTATAAATTACTTGCAATTGACCATGTAAACATTTTTGGCTTTTGAATTTTCATTTTGTGATTTTTTTCCGTGATTGGGTGGGGTAAATGAATAATTGAGTGAGCTAAATAAACAAAATTGGTATTTTAGTGTAAGAAATTGGATCAAGAGTGGGTTGGAGTCCACCCTAATACAAGGGTGTCTCATCCACATCCACTTGTTGTCGCAGTAGATATTGGAAGAGTAAGTACATGATTGATCAATACAAGAATATGTTTATAAATCTCTGTCTTTCTAGATCTCACCACTATTGACATAGATTAGATATTGTGCAACGATTTGTAGTAATCTTTATGTTGAAAGTAACTCAATCTCAAAATGGTGCAATTCCATTCTAGTTGGCATTTACTCATGCATCATAAAGTCATCGTAGTAAAATATTTATGTCATCTTACCTATTTCATACTTTAATTTTTTTAATATATAACTAAGTTGTTAAAAATATAGGTGCACATTGGAAAGACAATAAATTATAAACATCTATATAGTAAAAGTAAATTATGGGGTGCCGTGGCCCCCTGTCTTATTTTGGCTCCGCCATTGGACACATGAATGAGTCCAAAAATTGATTACTCATTGAACACAAAAAAGTGTGCTTAATGGGTTAATTGACATGTTCAATAAACTCAAACTTCCTACACCTATGTCCCGTTATCCACGCGTTCTTCTTAATACGACGATTTGTACAATCATTAAACTTTTGGTATATGATGGAACGCGAGGGAAAATTGAATATACAAAGAAAATGAAGCACATCGAAACAAGTAAAATCCTTAATCAGCTCTCAAATCAAGAAATTCTTTCTTGGAACTTATAAGTTGTTAACAACACTCGCACTTGAAATTGAGCTTTAGAGTCTAAAGGCGTTGCATTTAGGAAAAGATATGTGAAAAAATCATTGCATACTTTATTGTGTCAATCTAACTAAATTTAATGGATTTTCCTTTTGAAGGAAAATAGGACGTAGAGGTAAGCTTGTGACCTGTATGAAGTGTATTTCTTTCATTATTTCTATATTTACTTGATTTCATGCATTTGTCTCTTTTATTCATAAGGAAACTGAACGAATTTAGAAAAAGTAGCTAGAAGTCGTACTTTGATTTACCAAGTTTTGTGAAAAAATGTCAAAACCAAAACATTATTTGAACGAGTTGAGTTGCCGAGTGTTTCTTTAAGCTGTATTATTTTCGTGTGCGACTTCCTTATAAATGAACATGTGTTATTAAAGTTGCTTATTTAGTTGACCAGGTAAGTCAACTTAGCTGTGAAAAATCTTGTTTGCGGTTACTATTAATAGTTGCATTTTTATTTGTTGTTTTCTGAATAAACCAGTATATTCGCTGATATTTGCTTAAGTGAAACTTTTAATACTTGTCATGCGTTAGCTGATTGTAGCTTCGGTTTTCTTTGTGCAGAGATATGAAATTGCAGTCTATGGATACAACGATGCAGCTATCTACTCGGTTTCAGATGAATGTTTGTCTCTTTATTGCGACATATGATTTCATCTGTTATCGTGGCTTGCAATTTTCTACAGATAACAAAGGAAGTAATATTATGGAGCTGAATGGGATTTTAATTCTTGACTAAACGTGCGAAATAGCTTTGACGATTGATTCCTGCTGTTGATGGGAGAAAGGTTCAAGTAGAGATATATATTCCACGCAAATTACTCTCTTGTACCATTAGCCTTTGTACACGAAAACTCCGATTAGAAAGGTAAACCATTCTTGATTTTTGCAGTTGTGTAATTGTTTCTTGTTGTTGTAGTTGTTATTATGTATGTATCTCTTGTTGTGTATTTAACCGATGTTTCAGAATCAGAATATTTATCAAATGGGGGAAAAATATCAAATTATGGGCGAATTGGGACCAATGATAAATAATATCCTACGATTTGTACGAGCATCTTTTGTTTGTATTTTATTTTTCATGTTTTATACTTGGTGAAATTCATTTGGTTGGATTTTAGTACACACGTACAGATTCATAGATATTTTACACACATCCACATGTATGTGTTTTTTTCTGTGTAAAATTCTGATGCCTAAAGACCAACTACACATGAATGTTGTAACTGAATACTATTACTTGAATACTCGTATCATTTTCTTGTTATATGTTTGCATTTGCTCAAGCGTGGTATCTCTGAGTTGTATTTTACCTACTTTTTTCGTAGAAGAGTTCTCTCATCTTTTGCAGCTTGTTACTTGTAAAATTTGACTTGAATATGTTCGATATTGTGTCGTTGTTTCATGTAGCCGTGAAATAGGAAGAACAATTTTTATTTTTTTTCAGTTTGCTAGTGATAGTTTTCAGGTTAGTGTAGTTCCTTCCATAAGAGAAATGAATGCCTCTACAGAAGAAAAGGTGTGATTTTATCTCACATCGGTTACCAGTTTAATGAATCTTCCACTTATTTGATGGGATGGGCGGCTGCCTAAGAGATTATTTATGGTTATAACTTATCAACGGCTATAACTCTTTTGGTATGAATAGTTTATCGGTTTGTGCATGGATGTTCTTATTTGAACATCTTGTTTGGGCTACCGGATTTATGCTCTTAATATCCTGGCGTGGATATTGGCAGGAATTAATTGAAACTTTAGCATGGGCTCATGAACGCACGGCCTTTAGCCAATTTGATTCGATGGAGCCTTTCCATTGTGCAAGCAAGATTGGTTGGATTAGCCCATTTTTCTGTAGGTTATATATATATATATATATATATATATATATATATATATATATATATATATATATATATATATATATATATATATATATATATATATATATATATATATACACACATATATATTCACTTATGCAGCTTTCTTGATTGCCTCTACATCTCGGAAATTCGGCGGACTTGCCTGGGATCGAAAAGAGCGCTAGAACTAACCGAATGACAGGGAAGAAAGCAGATAGCAGGTACTTTTCTTTACTCAAGGCTTCGACTTAGGGCTTTTGATTGGGTTTATATATTTCCGAGAGGAAAGATGTTGAAAGAAAGAAGAATTGAATACATTGCATTTTGGCTTTAGTTGATTCGATTGCTTGGAAGAAGCATTAATTAACTTAAGCTTAAGGTCTATAGATAGGATTCCCTTACTTTCAGATAGAATTTCTATTTTATTAATAATTTTGCTTTGCATCAGATGCCGAAGCCCTTTCTCATTTCAGCCATTGGTGATTGCCCATCTAAATCAATAAGAATGAGGCATGACTTCTTTTCCAGTAGCTATGCCTGAACTGAACCTCGTACAAAACTTTCTTTTCGGTCAAAGTCGATAAGGATCAAACTCCATTAGCTAGGGTGGGATTGTTTTCTGTTCTCAACTCGGGAAGGAAATAAGCACTTATTCGCTATTAGGTTTAGCTTTCGAGAAAGGCAAGGCAAGGTTTAGCTCACACCTTTCTCGGCCTTTTGGCTAAGATCAAGTGTAGCATCTGTTCTTATCAGTTTAATATCTGATACGTGGACCATTGGCTCACACGATTATTAAATTCGTTTTTTCATGGGGAAAAGCCCGTTTAGGTAGCTTGCTATCTAGGTTTTCATGCATTTGCCACGTGTTGCACTATTGCATGGGCTTGCCGCACTCCACCAATTCTAGTCATAAATTTCGCGCTTTATATTTTAAATTTAATCTAGGTTGATTCTATTAAAATGAATGCTGTCTATTAGGATTTCTTAATTTGAATGATTTGTTTTTTTTGGTAAGTATGTTATGGTGAAAGTATCACTATATTAGATCTGTTACAAAGTTACATTTATATCTCCGTTGCCATGGGAATGAAACGATAGTAAGGTTGTGAAAGTTTGATAATTAATGGTGAAAATAGCGGAGGAATTAAAGACCCGTAAGACATAATTTCATTTGAAATAAGGACTAATTTCCGTGTTTTAGTGTTTATTTGCCTACATTTTCGTTTGAACTAAACTCACTCGCTTCATAAATGGTCAATCCAATTCATGAATAATCATCCCTTCTTCAGGAATTGTCGACCAATATAGACGACTGATATATGTCGCGGTATAAAGAGTAAGAGGGTGGGGAGATTAAAAGAGGGCAAACTGAGAAAATCTAGTATGAAGTGGTTTATCTTAATTCTTAAAGAAAGTCCATATTTATGAATTTTAATTGGGAATATGAAGTGATTTTAGTGTTTATAGAACAAAACAAAGTTCAAGCAAGAGATGACCTATCCTTTTAATATCAGCACATAACCCTCTCGTGGTTGATGGGGTATCTTTCGTTAGTTTTTCCGTCAAACTTTACCGCCAATGTCAAACGTCAAAGTATTTTTTTTTTTTTGCAGATGACCCCCTTGTACTTTCATTTTTCCTTTCATTTTTGCAGATAACCCCCTTGAAATTTAACACATGTGGTTAAGTTTGACAGAAAACTAATCGGGACCTACCTCATAAACCACAAGGGAGTATGTGCTGATATTACGAAACCCATGTCTTCTGCATGAACGCGTTGCACCTGAGTTTTCCTTTGTGGCTGTTGGAGCTAGCTCATAAAAAGACAGACAACTGCAGTTCTCAACCTTTTCATTGTATTCAGAAAACCCTCGATTTTGAATGCGATAATATTCGATTTTTCCTTTCATTTCCCATCGGTTTATCCTTATATTAAGAATTATTATTGGATTCATAACACTATATACACATATTTAAAAAAAAATTGTTTTTATAAGAAAATATTTCAATTTTATGACTCAACTCATGCAATAAACACATCAAACTTGAATTACAACAATTTGTTAAGAAATGAATTATATAGTCCAACCATAAATCGTGTTTGGGCCTTAGAGCAACTCCAACGGGGTTATTAAATGGGTTATCAAACACATTAACCTCCATTTGACTCCCCAAATTTAAAAACTCTCTCCTCCAATGGGGTTACTAAAATAGAGTTCTATTTTGATAACTCATCCATCGGGAAGTAAATACATCCCAAATAAATAATTATCAAATATTCTCCTAAAAAACAGGAGCACGTGAGAAAAGAAAAACCTCAACAAAATTGAGTTTTTTTTTTTTTTTTTTTTTTTACGTAAAAATCTCAACATAATAAAATTAAATTATCTACCCTATTCAACAAATTTCCTCTATGATAAAAAAATCTCAAAAAAATCTCAATACAATTTTTTTTTCTCTATAGCTTCAATAAAGTTCCAAGGAAAAAAAGAATCTCATATATATATATATAATTTTTTTTTTATTTTCAAAAGGTAAAAACGTGATTAATATTGATTTTGAAGATAGTTTACCAGAAAAATCGGTTTTGTATGATTATTTAAAATGGATTAAAAAATAAATAATATATAAATAATCATAAATTGTTTGATAATTGTTTTTGATACCTGTGGTTGGAGTTCACTAATTGTATAGAAATATCAAAGTATAATCCTGGTTATCAAATGAGTATTAGATAACCCCATTTGATAACAATGGGCTGGAGTTGCTCTTAAAGCCGCTAATAGAAGTTTCCGACGTTGGGTTCAAATTACTAATTTATTACGGGAAAATTATAGTTTTCATCGTCAAGTTTGCACCGATTTCACATTTGGTTCCTAACGTTTCAAATATTCAACATTTTAAGTCCTTTCGGTGAATTTTTCGTTAGTACTAACAGAATCAAGTGTGTTCTTATCACTGTATTAACTGAAAAATTAACGGTAAATTGACGACAATAATCAAAAGTGTTAAATTTTTGAAATATGAAAGATCAAATGCGTTTTTTATAATCATTAGGACCAAATGTGTAAGCCGTGCAAATTTGAGGGATGGAAACAATACAAAAGGTACAAGTATACATTAGCAAACTTCTCGTCGTTTTTGTTCTTCAAAATCTCCCAAAAACCTAGGTAAGCAAAAAACACGATTCTGATTTTACTGAACGAATTAACAAGTACTGTGATTTTATGCACAGTTTCTGGTTTGATTCTTCGCTAATATTTCTGATTTTTTTTTTTAAATCCGAATTTTGTAATACTTTAATGGGCGGGCGTTTGTTATCATTCTATCCAAAAAAAAAAATTAGGGCAATGTTTGGTCATGTTTTCATCTTAATTTAATTCTTTACTCGAACCGAATTCGTGTTTTTAAGGTTTTCGAAAAAAAAAAGAAATTCTCAAACTTTTAAAGTTTGTCTCTCATTCAGACATGATGCCATTGCTACGTAACAAGATTTGACTGCGACAGTTTAACTGAAAAACAAACAAACATCACTTTAGTTTTCAAATTCTTCTTAAAGTGCGATAAATAAAGTGATATCGCCAATGTTTGGATACGTTTTGGGGAGTTATTTTCATTTTATTATGGGGAAACATGTTTTGTAGAAGAAGAAATTGGAAAACAAAGTCATGTTTGTTTGTTTCTTAGTGAATATAATTTTTACTGTAGCCGTCAAATCTTTTTACTGTAGCAGTCGATTTCTCTGCTGGAGAGAAAAACTTTAGAAGTTGTTTTGAGAATTTTTTTTTGGAAACCCTAACAAACACGAATTCGTTTCGGAAAAAAAAATTAAAATGAGATGAAAACGTAACCAAACATTGCGAAGGAGTTCCATTAGGTTTTTGATGGTGGATTTCAGAGAAAAAAATAGATGATCCTTTAACTTTCTGCGAATATGAGTATCTTTTAAAAATTTAGGTTAAAAAAATGTTTCAATTTTTCGTTTCTTGTTTTTCCGTGAGCAGATTTATCGAATAACTGATCGCTGCGATGAATTCGGCAGTGGACAGCTTTAATCAATGTCTTGATGAAATATATCTTAAATTAAACCAGGTACAACTTATGGGAAAGCTTATACACTAATTTAATTATCTTTTTCTTTTTTCCTTATTTTATTTTATTTTCTTGTATGTTAATTTATTTTCGGTAGCAGATATGTTGTCCGTTTTTTACGCGTATCATGGATTGTTGTAGCCTAGTACTCTCTATGTAACATGTCCCAATCTCAATGTACCTTTTTTTTGTAATGGTATTGAATCTTAAACGAGAGGTGAAGAGTTTGAAAGATTTCGGTATTTTTACTAGTTTCCGGTTAATCGTGTGATGCTTACACCATCCTTTTAAGTGAAAGGTTCACTTGGGGGTAAAATAGTAAATATGAATTTGTTTTAGTGGATATCTTCTTGCCAAGGGAGATATCAATGAGTTGTGTTGTGTAATCCATATGAATTTTTATTACGATAAGCCGTATTTAATTATGTTCTAGACTTTAACTCGATACGCAAAAAAAAGAAAAGGGAATAAATTATTTGTTGGTACATCGTTTCTTGACAGCAAGAAGCAGCTCGTGTTACGAGGATGCAAGAAATTATGCCTCCATTAGGAAATATATTGCGTCAGGTAAATATAATCACTTATGCAATGGATTCGTATTAAACAATACTATGTAGTTAATTTTTTTCTCGATTTTTTTCACTCTGTCAGATAACTCAACACGAGTGGGCCGAACCGTTTATGAAGCCTGTTGACGTGATAGGTCTTGGCTTGCACGACTACTATCAAGTAAAGCCTCGATTTAGTTATTTATATATGTATTTCCTTCCGCCAAGGACTTTTCGGTCTTTTTACATCCTCCCATTTTTTGATAGTGTCTATTCTACGTGCTATTGTTAGGTTATTGAAAAACCGATGGATTTCAGTACAATGAAAACCAAAATGGAGGCCAGAGATGGAACTGGTTATAAAAACATTCTAGAATTTTGCGCAGATGTGAGGCTGATATTTAATAACACAATTAAATATAACGACGAGAGGGATGATGTACATAAAATGGCCAATTTCTTGTTGAATAAGTTCGAGGAGAAATGGTCGCAAATTTCGCCAAAAGTTGATGAAGAGGTAATTTTGGATTTTTTTTTGGATTAAATTTTGCTGATTTTATTTCGGAACGAGTTCGTGACTAATAGATTTGTGTATTTATTAAAGGAAAAAAGGCGTAGAGACGAAGAATTCGAGATGCAATATCATATTATACAGCTTGCTCAGGAGGCTGCTCATGTCAAAATGGCTCGAGATTTAACTTTTTAGGTAATTTCATAAAAAAAAAACTCTTTTATCTACGTTGAATATATATATGTTTTTTTTGGGTCAAACGCAGGAGATAATATCATTATCACTGCCGAAAGTTTGATATAATAAAGTTTAGTACCAATGCTACCGAAATCTTCGGGATGCCAAAGTTGGGTTTACCAAAAATTCGATACGGTACGATAATAGTTAGTACCAACTTATGTTGGTCTACGAAATTGGATAAAAATCGGATATTACTTTTTCAATGGAAGCAATTTTATGCATACATGTATTTTAAATGTCAAAACTACTATTTAAAAGAGTTGGTAGGGTAGCTAGGACAATTGGTTGGTAGGGTATTTCGGTAAATAAATCCACCCCTAATTGTGAACATTGTTTATTTTAGGGCTTATTGCCACCCCGAGGTATGGCCAAATTACGAAAAAACACCTATTGTTTGGGTACTTACAACCACCCCCTTTGCATAAAATTTATGTAAATCGGTTATTTTCCGAACCAAATTGTATATTCTGTTCGGTAAACGGCATGAAATGTTGGCGTACCGAAATTTCGGAAATTTGTCTCTAGAGTGGTATTTTCGTAAGATAATACATAGTTGATGGGATGGCTGTAATAATCCAAACAAGAGGTCGGTTTTCGTAGTTTGACCATAACTCAGGAAGGTGGCCGTAATTTGCCCTTATTTTTAATAATTGCATGTGTGGTTTTATCCCACATCGGTTAAACATACAAAAGTTAGGTGCGGTACAAAAAAGAATGCCCGATCTAGCATTTCATTGAATTTCAAGCGGGTCTTTTTATAGTATATGATCCGAAGAATATCTCATAGTAACCTGGACTAATAGAGTTTTACGTGTCTGAAATCGATACAAGAATGCAAAGCAACCAGGGCATCCTTAACAAATACTAGTTTTTATCGAGCTTTTAGCACCAACCACTCATGTGTAATATTTAATCACCAAAACAAATCGTCATGTTAAAAAAATTAGCAATAACCCCCATACGTTGTGTTTTGCAAGGCACGCCAGAGTGCCCCTTACATCAAATTTATCTGTTGACTTACGTGAAATTATAAAACTATCCTTATAAATTTTAAACAATGTTTCAATTTTAAATTTAAAAAAGAAAAGGTGATGAAAAATCACCAAAACATGGGTGCGTAAAAGCTCTAAACCGAACTACTATGTTCTCCAGAAGGAGAGCGTCGGCTCTACTATGTTCAGTGTATTTCTGAAAAATTGCAAATCAGTCCATGTTTTAAGGAAGAAGAAGGTCTTTCTGAAAATGAGAGAGAGTGAATTGGAAGTGCTGAAAATTCCGTTTTGGGGCTTATTTATGAATTTTCTAATTTAAAGGGTATTCCAGTCTTTTGAAGTGAAAAAATACACCCCTTTGTCGCATTTGTGGCGATTGTATCGCACGACCAACTCACACGGACCTTTTTAGCTTTGACTAATTTTTATAGGGGGGTCTCGAATCCAATGTTCGAATTCATGACCAAATGGTCATAGGTGCAAGGTGCTTACCAACTTGCTACCTTGTCTTAATAGCGCAATTCGAAAGGAAGCTTAATGAAATGACAAGACTAATACTAACACAATAGGTGATAGAAATAAACAAATACAAAGCCACCAAGCTGATGAAATTCTAGAAGAAAGTTGACTAGTCAACATGGGAATGCCTAATGCTTCTATTAGGGCATGCATTCAACAATCTATAGTAGTTTCATTATTAAATAATTTAGTACACAAACAACTTCACATGAATAAATAATGATTTATAAGGGTCAACAAATATGTGCTAGCTAGCACATGTCAATATTCAATAATTCATGATATTTGGTAACACTATAAATACCATCCTTTGTGCTTCTAATATCTCACACCATCAATTAATCTTTCTCTGATTTCAATTTTCCTAGTTTATTTACTTTGTAATTATTTTCGAATATTTGACAATATGGGTGCCATCACTTACGATATGGAGATTCCTTCTTCGATCCCGGCTTCGAAGATGTTTAAGGCCATCATTCTTGATGCAGACACGCTCATTCCGAAGATAATGCCACATGCTATCAAAAATGTCGAAATATTGGAGGGAGATGGTACTTGTGCAGGTACGGTAAAGATCATCCATTTCGGAGAAGGCAGCAAATTTAAGAGCGTCAAGCACCGTGTTGATGCTCTCGATGCGGAGAATATGACGCACAGCTACAGCATTATTGAAGGAGATGCTTTAATGGGAGTCGTCGAATCGATCACTTATCATATTAAGATTGTTCCGACTGAAGACGGAGGCTGCATCTGCCAGAACCGAAGCATTTACAATGTGAAGGGAGATGGTCATGAGATTACCGAAGACAAAATAAAGGAAGGCAAAGAGAAAGCAATGGCTATGTTCAAGGCTATCGAGGCTCACCTTCATGCCAACCCCGATTACTAAACTTTTACGGGATTAAACGCCCTCTTTCGATAATCAATAATATTGCTTGTGTGAGTTTTTTTCCGTTTTTTACTTCTGAACCTATGCATTTGTAAGTTGTGGACTCAATAAGCTGTGTTTTTGTCATGGCATTTATTTTCACCAATGATTTTTTTTTTTTTTTAATTCGAATAAACCGAGAAACATATATACCTCGGAATGCATCATCGGAAACATCAATATACCCCTTCAATATATTCATCGGATAAAGAAACACTCAATTTCGTATTCCGAGATTCCATCTCCAGATAAATCAAGTCCAACGCACACGAGATACTTTTAAACTCGGGGTGCGTTTTATCCCCAGCTAAAAACACTTTCCCACCACCAACATTCGACTCAATCCAACTACAGCCAGGCTGTTTCTTCACGCCCTTCTCTTTCATACGAACCCACATACTATACGCGTTCTCTCTCCTCCCATGCGCCAAATATATTTCCGCAAGAATCAAATACACCCCCGAATTAAACGGCTCCAGCTCCAAAATCTTCTCTCCGGCAATTTCAGCACCCGGTAAATTCTTGTGCACTCTACATGCTCCAAGCAGGGCTCCCCAAACACTAGCTTCGATTTCCACTCCATCGACACTCATTCGATTCATAACACTCATCGCTTCGTCAATAAGTCCGAATTTTCCCAATAAATCAACCATGCACGTATAATGCTCGTTTGTCAACCGAATGGAATATTCCTTCCGCATAACATCGAAGAAATGTTTTCCATGTGCCACGAGTCCTCCGTGGCTACACGCAGAAAGGACTCCAACGAAAGTTATTTGATTAGGCTTCACACTCGATAATCTCATCTTTTCAAACATCTCTATAGCTTTTTCACCGTGCCCATGGTGGGCCAATCCGCATATTATCGAGTTCCAAGAAATGATGTCATGGCGGGCCATGATATTGAACTCGAGCAACGCAGAGTCCATATTACCACACCGAAAATACATGGTAATCAACGCATTGCCGAATGCAGTAAAGCCATCGATTCCCACCTTGATAGCTTCTGCGTGGATTTGCTTTCCAAGGTTTAGTGACGGCAGATTCGAACATATAGTGAGAAAGCTCGTAAATGTAGCTTCATCAAGGGCAAGACCGTCTTTTTTCATTTCGATAGCCAACTTTACACCATCCTCTGCGAGGTCATTTTCCCCGAGTCCGAATATGGCAGCGTTCCACACGGTTGTATCACGAGTCGCCATTAGTTCAAAAACTTGCATCGCGTTTTTGACGTCTTCCATATTGAAGTACCCAATCATGATATTCGTCCACGACACAACACAACCAAACGGGCTTTTCTCTAAAATTGCATGAGCTTCTCTAACCAAACCGTTCTTGACAAACCCCAAAATAATCGAATTCCACGACTTTTGGAGTTTGCAAGGTGCCTCGTTGAAAAGCCTCAAGGCATCGATAATCCTTTCGGTACTCACAAACACATCTATCATTAAACTCCACGAGTTTGAATCCTTTTCGGGCATCTTGTGAAACAAGCCTTCTGCAATTTCAACGAAGTTATTTTGAATATAACCGCCAATAATCGTGTTCCAAGCTTGAATATCCTTCACCGGCATATCATCAAATATTTCCCTGGATTCAACAATCCTCCCGGCATCGAGAAACGCCTTCATCATAATAGTCCAGGTGGCAACATCCCGTGTAACCATTTCTCGGAACAACTCCTCAGCCTTATCGAACTCGCGAACCTTCACTAAACCCGCAATAACCAAATTCCAAGAAACTACGTCTTTCAACGGCATCGTGTCAAACACTCTCACTGCATCACCCACCAAATCATTATCAACATACCCTGAAATTAACGAATTCCACGTCACTACATCTCTGCACTCCATTTTCTCAAATACATCTTCGGCCCCTTCAACATCTCCGTGCTGCATTAACCCGGATATCATCGTATTATACGAGAACGCGTCACGTGACGGCATTTGATTATACAGACGTACGGCCTTCTCATAGAACCCGTTCTGAAAATATCCTCTAATCATGGCGTTGTACGTGACTGTGCTTCTGTGGGGCATTTCGCCGAACAGGTTCTGTGCTTCATCAACAAGGCCATTTTTCATCAGATTTGAGAGCTTCGAGTTGAATGGTTTCAAGTCGAGTAGCGTTGCGAAAGTATGATGCTTGAAATTGAGTTTTGGAGAGAGAAGTTGGGTGAGTTGTAGACTTCGTCTGAGAAAAAACGACATGCTCCATCACTAGTTCTGGCGGTGGCAGCAAATGATTTCTTTGAGTGAATTGACCGTACAAATTAGTTTAAGGTGTTAAATACCGTTTACACCCCCTAAGTATACCATCTGTAACACGTACCCCTTAAAATATCATTTGTAACAATTACATCCTAAAACTAAAAGAATAATTATAATATACAAGTAAAAATATATGTTGAAAATGCAATATTTGAAATTTTAAAAATATTATATTGCGATGGGTACATATTTAATAAACAACATCTAATTATCGTTGGACCAATTAATCGAATATATTCATTTCGATATATTTTAAGAAATCAATACTAACTAATAGTAATCTTACGTATTTAAATTTATTTTAGTTCGTTAATTTCTTAAAATATATTTTCATTCATTATTTATACAATATATATTACTTTTTAATTATTTTCTAATAATTTAATTTTAGTTACTTTTTAATTATATGATCCAATAATTATTGGGGAAATTTGATAGACACCCTTTATTTGAGACTTACATAGGTATAGATCCTAGTTGGTAGATGAATATAGGCATAAGTCATTTGACTCACAAAATAATATAAATAAAATAAAATAATTAGTGTATAGGCATAATCACCCTCAATTAATAAGAAAACAAATTTCATATATCTTGTCTCTCTAATCTCACGTTTCTCTCACCCTATATTTAACATTTCATCTTTTTCTCTCCCTCTGTGTCCCACGCCTTTCTCCCTCTCTCGAGCTTCTCTGTTTTTTTTTTTTTCTTTTTCTTTACTTTTTTGATAAAGAAATATTATTGAGAAGGAAAAAAATAGGGATCTTTTTAGATTATGAGATGATTTTTTGGTGGAAGAATTAAAGACGACAAAAAAAAAATTCAGAAATCCAAAATCATAGCCAAAAGTCACATTGTGTCTCCCGTATGTAGAACCTTCCCATCGTTTTTGTTGTTAGCAATTTCCGTTTGCAGGTTGGTTTAACTTCGTTTGCTGTTTGAAGAATTGCCTTTGATGTTGAGATTAGATTCCTCTAGTTTACAATTTGCAAGGTATGTCTTAAGTTACATTTTATAAACATTTTGCTTAATGTTTTTGTTGTTAGCAAATTGTTCCATACACAATTTTTTGGTATGTTTTTAATGATGCTGATTTTTTTTTTCAGTTTGTTGTTTCTCAATAATGCAAGTTTTGCTTTATTTTTTCTTCAGTTTGCTATTTGCATTCGGCGAAGTCATAGGTAATTTTTTGTTTGTAATTCAGTAATACAAATTATGGATTTTTTTTTTCAATTTGCTGTTTGCGTTTGGCGAAATCATAAGTATTTTGTTGTTTGCAATTCAATAATATAAAATCTAATTTTCAGTTTGCTATTTGCAGTTCGCGGAGTCATAGGCGTCGCAGTTCCCGGATCATAGACAGTGGTTGCGGTGGCGTTTTTAGAGTATGAGTTTGTAAAATAAATTGCATATTTTTGTTATGAATTAATTTATTCGTTTTAGTTAATATTTGGAAGACTGATGTTTGCGAATTTGTTTTGATAGAGAGATTTTTTGGGATTTGATTTGATTTGATTTAATTAAAGGTATTTTTGCCATAATAAATATTACTAATTTATTAAAACATTAAATTTTAACTTAGATTAAATTTCAAAATATAAAATAATTGACGTTGACGGGATAAGTGTTACAAATTTACAATGATACTTTAATGGGCTAAGTGTGCATAAACTATAATTCAGGGTGCAAAGCGTATTTAATGGGAGACCCGGATCCGGCCCAATCGTGTCAAAGGGCTGTCGGGTCATGGGCTCAGCCCATTCGGGTCCATGTTCTCCTGTCCACACAATTATTACCCCACTGTAGAATACACCACCGTTGAATTGCACTTCTTTTTTAAACGGTTAATTCCACTTCGCACCCTTAACATATACATCTTGTCACTTTGCACCCTCCAAAACAATTAATAGCATTTTATACCCTCAAAACACAATAAATCATTCACAATAGACCATGAATTGAATATTTAAAACTTAGGGAGGGTAATTTCAATTTTTACTGCTATTTATTCCCAGAGTGTAAAATAATAAATTAAATTATTATTTTCTTCAATCCCCAACATAAATTCGAGCGTATATTATGCAAAAGAACAAATAAAAAAATCACAACGAATTATTCAAAAAAACTGCAATTTCTTAAAAAAAAAAAAAAAGACATTTGTCACTGAATCGTTAGATTGATGGATTTACTGTTATTAGTTGAAAATATTTGGTAGAAAATTTTCTAATAAAATAATGATTTTCAAATAACTCGATAACAATCTAGCTGAAGGATTCTTTTAACTTTTTTTTTTTTTGTAAAATATTTTTTGTACATTTTTTTAAATATATACCTATGGGATTTATTTTTGCAGTTAACTTGTTTCAAAAAATATAAAAAAAAATTGACATTTGACATCCTAAAAAAATGGCACTAAAAATATAAAATTATTTTCTTTGACTTTAAAATTCATTCGCGGTGCATTATGCATGATTTATTGTGTTTCGATGGTGCAAAGTGTTATTAATTATTTTTTAGGGTGCAAAGTGCCAAAAAACTATATTTTTAGGGTGCAAAATGAAATTAAGCTCTTTTAACCATAAATAGTGAAAATTAAAACCTTATCCCACAAATTTTCACTCTCCATTCTCATTGGATATTATCTCCCCACGTCAACATTCTTGAAATCTCTCTAAGCTAACAAGCAAGAGAGAGAGAGAGAGAGAGAGAGAGAGAGAGAGAGAGGAGAGAGAGAAAGAAATCACAGTCCGATTCAGCCCAAAAATGGCAGCCACCGCCGCGGCCGCCGCCGTAGCCTCTTCTTTCTCCACATCCATGCAGAGTTTGAAGTACACAACCACCAAAATCTGGCCTAATAATAATAATAATAATAATAATAATGATAATAATAATAATTTCTTAAAGATTTCATGTGGGCGAATTAATCCAATTAGTAGCAGTGGTGTGTGTGTCAAGTGGAGGGTTTTGCGTATAGCGGCCGCAGTGGCTCAGGAAGAGGCGGCGGCTCTGACTGCTCCGGCGGAGGAGGAATCCGAGGCGGCGGAGGTGGGTGATTCTGAGAGCGCCGCCGCCGCCGCAAACACGAAGCTTTACTTTGGGAATTTGCCGTATCTGTGTGACAGTGCGCAGCTTGCTGGTATAGTTCAAGAATATGCTAGCCCAGAGCTAGTTGAGGTTAGTGCTGTCAAATTAGATTTCCGATAGGCCTCGTTTGGTTGGGTAGATTAGCCATGATTAATTAAATAAATCAACTTTATTTAATGTCTGTTATTTCAATAACTTGATGGGTCGACCCGTAAATATTACGTTATCATGCCTTATCCTACCTTTTAGGTATATTTTTTTTCTAAGGTCAAATAATATAATTGTGTTTCATTAGATTATTTAATTTTATACCGGCTAATCTTATCTTGGCAACCAAACGAGACCCTTGATACATTAATTGTTCATTTTCCAATTAGGCATGAGTTATTTGAAATATAATTGCACTTTGTTTTTTGATGTCTGGTATCCCAATAACTTATTGGATCGACCCACAAATATTACGTTATAATGCCTTATCTTACCTTTTAGGCATGTTTTTTTTATTGGATGGTCGAAAGTCAAATAATATAATCGTGTTTTATTAGATTATTAAATTTTATACTGGTTAATCTTATCTTGACAACCAAACGAGACATTTAATGTATTAATCGTTCATTTTCCAATTTAGGCATGCGTTATTTGAAATATTAATTCCTAGAAACAAAAGAAATAATTAATGGAAAGAGAATAAATGGGGGGATATATAATAATCTAGCTACATTGTGTATATTTTTTTCCTTCTAAGATTCGTGATTTTAAATTAGTTTTTTTAATACGTGTGTTGAAACCTTAAACGACATTTAATTTGAAACAGAGGGAGTTCAATTGTATTTGTTCATTAATAAGTAGCCAAAAAAACGCATCCTCGTATATCAATAGATGCTTAAAGTTGTTTACGGCACTTAATTTGAAACGGAGGGATTTCAGTTGTATTTGTTAAACGACACTTAATAATTTGAAACGGAGGGATTTCAGTTGTATTTGTTAAACGACACTTAATTTGAAACGGATGGAGTTTAGTTGTATTTGTTTTCATTAATAAGTAGCCAAAAAACGCGTCCTCGTATATCATTAGATACTGAAAGTTGTTTACGAGTAGAGATCATTTCATACACATTGATTATTATTATAATGGTAAATATATTAATTCTATTGGGAGTTGTGCATGATTAATCGAGGATTTCGATTATTCGGGCCAAATTGACATCTATACAAGCATATCCGAAATTTATCTGTCTGATAACCTCGTAATCATTTGAACTCGTTCGATCAAGTAAAAAGATGTTTTGTTGGACGGTTTAAATCTATCCATGTGATAAGTAATAACCACTCAAAGTTCAAAGTTCCGTACAAAGCATCTTCACTTCGAATTTAATGATTAAAGGATCGGGATTTATATTCTTATTTAGAAAGGCCTTAATCGATTCAATTATGGAAGTAACAAAAGATGTTGTTGTTCGACGGTTTGAATTCAGTTATACGTACTTATTATATACATTCATGAAAGCTAACATCCGTACATTCTGTTTCTTGATACTAAACCGAACCAAAATCCACTACACGTGTTCTTTCTTCTTTTTTTTCTCTAATAGTCCTCTTATATTATTCAATAATTGTAATCGCAATTTCTAGATTATCGTAATCTCTTGGATTTACTATAAGTTTGCCGGGTTTTTTTTTTAATTTCAATTTCGATTTACTAGACCTGTAAATTCAGTTTTGTTCGTTCGATTAAGTAGAGCTTAGAACTAATTAATGTGTATTCGAAACATGTAGGTTCTTTACGACAGAAACACCGGAAAAAGCAGAGGATTCGCATTTGTGACCATGAGTACCATCGAAGAATGCAATACCGTCATCCAGAATCTCGACGGAAGGGTAATAAATAATTCACTCCTTGGACGAAAAAACAACAAAAACAACTTTTTGTTCCTTTTTTTTTTTTTTTTTTAATAATATTGAAAGTTGTTGTTTGGTGCAGGAATACGGGGGTAGAACATTGAGAGTTAATTTCTCGGACAAGCCAAAACCGAAGGAGCCACTATATCCGGAAACGGAATACAAACTTTTCGTAGGAAATTTATCGTGGACCGTTACATCCGAAATGTTAACACAAGCATTTCAAGAATACGGATACGTGGCTGGAGCTAGAGTTCTTTATGATGGTGAAACTGGAAAATCTCGTGGCTATGGTTTCGTTTGCTACGATACCGAAGCCGAAATGGAAACCGCACTTAAAGCTCTCGATGGAGTGGTAATTATTATTATTTTTTTTTCTATCACAAAAAAAAAAAATAAAAAATTTTCAACCATTTTATCGTATAGTACTTAAAACCGTGTATCATATTTTTATTTTTATTTTACGTTTGTATTTCAGGAATTAGAAGGGCGTGCGCTGCGTGTTAGCCTGGCGCAGGGAAAGAAACAATGAGAAGAAGACGAGACGAAGAAGAAGAAGAAAAGAATTTTGATTTCTCTCGAGAAAAATGGAAGATTAAAAATGTGCATTTGTCTCTGCTGAGAGAAAGAAAAAAAAAATCATATTAACTGGAAAATAGAAAAACCATTCGATTTTCGATTTTATGTGCCTTCCATACGACAGGCCCGATGATGTAATACATTGACAAACAGTCACATAAGTACGTATGTAGATGTGTGTAAAATATGTACGCATCTATTCTATTGTATGGTAAGATATAACTATGTGACATAGAACAAACCGTTTCAATTGATATTCTTTCATACCTATTTGTGATTTTTTTGTGCAAATACCTCTTTGTATTTAACCATTATATTATGCATGAATTTTTAATAAATTAAAATTTAATAATTAATGTGTAGATTAGTAGTTATTAATTTATCGATTATTTAACGTATCGTTAAATACAAATTGCACCCATGTACTATAATCAGTATTGCATATACCTGTCTATACAACAAAATGCGACAAATGGCCCCTCAAATTAACTGTCATCCCTCAAATCTCTTACACCGTTAGTTTATATAGCATAGTTACCTTTTTACCCTTACATTTATATGAAATAAATTGTCATTTTTTGACCTCATTACTTTGACCATTTTTTTTTACTTTATTATGTAGCACTCCGGTTAAATCGACAAATGGTTCTAGAAAAATATGGGATATAGTGTTTGGATGTACAAAATGGAATGCCTGAATTTTGAGAATTAGAACTACGGGAAGCATTTTAAATCGAGAATTTTTGGGATGAAAATGAAATTATAAAATTTCAAAAATTTAAAAACAATTTAAAAATATTATCATGAATAAAAGAAATTCATTAATTTTGGGTGAAATTTTCAGGCTCGGAGCAATATTGCAAAATTTATTTAAAATGAAATCATAAATAATTTTTAGAATATAAATTTTTTTTTTCAGAAAATTTGGGTGAAATGTTTAGGTTTAGATTGTGGAAAATAAAATTAGGGAAGAAACATGAACAAAATTGGGAGTAAATTGAGTACAAGAGACAAAGAAAAATGCACAGCTTTTGTACACAACCAAGGGGGTATTGTCGTCCAAAATTGTCCAACATCTAGTGCAATGATCAGTTAGTCAACTTTGAAAAGGGACGGATTCTCTTTAACTTTGCTTGACGGCATGGGCCACATTGTCGCATTTTGTAGTACATGGGGGTGTATGCGACAATGGTGATAGTATAGGGGTGCAATTTTGTCATTAACCCTTTATTTAACCGAAGAAAAGTGAAAAGGGTAAATTCTGCCACCCTTGAAGTAAGGATAATTTACGAAACCCCCCTCATATTTGAGTAATTACAACAACCTATCAACTATGAATCTTCTTATAAGTCCACCATCGTCGCTGTATCAAATTTAGTGGAATCTTCTATATTATGTGAAATATTTTCCAGTTTGTACAGATTTTACCCCATTCGAGCTCCACATTTTAAAATAAGATGATCATAAAATGTGTCTCTTGACTTGTAAATATCAGATTGTGGTGCATCATAATGTATTTTGCACAAAACGAATACAAACTAGAGAACATTTCACGGAATTCAGAAAATTGTATTTAATGTAACACTATAAGAATAAACGTGTAAGGAGATTCATAATTGACAGATAATTATAATTACTAGAAAATATATATTTTTTTTAATAAGACATTACCTTAGGATGATCAATCTCACACAAACAACAAAATAAAAAGGGGAAAGACAAAATTAAGAAATAAAAAAATAAAGATTGGATTTTGGGGGTGGCACAAAATAATAATAAAACAATGATTGACTCTTTACCCAAACAAGTGATGCAAACCCTACCTACCTACATATCAACCCCATACAAAAAGTTTTCTCTTTTTTTTTTTTTTTTTTTTTTTTTTTTTTTTTTTTTTTTTTAATCTTTTTTCCGCACACCCAAAAAAACACACACACACACACACAACTACAAAAGGCAGCTCAAAAAACACTAGTATTTATGTCGTACGCCGCTATCTCTCTGTATATATATATATATATCTATAGAGACAAAGACACAACCAAACCCTCGCACTACAACATACCTTCTGTTTTCTACATCAAAATTCTCCGGGGATTTTCAATCACTAAAACCCACCACTTTAATCAAAACGGCGGCGGAGGGCGGCGGCGCTTGAATTTGATAAAAAAGGCTAATGTGAACGGGTGGTGAAGCTGAATCTGGGCTCTGATTAATTATTTGATTGGGGTTTTATTTATTTGTTTTGATTTAGATTTCTGTATAGATCCTGTTAATTGGGGTTTCTAGATTTTCTGTCCGGATCAGGTTTTTTTTTTCTTCATCAATGGCCGCCGCGTATACTTTGCCTGTCACGGCTGCCCAGGTTATTTTCTTAATTTATTATTAGAAACGTTTATATAACAATGCACAGATTTAAATATTTTATTTCGATTGTTGTTTTGAATGTTCTTCATTAATGGATGCATGAATGTACCTTTTGATTTGATTTTATTTGATTGGATTGCATAAAGAGTTTTTTTTTTCCCTGTTCATGGCAAGATGATGTTTATGAGTTAAATATTTTTTGTTTGCGTGATGTCGTCGGTTTATTTATTTATATACGCAGCATTGTTTTGTTTTGTTTTTTTTTTCGTGTCAAGTGTTGGTTTTGCCCTTTTGGAAACAAAGAACTTGCATTTAAAGACATGACAAATAATTCGATTTTGTTATCAATGGCTTTGTTAATAAGAAGAATCTAATAGTCCCCGCCTTTTTTTCGTAATCGACTACCTTCAAATAATAATTTTTTAACCGTTGATTTTGAAGACACGTGCCATAGTTTATAGAACGATAAAAGGATCCATCTACATTCATTAGTCATTACATTCCGTTTTCTCCAAGATTTTGTATATCGGTAACGTTAATCTATTACTACCGAAAAGACGCTAAGTTATTCACATTAACACGTGCTGTTTGTATCTTTGTCTTTTTTTTGTTTAGGTGGGGACGTACTTTGTGGGGCAGTACTATCAGATGCTACAGAGCCAGCCCGAGTTCGTGCACCAGTTTTACAGCGATGCAAGCACCATGCTTCGGATCGAAGGAAACACGAGAGAGACTGCAACTGCTATGCTGGTATGAAACATCTTGATTATGTGCATTCATTGCTAATAACTTGAAGCTTAAATTTAGTAATAACGGATATTAAGTTATTAACATTCTTACAATATTCAATACTATGATTATGTAATTATGTATAATTGCTAAAGCCCTTGTTGATTAGATTGATGCCCCTAGATATTTTGAATGCAATGTAATTATTTTATGGGTAAATAACGGCCACCCCTGAGGTAAGGTCAAATTACGAAAAAACAAGTCATGTTTGGGTAATTACAACCACCTCCCTCAACTATGAATCTTCTTAAACATCGACCCTTGTGGTGTCAAATTTTGTGGAATCTTCCAGATTATGTGGAATATTCTTCAGTTTGTAACCGTTTTATCCCATCCGAGCTCCACTTTTTGAAACAAGATGCTCTTGACTTGTAAATATGGTGCATCATAAACTGCATTTTTGCACATAATGAGTACAAACTAGAGAATACATAGATTAAAAGGTTTAGCTACTCATGTTCTCTACGAAAAACATCATAAAAATATTAAAATACATAGATTCAGAAAAGATAGATGAAAGAAGAATTATGATGAAGATTCGTCAGGTCTTCGTCTTCGATTCTCCCTTCTCTCGCTCCTCTTGCTCTAAGATTGTGTAAAAGGTTTTCTAATTTGTGCTTGTCTTTGCCTTTAAATAGATGCCCGTCTTGGTAAGAAAATCTGGGTTTCCTTATGTGATTAAAACTCCAAAATTGCTTTTAAATAGATGCTCGTCTTGGTAAGAAAATTTGGGTTTCCTTATGTGATTAAAACTCCAAAATTGCTTTCAGCGTGTTTTCGCACGGCCGCGCGAGAATCGCGAGAATCAGTATATTTCTCACACGGCCGTCAAATGTATCGAAGATTTCTGCCCAAATTCTGCAGTTGGCACGGCCGTGTTAGTAATAGACTCTTTTTCACACTACCATGCCAGGCTAATTTTCAGCCTCCGATTGTTTTCTTCCGTTTTTGCTCATTTCATCCTTGAAACTCCCGAACCTTGAAATTGTACCTAAAATACAACAAACCAATAATTAAGCACCATAAAATCGATAAAAGTATACAAAAACCCTCGTAAGGAATATATTGAGTGTAAAATATACACTCAACAGGTATCTAGAAGATTAATCTAGAAGATTATGTTGAATTTGACACCATAAGGCTGGACGTGTAAGAAGATTAGTTGAGGGAGGTGGTTGTAATTACCCAAATAGGAGGGTTTTTTTGTAATTTGACCTTATTTTGTTCATGTATAGCTTGCTCTGTTTCTGACATATTCATAGATCATTAGGTACTTTCCGACATTGTAGTTTTATGAGGTTTAGTTATGCCCTCGTTTTAAATGAAACTGACAAGTACCTTATGGTGGTTGATCCTAGGTAATTTGGCCAAGAAAGTCGTCTCGTCTTTCTTTTTTTTTTTTTTTTTTTTCACACTAGTTGGTTTGTTAGTTTCCTTTCTTAAACATGTAAATGCTGAAATGATAAGTGCCATAAGGCATACATGTTCTTTTATAGCGTATCTTTTAACCGATTCTTACACATCTATAAACTCTTGCATCAAATAGTGACGGAATCTATATTGAGTTCTCTTGTATGCTTTGCAGAAAATCCACCAACTTGTTATGTCGCTCAGTTATACAGGGATAGAAATAAAGACTGCACACTCTTTAGAATCTTGGAATGGCGGAGTTCTAGTGATGGTTTCGGGTTCCGTGCATGTGACCAATTTTAACGTGAGAAAGAAATTCGTGGAGACCTTTTTCCTTGCGCCTCAAGAAAAGGGATTCTTTGTTCTCAACGATGTTTTCCATTATGTTGATGAAGAACAGATTGTGCAGTATCCGATTGCTTATTTACCTCGAAGCAATCTTGACGCCAATCTCAATTTTTCAGCTACGGTTCCAGAACGAGGTTTCCTTTTTTTTCTCTTTTCCGTTATCCTTATCCATAATTATTAATTCTAAAATATAATTGGTAAAAAAATTGTCACAATTTTGGGAAACAATATATTTCTATCCAAACGTTAGTATCAATACCAACGTGCTTCACATTTTGTCACAATTGTCTAATTTTCAGCGAGAAAATGTATTCTGTAAAAAAATATTCAAAATAATTTTCTGAATATACGACCATTTGCAGTAAGCAGCTACATGCTGGATGGAGATATTCAGCCGAGGGAATTTGTGGCTCCTGCAAAGGTTCAAGAAAACGGTCCACTCAGTAATTATAACTATCTCGACGAACAGCTACATCAAGAACCTGAAACAGAAATTATCGTGGATAACAATTTTGCTGTGCATTCAAACGGTTCAGTTCACGGAACAATGAACTCTATACCCGACCATTTTTCACCCCCGATCGAGGAACCTGTCGTGGAGACTCAGAAACATACTTACGCTTCTATTGTAAGTAATCTCATCTAAGCCTCACATCTTTTACATCTGATATTGATTGTAACAGTTTCCTAATTTAGCTTAGAGTTACGTGTATATATATCGACGTATTCTTTACAGCATCGAGAGATGGCTTTTGATGAGTGTAGTTGTCACTTGATTGTAAAGGTTCGTTAAACTTTCGATGATGATTTAAAGTTGCAGGTTTCAAAAGGACAATCTCCTGCAGCAGCGCCCTCTCAGTCCACTGTTAACAAGCCCGTTTCTTCGGAGTCGAATCACGTACAGGAACCACAAAACCCGATCGAAGTGTCTGGCGTGGAAACCCCAGAAGAAGGATCTTTTCTTGACGATGAAGGTAACTTCTATTTCAGCTGTTGTAATGATTGAGTAGTAGAGTTTGTTGGTGTAGTTAAATGGTTTTATTGCGTTTAGTTCCCCCGTGTTCACTCTTAACTGTCAAAAAACTCCCCGTATTATAAGTAATAGCAATAACCCCCCTATGATTCAATTTTATTAGCAAATTACACCTAAAAACACACCATGTAGAGGGTTGTGTGCTAAAAAAAATGAACCATAAGGGGCTTTATGCCAAATATTTATAACATTAGGGGTCTTTTTAGCAATTTTGTATAACGAATTAAATCTGCACAATGAGACATTCGGAGATATGTTGCTGATATGTGTTCCTTTTAAATATGTTTCTTTATAGTTGAATTAAAGTCGGTTTACGTGAGAAATGTTCCATCAACGATGTCGGCTTCTGAAATTGGCGAGGAATTTGAGAAGTTTGGTAAACTGAAGCCTGACGGTGTAGCCATTAGAACCCGCAAGGTCCGTTTTCTTGCTTTTCTTTCTTTCTTTTTCTTTTCTTTCTTTTGAAGTAAAATTACTGAAATTTGTGACTTGAATTTTATGCAGGATATAGATATATGCTATGCATTTGTAGAATTCGAAGATATCTCCGGGGTGAATAATGCAATTAAGGTTTGAACATATGTACCTCTTAAATTTAAGAAATTAAATCAATAAACCCTCCGGGGTGCATAATGCAATTAAGGTTTCAACATTTTATTGCAATTAATTAAACAAGACCTCTCATGAATATCTCGATTCTGAAACTTTAATTTGCATGTTTTACTTGTAGGCATCCACGGTTCAGATTGGCGGTTACCAGCTCTACATTGAAGGGCGGAGACCCAACCGAAGCTTCTATTTTCGAGGAGGAAGTACGTATTTACTACACTCCATTCAAGTCTTTTTTCTGTGGTTTATTTATAGTATTTATCTTAATATTCGACTCGTGGGCATATACACTTTACGAAGCATTTAATAGAGTTTACTTTGGGTAGTATTATTAATTGATAAATTTGTCGAAACGCAATATATTAACATTCAAGCATTAATTGAGTTCCCGAATCCCCTACGTTTTGTTTATCCAACACTTTGCATGGATAATCTTCTAAGGCCTCATTTGGTTACTAAGATAAGATTAGCCAAGATAATCTTATGAAACCCCAATACACAATTAGCCAATATTAGAGCCGGTTTTTTTCTTTTTCCAAAATTACGGGCCGTCCTGAATAGTTGTATGAGTAAGCAAACATCCAATAAGGTCTAATTATTTAATTAGCTAATCTTAATAACCAAACAAGACCCTAGTGACAGACGGCAGCAAGATTTAGGAAATTTTTATCTTTTTTATTTATTATTGTCTGTGTGTGTGTGTTCATAGAATTAATCTTCAATTAGGACAATTACAGTGAAAACTTGATGAATCTCGTTTTGTTTCGTCTCATGAAAATTAGTTTCTATATTTGAAAACAGTAAATTTATCTCGTTATTTTGAACAGGGGGAAGAGGAGGTAGCAGAGGACGGTTTAGCTATCACATGGAAGGAACAAGGGGGCGATTTGGGGGCCGTGGATTTGGCAGATCGAACAATCAAGATTCGTTTGACGGTGATTATAATAACAGACCAAGGGGTAATAACGGTTTCTACAGACAGACAGAAAGGGCCTACTCTGCCAATCATCGAGTTACGAGGATTGGACAACCCTCGTCTGAATGAACAAGTCTTCGGACAGAGTCTTTCCCGGAATCTTCTTTTAACATTTGCCGCCATAGTTTTCGATTCTTTCCCCTTTATTTTAGAAATTGAAGCAGTAAATTATACATTTTTGGTTGGGGGTTGTCTCTGTTTATGATTATTCTTGTTATTGTAGTAATACTGATGAGAATTTTGGTTCTTTATACAAAACATAGCTGAGTTTTTAATATAATCTGGGAAATGGAACCTTGTAACTTGGAAGATCTTTTGATCACTCTGTGGGGTCATTCAGAATTTTTTTTAGTCTACATATTTGAAAGTGTGAGCTGCTCTTTATATATATATATATATATGGGTAAATTACGGCGACTCCGAGGTAGGGTCAAATTACGAAGGCAAAAAAAAATCTGTTTGGGTAATTACAATTACCCCTCAATTATGAATCTTCTTATGCATAAAATGTCAAACTCTAATTTGTAGTCGTTTTGTATAAAAGTGCAGTTTTTTATGCACGATAATCTGATGTTTACTGGTCTAAGGGAAATATCTTATGATCATATTGATTCAAAATGTGGAGCTCGAATGGACTAAACTGGGTACAAACTGGAGAAATTTCAACATAATCTAGAAAATTTCATAAAATTTGATATCAGAGTGGACATGTAAGAATATTCATAGTTGAGGGGTGATTGTAATTACTCAAACACGAAGGGTTTTTTTCTCGTAATTTGACATTTCCTTAGGGGGTGGGGTTGGCCGCAAAACATTAAGGTCACCGACCAAATAAAACACTATCGGACAGAAAAGTAGGGCACATGAAGATTTATTATATTATCGAACAGAACGACATCGTATATGCTTTTGCAAATTCAATTACAATATATTCGAATGAGGTGCAACTTTTCCAACTCTATTTAGTATTCTGATTGTCTAAGATACCACTTGCCCTGTTTCGTAAATGCATTCCTATGAAATTTCATTATATTCTCGTTTTACATCTGTTCTTCAGCCTCCGTTTCCCAAAGAAATTTAGCATATGCCGCCAGCACATCGCTGTAACCAAAACAAGAATCGATGTTTCAAACATTTGCAACCACGCAGAGAAAACACAACATATAATACCGTAGTTTGCAATAACAACACTAATTTTGATGTCGTAAATAAAACACATGAGTTTGTCTTTTTTTTTCTTTACCTGTCTTGTGGAGTTGCTTCAACTGCTCGTTCGAAGTAGGCTAGAGCTCTTTCATAATCTCGGTGAAGCTGCCAAACTATAGTAGCATTTAGAGATAGCATCTCCCCGTTTTCGGGGTCTGCTAGTATTGCACGCGTGTAATATTCTTCGGCTCCGTTGAGGTCTCCTTTCGACTGTCATTAAAACAACGAATAATATATTACCATGTTGTAATGAAAAGCCTGCTTTCGACCAATAATAACTAATCATTTGAAGATTCCAAAAATTGTGGCCCCAAATCCCTCAATCCGAATAAAGCATAGAGAAACAATAATTTATTTACTTGATGCAAAAACCGAGCATAATTTCCAAGAAACAAAGGGTTACGAGGATTTTCATCGACCATCCTCTTTAAGTAATCCTCGTCTAAGTGTGTGCTTATGTAAGAAACTTCATTACTCGAATCACCAAAACCATCAACGTTAACTCCGAGCCCCATCGCCAGATGCATAGACGGGCTTGATGGCCTCTTTTCTTTTTCGAAATCTGCAGTCGAGACATCCGCAAGGTCTGAGCTTTCATCAACCTGCCATTTCATTAAAACCAAAATTTTTTTGATCTCTAAACGTATTCTCTAACCTCAACTACTTATGCAAGAACTAAACAACAAACAACAACCTCAGTGTTAGACAAGTGTTCTTCCTCGCTTTCATCAATTTTCCACAAGAAACTCGCGTATGCAGCAAGAACATTACTGAAAACAATTATAAAAAAAAAAAAACTCAGCCATTACACTACACACACACACACACACACACACACACACACACACATATATATATATATATATAAGGTTTCTTGTTTGCGTTTGAACTGTAGAGTTACCTATCTTGAGGAGAAGCCTGGACTGCCCTTTCGAAATAATTCGAGGCTCTAATTTGATCACCATGGATTTCCCACACAAGCTTTGCATACTGAGACAGTGCTTCACCATCTTTCGGATCCGCCTCCGTCGCCCGGTAATAATATTCCTCTGCACCGGCGAAATCCCATTTCGACTGTCACAATTTTACGACATTTCACCGATTATCAGAAATCAGATAAAAATTTCAATACTTGGGATAATAAATTTCAGAAAATTCGCACATAATAAATTCAATAAACAATGAACAAAACTCAATTGAATAAAAAAAAAAAGGAACCAACCTCTAGGTATTGAGCATAATTTCTCAAAATCAATGGGTTAGAAGGATCTCTTCGAACCATTTTACTGTAATGCATATCAGGATCACCATCACGATCAGAATCCGACGGCTCAAATTCATCCCCACCGCCTCGAATTTCAATTTTGGGATCTTCGGATTTGTTCGATGCCCTAACTTCTTCTTCTTCGTCTTCAACACCATCGTCTTCCTCAATCAATCGCATCTCGGTTCGCCCGAAGCTAAATTGAGAGTCTAAGCTTTTACCAGCAGCGGCGATTCCCTTATTCTCAATCAGCTTCTGTTTGATCAAATCTTCATTTGTGGATTCTTCAACCCCAAACTTATCATCGTCGGCGCCGTATATTGAAAACGATGGCTCTGTGCGCAACATTTGATTTTCCGATTGTTTTTCGCCCAATCTGTTGTCACACTGAATTCAGGGAAATAAAAAAATCAAGAATCGAAAGTGGATAATTGATTGCAAGCAGATAAAAACTCAAATGAGGATTATGAAAAATGCGATTGATTTAGGGTTTTTTTTTTTTTTCTGAGTAGAGAGTTTGAGTGGAGTGGAGCTTATGAAAATGTGATTGAATTTCTGGTTTGTTTGTTTAAATAGTGAAACTTTGTGACCGTACGTGAATAAGAGAGAGATAAGATTTAAGAAATGCCGCTTTATTTGATTTGAAAGCAACACCTTTTTTTATTTGGGGAAGTTGACTTTGTAATTATTTATCGGGTAAATTACAATCACCCCTCTGAGGTATGATCAAATTACAAACAACCCTCTCTTGTTTGGATAATTACAATCACCCTCTTAACTATAAATGTTTTTACACGTCCACCCTTGCATTTTCAAATTTAGTGGAATTTTCGAGATTATATGAATTTTTATCATTTTGGTACCCGTTTTATCCTATTCGAACTCCACATTTTGAAGCAAGATAATCATAATATGTGTTTTTAAGCTTGTATAAATGAGATTTTGGTGCATCTAAAACTGTATTTATACACAAAACGAGTACATACTAGAGCACATTTCACGAAATCTAGATGATTATGTTAGAATTTGACACCATAAGAGTGGAGGTGTAAGAAAAATCATAGTTGAGGGGTAGATGTAATTATCCAAACAAGAGGGTTTTTTTCGTAAATTAACCATACCTCAGAGGATTATTATTATTATTATTATTATTATTATTATTATTATTATTATTATTATTATTATTATTATTATTATTATTATTATTATTATTATTTTGAGAATCGAGAGAACTATATTAGGCAACCGATGCCCAAACTAGCTTGTTACAATGCATATTAGCTAGCTCATGTGAAAGAAAGCGAACAATAAGAAAAGGAAACAAAAAATTATCAGCGTTCAAACATTCCTTAAACCTCAGGAACCATGTGAGATCTCCGTATATATATCCGATACTAGCATAAATGGATCGCGATCGCCCATCGAAATTGTGTCCATACCCCGACATTTAGTAATAACATGCATCGTTATGTCATCTTCATTATTGCGTCGTGGAAAACGATTTAACGCGTAAACTAACTTAGCAAACAATTAAGAGGAAATATTTATCACCATGGCCAAGCAACTCTATAGCCACCATTTGATTTAATAATTTTAAGAATTGGCTGATTATTAGAATATGAAATTAAGGTTAAGACTTGAAAGCATTTTTCCCCAAATCAATTTCGTTTTGTTTTATAAATGGTTTCACCTAAGATATGAAATGTGAATATTTTAAAAATTGAAAATCGTAGTGATCAAATTGTTCGTGGAAAAAAAAAGAGCACTTTTTTTATTAAAATAAAAATAAGAAATGGGAGACTTTCGTTGATTTTTTTTTTTAAAAATGCATTTTTTATTAAAATATCAATATTGAATCATTTAAAATAGAATTTTATAATATATATTTATAAAAATTCTCTTAGACTTATTAAGGTTATAGGTTTTTGTAAAAAAAAAAAAAAATTGAAGATATCCGACGTGGACAAACATAGGCTAAAAACGGATGCTCCCCAAGTAACGACAATCCATTTTCGACGTTTGACAACGTTAGTCAAACAAACAAACACACACACAATGATTATTGTCTCTCCTTAGCCCTTCCCCCCTAATTTCATGTTCTTTAGAGAGAGAGAGAGAGGCCAATATTTTTTCCCCTGCTCGCTTTTCTCCTCCTCCTTCCCCCCCTCCGTTTTCCCTCGTCGTCACCCTTCTCCCACACGGCGGCGGGAGGGAATTCACCGTCAACCACCGCACAATCAACCACCGCCACGCCACGCCACCGCGCTTGAGAATTTTTTTTTTTCTTTAATTCGTATGTTGGGGTTCCATTTCCGGCAAGATCATGGCGCCGTCGAAACCGTTCCAGCTTCTGGAAATAAACATAATCTCCGCCCAGGATCTGGAGCCGGTGTCCCGGAAAATGCGGACGTACGCCACCGCGTGGATGCACCAGAGCCGGAAGCTGTCGTCGTGCGTGGACAATGAGGGGAAGACGAATCCTACGTGGAACGACAAGTTCGTGTTCCGCGTCGACGACGAGTTCCTCCGGCAGGACACCTCCGCCATCATGATCGAGATCTACGCCACCCACTGGTTCCGCGACGTACTCGTCGGCACCGTCCGCGTGCTCGTCGGAAACCTCATCCCTCCTCCCACCCGCACCCACCAGCAGACCAACCATTACACCGGCGGCATGCGGTTTGTCGCCCTCCAGGTATATTTTTCTCGATTGTACGTTAACTGTAGATCTACGTATAATCACGCACACACCCATGAGTGTGCGCGCGCGCTTAGTGGGTGATGGTGTAATTAAATAACCTGATGTAGCATATAACTTTCATCGGAAATGGCATAAACGCCTCTCGATTCTGGAAATTTATAACATGATTAATTAATTATTGAAAATAAAAAGAAAATTAATATTACTTCTTGAAACTCATTCTTGTTTATGTAATAAGAACTTCGATCCCTCTATCCCACATTATGTGTCGATTTTATATTTGCACGTACATGTATTAAGAATTTCAATAAATGTGGCTCGAATTTTAGAAAATTACAAAACAAATTTGACTGAAATACCCTTTGTCCACTAATCTATCTCTCCATCAAAATGAGAAGTCATGTGATTCTCCGGTATTGAAATTCTAAAGTAGCATATTATATGAAATAAAAGTGATAGATATTGTGGAATATGTGGAGTAATATGCTAGTAAAACAAACATTATATATGATTATATATGTGTATAAGAATGAAGGTCACAATGTATATTTACATCTAATTAGTTTCATATGCTTCGATTACGAGACAGGTGCGAAGGCCATCGGGGCGCCCGCAGGGCATACTAAACATCGGTGTGGCCTTACTCGACAGCTCGATGAGGAGCATGCCTCTATACCGGCAACTCAGCATGTCAGCCGTTGGATTCCGTGACTTGATGGACGGCCCACAGAATCTCCCTCAACAAGCCGAAAAGAATATTTCAATCGACAATAACGCGAAGCCCATTTTGCGTAGATCGAAAAGCGAACGCAGCGAACTCGTTGGACTCGACCACTTCTCCCCCAACAGCTCCATGATCTTAGTAAAAGGCAAAGCACCGGAGCCTAAAGAGAGCTCGATTATAAGTATTTCCGAATGCATCGTTCCGTTTAAAAATACAGGCAAGGCTAGCTCGGTTATCAATGGTGCAGAGCTTAGAGATCGAGAGAAGCCGAGGCAGAGGGGCAAAAAGGGAAAAGCAGGTTCCGTCGTCAGCGATTCGATCGTCAGCAAAGAGTCGACCAGCTTTCGCAAGAACGAAACCCCCGTCTTGATCAAGAAAATCGAGGAGGGCAATACCGTAAATTTCCCGAAAGAATCTAAAGCCGCCGTCACCACACCGCCACCAGTGGCGACGATCGGAAAACCCATCTCGAAGTACGTGATCGGGGCTCCGGCCAAGAAAGGGGGGTCGATATGGTCGGATTCCGAGGTGGGGCCCTCGCCGTCTGAGGTGGCGGCCGCCATGGCGGACCAGAGGCGGTACCCCTTGGAGGACAACCAGAGCTCGGTTTTGGACGGTTGGAGCGTGGACGAGAGCGTTGAAGGGCTGAGATCGAAGCTGGACAGGTGGCGGATGGAGCTGCCTCCGTTGTACGATGACCGCGGAGGATGCTCTTCGAGTAGCTATAAATCCTCGACGGTGCGCCACGCGAGGAGGCACACGGATAACGGGAGCGGTTTGTTTTCTTGCTTTGGGAATATTTTCGGTTACGAGTGCCAATGCGTGTGCGGTAAGCCGAGTGCCGGGAAAAGGAGCGCTAGCGCGAGGTTTCATAATAGCCCTTCCACTCTCACTCCCGGACGATCGTTCCTTTGATTTACCATTACGTACAACACCTGCATTTTCGGAAAATAAATCACCGTTTTCTGCCCATATCTTTTTTCTCATTGATGATATTAGGTGTAATTTTTTTTTTCTTTCATGAACTTGTAGTTATATGTTTGTTTTCGTGTTTTTTTCATAACATACATGTTTTTTTTTTTTTTTTTTTTTTTTTTTTGTTATTCTATTGTAAAGATGTAAAATAAATTCTTGGATGATCCTTTTATTTCATGCAGTTTGTTTTTATGGTTATGAATACATTTGTGTTCACTTTGAAGTTGCTGATTTACATGCACATATATATATATGGGGGATTGATTGCATATTGTGTTACATATGCTTACAACAGTGGCGGAGTCGGCATACGACCAAGCTCTTTACATATTACTCGAATTCGTAGTATTTGATATAAAAAAATATTAAAAAGTAAAAATAAAAAATCGTGTATAGTAGCATTATTGGGGCCCCTGGAAAAATTAATGCATTTGACCCGTGTCAACTTAAAATTCTGGCTCTGCTAGTGCTGAAAAGACATATTTATTTGATTAATTCCAAGTTTATATTTAAGAAAATATGTTTTTACACATGATGTGGCGACTATGTCTTGTATCATAATAATCATTTTTATAGGTTGGTTCGATTGATTATCAACTCGACCTGATCTATCTACCTGCTTATATTGAAGTAGTTCAAAAATCAAAATTATTTGTCTAGCTTAATGAGCCGATTGTTGGTTGTTTATCGACCAATAAATATGGATAAAAACATAAATTGATCGTATTCAGAAGATTTTTGTATATCATAAATGCACGTTTCTCTGAGTTTGTGAAGCTTTCTTAGGTCGAATTTTATCACCATTTTTTTGTGTTTCAATCCACCAAAAAACTCTTCACTATAAGTAGAAACTTCAAGTTTTTCAATTTCAAAACAATTCTATAAAATATTTATTACTAATTTTACTTGGTGCTCTAATTATTTCACTAATTAAACCTCACTTAGGCCAATTTTTTTTGTTAATTAGCTAGTGGTAGGCATGTGTTTTTCTAGGTCTCTACTTTCCAAAACAAAGTTCTGTGCCAGCAGAATGTTCTCTGCATAGTAGACACCGCAATCTCTCTCTCTCTCTCTCTCTCTCTCTCTCTCTATATATATATATATATATATATATATATATATATTATGGAGCACCACAATTTTTCCATTATGTTTTGTGAAAAGACTCAATCCTCCACTTTTCTTTTTAACATAGCCTTTCTTGTTAAAGTTGACACATCCTAATCCTTATTAAGATCTTAGCAAATCTTGGTAATGATGATTAACAAGGAATTATATTTGATTATTAATTAAATATAAGTTGAGCTACAGTTTTAGATTGTACCTTAAATTGTTAATTTCAATTTAAAAGGCACTAATGTAATAAATAACATTTACTCTTATTTTTTTGGTTTTTTCTTGTACATTTATCTTATGCATATTTTTTCTCATGCACTATAGTCATAAATCATTCATGTTTTATATTACTTAAATGTGTAGAATAAATAATAATATTTAAAAACTATTTATTTTATAAGCTATTTGAATTAATAATTATCATTTAAATATATGTTTAAAACAATAAATATTTTGAGATGGTAAAATCTCATTATTATAAGTTTCTTTCACATTATTTTTGTAGCGTGTAGAACACTACTAACTCAATAATTATGTATCTAATATAAATGAGATTTATTTATTTCTTTTTCTTTTATTTTTGGTTCAAAAGTATTTTTCTTTTGCCATTCTAACCCTTAAAAAGAATTAAATCACCACCTTTAGCCCTTTATCATCATGGCTGTCAAACTTTTTGTTAGTTGTAATTAATACCAAAATTATCAATTCAAAAAGTAGTCAATGAGGGTGTTGACTGTCGCCCTTTGTGTTTCCAACAATTTAATTATTAATTATTTTCCAAAAAGAATTGCATTTTATAATACGTACACTTAAAAAAAAAATAAGGTGTACATATATTTGTAGGCCTCGAGAAAGATTCATTCTTGTCCCATTGGTGACATGAGTGCATGAATAAAAAGTTTAGTACAACAATTTTTAAGCATGAAGAAATAAATAATTGTTGTCGGGAAAAGTGAATTGATTCACTATTATATATTATAGTGCTAACTAGTAAATTATATTTACCGCTTGAATTTTGGATTCTGAAAATATATTAAATGGCATCGGTAAAATATATTAAATGGAATCTGAAAATATATTAAAAGAACAAATATCATGGTGCCACATCTTTTGCAGCGGTTATACATGTTCCACCTATCTTTGGTGGAACTGTAAATGGCATCGGCTGTTCTGGTGATGTAGACGAACTCTCTCGATTTTCCCACTTTTTGTGATCACTCACATTTCTCTTGTCTTATTATTAGTTTGGATTATCTGTTTTATCCGTATTATTCTATTTTTAACTAGTTTTTGCTATTTGTCATGGCGTCGGATATATGCAAGCCCATTTTTTTATTAATTCAAACCCACATAAAAGAGTTTATTAGTTCAAACTCGTAAATTAATTTAATTTTATTACATCAAGACCAAATATGACGAATATACCCTTATCAATAAATAATATATAAATACAAACAAACTCTATTTTTAATTTGTTCAAAAAAAAAAAAGTAAAAAAAAAACAAAAAAAAAAAAAAACAAAAAGAAAAATAGAAAAAAAAAAACTCACAATTGCCGCCACCAGATCCGCCGAGACACCGACCAGCGAGACTTCCACCGCGCCGGCGACAACCAGCGACCCACCCACTCCACCACCTCCACCACACCATCACCACCACCCCACCACCACCAACAAGTCTTTTTTATTAAACTTTTGTTTGTCAATTCAAAAACATTAATCGAGCATCGATTTTTGATAAATATGCGTAGATGAACATTATTCTATGCTTACTTCTCATTGGGTTGCAATGCTTTAGCCGATTTTGGAAAAAAAAATTGAGATTGAAACTGATTTTTTGGTGTGTTTTCGTTGGTTTCCCAAATCGGTTTATCCAGACCAATTTTGTACACGAAAATCGGCGTCACAATGCCGATTTTTGTTAACCAAATCAGCGACACAACGCCGACTTTACAAGTCAAAATCGGCGTTGTAACGCCGATTTTTGTTTTTTTTTTTCTTTTTTTATGATTTATGTTTTTTATTTGGTTTTGAATTTCATTAAGGGTAAATTAGTATTTTTATATCCGCCGCCATTTGCCATACTGCGTAAAACTCTTTATATACTAATTATCTTTATGTACTAATTAATTTTTGATCTATAGACAGATTAAGTGTTTCTGGCCAACCCCACCCTCATAGTGTATCTTTCTTCTAAAAGAAAAAAAAACCATTATTATATATATCTCCAATTCCAAATACAAAAAGAAATGTTTAAAAGATCTAAAATAAAATTAGAATTACAAATTGAATTTTTATTTTTGCGAAAAAATAGGAGTAAATTACAATCACTCCCATGAGGTAAGATCTACTTATGGAAAACCCCTCATTTTTTCATAACTACATTAACTCCTTGCAATTTGTAGATTTCTTACATTAACACCCTTTTGTAAGGGGTGGGTGTAAGAAATTTACAAACTTCAAGAGGTTAGATGTAAATCCTAAAAAATAAAGACTTTTCGTAATTGCACTTTACCTCAAGGAGGTGGTTGTAATTTATCCAAAAAAACAAATCGATTTTACAAAGAATATAAAATTTTGAGTAAACTGCAAAAGTACCCATATGTAATCTCCAAATAGCAAAAACCCCCCGTGATAAATAAACTAGCAAAACCCCTTCTATAAAATTATTTATAAAGCACACTCAGCTAGGGGTGTAAACGAGCCGAGCTCGAGCCGAGCTCGCCTCTTTTGGCTGGCTCGAGCTCGAGCTCGAGTTTATTTTGTCGAGCTCGAGCTCGAGCTCGAGCTCGCGAGCTCCTCTTTTTTTGGCTCGAGCTCGAGCTCGTGTCAGTTGTGTCGAGCTCGAGCCCATTGTCTTTTTTTTTTTTAATATTTTTTTAATTATTATTTTATTATTAAAAATTATTTAAAAAAATAAAAAATAAAAACTAAATTGTAATTATATATATTTTTAATATTTGTATTTATTTCTATAATATTTTACATTATTATACATTATTTAAATAAAAATAACATATAAAAAATAAAAAAAATAATAAAAAAATAATAATAAATCCGGCTCGCGAGCCGGCTCGCGAGCTCATGAACAACTGAAAATCGGCTCGAGCTCGGCTCATCAGAAAGCTCGAGCTCGCGAGCTCGAGCTCGAGCTCGAAAATCTCGAGTTCGAGTTCGAGCTTTTTACGAGCCGGCTCTTCGAGCTCACGAGTCGGCTCGGCTCGTTTACACCCCTACACTCAGCCCATTATTGATTTGAGTGTTGACTTGATATAAAAAGATACAAATACCCCCGGGGTTTTATAATTAATAAATTCTTATATTTTTTTAAAATATTTTAATTATTTTATTGTATTTATATCTTAATTAGATAATTTATTATTCTATTTTTATTATCACATAATTTATGTATATTTTAAATTATCCTTACATAAAAAAGAAAACTGAAATTCCATTATTATCTATTTCTTTATTTTGTATTAAAAATCCTATACTTAATTTGATTACAAAATTTTTAATATTTTTTCGATTTAATTGTTTACTAATTTTTTTAATAATACTTCAATTTCTAAACAATCAAATTAAAAATAATATATATATATATATATATATATATATATATATATATATATATATATATATATATATATATATATATATATATATATATATATATTAAGGGTTAAATTTCGTCATTCCACGTCCAAAAACCAACTACCAGTCGCGCTTCCCGTGAGTGAGCCACACGAAAGTTAGTCTCGGGGTTTCTGCCTTTGACTAAATTTCACAGGGGTTTTTTGCAAATTTATTTATTACAAGGGTATTTTTTGCTATTTAAAGATAACACAGGGCTACTTTTTACAGTTTTACTCAGAAAAAGTCATATTTCTATTTGAGGGTGGGGGTCAAAAAGGGAAGAAAAAAATTGAGGGTGGGGTATTTATGTATGTGGGATGAAAAAAAAAAGTGGAAAGGAAAAAAGAAAAGTGTATGTGAGAGCGCACTTAGCAGGAGACACGTGGGGCCCACAAGCATGAGTATCTCCACCACCTTCCCCCGCCCTCCCTCCCTCCCTCCGCCATTACATTATCCCTACGCCTCTCTTTCTTTCTTTCTCCTCCCCCTTCTTTTTTTTTTTTCCTTTCAGCAAACCACAATCTCTTGCTTTTTTTTTTTTCATTTTATCTCTCCATTATTCTTGGTTTTATTTATTTGTTTATGTCATGGCCGAACCATCTCTCGAATCATTAGGCGGCGGCGGCGGTGGTGGTGGTGGTGGTGGTGAAGAAGCTGGACTTGAGTTGGGTTTGGGGCTGAGTCTTGGAAATGGCGGCGGCGGCGGTGGTGGTGGTGGTGGTGCGGTGGCGGCGAAGGGGAAAGGTTCTGCATGGGGTGAGTACGGAAGGATATTGACTGCAAAGGATTTTCCGAATGGGTTTTCGTGTGGTAGAAGCGCCGCCGCCGCCACCGGCTGCGGCGGAACGAAGAGGGAAAGATCTGCTCCTGATTCTGTTCATCAGGGATCTGCTACTTCTGCTGCTGTCAGGTAATTGTCAAAATGTTTAATTTTTTTTTTTTAATAATTAATTAAATATTCTTTTAGATTTATCCAGTTCTTGAATATTTCCTGTTAATTGTATGTTAAATCATGCTAATTTTTTACCAAAAAAAAAAATCATTTTGTTTTTAATAATTAATTAAATATATTTTGTGTGCCATAAGTCTTTTATTTATTAATCCGGGTAATAACCAAAATCTTGATCGAGTTTTTCAAAGAAAATATCTAAAATTGTGTAAAGTTTAACCCTGAATCAAAAAAAAAAAAAAATCCGTGAAAAGTCACACAGGAGGGGGTTGATATAAGACGAAAACAAACATCACGGGTTTTTGCTAATTACGAATAGGTGGAGGTGGTTTTTGTAATTTAATCTAAGTTTAGGGGGATTTTCGTAATTTACCCTATTAATTAATGGGGTTCAAAATTATTTCCTTGAAGCAGTCAGGTTGTGGGATGGCCTCCTATAAGAGCTTACAGAATGAACACCTTATTCAACCAATCAAAATCTTCCAATGCGGAAGAGGAAACGGGAGTTGGCGGGAACGAAAAAAACGAGTACTCGAAGAAGAAGATCAACCATGGAAATGACCGAAGAGACCCTCTAGTTGCTGAAGAAATCGGCCATATTCTTGGATTCGTGAAGGTGAATATGGATGGTTTGGCGATTGGAAGAAAATTGGATTTGAATGCTCACAAGAGCTACGAATCGTTGGCTAATTCGTTGGACGATATGTTCTTCAATCCATCCCATACTATCCGTACGTTTTCTTCTATGATCATTTTTTGACATAGGCACTAGAATAACACATATATTACACTCACACCGTCTCGTTTGGTTGGTAAGATAAAACATGACTGACTGAATAAATACTCCCTGCATTCCACAATGCATTCCACAATACGTGTCGTTTTTCACCCTTGCACAAGTATTGAGAATCTTAATAAATGTTTTTTGATTTAGGAAAATATATATTCTTAGACTAAAATACCCTTGTCCAGTAATTAAAATTAAAACTAATAAGGGTATAATTGGAAAATATGTAATTGATGCAGCATTGGCGCATTGGCATTGGAATTCTGAAGTAACTGATAATATGGAACAAGAAAAATATGGGAGTAATTAATTTATCGGGCCGGTCCACAATAATGAAAAACCGAGGCCTAGTCGAATTATACAATTGGATTCTCATAAGATTGCATAATCGTATCTTCGGAACCAAACGAGGCCGTAAGATTTTAGTATTTGGAATTTAAATTACCGCAAGGCGCAAACCCCTAATGCCTACTTAGCTTATCCCAAGATTAGTCGTGGGCATCTTGGTCAATTGGGTGGTAAAAAACGAGTTGACTCCAAAATGAGGAAAATGTTTTTTTTAGGTATAACCATCTGCGTTTATGTCAATTAAAAGTCCCGGAAAATTGACATGCTTGTCTGATAATAGCTGCATTTAAATCAGGTGGTGGAAATGAACAATCTATAAAACCTGCAAAGCTTTTGGATGGTTCATCGGAGTTTGTGCTAACTTACGAGGACAAAGACGGAGATTGGATGCTTGTCGGTGATGTTCCATGGAGGTTTGTTAACACCGTTTCACTTTCTCGACATCTTTTTTTTTAATTTGAATGTGACGACTTTTATAACGTTAAGCTAATACTATCTATAATTTCGACACTTCTTGTTTATTTTAATATATAGGATGTTTCTCAACACTGTAAAACGACTAAGGATCATGCGAACTTCCGAGGCTAATGGACTTGGTACGTACGTTTATTTCCACAGTACTATGATCACTTCATATTAATTAATTTTTAACGAAATTAATTATATATATATTTGTTTCTCCAACAGCTCCGAAGTTGCAAGAAAGAAGCGAAAATCAAAAGGGAAAACAAACATAGAACCGGTGCTCGAAAGGAATTTGCATCTACGTACACTTGCTGCCTGAAATTGAAAACAAGAATATAATGGCTAAAATATATATACATGTTCGAGTAAATCGGCCTTTTTTCGTCTTTTCTTTATAATTTATTTATTATTTTCTCAAAATGTTTTTCTTCTTGGGAGTTTGTAGAGTGTGATCACTGCTTCTGGTGTTTTTATATTGTAAGCCATGTGTCTCAAAATTAGAGTTTGTTATGCTTTTGTTGACGTACACATTTCACTGATATATATACTTTATTTTCTAATTATATGTATATATAATATATATGTGAGATTGTCTCATATGGTTTTCTATTGTCTTGTTTATTTTTCATTTTCCAACATAACCCGTGCAGACAAAAACATTGATTATGAGAGAAGTTTATACCTAGGTGGTTCCTATAAAAAAATATTCAGGAAAATTGTTTTGTTGGTAAATTACGGCCAATCCCCTAAGGTAAGGTCAAATTATGAAAAAAAATCTTGATGTTTGGGTAATTACAATCACCGCTCAACTATGAATCTTCTTACATGTTCATCTTTATGGTGTCAAATTCAACATAATTTTTTTCAAAAAAAAATCAACATAATCTTCTAGATTATGTGGAATGTTCTCTAGTTTGTACTCGTTTTATGCTAAATTGTAGTTTTCGATGCATCACAATCTGATATATATTGACAAGCCAAGAGACACATCTTATGATCATCTTGTTTCAATATGTGGAGCTCGAATCGGGTAAAACGAGTACAAACTGGAGAATATTACATATAATCTAGAAGATTCCACTAGATTTGACACCGCAAGGATGGAGATGTAAGAAGAATCATAGTTGAGGGTGGTTGTAATTAATCAAACACGAGAATTTTTTCGTAATTTAACGTTACCTTAAGAATGGCCGTAATTTATGCACTAGATAAATCTTGTACTATTGTGCAAATTAATGTATGTGTGTGAAAATATCAACTTAAATGCGTTGGCAATGAGATTTGAACTCCAATAGTTTGACTCCTAGACCTGTTAATCCATTGATAGAGTTCCCTTTGTCTAGAGGATAACAATGGCGTGACATCAGCTTTCAATTTCGTCGGAGTCTAGCTGGCCGCAGTTCCTGTAATATCGGGAGAGGTTTTCCCGACGTAGAAGCTCCGACGATCAAATTGATTGTTTTTTTTTTATATCAAGTCATCATACAATTTATTTAACTTTTATTGAACAAAATGATCATATTGCAGCTGTCATTCATATGATATATATTATGCGAAAATAATATTATTTTTTTAGTTTGACATAATAATGAATTGTGTTGCACTCTGATTCGTAACAAACATATGACAAACTGTTTTCAGCACAATGTGTAATCATAGATTGAGTTAACTTTAAGATGGTTGTTTTAAAATTTAGGGTAAATTTTTTTTTCTCAATGTGAAATATATCATTTAGCTCTTGAAGTACAGAAAACATCAAACACCCATCTACCGTTAGGACCGGCAATTGAGTCAGAACTAACCGAAGTCCGATGGCTTGGTTTTATTATATTTGAATCGAGCCTATTTTTTAATAAGTCGGACCGAGTTTGAACCATTTTACTAAATCTGATTTATTTATGAGCCGAGTTTGAGCCTAATATATCTCAAACCGACTCTTTAGGTTTATAGAATAAATTTTATTATTTTAATATTATGACACCATACAAGTTACGACCATAAAATTATTTTATTTTGCAAAATAAAATGAATTAAGTAGTGGCGGTGGCATTAAGTAAAATAAGAATCAAATGCAAAATACCCATCGAAATCCAATTCCTAAAATTTATCACCGATATTTGAGAATATAAAACGTTTCCAGTAATAAGAGTTAGTATTTCCTTTTTTACTTCTTTCAATCTTGTTTTTAAGTTTTTCCAATAACTTACAAAGATCATTTAGGGTTTTTTGGATTGGCTTCAAAGGAGGTAAATCTTATTTATCACTTGTTTTTATAATTGTTTTTACTCATTATAGTTATACAGTAATGGGGCCCGATATAAACCTGAAACCTGAAAAAAATATATGATTCGAGCTTAAGCCTATACTAATGAGGTCCGATGGTAGCTTGAGCCTATAGTAACGAGACCAGATGGTATATAGTTTGATCCGACCCAAGCTCGGCTCACATGGCCCGATTGCCAGTCCTACCTACTATTAGTCTTTTTTTCTAATTTCGTTAGTCAAACCCTTTGACCGACTATTGCAAAAAAATGTTGGTTTTATGTTGACGAAAATACCCCCAAAATATTCATACAGGCTGTTTAGTTTTAACAAAATGTTCATCAGATTTTTCACTTTTTTCAGCCATTTTTTTCACTTTATTCAGTCGATTTTTTTTTACTATTTTCAGCTATTTTTCTTATTAAAAAAACTGAAAAGTCGAATAAATAAGAATGAAGCTTTACAAGCACCTTAAAAGAATTTAACATCATTTTGCACCATCGAAAGGTAATAAATCATTCACATTTCATCCACTGTTGATATTTGACTTGATCCCACGTTACACCCTTACAATGTGGAATTTTGACACTTTACACCCTTGAAATAAATTAATATTAGCGTGCACCCTCAAAACACAATAAATCATTCATAATCCACCTTGAACTGATATTCAAGTGAGATTCTCTAAGTAAATTATTTTAATAAATAAAGGGTAAATAGCACTTATCCCCCTATAATTTGAACTTTATGCACAATAAACCCCTTTTATTTTACTGTAAGCACATAACCCTTTTACTTCAATTTTTTTCCTCTTGGATATGATTATTTACCAAGTGGAATACCATAGCGGGATTATATACTTATATGAAATTTATAAAACAGTCATGTGCACAAAGTTTAAACTACAGGGAAATCATGTGCTTATATTGAAAGTACAAGGGAGTCGTGTGTACAAAACTCAAACTAGAGGGGGTTAAAGTGCTAATAAATAAACCCTGCACCTTATTATGCATCTGAAATGATAATATCTTTTCTCAAATGTGACAACTGTATAACAATATTATTAAGAAAAAAATTGATAGTCTTTTCTCAATTCAACACTCTTCATTTCTCATCATTTTTTCAATAAACTTGTATGCAACTATATTGAAAGTGAAAAATATGCAGACATAGTGTAAATTATACAGTATGCCGTATACTTGTACGCGCATATATTATAATCCGCAATACATTCGACTAGCGACTTTATTCTCATTGACATTTGATCTTATTACAAACGTCGAGTACACGAACAATACAAGTTTTAAGCAAACACCGATCAAGAAGCAAAAATTCAGCGCATAAATATTTTTCGATGCTTTTTCAACTCCCGAAGTTACATAAATAAAAAACAAAAAAAGGGCGAGCATAAAAAATCACAATAATTCTCGTGAAAAGTCTTACTGCAGAAAGTCTCTTGGATCAGTAACGAAGCCAGTCAACGCAGATGCTGCAGCTGTATACGGAGAAGCTAGATATATCTGCCCTTCTTTGTGCCCCATTCGACCGGGGAAATTCCTGTTTGTCGTCGACACACATACCTATATATATATATTTACCAGAACAAGAGCATTTAATTAAATCGGTACTATATTAGAATAACAAGTCGTATATTTTAGGGTAAATTACGAAAAATCCCCTGAACTTAGGCTAAATAACAAAAAACACCCCCACCTATTCGTAATTACCAAAAACCCCTTGTGACTTTTCACGGATTTTTTTTTATTCCAGGGATAGACTTTACACAATTTCAGATATTTTCTTTTATTTCTCACCTATTTAACAGACGGTATAATAGACTGTACACATTTTCTTTTGAAAAAACTCGATTAGTTAATAAAGGGGGATTTTGGTTATTACAGATAGGTGGGAGTGTTTTTTAATATTTAGCCTAAGTTCAGGGGGGCTTTCGTAATTTACCCTACATTTTATAAGGGTACTTTTGTCATTTAAAGTGCACCAATTCCACTTTAATTCTCTTTTTAATGTTTGTAGGGGGTTTAGTGCAAACATTTAATTTTTTGAGGGGTGAAGTGCATTTTGTTTGCCGTAATATATAATTAAATAATTGCTACAAAAACTTGCCTGAGCTTCATTCATGCGCGCATAAGTGTCTCTCGGCCCACCCAAACAAGCACCGCAACTAGGGCTAGCTGGCGTATCACAACCAGCTTCTTCGAATATCTGCGAGCAAGTTTTCCCGCCCGCTCCAGGTACAGGTAGACTATATACATCCATCCACACCTGATAAATAAATAAAAAAAACAAAAACATTCAATTTACATTTAAAAAAACTACGAAATATAGCATTTTTTTTTTTCATGATATACGAAGCAAGAAGCCTTTACCTTTTGCGTAGCTGGCACTAGGAATGTCGGAACTTTCACCCTTTTCCCCTGTATATAAAAGCAACTAAGTTTCAGCATACAATTTTGAGGAGTTAATTGCAATTGGCACCCCCTATGTTATTTTATTGGCAAAAACACCCCCTATAGTTAAATTTTTTTTAGCAATTAGTACCCCTGTTTACGGGGTTGTGTGCTAAAAAAAAATTGAATCATGCCGATGCATTAACACGGGGGTAGGTTTTTTTAGCAATTTGATATAAGGGGGTACTAATTGCAATAAACCCCAATTTTGAGATAAGAAAACGGCTTTCTGCTACTTATAAATTACCGAGGCATGAAATAATTTGGCAGCAGCCATGAAATCCTCTGTTTTACCACCGGTGCAAGATCCGATATACACTCTGTCGATTTTCACGTCTTTGCATTCTCTGGCTAAAGCACGATTATCGGGAGAGTGAGGCTGAGAAGACAAAAAACGATCAAACAATTATGCAAAGAGCTCACTCGATCATTATTGAAATAGCAAAATATATATATATATATATATATATATATATATATATATATATATATATATATATATATATATATATATATATATATATATATACAGTTCTAAATTATTACATCTATATATACATATATATAATGCTTCTAAATTATCATTTTTATCATAAGTGCATTAACAGTTGAGATGTAATAATTTTTCTCATAGAACTGAAGATTATTCACCTTAGCAACCAAGGGCTCCAATTTCGAGACGTCGATTCTGTACTCTTGAAGAAATCTATAAAAAAAATACAAAAATCAATTTTGACCAGTCAGCACAGCAAATAAATTTATGATATCTAACCGTACGATACTTTTCTTCTTATTTCAGTCTCAACTAGAAAATTAGAAAACGAAACCTACCTTGCTTGTCCGTCACTATAAACTGGCTCATACGGCAAAGAAGTCTTGTCCTGAGAAGCAGAAAAACGAAAGATGCATCATTATCAAGAAAAACCTAGAAAATAAATAATTAAAAAAATATATTAATTCGAGGAAAGTTCGACGAAGATATATTTTTTTCCCGAAACTAACCTCGAGGTACTTAAATGTGGTACTATCAGCAGGGACGATACCGTTCTTTCCACCAGCTTCAACAACCATGTTGCACAGTGTCATTCTTTCTTCCATCTTCGCCAAAAAAAATAATTAATTAAATGATGTGGTAAAATAAAGACTAATTATCGACTCAAAAAACGTAAATTTAAAAAAAAAAAATTAGTGAATGGTGAGACGCGCGGCTTACTGTCAAACTTTCGACAGTAGAACCGACAAACTCCATTGCTTTGTACGTTGCACCAGCTACTGAAATCTCGCCGATAATCTACAAAAAATAATGCAAAATAATTAAGTGAATAAAAATTAGAGATTTTGAATCCGCATTAATACGTCGGTTTTCCCCGTTAATTAAAATGATATTGAGTTTACGTGTACGTACTTGCAAAATCAAATCTTTTGCAAGCAGATAATCGGGCATTTCGCCATCCATAACAAATCTCAGAGTCGGAGGCACCTGCAATTCATTGATGTGAGATATTCAATTTAATATGCCGAATTATAATCATGATACGACTATTTTAGATATACGAATACGTAACATTTTAGATATACCTTAAGCAAAAGCTTTCCGGTACCCAAAACAAAACCCGCATCGGTATTTCCGATCCCGGTAGCAAATTGACCAAATGCTCCAGCGGTACATGTGTGCGAGTCCGTACCCAACAAAACCTAATTTGTCGAACATAAAATCCAAAAATAGAGCAATTATTAAAAAAATTAAACACTAAATGGAGATACGTTAAATAATTAATATCGATAACAATTCTAATAAACAAGTGATACCTCTCCTGGACGACAATGACCTTCTTGAGCAAGCGCCACGTGGCACACGCCTTTGTAATCTGGATTTGCCTGCAACGTCGATTTTTTTTAAAAATATATACAGCACAAACATGCACGTACGTGACACAGGAATTTGTAGCAAATAAGACGTACCTTAAAATTCCCGAGATCTTTAATGTCGTAAAAGTACTTGATATCTTGTTCGTTACAGAAATCCCTCAAGATGTCTACATTTCGATTTGCTCGTTCGTCGGCTGTGAAAATATAGTGGTCTGGAATTATAACAATCTTTTCACGGTCCCACACCTACATTAACAATGAACAGAAAAAAAAAATTAAGTTCGAATATGTTACGGTAAACTGTAGAAACGAATGATATCAAAATAAAAGACAACAGAGCACATATACCTCAATAACAATGGCATTACCGTTTATTAAAGCACAAGACAATCGAAATTATTTTTTCAAGAATTATATCGCCAAGGATAATGAGATTATAGACTTAGATAAGAGTCGGCCCAAAATCAAACGAGACGTGTACACTTGGTCGATTCTTGCCGAAAGATGTTATCCAACTCGTAAAGGGCTTCTATGAGAACAAAATTTATATACAAGAAAATAAAATTAACAAACTAATGGGATTCTCAGAGACCTCGAAACACGGGTTGAGGTTCAGTCCACTAAATTGACAGAAGATTCAAGAAATGTAAAAGGTGTGGGAATAATCTAAGGCTGCGTTTGGATTGAAGTATTTGAAATGAGTGGAAAATGTGGAGGGTTTGAAATGACTACATATGGGAAGAGAATTGAAATCGACCACAATTGCTCGAAAAATAAGTTGTGGATTCGAAATTCGTTGTCAAATGATTCCGCCCAAACGAGCTCTAATGGAAGATCATCATATGATTGAACCTTCAAGAACTAAACTATGTCGAACAATAATTGAGCATTAGTATCTTAACTTCTGAAAAAATCGAGTCTTGAAATCAAACTTTCAAAAGCGTCTTTGCTTGGTTTATTACGGATAAATTTCATTACGAGGCTAATAAATTCGTTCTCCCCAATTGCATCCTATTATCCGACGATTCTATAAATTATCATCAGCATCTTGCATTATCGAAGTAAAGACAACCACAACACCCTCAACACAACTTACTTTAATAAATAAAAAACTGTTCTTTACTAAAAATATCACGAGCGTCAACCTTGCGTTATCGAAGAAGAACAACGTAAAGACAACCACAACACCACACATTACTATAACCAATCGAAAAACTGTCCTTTACTTAAAAAAAAATTACCTTTGCATTTTTCCCAAACTCTTTCTTGAAAATCCCGATAGAACCCGGGCCACAAACGTCGTGGGTCATCAAGATATCGACGTTGACCCACACGTTCTCGCCGGGTATCAATTGGGATTTCTCCGAAGCTCTTGCAAATATCTTCTCAGTCATTGTCATCCCAGTCTTAACCTGAACCCAAAAGAAAAAAAAAATTAACACAAAACCCAGAATTAAAATGCAACCAATTTAACAAATCCATCTTCACAAAAAAAAACATAAATTAACACACAACCCATAATTAAAATGCACCCAATTTAACAAATCCATCTTCACAAAAAAAGAAAAAAAAACACATAAATTAACACAAAACCCAGAATTAAAATGCAACCAATTTAACAAATCCATCTTCACAAAAAAAAAAATATGGGGTTACCGCGCCGGTTGTGGAGGGTTTGCGCTCAGATTGCTGAGGTGTCATCACAGAAACAACTTTCTTGGACACCATTTTCTTGGAAACCTGTGCGGAACATGGGAACGAAGGCTGTGTGCAGAAAGACGAAAATCCCACATCTTTCTGCTTAAAAACAAAAAACAAAAATTGAATTAAAAAAACAGAGGGGAATTACAAATTAGCTAAACCCTCCGAAGAAATTGGAAAAGAAAATAGAAATGAAATTATAAAACCTTGTCGGAGAGAAACGATGAGGTCGGAGGCAAAGCAGATGAACCCATCGGGAGATGTTGTCCGAAGCAGAAGAGATCGATGTGAAAGGAGAGGCGGCTACTCCTTCTTGATGATGAGTATTGATAAAATATAGGTTGTGTTGTAAAATAGTTATAAATTAAAATCCCTCACTGGAAAATTACAAAATTAAATGGTTTTTTCATTCACTTGTCAAATCGATTTTTGCTTCTGAATTGTGTTGTATTTTAGGGGTCGAAATGCTAATTATTTAGTGTGTTTTGTGGGCAATTGCATGAGAATACAAATTATGTAGGGGTGGAAATTAGAATGGAATTTCTTAAGTCGGGTCGATTCGGATTCGACAATATCCGAATTTGGAAACGTGTTTTTCATTCCGAGTTGCGATTTTTTTGAATTTATCTGGAACAGGATTGAAATGGTATAAAAAAATTATCGGAAATTCCGAATTTCCAATCCGATTTAGTTCTGAATATTTCCATGATTTTGTGAACTATATAATCTAATTTGTATTTGCATAATACAATTTATGTTAAATTTTATAGGGTAAATTACAACCACCCCTGAGATATGGTTAAATTACGAAATTTATCCCTCTTGTTTGTGTAATTAGTAATTACAACCACTTGTGCAATTGTTGTACATTTTTTGTGTGAAAAGACAAGATTGCCCCTATGAATCAACACTCGTGAAACAATTAAACTCCCTGATGAATTTTTTTATAATATTTTAATTTAAACAAATAAAATAAAAAAAATATAAATTATATTTAAATATATATATTCAAAAAGAAAAACATAAAATGTCGGACAAAGCCACAGATGCATCATCTAATCTTCTTCCCGAACCGCCCACCCCCACTCACCTCTTCTTCCGCCAAGACCGTTGGTTCGCCGAAAACCTCCAAATACTTAAGCACAATAACCACGACAATGGCATAACTGGAGATATACTCCAGTTTTGGGAAAACGGAAGAAATGGGTGGAGAAATCTGGATTTTAGTGATTGTTTTGTTGAGGAGAGAAGAAAGTTTATTGTTGCGGAACGACGTGTAATGATGTTGAAATTAAAATCAAAGTGTGTGTATTTGCGTGTATGTGTTCTTTTTCAATTGGAGAAGAGGGCTTAATTGAAAATAATAAGGACTGAACTGAAAATTTTAAAAACTTCATTTGGGTCATAAAAGTTTAGAGGTTGGTCGGATTTATCTAAGGGTTTTTTCATTTTTCACGAGCGGTCAACGGATAAAAATAAAAAGGGTCAAGTGTGCTTGTTTGAAGACTTGTCGGGGGGATTTGTCACTTTTCTTTATTCTAAGGGGGGTTTTCGCCTTTAGGATTAACACAATGGTGTTTTTTGTATTTAACTCTATTTAGTTAATCTTGACTAATCTTTCCAATTAAAGGGGACCTTATACGACTAAAAATCGCTAAGTTGACCGACTAAAAGATATTTGTATGGCTCCCCATTATTTGTTGGGGCCTAAGTAGTTGCTTTAATTGCTCTTAGTTAATTACCGACGCATCTCTCTAAAAGTTTAAACTTTTTCAATAAGGAGTGTAACCCGAACCTGTTTAATTATTATGAAAAACTAGAGAAATTTCGCTTCTCATTGTTTCATGTACAATATTTTTACCACGACAATAGATAGAGATGGAAGAATTACACGATATCGCGGAAGTGCACTACGAAGCAGGCACCCGCAAAGTGCATCTCTTACGGAATTTCTGCGTACGTTCTTGAGGGAGGAAGGCTATCCGCAGTTGGCTAATCGTCATTTCTTTGACGAGCTCGATCGAGACGGAGATGGTACGTACTCTCGATTTCTTGGAGGTGATGACATTGTACTACATAATCAAAAGCAGGAGGCCGCGCCGTTTTGTAGCCGGTGTGGGAATTTAATTAATTCATACCGGGAATATTCTTCTCGTGTGTCAAGTGCTATAAAAATCCGAGAGGAGGCGGGGGCTCTTTTAACCTATGCCGTGTTTGCTACGGCTCTAAGAGATGTAACCATGGTCATAACGGCCGCGTTTCGTAGAAGCCCGATTCCACGAAACGCGATCGTTCATGCAGCTGGATGCTACAAACAGTAATCTTTATGCTAGTGTCACGTGGCAGCCAACGTACAACAATACATACATACAATGTTGTGAATCACTCAACAGCAATTGATCCCATGAGATGATGATTTGACCCAATGAGATGATGATTAACGACGACGAATCAATTATTTGGACTTTTGGGATGAAAAAAATGGAGATTTTAGAAAACACTAAATCATTCTTTGAATGATAAGGAGCATTTTGCAACCTAATTCAAATAGCATTTCATACAGATGAATTATGATTTTGTATCATTTAATATTTATATCTCCAATGACGAGCTTTTATTTGAAACCAAAAACAAAATGCACGTCTTATTCACATGTATTCGTGGCCCTTAAAGAAAAGTCTAGAATAATATACTCCCGGCCCATATGGGTTGTCTTTTTTTTTTTTTTTTTTTTTACATTAGAGGACCACAAGTTAATTACTCCATCATTTTCTCAAGTGTCGTTTAAGGTTGATGCAGAACAATTAAAAAACCTATTAAATAGTCTTGCTTTTCGGAAAAAAAAGTATTCTTATTCGACAAAATTATCCTTTGTGAGCTTTTTATTCCGTCTCTTCTGTAACTTCATTAATATGTCATTAACATTAGGATAAAATTGGACAAAAAAATTGTCTTACTTTAAAACTCTTAAAACTCTAAAGCAACACTTAGTATTAATTAAAAGAAAATATTATTATGGCCAAATCGACAAAACGAAGGGAGTACATGCTAAATCAATTCGGATAAAAAGAAATGAAAATAACATGCAAGTTCTAGTCAAGAATATACCTTTCAATAAATTGTTAGGCCACGATGATTTTGTACTAGTGGCATGATAGATATGGTTTACAAACATGATAAAAAGCATGACCATGATTGATTTTTAATGATTACTTATTTTCAATAAATTGAAACATGATTGATTTCATAATTGGCTACCTATAGTTACTAGTTTCTTACTTTCTTTTTATTTCACAATATATGAATTATGCAAACCGGCTTTATAAGGGCATCATCCTTTATGGTGGTGTTGCAATTAGGGGTAAGAACGAGTTGTGCTCGAGTCGAGCTCGCATGTTTTGGCAAGCTCGAACTCGAGCTCAAGTTCATTTTGTCGAGCTCGAGCTCATTAATTTTCTTTTCTTTTTTTGCCCGAGCTCGAGCCTAAGCTCATTTTAATGTTTTGTTAACTATTAATTTTTTATTCATTAAAATTTGTTTACATTATAATAAAATATTACAAAATAAACAATAAATTATATATATATATATATATATATATATATATATATATATATATATATATATATATATATATATATATAAGGCTCGCGAGTCGGCTCGTGAGCCCACGAACAACTTAAAAAAAGGCTCGAGTTCGAGCTTTTTTCGAGCTGACCCATCAAGCTCACGAGTCGGCTAATTAAACTCGTTTATCACCTTTAGTGGCATTCCATTTTCTACAGACTTTATTTCAAAATAAAACTATATTGTACTAATATATAATATATGTATGTGTGCAGGTGATTTAATATTTTCGATGTATTGATATTGGACAAAATAATAATAAAATATAAGTAAACGGGAACAATTTTATTTTTCTTTGAAGGAAGATCGAGCTACCGAGATATTAGAACCGCAAGTGGTAACAGCGTTAACTTTTAACGAAAAAGGGGATTTCGTGCAAAATACAATAAAACACAATGGGATTTTACGAAAAAAAAAAAAAAAAACACAGGGAGATTTAGTGCAGATTTTTCTTAACACAGGGGTTTTATGCGCTTTACCCCTATCCATATATAATAATATTATTTTATTCCACGTGTGATTCACATTTTGCGAGATCACTTAATTAAGCTTACATTATTTATTATATATTAAACTAATCATGCGCCACATGCATATTGTTTAGTTAATTAACTTCCGGGGACTCTCCTTCCTCCGGTGCCGTTCTCCCTGTGGCAGTTGTAGTACACCGCTGCCGCCGGCTCACCGAGGTTATGAAGCCGGGCAAACTCTCTGGTGTTGAAGTGGTGGCGCTGCTCTGGAGCCTCCACCGTCTGCCGCCCTTGTTGCCGGAAAAGCACTAGAACAAGGCGGTGGATGCCCATCGACGGCTGCGGGCACTCGTAAGCCACCGCTTCCTTGCCTGCACCATTAATTAATTAATATAATGCATTCGTCGGAGCTTTGATTAGTGTAATTAACTGGTTCTCTCTTATAGAACTAAAATTGAATTTTATTTTCGATAAATAATAAATCCATAAATATGCATAGGTTTCACAAGGAAAAAAAAAAGTATAAAGAAATACTAGAATACTCTTATGATTAATTGTTTTTCATTTAATTGATTCAGAGCGATAAAATGGTAAAATTGAAAATAGTGCAATTACTGTTTCATTTGGAATGTAAAGTGACAAATAATTTGAGATAAAAAAAATTCAAAAATAATATGTGACAGATGGAGTATATAATGTATGTAAAATCTCTTACCGAAGCTAGCTCCAGTGGTTCCGGGAATATCCGTCACCAGCCTGCAATTTACAAACAAATGAATGTATAAAATTCGTCGAAACACTGTTGTTATATATATATATATATATATATATATATATATATATATATATATATATATATATATATATATATATATATATATATATATTAATTTCTTCCAATGAATTTTCGTTGTCATACAAAGAATTGAGCTAGGTTTTTCTTTTTTTTTTTAAGTTTTGATGTATTATAGTTTTTTACTTACGGTAACGTATTCTACATAAATATCACTAAAACAATTTCGATGGCGCTGCCCTGAACTCCTGAAAGATTGATTAGCCTAATTATACTTTAGGGTATTCCTAGCCCGGGAATTTATTGTACTACTAATTAATTATAAGTTGAATATATGGAGCCCTGTTACTTGATATTCCAGGTAAGTTGCAGGAGACAAAAATTATTTTAAATTAAAATAAAACATAGAGATGATCTTGAATTAAATCAAACCAATTTTTTTTTTTTTTGATAATGGAGATAAGAGACTAGACCAATGCAAGTATTCCTTGAGGCTCGGGTCGCTTGGGTTTGGAGCATCGGCATCAACTAGAATCTGAAAAATGTTACAAACGAAAAACGCCAACAAATATAAGTAATTAGTTTAGATGATATAGCTTAATTCAAATAAAATTAAAAAAATAATAACCGTACTTCATGAAAAAGCTTAAGCTGGTAGTGAGATCAGTCGTTTAATATTTATATCTTCAGTAAGTACCAACTTTGCAGATTGAACTATATGTATAGATATGTATGTATTGTGTGTGATCATGTGTCGACCTACGTACAGTGTATTTCACGAGAGGGAAAGAGAAGTATGTATATACTTACAAGAGTGTACATGGATCGAAAATCATCACCCCCGATCTCAACAGTAGGGCGGTTGGCTATTTGAGTGGGTTTCAAGCGACACCCGTTCAAAATGTACTTGCCGTTACTCGTCACTCGAAATTCGATTGTCGGCGTAAACGGGTCCAAAACATCGCTCACGACCCCACTAACCACAAGCGGATTTCTTTCCCTTGATGATGTCATATCTATGTATATATATATTTATGAGAAAACAAAAAGGCTACTAAATTTGGTGATTAATTAATTATGAGAAGTACAAATATATATCATATATAAATATATATATACTTGATGCGTGCATGTATAATTTTTTCTGTATATGGAGGGTCGAATTCTACTACTATTTATACTAGATTTGTTCAAAGGTTGAATTCATGGTACATGTATATATATATGCAGAGACCTTTATGTTGACATCATAGAATCGTGCAATAAACCTTTTCTTGACTATTTTTCTTCTTTTTTTTTTTTTTAAAAACAATTATTTATTTGTGTGGACCTACGTATATATGATCGATATTCTTATTCTCGTGAAAATTGAAAGAAATGTAGCCAAAGAATCATTCATGCTCACCATTCATTATATCACGTGTTCCTACGAAAGTGCCGTGTCATTTGACTCAGTTTGAATTATTCTGACATCACTTTTAACTGTCAATTATTCTCGCTTCGTTTGGCAAGCTTATTTTAAACATATGATAATCTCTTACTTCTGATAAGCTATTTTAAGAGGTTATAAGCTATTACGTTTTAAATTATTAGAATTAATTTTTAAAGTGTTTAGATAATGAATGGTGAGCATGAATGATAAGATCTTAAATAAAAAAAGGTTGGATATACGTACTTCTTGAAAATAATCTTAAATGATCTCCAGCAGTTTATTTATTAAATTTTTAAGATCTTATAAGTTATTTTAACAGCTTATATTTTCTTAAACATCTTATAAACTTAATTTAACAACGTATATTCTCTTAAACATCTTATAAACTTAATTTAACAACTTATTATAGTTTCTTAAACATGTTATAAATTTATTTATCAACTTAAAAGCTTAACCAAACATTCACTAATTATTAACAAGAAGGCAATATGCAAGCTTATGCTTCACATGATTCTGTACCATGTCTTTTTTTTAACAAGACATATATAGTAAAGTATTTATCTTTTTTGCTGCTAAAGGAAAATTCCTTTGGAATTAATATCTTTTGACAAGAGAGGACGATATTCCGATCCCAACCACATATATTTCGCCACTTGTCGATCGCTTATACGTTTATTATTTCTATTTTATTCATACGATATATATAGTAAATTATTATTTTACAATATTATTTCTAATCAAACATTGCTAAACTATAACTCTTACAAAATATGCATATTTCATTACGTATAAATGTAATTAAATTCATATGAATAAATTTAATTTGTTTAATTAGTTATTCGAAATAATTTGTGGCTGTGACATTATGCATATCATTGTAAAGAAGATTGGAATTATATGATGCCCCCTCCCTAAATTTTGTGGCTCTGACTTTCCCCAAAGTCTTTGTCGAAGACCCTCTACCAATGGTGATGGAATATTCATAGATAACAATTAGATTCGAAGTATTTTCTCCTGCTTTTATGATAGAATATTTATGGGTAAATATATATATATTATAGTAAATATTGTAGCTTTTTTGCAGTAACTTCAGGTAGAAAATATGTCGGCATGGTGCACGGACGTGACTTTTTCGGTGCAGGTTACAGTTTACGGACTATTATACGAGAGAATGATGTAATTTCGATGATGCATCTGTGGTGGGAAGTTAGATGCTATACCTGCAGGTTCTTTATACGTACTGGGTGGATTTAAATTATACAAATTTGATTGAATAATTAATTATTCACTAAGCACACATATACATGGATGAATGTGTAACTATGTGTAGATCTACGATTCAAATAATTCACCCAATATAAATAATCAAGTGTAACATCTAATTTTTCAATCACTGGTTCAGGTTATATCATGGAGCTTTTAGCATTGACCTCCCATGTGTAATCTTTAATTGTGTTACCATAAAAGCACATGTGTTAAAAAAATTTAGCAAGAGCTCCACTATTAAAGTTAGTCAAAGGCAATAAAACCCTTCCGAGTTGATAGTGTCAATTGTCATACACTCGGGAAGTATGCAACTGAGGGTTGGTTTTTTGAACTGAAAAGACACAAATACCCTTAAGTTAGAAATTTAGGAAAACAAGCCCCTAATATAAAGTTTTCAACAATTTCAATTTAGTCTCCTTCAATTTTGGAAAAGCCCTCTCCTCCCTTAAGTTAGGGACTGAATTGCAATTTTTTTCATTCAGGCAGGGGGTCATCAGCCCCTTAGTTTCGGTCGCGGCTCCTCCATGACGAAGTCAAAACTCCGACAACTCTTTGACGGCGAAGAAAGAGGATTCAAATGATTGGTTTGTAAAGCACTTTTCAACTCATTCTTCTTTCTAAATTTCGGAGCATCAAACTCTCTCGGAAAAAAAAAAAACCCTAGATTTGAGCCTAAAGCTCTGCTTTGATCTAGGTTCAAGCTCGTTTTTCTACTGCAAAAAACATAGCAACAACCCATGCAAATTTGCCACAAGAAAAAGGATCCCAAATCCCTTGAAAATTCCAGGAAACATCTGCCCCATCGATCATTTCAGAAAAAAAATAAAGAAATAATTCGTGTTTTTCCGATGTCTTCTCCGACGTCCCTTTGAAACAGATGTTCTATCGCAGTGTGTCGAAGTTGGGGAGGGGGCGGATGTTGTGATTATGGTTGTTGGTTTACTCTGGTCATTTTCTTTGTTTTCGATAATATAGAAATCTGCAGACAACTATATAGGTGTATTGTGTAGGTTTACACTTTCGTTAAATTGCTCGCAAACAACATGAGATAGTATAAACCAAACTAGGCTAACCATGTATGACGAACTTGATCTAGAGACCATTGACAAAATAATTCAAACTTGGGTCAATGACACGAGCGCTCTTTCTTCAACCAATAGGCCACACTTTGTTAGTCGTTTTCGATTTCCATAGTTAGTCGTTCGGTGGTGTAAGTAGTTCACTTAACATATGATCATTTTTTAGGGTATATTACAACCACCCTTTGAGATATGGTCAAATTACGAAAACCTATATGTTGTTTGCGTAATTACAACCACCCCTCAACTATAAATCTTCTTACACGTTCACCTTTGTTGTTTCTGATTTAGTAAAATCTTCTAGATTATATGAAATATTATCACTTTGGTACCCGTTTTGTCCCATTCGAGCTCCACATATTGAAGCAAGATGATAATAAGATGTTTTTTGGCTAGTATATATCAGATTGTGGTGCAATAGAAACTGCATTTTTACACAAAACGAATACAAACTAGAGCATATTACACAGAATCTAGATGATTATGTTGAATTTGGCACCACAAGGGTGGCTGTGTAAGAAGATTCATAGTTGAGAGGTAGATGTAACTATCCAAACAAGAGAGGTTTTTTCATAATTTGACCATACCTCAGGGATATATAGTTGCAATTTAAACTTTTTTTTGTTTTTTTTGTTTTTGACATTTTTATATATTTTGTAAATTAAAGTAACCAAAATATGTATACGGGCTTGAGTCATGGTTGGGCCTTATGGGCTTTCAGTTAAGTTCCTGGGCCGAAAAATTTTAATCTTAATTTTATATTTTATTTTTTAAATTAAGAAACACAAACAACTATACATATGTACTAAATAAATGGGATTTACTTTTTGGGTTCCTAAAATTGCTATTTGCAAATTATAATTATTTTTGTTTCTCTCTCTAGAAAAAATCACTCTCGTCACTAATTTGGCTTAAAATCATCTTTGTTGAAGTGATATACGAACACAAATGAGCTCATCGGATGAAGATCGTGATACACATCACAACGAGGTAAAAAATTCGTCATTTCGTTCGAAAAATCTGGACAGAAAGGGCGAAAGCCTAATCCGGGTGCCTGAAGCTATTTTACACGCCCAAGTTGGGCGTGTAAACCATCAACCCACGCCCAAACCGGGCGTGCAAAAAAGCTTCCGGCGCCCGGCTTGGTCGTTCAGGCCCCCTCCCCCGGTTTTTGTGTTTTTTATTTTTTTTATTAATTTTTTTATGCATTTTTCAGGGAAATCAACACAATACGAGATAGACGTCAAGCGTGGGATATTATAAATAGTGTTTGATTTAGTTTAGTATTATCGGATTTAATGTATTATAGTATTTTATTATGTCAAATTTAGTACTTTATTGTGTCGAACTTAGTACTTTATTATGTCCAGCTAAGTACTTTATTATGTCGAACTTAATATTTTATTATGTCGAACTTAGTATTTTTATTGTATTGACAAATCTAAATATAAGAGATATTTAAATAAGTAACATTGAAATTATAAAAAAAAAAGATATTGAAATAAATAAAATTGAAATTATAAAAAAAAGATATTGAAATAAGTAAAATTGAAATTATAAAAAAAATATTGAACTAAGTAAAATTGAAATTATAAAAAAAAAGATATTGAAATAAGTAAAATTGAAATTATAAAAAAAAAAAAATTGAAATAAGTAAAATTGAAATTATAAAAAAAAAATATTGAAATAAGTAAAATTGAAATCATAAAAAAAATATTAAATAAGTAAAATTGAAATTATAAAAAAATATTGAAATACGTAAAATTGAATTATTAAAAAAAATAATAAAAAAAATACAATGCTGAACGCCCAGACCAGGCGCCCAAATCGGACCCGGACGCCCAAACCGAGCATGAGAGTTGGTTTGACTGCCTTAACGATGGTGGAATATTTCCGAGATGTTAATGAACAAGACGTACTTCTATTTATCGACAATATTTTCCGTTTCGTCCAAGCCGGATCTGAAGTATCCGTCTTATTGGGTAGAATCCCTTCCGCCGTCGGTTATCAACCCACCATGAGTACCGAAATGGGCTCTTTACAAGAAAGAATTACCTCTACCAAAGAGGGGTCCATAACGTCCATACTGTAACTGAACGGCCAAACCGGGCGTTCACTGTGCGCAATTTTCCCCCAAAAACATCCCTAAAATTCGATTTTTATGGTTGTTTGACATGCAATTACAATCGAAATTTCCTACTCAATGCAATTAAAACATTTAGGAGTTAAAATTTCTCAAAATTTCGATGAATTTGGCTTCAATTCGAATTTTTTGATTTTTTTTTTGAATTTTTTCTTTGAATTTTTTCTTTAATTTTTTTAGAGAGAGAAAGCTTTTTGGGGTATGAGTTGCAAATAGCAATTTTGAGATCCCAAAAAGCATTTCACTAAATAAATCATACTCCCGTGAACTAGTTTGCAATCCACACAAGAGATGTAAAATACATTAGATTTATTAAGTCACGTGTGACAATCTCGACCAAAAAAATGTTGACAAAAAAATTCAAACCTAGGCGTTGACCTATTATCAAGTGTTTGTATGTGATGATTAACAGCTTTTGTGCGCTTTAAAGTTGCTTTTGTGAGCTTTAAAGTTGCATTATTAGTGATTTATGCCGTTTCATTTTTTTTTTAATCCCACTTGATAAGGAGAACTGATATAATTTCACAAAAATAAGAAGGAAATTTTAAATTTGTTTTACAAACTCATCTTACTTATAAATTAATTAATTGTTTAAAGTTGATTATGTTAGAATATTGATAATGTTAGGTTTCGTTTCAATTTCATATTTATTCTTTCTCAGAAACTAATTAGTGTTTGTTTACCTTTTCTGAAACTAATTTGTGTTTGTTTACCTTTTCAAAAGTAATTACCACAACAATCTTAAGAGTTTATCTCTCATTCAAACACGATTCGACAACTATCAGCAAAAAATATTAACTGCTGCAGTAAAAAAAGTATCTTCAATATACGGCTAAGCAGGTGCTATCCCTTCCCTTTTACACTGAAGAGGTAACACGAGCTTTATCCCAAATAGCCCCTGTGAAATCTCCTGGCCCTGATGGCCTTCCCGCCGTGTTTTACTCAAAGTATTGGCATAAATGGGGTCAAATATTATTTCCTGTGTTTTGGATTTCTTGAATAATAGGAATTTGCCATCTGCTCTTAATTTTACGTTCATTGTCCTTATTCCGAAAGTTAATAAACCGGAAAGAATGACTGAATATCGACCTATTAGACTTTGTAATATTATTTACAAGTTGGGGTCCAAAGCTATTGCTAACCGACTCAAGCTTGTGCTAAATGACATTATTTCCCCTTCCCAATCACCTTTTGTGCCGAAACGATTAATTTCTCATAATGTTCTGGTTGCATGTGACTCACAAAGTATATGCACATTAAGTTATATATTAGCAAAGCATACGATCGAGTTCAATGAGTTTTTTTTAAGAGAATTTTGTCCAGATTAGGAAATATTCAGCAGATGGCAGGTTTTCGGTAAAATCGGGCAAACTCAATTCCCTGGAAAAATAAATATCGAATTAGCCTCAAGTAGCTAGTGGTGAAGCTAAACAAAAAAAAAAAATGGAAGGAAATATGGGGGTTATCTCTTCCTCAAAAAATCACGACCTTTATTTGGCGGGCTTGTTCAAATATCTTGCGGGCAAATGTCAAACTTTTCCGGAGAAAGGTATCCCGGACGCCCTTCTATAGTAGATGCGGGAATCAATACGAATCTATTTTACATGTTGTACGAAATTACCGGCCGTATGTATGAGCGAATTTTTTTGTTTTGCCCCTTGTTTTGGCCGACTATGCCTAATGAAATGTTTCGTTTTCTAAAAAAAAGTAATAAACTTTACTTTTCAAATTCTTCTCCTAAATTACATTTTTCCAACACATTTAAACACGATTTGACTGCTACATGGTACAATGCGGTTTGCCTAAATCTCAAATCATAAACATACATTACTTTCATCCCGAATTATTTCCTCGACACATATTTCTCCAAAATAAAATGAAAATAACTCTCAAAACTCTTCCAATCATGTTGATCAATTAATTGGCAGTGTACTCAACGTCTGTGTTAATCCTCTCATAATCTCCTTCTTGTTAGTTAATCGAACCTACATTAATAAATGAATGTTGATTAATTTAGAGTTGTATTATAATTAATCTTGGTTTACATGTTCAATACACTAGGCCAAAACACAACACTTGCGACCCTTCAACAATAAAATTTAGGGTAAATTACAACCACCCCTGCAGTATGGTTAATTTACGAAAAAACCCCTTTTGTTTGGATAATTACTTCTACCCCTTAACTATGATTTTTTCTTACACCTCCACCCTTATGGTGTCAAATTCAACATAATCATCTAGATTCCGTGGAATGTTCTCTAATTTGTTCTCGTTTTGTTCAAAAATATGATGCACCACAATCTTATATATATACAAGGCAAAAAACACATCTTATGATCATCTAGCTTCAAAACGCGGAGATTGAATGGGATAAAACGGGTCAAAAAATGAGAATATGAAGATTACACTAAATTTGAAACCGCAAGGGTGGACGTGTAAAAAAGTTTATAGTTGAGGGGTGATTGTAATTACCCAAATAAGAGGGGTTTTTTCGTAATTTGATTACACTTTTAGGGGTGGTTGTAATTTTCCCTAAATTTTATAGTCAGCCATTGATCAAAATTAAATCACCTCATCAAAAGTCACCCTTCATATTATATATCTCCAATCTTGGAGACCAAGTATACTCTTATTTTCCATGGAATCCCAAAATTTCTTAATCTCACCACCCACATAAACAACAATCTAGAGAGAGAGAGAGAGAGAGAGAGAGAGAGAGAGCAGTTATGGACGGGATGAGAGAAATTGCGAGATCCTACTACTCGAGAGCAAGCGAAGACGATAAGAAATCCATACAAGAGTTCTTCGAAAAGCTCGACGTTGACCGTGACGGCAAGGTAAGCCGGCCGGAGCTGAAGCGGTCCGCGACCGTGAGTGCTTGCCTGTCGGCGGACAACGTCTTCCAGAAACTCGACGTTAACGGCGACGGAGTACTCGACTTTGACGAGGCGAAGTGCCTTTACTACATGGTCAACAAGGTCAAAATCCCGAGGTGCTGCGGCTGCTACGATCTGCTGGTGGGACCCTACTTCTCGTGCTCGCGCTGCGCCGGTAAAAGCCCCCAGAGGTACGACCTTTGCTGCGCTTGTTACCGTGCCGAGGGGCACGAGTCGGAGCACGAGCACGAGTTCGAGCACATGGTGGACAATCATACACTCATGAACGAGTTGATCGAGGATCGCCGCAACAATGCTGCTACTCCGGCGCCGGCAGCCGTAGAAACGATTATTATTGTTGAAGGGGAGAATATGGTAAATTCCCATTTTATTATATACTTTTTTTTTTGTTGTCTTTGAAGTAGTCTTTGATGGATATGATGATTTTGTCTGCATATAGATCGAACCAAACATGTCTTATATTTGAAAAGGGCAAAATTGAAAATTATAAACGAGTGTTTAATATATTGCATTTGGTACCCATGTATTATATTAAATTGCTAAAAGAGGCTTTCTATGTTAAAGATTTTGCAGTAAACCCCTTATAAGCTAGCATTTTGTAGAACATTTGACCTTTGAACATAAGACTATTCCATGTCTTTAATAATATCTTGACGATCACAAATGTAAGGGAAATTTATAATTTTGATCACTTAAGTTTGCACTGATTTTACATTTGGTATCCATATTTACAAAAAACACATTTGGTCCCTCGTTTTTCAATAATTTAACATTTTTGGTATTTCTGTCAATTTAATATTACTTTGTCAGTTAAGGCAATGACGGGCACACCCTTGATTCCGTTTGTACTAGCAGAAAATTGACGGAAAAGACTGAAAATGTTGAATTTTTAAAACATGAGGGACCAAATGTGACTTTTGCGAACACGAGGAAACTAAATATAGCATCAGTGCAAATTTAAGGAATGAAAATTGTATAATTATTCATGATTAAGTAAATAATTGGACCTTACTGGATGTTTGGTTGATCCAGTAACTTTCCAGGTCGCCCCACAACTATATATAGATAAAATGGCTCAATCTTAGTTAATTGAGGAATTATTTATTGAAATTCCCGTTATCCAACAATACAATTGAGTTTTCAGTTTTCACAAGACTACTTAATTTTATATATGTGGGATGATCTTATCTTGAAAACCAAACGAGACCTTAATTATTGCTATGTTTGATGATTGTACGTTAATTTGATCACATTAATTAACAGAAGAAAGATCAGATGGACGAATTGCGAGAGACTGCGAAAGCACATTATCGAGCCGGATCTCCAGAAGTGCAGCAATTGGCGTACGATTTCTTCAAATCAATGGATACGGACGGAGACGGGAGGGTGGATCTTTCCGAGTTTTTAGCCTTCATGAGAGCTCAAGAAGGCCGTTATTCGAACATGCGCAATCGCTACTTCTTTGATGAGCTGGACCAGGATGCCAACGGAACCCTAGATTTCTCCGAAGTGATGTCGCTCTATTACATCATCAAAAGTAGACGCCCGTTTTGCGACTTTTGTGGCCAATTTATACCGGGAATATTCTTCTCTTGCGTCGAGTGCTTTAACGATTCTTCTGGAGCACCGTTCGATCTATGCCCCGTTTGTTATAAGGCTAAAAGCTGCAAACACGAACATGATGGCCGGGTTCAGTTCTTGGACAACTACACGTTGCTGGAAACTAAACGAGATTCCGATCTTGCATTGGCGACAAGCCTAAACACGAACCAACGGGTAATAATAAATAATTAATGAAATTTGTTTAATTTTTATTTTATTATTTTAGAAAGAAAAAAAAAAGAATCATATTACATATATGTGTAAATTGTCAACTGTTGAGGCTGCAAGTGACTACTATTTAATGCCCACCAAATCTGTTTAATACATGAAAATGGACAAACTAAATAATAAAATTAATACATATGGACTGTTATTAATTACTAGTATATATCGGAATAATATTACTCCCTCCTTTCTCTTAATAGTTGTCACTTTTCCCATTTTTTATGTTTTAAATTATTTGTCATTTTACTATTCCAATAAATCATTAATTGCAATTTTTTTTTTTCAATTTTGCCATTTCTCACTCATAATTAATTACAATATAATTAGTTAAAATTCAATTAGTGGCATTGGCATATCAGTGATTTACTATACCTTTTGTTATTATCTATGCATATTTATTGAGTTTATTAATACGTGTACAACTAACAAAAGTGACAACTATTGAAGGAAGGAGGGAGTAATATAATTAATTGACATAAGACAATGTTAATCACTGCTTAAATAAATTAATTTTGCTGCAGCTACGGCCTGGTACTTCTACTTCGAATACCCTATTGCATCACAGTTATTCGTCTCCGACGACTCATTTTGAGGTTCCTGCCGTTGATCCTCCGAGTTTGGTCGCTAATACTGCAATAGTTCCTGCAGCATCTAATAATAATTGGGTGAGTAATTTAATTAATTAACTTCATCTCTCTCTCTCTCTCTCTCTCTCTCTCTCTCTCTCTCTCTCTCTCTCTCTCTCTCTCTCTCTCTCTCTCTCTCTCTCTCTCTCTCTCTCTCTCTCTCTCTCTCTCTCTCTCTCTCTCTCTCTCTCTCTCTCTCTCTCTCTCTCTCTCTCTCTCTCTCTCTCTCTCTCTCTCTCTCTCTCTCTCTCTCTCTCTCTCTCTCTCTCTCTCTCTCTCTCTCTCTCTCTCATACAAATTTATTTTGATGATTATCAGCGCAAATGGAAGGCTGCACTTACTGCATTGGAAATAGCACTCCATGCAGGGAGCTTATCTGGTGCCTGTACAATACTGTGATATATAGCACGTACTTGCATGGGCATGCAGATAAAAAGAACAGTGCAGTACGTGTGTTTCTCGAATTTCGATTTCCTGCTTCAAGATGAGTTTTTGAGACATGTTTCCTTGATTAAACCAGCTTTTGAGACATGTTTACGATGTATTATTCGAGTCTCTCCCACGATAAGAACTTGGTGATTAAAACAACAGGGGTTCGAATCTCTTTGGGTGCGGCCATTGCGTGTGTGTTGTGAACTGTAAAGCCATATTATAAGGCTAATTATTAAAAAAAAAAAAAAAAAGTGAGTTGAATTTTTTTTTTGAAATTGCATGGAGAGAGTAAATGTGCGTGCATGAAAAGTGAAAACCAGCAGGCTATTTGGCCCTTTATTTAACTGTGTATATGTATTTGTGATCATCAATTGTCATTGCAGAGTGTGTACTAAAGTTGTATTTTTGTATTTAATTTTGAAATGCTATATTCTAGTTTCGTCTGTGTTTATTTTGGTATTATTATTTCATATTATATTCATGTATTTTGTGATACGATCCGCACAAGCTCCAAGACAAAGAATTGGAAGAAGAGAAAGCGAGTGAGATTAATGGAGCTGTTCGTGTTGAAGTTGAAGAGTAAAGGCTTGAATCAGGCCTTTGAAGAGTCTATGGTTTGGAATTGGAAGAAAAGAAAGAGAAGAAGTCGTTGGACAAGTCGAATTCCATGCATCCGAGATTCTCGCCTATTCTGGCAGAGTTTACCATTCGGGTTATAACTCTCGCATCCGAAGTCCGATTGAGATGATTCAAAATGATTCGGAAAGCTAACTGAAAGATCTACAACTTTCATGTTTTGAGCGAAGAGATATTCGAAGTGGAACAGTGTCGAAATTGAGCTTTAATTGCATGCACGTGCACAGCCCAATGTCGCGAGATTAGAAGGGTGATCGAGAAGCCGACTTGAAGATCAAGTTATTTAGTTTACTTATTCACGTTTTTAATTTAGGTTTTATTATGTTTTTATTATTTTAGAGTCTTTTATGGTTAGGATTTGCTTATTTATTTATTTCCTTATTATAGTTTAGGTAGGAGTCCTTTTCCTTGTGAAAAAGGAGTCTTTTTAGACCTTATAAATAGGTTGCCAATTTGGCTTATTTTCGAAGACGAATTTTAATGAATATTTGAGTATTTTGAGAGTTAATTCTCCTTCGCTGTTCTACAGCATTCTTCGGGATTTTACAAGTGGATTCTTGTAACTTTCTTAGCAACATAATATTGGTTTCTGGTTCTTTATAATCACGGGGTCAATATTCCACCTTGATAATAATGGTTTCTAGCTCTTTATAGCTATGGGGTCATTGTTCCTTGCTTCCGCCAAACTTGAATCTTTGTTTTTGGGTGTTTTCGATCTTGCTTCCGCGTAGGGTATTGGGTCTCGTAACAAGTTCTACGGGGTTCGTATCAGTTGGTAACCAGAGCCAACATCCAAAACAGGTTTCACCTATCTTTATTTTTTTTGTTGTGTCTTCTAGTATATCTCATCTTTTCTTGAGTTGTGTTATTTAGAGTCTTCGTCAAAAAATACAAAAAAAATCGAATTTTTATTTTTTGTTTAAATTTCTTTTCAGCCAAATTAGGGTTTGTTCGTGTCAAAAAAAAAATAAAAAATTCGAAATTTAATTTTGTTTGAAGCTTCTTAGAGTCTAAGTTAGGTTTTGTCTTGAGTCTTTGTCAAAAAAAAAAAAAATTCGAAATTTATTTTTGTTGAAGCTTCTTAGAGTCTTAGTTGGAGTTTGGTAGTGTCTCAAAAAAAAAAAAAAATATTGCTTTGATCATGTCCGAGAAGGCCGGTTATTACGGAGAAAGAATTGAGCTGCGTAGGACGTCAATGGACAAACGCTTCCAAGAACTCCAAGATCGGATGGAAGGAATTGTTACCCAACTAAAGGAATTACGCAAAGATCAACATGTTCGAGGGCCATACGTACGATGTGATGTTCACCAACCAGTTATACCTTATCCCGATAAAGAGGTAGATCGTGATGAAAATTTTGGTGTGAACGCTACAAAATCAAGGAAGGAGAGTATGGGACGATGGTCTGGATTGGATAGATCGAGCCGAGGATATTTTGGTCGAGAAAGAGATGGAGTTTATCAAAACCGTAGCTCAATGAAATTGATTATACCACCCTTTCAAGGTAAGAGTGATCCCGAGGCGTACATTCACTGGGAAAGAAAGGTTGAGCACGTATTCGATTGTAATTATTATTCCGAAAAGAAGAAAGTGAAGCTCGCCGACGAAGCGTTCATTGACTATGCAATTAGTTGGTGGGACCAATATGTCTTAACTAGACGGCGCTGTGGTGAACCACCAATTGATGATTGGGAGTCCATGAAGGCAGTGATGAGGAAGAGGTTCGTTCCCGCTCTTTATTATAGGGAATTGAAGATGCAAAGCTTGAGGAAAGTTACTAAGTCAGAAGAAAGGAGTTCGCCGAGGTGGGAATCGCAAAGGAGTTCTCCAGCGAGCATGGTGAGGGAATCGTTGCAAAAGCCTAAAAGAGAGAAATCAAAAACCGAGCAGCAATTCAAGACTAAGAGAGGAGAGTGTCCGAGCAAGCAATTCGTGAACTTGTGGTCCAACATTGAGGATGATTCTACAAAGGAGAAAAATATCATTTATGTGTCACCATCTCAGAGGAATGATAACCTTGAAATTCCCATGGAGAAAAATGTTATAGACATCGTTGAAGGCATTGGTGCAAAAATTGAAGGGATGCAAGACGATAATGTTGAGTTGCAGCCCAAGGAGGATGAAAAGTGCAAAACCGCCCCACCACTCGAAGAAGAAATTGAAGATTCGGATTCGAGGACGAATCCTTTTGAAGAGGTGGAGAATGATACGAGCCAGCCATGCATCGAAGTTAAGGATGATGATACAATCCAGCCCTGTGACCAACTTAATGTCGAGCTAACTGGAGCACAAACTTCCGTTATTGAAGTTGATGAAGACGGTTATGCAATACTTGAAGACGGAGACGGTTATAGTAATGTTAGCAATAATTTGGTGGAAAACTTGAGTTTATCGATGTTGGAGTATTCTAAACCATATGAGCTACAATTGGTTGAAGATGATCGTGAGAGATGGCTTCTATATGCTCCTTTTTATATTTGTCCGGATTCGAGGACGAATCCTTTTAAAGAGGGGGAGTATGATACGATCCTCTCGAGATCGAAGACTAAGAATTGGAATATTTGTCCGGATTCGAGGACGAATCCTTTTAAAGAGGGGGAGAATGATACGATCCGCACAAGCTCCAAGACAAAGAATTGGAAGAAGAGAAAGCGAGTGAGATTAATGGAGCTGTTCGTGTTGAAGTTGAAGAGTAAAGGCTTGAATCAGGCCTTTGAAGAGTCTATGGTTTGGAATTGGAAGAAAAGAAAGAGAAGAAGTCGTTGGACAAGTCGAATTCCATGCATCCGAGATTCTCGCCTATTCTGGCAGAGTTTACCATTCGGGTTATAACTCTCGCATCCGAAGTCCGATTGAGATGATTCAAAATGATTCGGAAAGCTAACTGAAAGATCTACAACTTTCATGTTTTGAGCGAAGAGATATTCGAAGTGGAACAGTGTCGAAATTGAGCTTTAATTGCATGCACGTGCACAGCCCAATGTCGCGAGATTAGAAGGGTGATCGAGAAGCCGACTTGAAGATCAAGTTATTTAGTTTACTTATTCACGTTTTTAATTTAGGTTTTATTATGTTTTTATTATTTTAGAGTCTTTTATGGTTAGGATTTGCTTATTTATTTATTTCCTTATTATAGTTTAGGTAGGAGTCCTTTTCCTTGTGAAAAAGGAGTCTTTTTAGACCTTATAAATAGGTTGCCAATTTGGCTTATTTTCGAAGACGAATTTTAATGAATATTTGAGTATTTTGAGAGTTAATTCTCCTTCGCTGTTCTACAGCATTCTTCGGGATTTTACAAGTGGATTCTTGTAACTTTCTTAGCAACATAATATTGGTTTCTGGTTCTTTATAATCACGGGGTCAATATTCCACCTTGATAATAATGGTTTCTAGCTCTTTATAGCTATGGGGTCATTGTTCCTTGCTTCCGCCAAACTTGAATCTTTGTTTTTGGGTGTTTTCGATCTTGCTTCCGCGTAGGGTATTGGGTCTCGTAACAAGTTCTACGGGGTTCGTATCAGTTGGTAACCAGAGCCAACATCCAAAACAGGTTTCACCTATCTTTATTTTTTTTGTTGTGTCTTCTAGTATATCTCATCTTTTCTTGAGTTGTGTTATTTAGAGTCTTCGTCAAAAAATACAAAAAAAATCGAATTTTTATTTTTTGTTTAAATTTCTTTTCAGCCAAATTAGGGTTTGTTCGTGTCAAAAAAAAAATAAAAAATTCGAAATTTAATTTTGTTTGAAGCTTCTTAGAGTCTAAGTTAGGTTTTGTCTTGAGTCTTTGTCAAAAAAAAAAAAAATTCGAAATTTATTTTTGTTGAAGCTTCTTAGAGTCTTAGTTGGAGTTTGGTAGTGTCTCAAAAAAAAAAAAAATATTGCTTTGATCATGTCCGAGAAGGCCGGTTATTACGGAGAAAGAATTGAGCTGCGTAGGACGTCAATGGACAAACGCTTCCAAGAACTCCAAGATCGGATGGAAGGAATTGTTACCCAACTAAAGGAATTACGCAAAGATCAACATGTTCGAGGGCCATACGTACGATGTGATGTTCACCAACCAGTTATACCTTATCCCGATAAAGAGGTAGATCGTGATGAAAATTTTGGTGTGAACGCTACAAAATCAAGGAAGGAGAGTATGGGACGATGGTCTGGATTGGATAGATCGAGCCGAGGATATTTTGGTCGAGAAAGAGATGGAGTTTATCAAAACCGTAGCTCAATGAAATTGATTATACCACCCTTTCAAGGTAAGAGTGATCCCGAGGCGTACATTCACTGGGAAAGAAAGGTTGAGCACGTATTCGATTGTAATTATTATTCCGAAAAGAAGAAAGTGAAGCTCGCCGACGAAGCGTTCATTGACTATGCAATTAGTTGGTGGGACCAATATGTCTTAACTAGACGGCGCTGTGGTGAACCACCAATTGATGATTGGGAGTCCATGAAGGCAGTGATGAGGAAGAGGTTCGTTCCCGCTCTTTATTATAGGGAATTGAAGATGCAAAGCTTGAGGAAAGTTACTAAGTCAGAAGAAAGGAGTTCGCCGAGGTGGGAATCGCAAAGGAGTTCTCCAGCGAGCATGGTGAGGGAATCGTTGCAAAAGCCTAAAAGAGAGAAATCAAAAACCGAGCAGCAATTCAAGACTAAGAGAGGAGAGTGTCCGAGCAAGCAATTCGTGAACTTGTGGTCCAACATTGAGGATGATTCTACAAAGGAGAAAAATATCATTTATGTGTCACCATCTCAGAGGAATGATAACCTTGAAATTCCCATGGAGAAAAATGTTATAGACATCGTTGAAGGCATTGGTGCAAAAATTGAAGGGATGCAAGACGATAATGTTGAGTTGCAGCCCAAGGAGGATGAAAAGTGCAAAACCGCCCCACCACTCGAAGAAGAAATTGAAGATTCGGATTCGAGGACGAATCCTTTTGAAGAGGTGGAGAATGATACGAGCCAGCCATGCATCGAAGTTAAGGATGATGATACAATCCAGCCCTGTGACCAACTTAATGTCGAGCTAACTGGAGCACAAACTTCCGTTATTGAAGTTGATGAAGACGGTTATGCAATACTTGAAGACGGAGACGGTTATAGTAATGTTAGCAATAATTTGGTGGAAAACTTGAGTTTATCGATGTTGGAGTATTCTAAACCATATGAGCTACAATTGGTTGAAGATGATCGTGAGAGATGGCTTCTATATGCTCCTTTTTATATTTGTCCGGATTCGAGGACGAATCCTTTTAAAGAGGGGGAGTATGATACGATCCTCTCGAGATCGAAGACTAAGAATTGGAATATTTGTCCGGATTCGAGGACGAATCCTTTTAAAGAGGGGGAGAATGATACGATCCGCACAAGCTCCAAGACAAAGAATTGGAAGAAGAGAAAGCGAGTGAGATTAATGGAGCTGTTCGTGTTGAAGTTGAAGAGTAAAGGCTTGAATCAGGCCTTTGAAGAGTCTATGGTTTGGAATTGGAAGAAAAGAAAGAGAAGAAGTCGTTGGACAAGTCGAATTCCATGCATCCGAGATTCTCGCCTATTCTGGCAGAGTTTACCATTCGGGTTATAACTCTCGCATCCGAAGTCCGATTGAGATGATTCAAAATGATTCGGAAAGCTAACTGAAAGATCTACAACTTTCATGTTTTGAGCGAAGAGATATTCGAAGTGGAACAGTGTCGAAATTGAGCTTTAATTGCATGCACGTGCACAGCCCAATGTCGCGAGATTAGAAGGGTGATCGAGAAGCCGACTTGAAGATCAAGTTATTTAGTTTACTTATTCACGTTTTTAATTTAGGTTTTATTATGTTTTTATTATTTTAGAGTCTTTTATGGTTAGGATTTGCTTATTTATTTATTTCCTTATTATAGTTTAGGTAGGAGTCCTTTTCCTTGTGAAAAAGGAGTCTTTTTAGACCTTATAAATAGGTTGCCAATTTGGCTTATTTTCGAAGACGAATTTTAATGAATATTTGAGTATTTTGAGAGTTAATTCTCCTTCGCTGTTCTACAGCATTCTTCGGGATTTTACAAGTGGATTCTTGTAACTTTCTTAGCAACATAATATTGGTTTCTGGTTCTTTATAATCACGGGGTCAATATTCCACCTTGATAATAATGGTTTCTAGCTCTTTATAGCTATGGGGTCATTGTTCCTTGCTTCCGCCAAACTTGAATCTTTGTTTTTGGGTGTTTTCGATCTTGCTTCCGCGTAGGGTATTGGGTCTCGTAACAAGTTCTACGGGGTTCGTATCATTTTGTAGTTGTGTAAATTACTGCAAACAGAGTTCAACGAAACAATAAAAAAACGAAGATGAAGAGCACTCAAGATTATGTGGTGACGGACCAGCGTAATCCTACATCCATGTATAGACATGGCCATGGGCCGGTTCCGTTTCCTGAAAAAGTGAACCCACGGGTGAACCATATGGTCTTACAAATTATTTACGCAAATTATTATTTTACCCTAACACAAAAAAACGTAATAGATTAAGATTTTTTTATGCGAAAAAGGCATTTATAATTTCTTCAATAACAACAAAAATGCATGATATATATAATTACTTCCCCATGACCCCTGAACCGCCGGATCGACCAAATGGTTCACCCGCCCGTCAATTCTAACTGGCCCAAAACCGACTAATGCGAGGAGATAATTATAATTCACAAATAAGAAAAAAGATTTTTATAATTTAGGTATATATACCTCAAAGGTTATTTATTATAGTTTACCCAACAAATGATAATTGAGTTGCATCAATATTTTTATATAAATCTTTTAATATAGATGAAATAACGTGAAAAATACAGTTTTTATCCCTTAAGTTTATATAAATTTCACATTTGGTCCTTCATGTTCACAAAAAATACATTTAGTTCCTCATACTTCGTAAATTCAACACATTTGGTCATTTCCGTCAATTTACGGTTAGTCCGCCAGTTAAGGCAGTGAAGGGAACAAACTCGATTCCGTTATTTATTGACATAAAATAGAAGAAAATGGCACGAAAGTAACCCTACTGAATAGATTTTAATTTCAGCCGTTGATTTTATAAGTCGTTTTTTAATAAATTTATTTCCATGCATGTTTGGAGAGAGAGAGAGACCAATTCGAAGTATACATATTGTTAAATCTCACCCAGCCCTCTGCAAGAAAAAAGAAGAAGCTTAAAACATTTGTTGAGAGAGAGAGAGAGAGAGAAATCATTAATGGAAGGGATAAGAGAAATTGCGAGATCCTACTAAGTGAAGAGGAGAAGAAATCCGTAAAAGAGTTCTTCGAAAACATAGTGGTGAACGAACACGGAAAGATAGGCCACGCGGAGTTCAAGAGGTCCGTGAGCGCGTGCTTAGCGGCCAATGCCATCTTCGAAAAACTCGACACGAACGGAGACGGATACCGTGAATAAGTTGAACGTGCCGAGGTGCGCGGGCTGCTACAATTTGCTCATTTCGTGCCTGCTGTGCGTCGGAAAATGCCCGCGCACGTATGATCATGGCTGCGGCTGTTACCGCCGGAGCGGCGAAGATTTATCGCTCCACGGACCACGAGCACTCCTCCAACTACATGATGGACAATCATTCCCTCGTGGCGGTGCTCAAGGATTGAACCGCTGAAGCAGAAGAAAAAAAAATGGAAGGTAGATTATCATTTATCAGTCATTACTCTGTATTCAACAAATAACAAATAGATTGATTTTAAGGTAAATAGCACTTAACTCCTCTATAAAACCATTTTTTTTTGCAGATGACCCCTTGTGCTCGTAATATCAGGGATGACAATTTTTATCCGAGCCGCAGATACCAGCCCCGACCCACCCAGAAATTTACGGGTAATGCCCGCGCCCCGCAAATAAATAGGGAGGGTATGAGTTCTATTTATCCCCCCAAAACGGGTTGGGGGCGGATTTTTCTATACCCGCCCCATAGACCTGCCTCGTATCCGCCCCGCATGTAAATCTATATTATTTTATTATAGTTTTTTATTTTATTTATTATAATATTAATATCTTAAAAAATAAAAAATAAAAAACTTTCAAAATCTTATTTCTTTATTTTTATTTTTTGTTCAAAATTTTCGAGATTCATATTATTGATATTAAACTTGAAGTTTTACAATTTTTTTATTTATAAACATAACTTGTTTCTTAATGGGCGGGTGGGTACCCACAGATTTTTTGCGAGGCAGGTTAATGAAATGTGCACCCGCTGCAGGTTGGGTGCGGGTTTAGTATGGGCGGGTGCGAGGAATGCCAAACTCGCCCCATGGTCATCCCTACGTAATATCAACTCATAACCTCCTTATAGTTTATGGGGTAGTTTTCGTTAGTTTTTTCGTCAAACTTAATCGCGTGTGTCATTTGCAAAAAATATTGCTTTAACATTTGATACATGTGCTTAAGTTTAATGGAAAACTAACAAAAACTACATACATCAACCACAAGGGTTATGTGCTGAGATTACAAGCGCAAAGGTTTGCACCCCGGCCCAATCACACGTGGGTTAAGTGCTATTTACCCTTAATTTTAATATTTGCATAAATATCAAAATAGATTGATTTTAGATGAAACGTTTCATTCAACATTATATCAGAGTCAGACCGAATTCAATATCGTCTATGCACCCATTAAAAAAAAATTTACTTGTAGGGCTTCAAGATCAAATGATTCATCTCACTAAGAGCTTAATTTGTTAATTTTTGATATTATCTATTCGACTAATATTGAAGAAAGAGATGGAGGAGTTGCGCCAAACTGCGAAAGACCATTATCGAACTGGATCTCCAAAAGTGCAGATCTTGGCATTTGATTTCTTCAAATCGATGGATACAAACAAATATTCCACGGTAGATCTTTCTGAGTTCCTAGCGTTCATGAGATCGCACGAGGGTCGTTATTCGAACATGCTCAATCGCTGCTTCTTTGATGATGTGGGTTTGGATTCTAATGGAACCCTAGATTTCTCCGAACTGATGGTGTAGGAATTATTTCAATAATTATGTGGGCTCATATATGTGACGTAAATGTGTATGGCTCTAAAAGAAAATCCAAATTAATTGTCATCTAATAAAGATTATTGGGTTGGACTTATGGGTATTAGACTATAATTATGGGCTTAATGTGTTAAGACAATTAGAGTTTAATTGTGATTTATTGATGGGCTGAATCACAGTCAGGGGCGAGTCCACCCAAGGGCTAGGGTGGACTCAAGCCCCCCCTCACTTCAAAATTTTTCTCTACTATATATATATATATATATATATATATATATATATATATATATATATATAATATGTATTTTTTTTAATTTTAGCCTAATCAATTATATTATTTTATTCGGTAACTTTTACTCTATTTAAGCCAATTTATTCAAAGTTCCCTCAGTTCTCAAAGCCCCCTTCATGTCTGACTTGTCTATATTTTCTATTTCCCAACTTCGTTCTCGTTCTTTGAAAAAGGAAAACAAACTTTGTTTTATTGTATAGTTGTACTAATGGCGGTTAAATAGCTACCCGCAACTGATCAAACGCACACCGGCGATCAATTAACGTTTGACGTCTTTTCTTTCATCTGAATTTTCATAATGAATATTAATTAAAAGTCCATTGTGTAAATTTCATAATCGAGTTGATATTGATGTTTCTTAGAATTTTATAGCAATTTAACTTTTGCGATTCACTTTGGTATTATTTTCAGAATATTGAAAATGGAGGAAAAACAATTCATATCAAATTTTTATCTTACATTTCTTTGATAGCAATGTTTAAGCCCCCCTCACAACTTTTTCTGGCCTCGCCACTGATCACAGTTGTAATATAACTGGACTCTATAGTTATATAAATGGTCGTGGTCTCCAAAGAAACGTAACCATTCCGTCTCTTCTAAAATCCATCGTTAGAGAGATAATTAAGAAACTGCGGATTCTTTGGAAGACCTGTTCCAATTCAAGCGGAGATTCGAAGATTTGACGAATCGATTCCATGATGATGTAAGGTACACTTCCGTGATTATGTTTCTGTATAATTCTCGTTGATTCAAGCATGTTGGTTCTTGGGATTTGTATATGTATGTACGATAAATTTTCTACAGATGGCCCTCTATTACATCATCAAGAGTAGCCGCCCGTTTTGCGACTTTTGTGGGAAATTTATACCGGGAATATTCTTCTCGTGCGTCGAGTGCTTCAACAATTCTCAAGCGACACCATTCGCTCTATGCCCGGGTTGTTACCGGTCTAAAAGATGCAAACACCATTATTAATATATATATATATATATATATGCAAATTGTCAATTATTGATGGTGCAAGTGGCTACTTAATCACCAACATTGTCTTTGCAAAATAGCATCGATCACCACTCTTTGACTCGATCCATATTTCTGTTTTTTTATTTTTATTTTGTCGCGTTCGACACTTCTGTAGTTTTCCCTTTACGATCGAAAATCGAAGGAAAAAATGGAGCTAAAGAAAATGTAATAATACTATTGATAATTAACTATCTCCTTAATATATTTGTGGCAGCTATGGGCTAGTTCTTCATAAAATGCAATAGTTCCTGTACAACCGAGTAATAATCCGACTAATTATTATACGAATATCGTCGATTCTCCAAACTCGGGCCCTAATTATTCGAATGCAATAGTTCCCGCAACATCTAATAATTGCTTTGACTGTATAATGTATGAATTGTATTTGCATAGTGAAAAGTTGTATTTTCAAACGTTTTGTTCGAAAACTCGTAATAAAAGTTTCAAATTAAGTAGTCTACGTAACACTTACCAACTCAACATCAATTATTTTATATTTTCAAATTTAAAAAATAACAAACATAACAATATAATAATTATTGGATCATATCAAATTAAAAAATAATTAAACTTCAATTATTAGAAAATAATTAAAAAGTAGTATATATTGTATAATAATAAGTGAAATATATCTTAAGAAATTAATGAGCTAAAATAAATTCAAATACTTAAGATTACTATTATTATGAATTGATTTCTTAGAATTTATCGATATTCGATTAATTGGTCGAATAACAATTAGATGTTATTTATTTAATATCTACCAAACGCAAGATAATATTTTAAATTTTTATATATTGCATTTTTTAACAGATAATTTAATTATTCTTTTAGTTATGCCTTTCATAAAGAAGAAAATTTTAAGGTTTTAGAATTTAAAATATAATTTTTCTTAGGAGTGTTTGGTTGACGAAGAAACCTCCGCGCATGTTTTGTGTCTTTGTTTAAAACAACTTATTTGAAGGATATTTGGGAATCTGCCTGGTTTCTGCTCAAGCCGACGAAGAGTTGCTACCAATCTTTTGGGTCTTGGTTCGATTTTTTGAGCCGTTGTCTGTTTAAGAAAATTTCTTTTGCCTCTCTTTATTCCGTCACTCCGTTTCTATGATGTCGTTGTTGAGGACTGTCTCTATCTCACAAATTTATTTTCTTCTTGCTCTTTTATTTTTGTTAATCATCAGTGTAATAAACTGGCTCATTCTCTTGTTTCATTGATTGTTAATGACTGTTTGAATGGATGTTCCCACCCTCCGTTTTCGGTCACGTGTGCCTAATCTAATTCATATATTCCCCTAAAAGATGAATTTACAATACTAATTAAATTGTGCTTAGAAGGGCAATCGTTACAAATGATACTTTATGGGGGTAAATACTACATAGTGTATAGTTTAGGGGTGTAAACTGTATTTAATCCTAATTATTATATAATTCCAAAATTTCAATAATCTTATGGCTTGTGGTACTTTCCTGGATTTTGTGTCCGTATTCAATAAAATCAAAAGCGGGCTTCAATTTTGACACAAGTTTCAGCTTCTTTCCGCTTTAGCTTCTGGCGGGAAGCACCACACACGGCGGTGCTCCACCTTTTCGTTTCCCCCTTTCCCCCCTTTGTTTCTCTCACTAAAACTCAGCCACCATGTACTGGCTTACGACCAAAAACGCCGTCGTTCTTATACCCCGTTGGCGCTCGCTCTCCTTCCTCATCAGCCCCCATCTCCACCGTCATTTCTCTCCCTCCGCCCCTTCCCCACTGTAACGAAACCACTCTCTCTCTCTCTCTCTCTCTCTCTCTCTCTCTCTCTCTCTCTCTCTCTCTCTCTCTCTCTCTCTCTCTCTCTCTCTCTCTCTCTCTCTCCTATGTAATAACGCGAAATTGTTGTTTATTTTGTGCTGAAACTTTATTTTAAAATGTGGGTTTATTATTCTGTACTAAATTTTGGATTCCCACTAGGTTAATTATGCAACAATGGTGTAAAAATTGAATCTTGTAAATTGTGTCTGAATTTTAAGGTTTCTATTATCAAGAATTTAATATCTTGCTTGTAGTGTGATCTCATTGGTGAAAGCACTTAGTTTCAGACTTATTGGCAACTGACTTAATATAATTTGGAATCGGTATTAGCTCATTTATGTTAATCCCGTAGTTTAATGGTCTTTCGAAATAATATTTCTCCGGTTTTCGAATTTCTGCTACTCGCATACATATAGTTGTCTCTTAGAACAATATTTTCCTCTCCCGACAGTATAAGGCAGTCGGAGCGCGTTTTTTGCTTCAAAGAGAGAAAGCTTTACACCAAACCTATTAAGAAACACAAACAATCAAAGATTTCCCTTGAAGATAAAGATTACGCTCATGTTATCTGGTGGAAGGAGGTTAGATATTCATATACATATACATATATGATAAATCGCTGTTTCGCTTAATTTTCACACATTACATAATTAGGAAAAAAAAATTCAGCTTATTGTCTTCGTGCGGACCTCTTACGTAATTTCTTGCAAGTCTAAATGGAGCGTGTTTATTCTTGTTACAGAGAATACAGCTGTGCAGAAAGCCTTCTTCTGTTGTGCTTGTTCAGCGGCTTTCGTTTTCTAATTTACTAGGCGTCGATGCCACCTTAAGAAATGGAAGGTAATCTCCAAAACTCTCGTTTTACATCACCGGAAAATATTTATTTTTCTTGGGTTACGATTGAAAATTTATTGGGGCAATAATTATACGAAGCATATTCGGTAACTTTATAGTTGATATATTGTAGCCTCAAAGAAGGAACTCTTAATTGGGAAATATTGCAATTCAAGTCGAAATTTCCCCGCGAAGTTTTGCTATGCAGAGTATGTTTGCATCGTTTATTTCATTTCGGTGCCTTAATTTCTTATTTTCGTACACCTCAACAAACCCAAAATTTCACTAATACGAATGTATTTATGAAGGTTGGAGAGTTTTACGAGGCGATTGGTGTCGATGCGTGCATTCTCGTGGAATATGCTGGATTGAACCCCTTTGGTGGTTTGCGTTCAGATAGTATCCCGAGAGCTGGTTGCCCTGTAGTGGTACTTATTTCCCATATGTATTTTCTTGAGTGCAGTTATTTAAATAATTATTTAAAAATTAACTGATTCAAACAAATTAATTATTATATATTATTGTTTGGTTCTCAATGTGGAATGTAATGAAATTCCCATACGGATAACAGAAATTCAATTCGTGAAAGATCGGGAAAGCCAGAAGAATTTTCACTTGTGCAATTTACGATTCTGTAAAAAAGTATTGACCATGCTTTTCGCTCGCCTGATGACGTTTGACTTTCTTATTCATGCAGAATTTACGACAGACATTGGATGACCTAACACGTAATGGTTTCTCCGTTGTGAGTACCCCGACACTCAATATTTGATGTTTTAGCATTGAAATTTGTGATTTATTTATGGTTTCTCTTACTCGATTATTTTTCTTAAATACTACGTAAAGTAGATAATTTGGAAACATTGTTTTCGTTTTTTTTTACTTTGCAGTGCATAGTGGAAGAAGTTCAGGGTCCGGCTCAAGCTCGCACACGTAAAAGTCGTTTTATATCTGGGTAAATTTCCATATTGAACTAATTTTTAAAATTCACTAGCTCGATTTTTTGTTTGGTGATCATTTTATATCGGTGAATCTAGTCCATTTTTAAACTGGGTTTCGTGAAATTGCGATGCTTATAATACCAAGAAAAATCTGATTTCTTAATTATTGGAGTTATTCAGACATGCACATCCAGGTAGTCCATACGTGTTTGGTCTCGTTGGAGATGATCACGACCTCGATTTTCCCGACCCGATGCCCGTAGTAGGTATGAGCCGAGGGTATTCATTAATTATATTCTGATCTAATTTGCTAATTGATAAAAAAATTTCGCATGGATTAAAACTTGATTTCTTCTACCTCAAGGAATATCTCGTTCGGCGAAGGGGTACTGCATGGTAACGGTGTTTGAGACAATGAAGACCTATTCTGTAGAGGATAATTTGACCGAAGAAGCCTTGGTTACCAAGCTTCGCACTTGTCGGTGCCATCATTTGTTTCTGCATACATCGTTGAGGAACAATTCATCAGGTTATAACTTGTGATGCACTCTACGTAAATCGCTTGTGGTTAAAATAGTTCATATTGTTACAGAAATGACTATTTTTTTGAATATATACTGGCTATTATATTTACCCGTCTTTATGATTTACCCAAATATGATTTATAAAGAAAACGAATATTAATGATTAAGTTTGTAGGAACTTGTCGGTGGGGAGAATATGGTGAAGGTGGGCTGCTATGGGGAGAATGCAGTGCAAGACAATTTGAATGGTTCGATGGTAACGCGGTGGACGAGCTTTTGTACAAGGTTGTAATAAAGTCGTTGATCGCTTTCACATAGATACTATGCTTTGTTTACATCACATTTTTATTACATTACCTTGTGAAAATTCAGGTAAAAGATCTTTACGGCCTTGAAGATGACATCGCATTCAGAAATGTTACAGTCGCCCCAGAAAGTAGGCCGAGTCCGTTACACCTAGGGACAGCCACACAAATAGGTAATACAAAAAAAAAAATTACCGTTTGCATGTTGTTTGAATCTAACCTCCTTTTTGCAGTAGTATTTAAAACAGGGTAAATACTACTGAGGTAAGGTCAAATTACGAAAAAACCCCTCTTGTTTGGGTAATTACAACCACCCCTCAACTATGGATCTTCTTACAAATCCGCCATTTGCGGTGTCAAATTTACTGGAATCTTCTAGATTATGTGAAATATTTTCTCCAGTTTATACATCATAAGATGTGTCTCTTGGCTTGTAAATAGCAGATTGTGGTGCATCAGAAACTGCCTTTTTGCACAGAACGAGTACAAACTAGAGAATATTCCACGGAATCTAGAAGATTCTATTGAATTTGACACGATAAAAGTGGACGCGTACGAAGATTCGTAGTTGATGGGTGGTTGTAATTACCCAAACATGATTTTTTTTTTTGTAATTTGACCTTACCTGAGGGGGGTGACCGTAATTTACCCTATAAAAAATCGATGATTTCAATTCGTGCAATTTAACGTGATATTAATTCCTTCGATGCATGTTCTCAGGTGCTCTTCCAACTGAAGGGATTCCTTGTTTACTGAAGGTGCTGCTTCCGTCAAATTGTACCGGCCTTCCTGTTATGTGAGTGAAAAGTTTGTTATGTATCTATACTTACGAAACATATATTAGATGTGCATGTATACATTCGGTGTCCTACTTATTTCTTTTTCCGGCAGGTTTGTCAGAGATCTTCTTCTGAACCCTCCTGCGTATGAGATTGCATCAACAATTCAAGGTCGATCGTTATATATATGCAGTAAATATTTATACCGTGTTGTATATGATCACTACTATATTTGTGTGATATCTCCCTTGATAGTTTTTAGACAGTAAATGTTTCGTGTCTGCTTATAGTGGTAATTAGAACATATAGTGGTAATTAGAACAGAATTTCCGATTTCCGCCGATTCTGATCCGAAATTTTCCAATTTTGGAACAATATTTTTCAATCTGAACCCCGACTTTCAATTTTTCCAAAAGTATTTGGGTTGGAATTTGAACATTTACAACATTCCGATTCCCGATCCGATTTTAAGTTCCGAAAAACATTCCGATGTCTTCAGAATATTACACTTAAAACTACCAATATTATTGTGTATTATATATTTTAGGTGACCAAAAATTGGAAATTTCCGAATTCCGCCGATTCCGATCCGAAAATTTTACCAATTTGGAACAAGTTTTTTTCGTTTCAATTTCCGAAAACTCCGATTTTCGATTTTTCCAAATTTTTTTTTGGAACGGATTTGGAACTAGTTTTTCACTTCCGAAAAAATTCGATTTTTTCCAAAAAGGCTAATTCCGATCCGATCAGTCCGATTTACAACCCTTAGTGGTACGGAAAATCCTTTGACATTAGATGGCTTAATAGATGTCAATGTGGTGTTATTATGATATTCTAGCAGAGATTGCATAAAGAGAAGATAAATCTACACCTATTTTGTTTTTTAATATATTATTTTATTAACCTTACGGTGCATTTTTTGTGTCTTTTCAGAAGCCTGCAAACGAATGAGCAACATAACATGCTCCATTCCGGATTTTACATGTGTTCCTCCAGCCAAGGTTCAATTCTTGATCGATGACTTTTTAGTTTTATTTATTTATATCTAGGTTCTGTTTTGGAAGCAACCGGCTTCGATTACAACTCATGTTAATGAATTATAATGTAATTTCTAATATCTTTTTGTTTATTTGGTATTATTTCTTCTGAATTACTTACTTCTACTTATACTTTAGTCGTTATATTTTCTATCTGCAGCTCGTGAAGTTGCTAGAGTCGAGGGAGACTAATCACATCGAGTTTTACAAAATAAAAAATGTTCTTGATGATATACTGCAACTGAACTCAAATTCCGAGCTCGACGAAATTCTCAAGTTATTAATGGATCCTACTTGGGTATCAACTGGACTGAAAGTCGAACAAGAGACTTTAGTAAGTCAAAATTTTCTAATGTTGGTTTTATCTTTTGCCGGTGGAATTTACATTTTGGGCAAATTACGGCCCACCCCCCTAAGTTATGGTCGAATTAGGAAACCCCCCCTCATGTTTGGGTAATTACAACCACCCCCCTCAACTATGTATTTTCTTACGGAAATACCCCTCCAGAGGTAAATTTAGGGATGTTAAATCGGTAAAACCGAACCGAAACTTCGGTACGCCGACATTTTATACCATTTACCGAACTGAATATACGATTTGGTTCGGTAAATAACCGAATTACATAATTTTTATGTAAAAATATTTAAAAGGAGGGGGTGGCTGTAATTATCCAAACAAGAGGGTTTTTTTTCGTAATTTGGTCATACCTCAGGGGTGGCTGTAATTTGCCCTTTACATTTAAAATAATATCTTTTTTCTTTTAATTTCAGGTGAATGAATGTAAATCGGTTTCCAATAGAATCGGAGAAATTATCTCGTTGGACGGCGAAAATGATCAGAAGCCTTCTTCATATGCCGTAATCCCGAACGAATTTTTCGAAGACATGGAATCTTCATGGAAAGGCCGTGTGAAGAGAATCCATTTAGAAGAAGAATACACAGAAGTTGATGAAGCTGCAAAGGCCTTATCCACTGCTGTAAGTCTACTCGAGACTAAAATTTTGCACGGCTTTTTAAATTAGATGTACGCATGGATATTCGAAATAAACGTCGAATATTATTTATTTACCAGATTGAAGAAGATTTTCTTCCGATAATATCGAGAATTAGAGCAACGACAGCTCCTCTTGGAGGACCAAAGGGAGAGATACTATATTCCCGGGAGCAAGAAGCTGTGTGGTTCAAGGGAAAACGTTTTACGCCGTCGGTTTGGGCTGGTACAGCTGGCGAAGAACAAATCAAACAGCTCCGACCTGCCTTCGATTCCAAAGGAAAAAAAGTCGGCGAAGAATGGTTCACTACAGTTAAAGTGGACAATGCATTAACCAGGTATTATCTTTTTTTTTTTAAATATAAAAATAAGGGTAAATTACAACCACCCCTGAGGTATGGTCAAATTACGAAACCCCCCCTCATGTTTGGGTAATTACAACCACCCATCAACTATAAATCTTCTTACGCGTCCACCCTTGCGGTTTCAAATTTAGTGGAATCTTCGAGATTATATGGAATATTATCACTTTTGTACCCATTTTATCCCATTCGAACTTCACATTTTAAAGCAAGATGTTCATAATATGTGTTTTTTGGCTTGTATATATCATATTGTGGTGCATCAGAAACTGTATTTTTACACAAAACGAGTACAAACTAGAGCACATTCCACGAAATCTAGATGATTATGTTGAATTTTACATTATAAGGGTGGAGGTGTAAGAAAAAATCATAGTTGAGGGGTAGATGTAATTCTCCAAACAAGAGGGTTTTTTTCGTAAATTGACCATACCTCAGGGGGTGGTTGTAATTTACCCTAAAAATAATATTTCTTCGGTTATTGCTTTGCAATAATTTGTTTATTGTTTCAGGTATCACGAAGCTGGTAGCAAAGCAAGAATGAAAGTTCTAGAACTATTGAGAGGATTATCTACCGAACTTCAAGCAAAGATCAATATTCTAGTGTTTGCTTCCATGTTGCTCGTAATCGCCAAGGCATTATTCGGCCATGTAAGGTTGGTAACACTAACAATTAATATATTTCTTCTCGATCTAATTATTTATCTTTTCTAGATATTTTTAAGAAGCGAGAGTTTTTTTCCGACAATTTATTTTACAAGGAAGTGTCTATCTCCATTTGAACGTTATCCGATTGTTGTTTAGTTTTTCCTCTTTTTCATAGACGAGTTTTCAGGCACCGTCAGTTACATTATTACAGGGAAGTCTCAATCTAATGTTTTGTAATAAGAAAACAAGTTTTCTCAAACACATTATTTTTTTAATTTTTAATTTTATTTTACGGAGATTTTGTATTGATATGCAGTGAAGGAAGAAGAAGAAAATGGGTTTTCCCGACTCTCACTCAAAGCCACAGTTCCGAGGTTTTCGTCCACAAAGCACCAAAATATTATCTAATGTTTCATTTTATTTTGTGTTGATTTAGTTTTTAGTTAATTTATTTACGATTCTTGATGGGATTAATATGCAGGATATAGATATCCTGCGCGGATCGGAAGGGATGAAGATAACTGGTCTATCTCCGTATTGGTTTGACGCGAACCAAGGTGGTGCTGTAGTAAATAATGTTGATATGAAGTCGCTGTTTCTCTTGACGGGGCCAAATGGGGGTGGAAAATCGAGTCTTTTGAGATCAATTTGTGCTGCTGCTTTATTGGGAATATGTGGATTTATGGTCCCTGCTCAATCAGCTACTATTCCACATTTCGACTCGATTATGTTGCACATGAAATCTTATGATAGTCCTGCTGATGGAAAGAGCTCGTTTCAGGTGATTATTTCTCTCTCTCTCTCTCATAATAAGATTCGAACAAGAAAAATCGGAATTAAATGTTACCATCTAATCGAATTGCTAGTTGTACGCATGCGAGACGATTTTATCTCTAAAATAGTACAAATTATGATATCGTTTCCAATTTCACAACAATATCTTTATTCCAAATTTCGAAAGTTTGGATTGCCGATTTTTCAGATATCAATTGGAACGGAATTGGAATACATCTTAGATTCCAATTTTCAATCCGATGTCAATTTTCAAGCTTTTTTTTTTTTACGAAAATTAATCTAATAATATCAGTAAAATATTATTATGTATTTTGTATTAGAGGTGATGAAAAAATTTGGAAATTTTTGAATTCCGCCGACTTCGACCCGATAATTTCCGATTTTGGAACAAGTTTTTTTGTTCCAATTTACGAATTTTTTTTTATACCAGAACTGGTTTTCCACTTCCGGAAAAATTGGATTTTTTCCAAATGAATAATTCTGATCCGATGCGTCCAATTCCCACTCCTAACCTTAGTATAAAAGAATTGATGGATCTCGTATTTTTGCACTCATATTAAAATTTCTCAGGTCGAAATGTCGGAGATTCGTTCCATTATTACAAGAGCCACATCAAAAAGCCTCGTCCTAATCGACGAAATATGCCGAGGCACCGAAACAGCAAAGGGCACATGCATAGCTGGCAGCATAATCGAAACCCTCGACTCAATCAGCTGCCTCGGCATAGTGTCCACACACCTCCACGGAATCTTCGATCTACCCCTTAGAAGAAAAAACACCGTCTTTAAATCCATGGGAGCAGAATTCATCGAAAATCGAACAATGCCAACATGGAAATTAATGGACGGTATTTGCAAAGAGAGCCTCGCTTTCGAAACAGCTCAGAGGGAAGGAGTGCCCGAAGAACTAATCCACAGGGCAGAAGAATTGTACGTCTCGGTTTACGCGAAAGAGTCGAAACTAAACGGCTTCGCTTCTCCTAAAGTGGTTAACAAGTCCGAGAAACAAGTTTGTCTTAACGAAGTGAAAAACGCCGTCATTAGTATTTGTCTGAAACGATTAAGTGATTATTACAAGAAGATTAATGGTAATGTATTGGAGCCTTCGGAAATGAGATTCGTTCTGATTGGTGCTAAAGAGCAGCCTCCTCCATCAACTATCGGAGCTTCGAGTGTTTATATTATTCTCCGACCCGACAGAAAACTTTACGTTGGAGAGGTATTCTTAGTCTTTAACTGAGTTTATTGCATTTAGTACCCCTGTATTATATCGTATTTCTCAAAAAGTCCCCCGTATTATAAATATTAGCAAAAACTCCCCTATGATGGATTTTATTTAGCAATCAACCCCCTAAAATGATGAGATTTAAGTAGAGATTCGTTTTTTTTTTCATTTTTTTTGTCAGACGGATGATCTTCAGGGTCGGGTGCGTGCTCATAGATTGAAGGAGGGAATGCAGAACGCTACGTTTCTATATTTCTTGGTACCGGGGAAGAGCATGGCTTGCCAGCTGGAAACTCTACTGATAAATCAGCTACCTGATGAAGGTTTTCAATTAACTAATTTAGCTGATGGAAAACATAGGAATTTCGGCACTTCTGATTTCGTAGAAACGGAAATGTCGGCTAGATAATAATTATAATATTCGACAGTTTTTTTGAAGGTTGAAAAAAATGTGAAAGAAATGTATGTATGTATGTATGTATGTCTGTAGTGGTTGTGGCAATTTTGGATTGATTTAAGCTGCTCCACTGTGACAGACTATTGGAAGTTCTTAACCCAATTTTTGGACACCCTTTCTTAAACTGTATAATTCTAATATTTATTGGGAAAAATACAGTTTTGGTCCCTCAACTTTGCAATGCTTTCAAATTTGGTCGTCCTTGTTCACAAAAAAATTACATTTTGTCCCCCATATTTTAAAAATTCAACACTTTAGTTATTTCCGTCAATTTTCTGTTAGTACTAACTGAATCAAGTTTGGTGTCCGTCACTGCCTTAAATGACGGAGTAATGGTAAATGATGAAAATGACCGAAAGTGTTAAATTATTAAAATCTAAGGGATATGTGTGTTTTGTGAACATGAGGGACCAAATGTGAAATCAGTACAAACTTGAGGGATGAAAACTGTAATTTTTCTAATATTTAATCTATTTAAGTTATATACATATAAAATAAAAGGGGTCATTAGCATTTAGCCTCTCTTATGGCTAAGAAATGGTGATATGTTATCGTCTTTTAAATCTTCATTTGTGATAACATTTTAGCACTATTTATTCCAATAATACCCTTCACTTACATAATAAACATTAACATTATTTACTGCATTTATTATTTTCCAAGTCTTTTTTTTTTTTAATATTTTTTTTTTTAAATTTCTCTGGTTTTTTTTATAAGTTTACTACGTCGGATATGACAATGTTTGACTACAGTTATCTCTAGTCACGTTTCTTCTTTATATGTACCATTTTTTGACATTTTGAATCCAAAAAATTGTAATATTCGTATTATCACCAATTATGTATAATAAACGAATGTAAAACAATTTCAATTCACGACCACAATATATTCACACATAATCACGTGCATTTCTTCAATAAAAACAATCATCAGTATCATTATACATCAGAAAAAGCTACAGAGCTTATATATGACGACTATATATAATGGTATATGTAACTATTTATATGACTTCGTGATTATAGAGATATAGGGCTATCATAGAATCTTGATCATGTAATCTGGTTACATCAGTTGATGACTGTTGTTGATGCTACTCAAAGCTAAAAGCATTCAAAGAAAACATCAAAAAAAATGGATAAAATGTAAACGGTTGACCGATACACATGCTAAGTGGGCAAAATATATGCAAATGGTGTGAAATATGCAATAAACACATTATATGACTATATGTGATTCTGAGCACAACAGTTTGCAAAATATAACATGCGTAGTTACGCGACTATATGTGACTATTATTGTAGTGATTGTTACGGTATTATACAGTTGAAATCCATAACAACCAAATGATACCTACACATATACATTCTCAGATAAATGAACGGAGTCAAAACAATATGAAACCCGATAAAAGTATAATCATAGAGTGTCAGTGCATACAATCATGCTCTAAGATCCAAAATTTAAAAAAAATCACAAAAAACAATAAAATGCAGAATAATTGAAAATCGATATATGCATTCATAACAAACAAATAATAGGACTGAAAATTCAGATCCATAACGTGTTTTGTTGCTAGTTCGACAATTCGACAAAAAAAGAAAAAGAAAAAAAAAAGAGTAAAATTTACCAATTAATATTGTAGATATTATCAATTAAAATTTACCAATACCGAATATGACAATAGCCTATATTTCTTCAATAACAGTCACTTTAGTGTAACTCCAAACCCTTAAAAAAGATTATTAGAAAAAAAAGCTGATAATCTGTTTGTAACAGCATTTGCAAACACCACCTAATTATGAGATTATCAAGAATAAATTGATTTTTTTTAATAAAATTATTAATTTTGTTATAGCTAAATTTATTTAATAAATCAAACAACGCCTATATAATAAAATAATAAACTGAAATGTTTAATGTCGTTTCAATTTTATTAAGGCAAAATGAGCTTTTTAGTCCTGTAAGTTTGCTAGTTAAGAGTTTTAGTCCACCATGTTTTAAAATCAGAATTTTAGTCCTGTAAGTTACAAAAGTTGAGAATTTTGGTCCTATGACCTGCTATAACAGGTAATGTGATGGTTGGTTGAATGTGTTGGCATTTAAAATATAAAAATAAATAGATTAAAAATAAATTAGGTGATGTGGCTAATGAGTTGGACGATTTTGGAGGGAAATAAAATATACCATCAAATTACTTTTTTTATTTGATGAATGAAATCAACATTTTCGTAGTAACTATTTTTTAATTAATATTTTATAGTTTTCAATTGATAAAAATAGTAATTATATTTTATTACTCGTTATAGATATTTGTTACTCTTGGTTTGATGATGTATTTTATGTTTGGAGGCTCTAGAATACTTTTTTGGTACATTTAATTTAATAGAGTTTTGAATATATTTTATTATTTTTTCGGTTAATTCATAAATGTGTATTTGATCTCTTATACTAATTATGATTGTGCATGTCATTTAACTTTACAACAAGGTTTAATAAAATATTTTTTTTTCGATTTTATGTTGAATTTGATTGTTGGTTCAATTTCATTGTAATCGCTAAGTATAGATTTGTAAAAAAAAATGAAATATTTAGATAAATATGAATTTAATTACTATTTTATCAAATAGAAACTAAGAAATATTAATTAAACATTAGTTAGTCTTATTTCCTTCATAAAAAATATAATTGTAGATTTTATTGAATGGGTTTATTGTGGTTCTTTATTGCAAATATAACAAAAAAATTAAATATATAAATTAATATTTAATATGTTAAAATTTCGTCATTATTTTGGTGAATTTGACATTGAGGATCAATTTTTTCTCCAAAAACATCCAACTCATTAGCTACATCACCTAATTTATTTTTAATCTATTTATTTTTTTATTTTAAATGCCAACTCATTCAACCTACCATCACATTACCTGTTATAGCAGGTCATAGGACCAATATTCTCAACTTTTGTAACTTACAGGACTAAAATTCTGATTTTGAAACATGGTGGACTAAAAGTCTTAACTAGCAAACTTACAGGACTAAAAAACTCATTTTTCCCTTAATATCGTTTTGACTCCGAACCTGATTTTGACATATTTCTATTTTGATTTTGGCAAAATTCGTAACACGAAAACTGTAGTCCTTTGGGTTAGCTTTCTAATCCAACTTAAATCCACTAGATTGGATGCCGTGTGACAAAGTTATGCATGAATGAGCCACATTTTGAATTTTAGATAGCTCAATACATTAAAGTTGTGAGCAATATCCATTAATTCATGTATATCTTTCTCGTCCCATATCTAATTTTGGTGATTCAAGTTGTATTAGAAAACTAACTCAAAATACTACAAATTCTATTTTTCTGATTTTGCAAAATTTGGAATTAAAAATAATCAAAATCACGTTTAAAGTCGAAATAAATATTGAACGAACATTTATCACATCCCAATAATAAAATAATAAATTAGCAAGCACCGAATTGTTTTCGAAAAACAGTGTCGATTTTCGACTAAATTTCATTTGTGTGCGACGCATTCAGTTTATATTCTTCTTCGCGCTGCCATTGATAAATCGTTCGAGTTCCTGCAAATCGTCTACACACAGCTTCGATTTGGCTCAACCAATTTCACCCCGATCCGAAATTCATTTTCCCGAATGGATCAAGTAGCGGAGGAAGTGGAGAGAGTGAAAAAAGATTTCGAAGAAACGTACAATCAGACCCTCAAACACATCGATTCCATCCAAGATTACGGTAAAACTTCCAGAATCGGAATCGAAGAAGCGGAGAAGAAAAAATCGCTCCCCAGATTGAATGGGTTAGCTCAAGATGGGATGAACACGCTGCAATCGCTCCAATTCGATCTCGATCTTCTTGCCCCACAACTCCCCTCTGTTGATGATGTTGAAAATGCCCAATCTTTGGCCCTGTCTTGGAAAAATCAAATCCAGAGGTGCCCCATAATTGATATCCCACTTTTAATTTTTTTATTTTTTTATTTTTTATTATATTTCTTTCAGTTGTATCCAGTAATTTTGAATGTCTGGTTTGTGTTAAATGTTATGCCTGTGAAGTGTTTGTTGATATGCGTGTGTCAATAATAGGATTATAACAGAGAGAGAAAGGGCAATAAACTGGTTAATGGGATGCCTTGATTTTTAATCGAATATGTTCGTAATTGCAAAAAGGAGTCCGTTAATCTGGTCCTTCGTAAATTATGTTTGTATCGAAGATCACTGATTTTGGTGTTAGTTTGGATAAGTTGATCTAAATCTTTCCGTAAGTGGCACAAGCAGTAAACTATATGTTGTCTTTCGTTTTATCTTCGATAATGTCAGGCACGAAAATGATCGATGGGAGGTGAACTCTTTATTTTTCATTACTGCATGTGTAACATATTCAATTAAGTTTCTTTAAATTTACTTACTCATATTAATCTGAATTGAATTATAGTTTGCGGCTGAGTTTAAGGAATGCTAATTTGCAAGCAAAGACAAACATGACAAAAGCTGCTCAACAAGAGGTAACGAGTTTATATCAGCATATATATTTATTGACATGATATACATAAACTCTGCGTGTGCCATTTGGATGGATGCGTGTCGTAATTTTTTTTTTTTTAATTTTTTTTATGTGACTGATTGCAGAGAGAGCTCCTTTTAGGAGGTGGCGAAGAGTCTACAACTCGAAGGCGCAATCTGCAGTACGTACAATGCTTTTTGACTTGTCATTCGGAACATTATTCAATATCAATAGCAAGGAAATATTTCAAGATAACTTGTGATTTTCAAATAATACGACCTACCGTTGAATAAGTTTGTTTCGTAAAATAATTGTCAGGACAAAAGCAGGAATGACTTCTGCTGCTGAGAGCATCACAGAAAGCCTTCGACGTACTCGCCAGCTCATGGTTCAGGTTGTCAAAATTTCGACTTTTTTTTTTAATTTCTGATGTTGATATGCATTTTGGACTTTTATGTAATTTTCGTAATTTTCTTTTTCTTCTGTGTCAATAGGAAGTTGAACGAAGTGGAAGCACTCTCATGACTGTTGGTATGATCCTCGATTTCCTACAACAAGTATATATATATTTTTTTACCGATTTGTTTCCAACTAGCAAAAACGAACAGAGAGAAATTGCTTAAATTACTATTACTATTTGCCTTCAGTGAGTTCGCCTATCGATTTATATTTTGGTCCCTAGTCTTTATTCAATAGAGAAGCATAACTTTTAGCTTATCGTATCGGCAAAAAATTGTGATGCACGAAGAGAAGTTTTTCTTGATATGTTTTTCAATAATGTCAACGAGAGTTAAGTTAGGTAATAATTTTTCATGAGATTTTGTATGTTGGTACAGAGGAATCAACGGGAGTATTAAGGAAAGCCGAAAGCGAATACAAGGGCCACCGCTCGTTATTATCTAGGACCCGTAGCCTTCTCTCCACAATGCAACGTCAAGATGTTCTTGATAGGTATTAATCCTTAAAATAGAGAGTTAATTGCATTCAGCACCCTTTTGTTTACTCTAATTGCTAAAAGAACTCCCCGCGTTATAAATATTAGCAAACCCTCTCTATGATTCACTTTTATTAGCAAATTACCCCCTAAAAACGCATCATTTATTGGTTTTGTGCTAAAATTAATGCATCATAGGGGCGTTTTTGCGGATATTTATAACAAGAGGATTTTTTTAGCAATTTGATACAACACAGGGTGCTGAATGTAATAAACTCTTATAATAGTTGTAGTAGCCCCCCCCCTCTCTCTCTCTCTCTCTCTCTCTCTCTCTCTCTCTCTCTCTCTCTCTCTCTCTCTCTCTCTCTCTCTCTCTCTCTCTCTCTCTCTCTCTCTCTCTCTCTCTCTCTCTCGTCTAAAGTGGAGCTTGTTTTGGCAGAGTAATACTAATTACAGGATTGGTTCTCTTCTCATTGGCTGTACTGTACGTCGTCTCGAAGCGTGTCGGTGTACTAAAGTTGCAGAGAAAGGTAATTGATGCAGTGAAAGCCGGCATGGCAGCACAACAAGAAGAGATAGGTGGCAGAGATGGTATCAACGTTGCTCCCGTTAATCCAGTCGTTGTTCCCGAATTAAATATCCCATTAGAACACCCCATGCACGACGAACTTTGAATAAATTATATCCGTCTTTATAAACAGGCATGGTACATTTTCTTTCATTTTTTTTTTGTTTGTCAAGTGGAATTTATACAGTTAAAATCGGTGGGAAATGTTTTATTACTTACAAGATTGAACTGTGACGTGAAGTAGAAGATGAAACATTGAAAAGGAAATAGATATAAAAGAGAGTGACAAGATTAGATGACTCGTTCGTTTGTTCGTCCCCTACGCGAGGAGCCAGAAGTTTTTATGGGTTTTGCTGGTGAGGAGATAGCCTCCATGTTGGCCCTTTTTCTGCACCGCTACGCATGTACATTTGCTGTTCGTTATTATATGGTCCGTGTCTAGTCCTCTCAGTGAACCCCCTCTTCTCGACCTGCAATTTTCGGATTAATTTATACGGTGATTATCGGAATTATTATGATTTAGTTATTAATTAGTTTGTCATGTTGTTATATATATATATATATATATATATATATATATATATATATATATATATATATATATATATATATATATATATATATATATATATATATATATATAGATCAACACAAATTCTGCAATTTTATATGGACGGAGTAATTATTTTACTAGACTGAAGGTTTTGTTCTTTGGGTGCAATTAGAAAGAAGTATTTGTTGGCAAAGGAATTGATTTTTAAGTGTTTGCCAAAGCTTATTTAAAAGTATAGGTCAGTAAATGTGAGTTAAGTTGATTTTAAGGTGGTGTTTGTAAGAGCTTTTGAATATTTTTTTTGCTTTTAGGTGCTTGCAGAATTAACTTTTACTTTTGTTTCTCTTAAAAATAAGTTGCTATTAAGCTATAGACTTAAAAGCACATATAAACAAATTTTTATTTTATTTTATTTAAGTGGGTTTTTCAAAGCATTTGTAAACACCTCCAACTTTTAAAAATAAACAATCACTAACTTTTACTTTTAAATAAGTTTTTGCAAATATTACCTAAGTGCTTATTTTTAAAAGTTAATGGTATTTACAAATTCACTGGTAAAATTAACTTAAATAGAAAAATCAGGTCTATAAGTACTTATTAAATATAGTTTAAAACAACTTATTTTGAAGAAAACAAAAGTTTATTTTGCAAAAACATAAAAACAGCAAAATCTATTTTCAAAACATTTTGCAAACACCACTCGACAGGTATACAATTTCATGAAAAGGGTTTCTCGCAAACAAAAGCATGAGTTGATTACAATAGAAATTCAAAGAATAATAATTGAAGAATATAATGATGATGCTATATATGCATAAATTTCACAAAATATTAGGAATACTTGAGATGAATGAAAATACTTTTATGCATTATATGGTATTTGTGACACTTTCAAGATTTTCATATGCAATTGTTTGATAATATAATAAAATAGTAAACTCACCCTAAAATTGCATTGGAAAGACTTCTCTTGTGTCCAACAATAAGAAGATCAATCTTAAGCGCTGCGCTTTGCCCAAGAATCACCGAAGCCTTATCCTTTCCGTCGGCCATCTCCGCCCTCGCCACCACCACCGACACCTTCAGCTTCGGTTGTGCCGCCCCGCACGCTTGCTTCATCGCATCCAGAAAATCCACCTCCACCCCTCCTCCGCCACCCTCCGCCGAAGCCGGAGGCAAGGAATTGGACGCGGCGGCACCACCGGCACCGGTGCTCGGCTGCTTTCTAAATAACGCGCCAAAGGGATTCCTCCATGCATTGGGATTCTCGACGTGGAGAAGAACCAAGGTGTCGTTGTCGACGATTGCGTGCGAGAGGGCGTACTGGAGGGCACCCGCGGACTCGCGTGTGGGGTCCGCCACCACCATCACCTTGCGTGCGCCTTCCATGATCATCAATGTACGGCCGCCACCTCACCGGGCCACCACCACCACCACCACCACCTCTTTTTCTTTCTGGCCTTGATGGCATATTAGGATATTTGGAAATGGCAATGGAGAATAACTGGATGTTACAAAAAATATGAGGATGTAATTTACCTTTGATTTTTCATATTAGTTTCATGCTCTTTCCTATATTTAGGAGATTTATTTGTCTTTTTTTTTTTTTTTAAAAAAGTCGCCATGCACAAGAGCAAAATACAGTTTTCATCCCTCAAGTTTGCATTGATTCATATCTGGTCCCTTGTATTAAAAAAAACACATTTGGTCATTCATGTTTCAAAAATTCAACTCTTTAGTCTTCCGCGTAGAGGTGGTAAACGAGCCGAGCCGGCTCGCGAACTCGACGAGCCGGCTCGAAAAAAGCTCGAACTCGAGCTCGGGTTTTTCGAGCTCGAGCCCAAAATTAGTTGTTCGACAGCTCGCGAGCCGGCTCGCGAGCTGCCTTTTTTTTTTTTTTTTCTCTTTTTTTTTTCTTTTTATTCTTATTATTATTATTAACTAATTAGTAAATAGTCTATAATAATAAACATATCTAGTAATTAAATAGAGACAAATCTATATTACTTAAATAATTCATAATAATAGAAAATATTATAATAATAATAATAATAATAATAATAATAATAATAATAATAATAATAGAAAAAATAAAAAAATATATAACTAGAGTTCATTATTTATTTTATAATTTTTTTATTTTCCTATGAATAATTTTTAATAAAAAATAAAATGATTTTAATAAAAAAATTAAATAATAAAAAAAAAAAAAATTAAGCCTAAGCCTGAGCTCGAGCCAAAAAAAATTGGCTCGATGAGCTCGAGCTCGGCATCATGGACTCGAGCTCGAGCTGGCCAAAAGAGCCAAGCTCGGCTCGAGCTCGGCTCGTTCCCACCCCTACTTCCGCGTCAATTTACCGTTAGTACTAACGGAATCAAACTTGTGCCCATGACTTCCTTAACCGACGAACTAACGGTAAATTGACGTAAAAGACCAGAAATGTTAAATAATTGAAACATGAGGGACCAAATTAGTAATCAGTGCAAATATGAGGAAAATTGTATTTTTCGCAAACTTTGAAACGGTACGAAAATAAATAAATAAATAAACAATCAAATCAAAATTTTGGCTATATTTATCATCATTTATTGGTAAAAACCCATTTGTTATATTGAATAGTGAACAAATTATTTTGTATTAAGATAAACCTCTATGTTGTGTTTTCTTTAATTCACAACCCCTAGTCGGCACAAGGACCTTTCTTTTAGCAATTAAGGTAAAAGACAAGGTCCCAAATGCAATAAACCAATTTTTATCGTAGCCAATCGAAAGTCGAAACTGTAAACCTCGACTAAGCCTAAAACAATAAAAATGCATGTGTACTTTACTCCATTTTTCGGATTCCAAGAATAAATATATCATAAGTATTATTCAGTGAAAATATAAATCTAGAGCAAGAAGCTAGTGAAAAAGAAAGCATCAGGCTTTTGCATTCAATTTTTCGAGAAGTATCTTGTTCAAAATCCCCGGGTTTGCTTTCCCTTTCGTTTCTTTCATTATCTGGAAATTGTTCGTAAGAATGTTAGAACGAATCTCTTGTATAACACACAAAAAAATAGAGAAAATAAACGAATGTCGTTTTGGTAAATAATCACACACCTGGCCTGCAAAAAATCCTTGTAGCTTCGTTTTACCCCCTCGATACTGCTCCAACTGCTTCGGATTTTCTGCAAGGACTCTATCCACTATTTTCTCGATCTCAGACAAGTCCGTAATCTGATTAAGGTAATTAAAAAAAAAAAAAAAAAAAAAAAAACGTCAAGCTTTGTGTGAAGGTTCTTATGACAAAATTATAAATACGAAAGAACAACGTGAAACAACTTGCCTGAACCAAATCCTTTTCTTTAATAAGTCCTTTCACAGTTCCACCCTTTGCCATTAGCTCAAACAGTATCTGCACGTTTCATGCAAATAAAAATATAAAATCTCAAAACAGTACCGAAAACGAATCGTAGTACATAACTGTTTTTATTTTTATGCTTGCATTTATTTTTTAATATTAGGTATAAGAGGAAATGTGGATACCTCTTTGCCAATCTTTCCACTAATTGTTCCACCTTTAATCGAGGCTATCAGTTCGCCTAATTCTTGAGGGGTAAGCTTAATCTCGTTAACGGACAATTTCTCGTTTTTCATATAAGCAGCAATATCACCCATTATCCAATTAGCGGCCAGTTTTACATCGGCACCCGACGCTATTGTGGCATCGAAAAATGCAGCTACCTAAGACAGACAGACATTTCACAATAGTTGGATGCCACACTAATTGCACCAAATTGCAGGCAAAAAACTGTAGACAAAAACCAACTTGAAAAGGGCTTACATTTACGTCATTTGCAAGAAAAAGAACGTCCTGCATGCTAAGTCCCATGTTCTCAAATCTCCTACGCTTTGTTTCTGGTAATTCAGGTAACGAATTACGAATTTCATTAACGTATTCCTCACTGAGATTAACTTCCGGAAGATCAGGCTCCGGGAAGTACCGATAGTCAGCAAGTCCTTCCTTTTTTCTCATTGTAACAGTTTTCTGATTTCCCAAGAAATAAAAATTAAAAAAATAAATAAAGCAAGAAAATCATTTACGAGATAGTGTAAATGATAGTACGAAGAGAATGAAATATGACCTGAGCACCTTCCTCCCAGAGACGAGTTTCCAGTACGATTTTCTCAGCCTGGCCTTCATCGATATGTCGGACTTGCCTTAATATCTCAAAATCGATGGCCCTACTTACCGACGAGAACGAGTTCAAATTTTTTATTTCAACCTGTTTTATGCAAATTTCGATTTATTTTATGAAGTTACTACATAATCCGATAAAATCAAGAAAATTAGTGAAGAACAAAAAAAAATATAATAACTATGTGATTCGAGTTCGACTCGATGATATAAAGATAGTTTAGCTGCTATAAATTTACACGTCATTCTTGATAATTAGTTGGTACAAATAGAAATCATAGAAAAAATTAGCAGAAGTTGAACCGATACTCTCAAATTTATTAATATATTACGGTTCCGCATGTAAGCTATATAATAAAGTGAATAAAGCACTAAAAATCACCTTCGTGCCAAACTCCACCTGCCCAATCGGGCGAACCGATATATTAACATCGCATCGAAGAGACCCTTCTTGCATATTTCCGTTACTCACTCCAAGATACCTAACTAATCTCTGTATCTCTGCAGCATATTCTGCCGCTTCGACACCTGTTCTCATATCAGGTTCAGACACAATCTCGAGCAACGGAACTCCTGCCCTATTCAAGTCAACCTGTCAAAGAAACAAACCCGAAACCCTGAAAATCATTAAAAAGCAGAACACAACTGAAATAATGGTTGTAAGTCATCATCAAGAAGCAATTCACAAACGAGAAGATTGGCCAAGATAAAATAGTTACTGTCACACTAAATTCCAGCTTGTTCCAAAGATTAAGGCTCGTTTGGTTGTGGAGATTAGCCATGATTAACTAAATAATTGAACTTTGTTTGATGTTTGGTAAACCCAATAACTTCGTCGAGCCGGGAATATTATTTTATTGTGGCCTATCTTATTTATTGGACATTCCATGGTCCAATAAACCAATCTTAATGAAACAAGCCGTAAAAACAAGAAAATTTGATTGGAGAAAAAATCTCGACCTGAGAAAAATTGCCGTTTCCAGTATGAAGCAACTTTCCGGCATCTTCTTCCATATGAACTCTGGTGATGCCGAATTTTCGATGCCCACCACCAAATTCAATTGGAAGATCGATATCAACGTAACCATCAGCTGCAATCGGGATATCAAATTGTGATATCTGGTACCCTTTTGGAAGGTCCGGATAAAAGTACTGTTTCCTATCGAACTTCGAACTAAGAGAGAGTTTGCAGTTTAGTGCAAGACCAACTTTTACTGCACTCTCTATAACCTTTGAGTTGAGAACCGGCAAGGCTCCAGGCAACCCCATGCAAATCGGACAAACGCTCGTGTTCGGCTGCGCCCCGTAGTTATAAGGGCAGCTGCAAAATGCCTTTGTGAGAGTCGCCAGCTGGACATGGGTCTCGATTCCTATGACTGCCTCGTAACTTTTTAGGACTTCTTCTAATTTTTTCGAAGGTTCTCTCCTTGGCACGTCTTTGAGTTGGGTGTGCTGCTTTTCTTGCGTTGCGGTTTGTCCTTGTGCACTGCTCATGCTACAATGTAATACGCCATGTTTTCTAGTAATACAAAGTGACGGTGGGTACGAACGGAAACAATTTGATCTTAAGCCCCTGAATAATGTCAATGCCATATCATATGCTGTAAACCTGAAGCAAAAATACGTATTAGCATTCGTAATTATTAAGATTGAATTTAAATTCGAGCTAAAAAGTAAAGAACTAATCAAGTTAGTAACAACAGAACAAAGCAATAAAGATTCAGGCTATTGGTGTTCTAATTGTACTGATTTTATATTCCAGCATTCTGTATAAAAGGGAGACAAGGATTCTCAAATGCAAGCAAGAAAAATATAATCTTTATCGAGGAAGAGCACAAAAATAAGACAGACTAGACATTTCTTCAAACACCTGGTGGGCAACCCGATTCAAGAAACATTCAACTTTCAAGAAACCCTCCCCCAAAAAGAAAAAGAAAAAGCAGGCTAAGGGTTCCAGCAAAAATAGGAACATATAAAGGTAAGGCATTTAAACCTGCAGGGATTCTCATACCCAGAAATATTTTTGCAGTCAAATCGTTCAGCAATCAATCGAGAGCATAAAGAATACAGTTCTTAAATGAAACGACAGTAGTTTCAACAATGGCGCAACGTTTTTTAAATAAATGCAAGTAAATATTTTACAGACCTCAAACATGGAATGGGGCTGCAGCAAACTACCACCGAATTGAAGATAAAAGGAGGTAACAAAAGTTACAGGTGGAATTAGATGATTGGACTTAACTTATCAATTGTGGTCGTGCCGGAGTGGTTATCGGGCATGACTAGAAATCATGTGGGCTTTGCCCGCGCAGGTTCGAATCCTGCCGACCACGATTCCTTTTAATTTTTTAATATGGGTAAATTACGGCCAACTTATGTAGAATCTTCTAAATTATGTTGAATATTTTTCATTTTGTACATGTTTTAACCTATTCGAGCTATATATTTTGAAACAAGATAATCATGAGTTGTGTCTCTTGGCTTGTAAATATCATGAGATGAGACTATTGTGTATTAGAAACTGCATTTTTACACAAAACGAGTACAAACCAGAGAACATTCCACGGAATCTAGAAGATTTTATTGAATTTTACACCATAAGGGTGGTCGTGTAAGAAAGATCCATAGTTGAGGGACCTGGTTTTAATTGTCCAAACATCAAGGGTTGCTTTGTAATTTGATCTTGTCTTAGGCGTGGCGGTAATTATAAAAAAATCCATAATGTTTTTGTAATTGCAACTTCGCCCTTCAACTATGAATGTTCTTACATGTCCGTCCCCTTATTGTGTCAAATTTAGTGGAATCTTGTAGATTATGTGGAATATTCTCCAGTTTATACCCATTTTACTCCATTCGAGCTCTACATTTTGAAAAAAAAAATTAATCATAAGATGTGTCTCTTGGATTGTAAAAATCAGATTGTAGTGCACCAGAAACTGCATTTTTGCACAAAATGAGTACAAACTAGAGAACAAACATTCCACGAAATCTAGAAGATTATGTTGAATTTCACACTGTAAGGGTGGACGTATAAGAATGTTCATAGTCGATGGGGTAACTGTAATTATCCAAACACCAAACATAAGGGACTTTTTTGTAATTTGACCTCACCTCAGGGGTGGCCGTAATTGATCCTTTTAATATCTTTTTTCATTTTTTTCTCATGGTACTAAAAACGGCAGCACGATTTATGAAAACGTTGAAGTAGCTACCAAATTGTATTATTCTTTTTCTGGAAATAGCTCAAAACCCATTTTCCTTTATTTCGAAAATGGAGAAAATGCAGGTGCAACAATGGTGGAGGTCGGTCAAATCACGATTATCGTACAAGAACGCCACCATAATTGTCTGCTTATTCAATACTATCACCGTTCTTCTATTGCTTCAAGGCTTCTTCTTCTCTTCTTCTTCTTCAAACATCGCTTCCTCTAATAAAGGTCTCAACTTTACTAATTCTTTTCTTCAATTTTCTTGTATGTACTCTTTTTTATGGGCTTTTGTGAAAAAAAAGGATGAATTTTCAATACTGTAATAAAACTTGAAGCAATTAACAGAGTATTGGAAGATTCAGTGTTAGAATTTGATTTTTTTTTTTTTTTTTTTCTGTTCTTTAGTTTTAGATTTTCTCTCCAAATTTAGGGCCTTGTTTGGCTGGGAGTGATTAGCCATGATTAACTAAATAATTGGACTTTGTTTGATTTTTGGTATCCCTAACAACTTGCCGGGTCGACCCGCAAATATTATGTTGTCATGGGCTTATCTTGACTTCTAGACATGGTTGTTTATTGAATCATCGAATGTCCTATAATATAATTGGGTTTACAGTAGATTATTTAATCTTATCTTGGCTAATCTTATCTTGGCAACCAAACGAGGCCTTAGGGTATGTTTTAGTTTACAGTGTTATTCTTTTGAATTAATCAAGTTGTATAATAGTAATAAAGATCCGTCAACTGTCTGGGTAGAATTTAGAAACAATGACAAGTTTAGCGTTCTAGATTAGTAATTGGAGTGTTTTGAGTTTTGTCGTCTCCGTTTTATTTATGGTGCTTATTGAGGGTTTTTGTTGCTCGATCGGTCTTCAAAATTTTTGAGAATGAACTGATCACCCACGCGTTAATTTGTGCACACTTTCTACTTGTGTAGTTGCAGTGCATAGGGCCAATAGGGGCCATGGCCCCTCAACAATTCTCGAATCCCTATTTTTTATGTAAAGATTTAAAAAAAATCGTGTATAATTAGCATTATCGGGGCCCCTTATAAAAAAATTAATGCATTCGACGCCCACAAACTTAAAATACTGGCTCCGCTAGTGTGTGGTTGTGCATAATCTTCATGGAAGTTTCAAATTTCTTCGTAGTCGAACTTCGTAAAAACTATCATGGTTCGACATTTGTAAAGCAATAGTTTGTGTTGAGCTTAATCAAATAATTTTGAGAATTACTACTCGATCATGGTCCTCGTGGATTCCTTTTTACGACCACTTTCATGATAGGTTCAACATTATTAGATGATTCCACCTATCGTAATTCTTTATGATAAGTGTGTTTGCTTATGAACTTTGTTCCGTTACTTTTTTTTTTCTTTCGTGCACAGCTCTACAAAGACATATAAAGGAATGTGAAGAGATACGACGCGCTATGGTTCCTGTGGATCTAATCAGAAGAGTGAGTATGCCCAAACAAGGCTGATTATTTTGCTTAATTTGTAGGGCAAATTACAGCCACCCCTGAGGTAAGGTCAAATTACGAAAAAAACCCCTCTTGTTTGCATAATTACAGCCACCCCTCAACTATGTGTTGTCTTACGAAAAAACCCTTTTAGTTGGTAAATTTAGAGGTGTTCGTTCGGTAAAATCGTAATTTGGGTGCGCCAAATTTTCTTACCGTTTATCGTACGATTCGGTAAATAACCAAGTTATTGATTTTTTATTAAAAATATTTAAAAAATTGTTTTATTTTTATTTTTTTTAATTAATTTTTGTTTAAATGCTAATATTTCATATATGTATATATATATATATATATATATATATATATATATATATATATATATATATATATATATATATATATATATATATATATATATATATATATATATATATATATATATATATATGAAATATTAGCATTTAAACAAAAAATAATTAAAAGAAATTTAAAAAAAAATTATTAAAAAAAATTAGAAAAAATCAGTTGAGGGGTGACTGTAATCACGCAAACAAGAGGGGTTTTTTCGTAATTTTATCTTACCTCGGGGGTGATCGTAATTTGCCCTGATTGTATTCATCCAAGCTTATTATGATTTTATTAAATCATATCCTATATGATTTTTCGAGCTTGTGCCTTAAAGGTGATTCGTGGTCTCAGTAGATAATTGTAATCTTCTTTTTAGGTTAGAGAAATTACGGAGGATGAATATGTCGGAACAGAAGAAATCGAGGCTAAAGATGTAAAGCAGACAGCTGCAATGGACCTCGTATCTAGGTTGAATAATTACCGTTCTTATTCAGATTCCGGCAGCACTAAAGGTTATTTTCTTATCCGTTTTTCTTTATTGTTTCTTGGTATAATGCACAATATTGCTTGTCATTGGCTTATGTGGCATGTTTGTTTGATTTTGAAAATAAGATTAGACATTAGTCGAGATAAGCTTATGCAATCTTGCGCAGCACAATCCACCGATTAATAAGGTGGAGGTGGTGTTTGCAGAAGCTTTTAGAAATAGATTCTGAGCTTTTTTGACTTATAATATGTATTTTCCAGCCTATTTGCAAGCACCCCAACTTTTAGAAATAAGCACTTCATACTGAATTTAACTCACAATCACTAACTTCTGCTTCTGCATTAGCTTTTGGAAACACAACCTAAGCCAAGCCAAGATAAGAGCCCATTTTTCATAAGTCGGCCTGAAAAGATCTTTGTACTAACCAAACATGAAATAAGACCTGCTTATTTTATTAATCATGAATTATTGAAACGAGACCTTAACAGTTCAAAATGTGACGTTTTTTTTTATAATAAGGTTGTAGTGAAGAAAGTAATATTGTTGAAGGAAAGTTCAAAATGTTAAACCATTTTTTCAACTGTGGAAAATTTTGTAGCTCTGGAAGAATGGCGCAAGCGGAAGATGGAGCGAGCCAGACAACGTTCCGTAGGGAAGAACGGGACATCCAATTCGGAATCATGAAAATGTTTTGATTTTTTTTTTTTATATATATGTTTGATTCCTTCTTGCGCGATCGGTCGATGTTCATAATGCATACTCTGATCATTGCAGTGTTTGTATTTCATGAGATCTTGATATGTTGTAATCATGTAAGTAAGTAATTTTTACGGGTTTATTGCATTCAGCACCCTTGTGTTCACTCTAATTGTTAGAAAACTTTTTCTGTTATTTTATTAGTAACCCCCTCCGTATTTTTTTTTTACCAAACTACCCCTTAAAAACTCACCAAGTTCTGTTAAAAATTATCTACCAAGGGCATTAAAATAGAAACCCTAAATGGTTGTTAAGAGATTATTGAGAATGTAACATTCCAAAATTATAATGAAAAAAAAAAAACTCGAAATAACAAATCAATCTAATATAGTAATGTTTTTTTCAGGCAGGGCAGTTGCCGTACCGTAGCCTCTCTGAAACTATCTTGCAAGAACCTCGACATTGTTAAACAATTTTCAATTTTAAATTATCATAATAAATGTTAAACAATTTTCAATTTTAAATAAGAAAAAGAAAAAAAAAACAAAATGAAATATTAAAGGAAATAAGAGAGGAAAAGCTCTCGATTTGGTGTGATGAAATATTAAAGCTCCATTACATGGGCGGAAAAGGGTGCGGGAAAGCCCTAAAACAAACCAAATTTCGTTGGAGAAAATGTTGGAGTGGTGAGGTTGAACTGGAAGCTGAGGGTATAGAGGGAGGTGAGGCCGGAGAGGTTGTTCTCCGGAAGGAGAGCGGCGGCTCACCTATGTTCAGTGTATTTCTGGAAAATTGCAAATCAGTCACTGACTTAAGGAAGCCGAGGGCCTTTCTGAAAATGAAAGGGACTGAACTGGAAATGGTGAAAACTTCATTTTAGGGCTTATTTATAAAATTTCTAATTTAAAGGGTATTGTAGTATTTTCAAGTCAAAAAATCAACCCTCAGTCGCATTTGTGGCGACTGGCGAGTGTATCGCATCACATAAACCTTGTTGACTTTGACTAACTTTATAAGGGGTCTACGACTCTATGCTATTTTTTTTTAGTACATGGACTTTTGTGACAATTAGAGATTACACGAGGTGGTTAGTGCTAAGAGCTCGAAATAAATACATGAGCCCGAAAATTGTTACAATGGTATTCTCAGTGTTTGGACAGTTTCTTTTGCGTAGAAGATTAAGGTAGCTATTGCAAGCTTCAGCTTTTACGAATTTACTTTATTTACAATTTCTCAATATTTCAGTTAGCAATTTTCGCAATTTCACATTTCACTAACAACTTAAGCTTTTAGTTGAGATGGTCATTCAACAAGGTTCTTATCATTTCACTTTAACTTATAGCGCAAAAGTATAAATGCTCAACAAATAGAGATGACACTTAATAAAATTTGCAATCAATCAAAATAAATAAACACCCTTGGACGAGAAAAAATTACAGGAAAATCCAACTTATTGATACGCGGAAAGTGTAATGCAAAACTCAATAAAGAACACAAGAAATCACACAATGCAATAAAATTAATTAAAACAAGGACACGTAGTCGGTGTTTTTTCAGTAATCGGGGTTGGCATGGAGGTGAGCCTCGATAGCCTTGAACATAGCCATTGCTTTCTCTTTGCCTTCCTTTATTTTGTCTTCGGTTATCTCATGACCATCTCCCTTCACATTGTAAATGCTTCGGTTCTTGCAGATGCAGCCTCCATCTTCGGTCGGAACAATCTTAATATGATAAGTGATCGATTCGACAACTCCCATCAAAGCATCTCCTTCAATTATGCTGTAGCTGTGCGTCATATTCTCCGCATCGAGAGCATCGACACGGTGCTTGACGCTCTTAAATTTGCTGCCTTCTCCAAAATGGATGATCTTGACCGTACCTGCACAAGTACCATCTCCCTCCAATATCTCGACATTTTTTATAGCATGTGGCATTATCTTCGGAATGAGCGTGTCAGCATCAAGAACGATGGCCTTAAACATCTTCGAAGCCGGGATCGAAGAAGGAATCTCCATATCGTAAGTGATGCCACCCATATTATCAAACATTCACAAGTAAATAAACTAGATAAAATTGAAATCAGAGAAAGATTAATTGATCAAATGATCACTTAATTTGTAGTTGTTGTGAGATATGTGAAGCTAGAACAAGGCTGGCATTTATAGTGTTGGCAAATATTCAGATACTAGAAATTATTTCAATATTTGCATGCATGTGATAGCCCAGATTTGTTGACCCAAAATCATTTATTCATGTGAACTTAATTATGATTAATTTGTCTACGTACTAATTTATGTAATAAAGAAACACATTAGATTGTTTAAGGCGTGGCCTAATAGAGACAGTAGGTAGGCATTCCCATATTGACTAGCCAGATTTCTTCTAGAATATATATCACCTGGTGGCTTTCTATTTCTTTATTTTGTATTCATCATATTGTGTTATTATTAACCTAATTACATAAACATGCAACTCCTAATTACAATTGTATAATGAACAAAAATAAATAACATAATAAATAAAAAAAAAAAACCCACATAACCCCATCTTTGTATTACATTCTTGTCTCGAGATTTTGTATATGTAGCCAATGTGGGATAAAATCGCACCTTCTCCACATGCGTAAATTTAATAATGATAGTATGATACTACTAATTTACTATTATACGGTGCGCAGGCGCGGCTTAATTTTATACGGTGCCATCGATGTTGGACGATTCAACTCCAGAGGCATTCGTTTATATCTTAACATCACCAAGGTTTCAACCCTCAACAACTTTGCTCAAGGAAAATTTGTTCTTCCCATTTAATGGCAATGTACATCAACTTTATTCAACTCTGATGATTGTATTCTCATTTTCGTATAGATCTTCTTCGGGTGTAAAGGAATACGCAGAGCTATAATGGATTAATTATCGGACATATTCGAATCAAATTTTACGGTTAAACATTAACTTGTAACAAATCCAATACATATTTTAAGACATAGCCTTCAGTTTCCCTTCCTCTATTTTATCTTCACTTGTCTCATGAGCATCTATCTCCCTTTACATTGTAAATTATTCTGTTTATACTGTTAGCAAATAATCAAATATAGAAAAAAAATATTGAATAATGGCATGTGCTAGCACAAATTGGTTGACCCAAATTCATTTATTCATGTGAAAACTTATGATGTTTTTGTCTTTGTTTAGAGCACTACATCATAGACCGATCTTCTATTTCTAGCAATACTTTCCTCTGTATTTGATATATATAATAAGGGTAAATAGCAGTTTGTTATTTGTATTTTTCCTGTTTTTGCACATTGCCACCTTTTTAAAGAAAAATTGCACGGTCACGTCCAAACTCGTTATTTCGAGCCACTTAACCACTTACGTCTAATTTTCAGGCGAATATTGGAATAGTTCGGCACACGCGCGAGGCACAAGGCTACGTCCATGGGCTTTTCGTCTCTTCAACTTAAAATAACTCGTCGACCTAATTTTTTATTTTTTTTCATTTACATTTTCATTTATTCTCCCTCACAAAGGGAAAATTACAGTTTATGTTCCTAAACTTTACTACTAAAACGATTTATGTCCTCAAACTTTTTCATCCACGAAATATGTCCTCAAACTTGCCCCTTTTTAATAATTTATGTTCTCCCGTCAATTCCGTCAGTCAACCTGGACAGAAATATCACGTGTGGTGCACGTGATGTCGATCTGGTTGACACCTCGAGATGCTGTGGCCGAAAAAAATGACGTGGAGTGACATGTGGTTCTCTCCCTCTATTTCAATTTTAAAATTTCCAATTTGTCATTGAAATCCCCAATTTCTCATTCCCCTATTTCATTGAACTGAATGCAGAAACCTTAACCCCCAAATTCTACTCATATTCTACACTACAACATACAATTTGATTGAAATCGAAACTACCACCTCTCAAATTCCCAAAACGAAGTTCAAAGATATCAACTTTGAAGAAACTTACCAAAATCAATAATTGTTGCTTTATTTTGATGTTCCAGCTCCACAAATGTTTGAAATTTGCGAAATTATGGTTGGGCAATCTTGTTGTTGCGAATTTCATCTCAATTCGATGCTTCGTACGAGGAATTTAGGAGGTAGGGTTTATGCATTCGATTCAATAAAATAGGTGGAATGATAAATTGAGAATTTTAAAATTGAAATAGAGGGAAAGAACCACATATCACTCCATGTGAGATAATTACACTTTTCGTCCCTATAATTTGCCACTTACACAATTTTTGTCCCTAAACAAGATGAGGTTACAATTTTCATCCCTAAACATGTCACTTTTATATTGGTTATGTCCCTCTGTCCACTTCTCCAGTTAGTATGGACGGACGTGCACCGCACGTGACCCACAAAATAAACCCCCCTTAATAACGTTCAGATTTTTACAATAATTTCATAAATATCCAAATTCTCTGCAAAACCCAAAGCCCCAATTTTCGAAATCTCTCAATTCCTTTTGAATTCATCATTGAAAGCACAATTAGAAAGTGGGCAATTCAAATTTTGAAGCTTCTTCAATGTAGGTAGCTAATTCCAGCACTTGCGGTCGCGGATTCGAAGTAAATTTCATTATCTCTTTATTTATCCTAGATTTTTAATTTGAAATCAAAAATTAAGAATTTTTGTTGGGAAATGGAGCATGAAGGACGAGTCAGAACAGTGGTTCTAGCTACAATTCAAGATCTGCTGCTAGAAATGAAGTGTTTAATTGTAAATGCGGAGATGAGATGCAATTGTTGACCTCATGGACTTCTAGTAATCCTGGAAGAAGATTTCGTGCTTGTCCAAACTATGAGGTAATATTTTTTTGTATACACATACACACACACACACACACACACACACACACACACACACACACACACACACACACACACACATATATATATATATATATATATATATATATATATATATATATATATATATATATATATATATATATATATATATATATATATATATATATATATATATATATATATATATATATATATATATTATTGGTCACACACAATTGTGTTTCTTTTGGAACAGAGAGTTAAATACTATGATGTATTCAAATGGCATGATCCTGAGATGTGTGCTAGATCAAAGAATATTATCCCTAGATTCATAAGAAGAAATGACCGTTTGAAGATGAATTGACTATCTATAAGGAAAAAAGAGATATAATGGCAAATGAAGAAGATATGATGGCAAAGGAAAATAAGTCTTATAAAAGAAAAATAAAAAAAATGGAGAATTTAATTGCCCAGTACAACAATAGAATGAATATCTTGAAAGTTTTTTTGGTTCACTTAGGTTGTTTTCATTGTAATGATTAAAATTAGTGGTTAGAATTTTCAATAGTTAGTGGTTAAGCTGTAGTTGTTTGTATTAATGATTAAGATGTATTAATGGTTAAAATTAGTGGTTAGTATTTTGTGTGTCACGTGCGGCGCACGTGCGACTTTCCATCCATACTAATTAGCAAGGTTGTAAAAGGCGGTAATCGGGTCCGAGTCGGTCAGGCACCGACTCACGATTAATCGGTGCGGCGGTGATTAATCGGTGATAAATCGGAAATAAATCAGTTTTTAAAATTTAATATAATATATTTCTAAATATTATTTATAAATACTCCAAACATATATAAAAAGATATTTAAACATAGTTATATCTCCATCATGTATATATCTTAATAACATAATAAAAGTTTAATAATTATAATTAGATCATAATACATAAATATCCTTATATAATATAAATGAAAAAGCAAAATTTTTGAATTAACATTTATTTAGTTCTTTAACAATAATAATTAACATAAACAAAATAAGGCATAAAACCATATTTTATTTTATTAAAATCCAACTTTTATTTTGAATTAAAAAAAAAAACCGATTTTTAACCGATTTTTGACCGGTTTTTAACCGATTTTTGACCCGCCTTAAAGGTTTGACCGCCTCAGAACCGCCTCGGACCGCCTCAGACCGCCTAAAACCGCCTCACAGGCAAAAAACCGATTTTTCAAACCTTTACACTAAAATCGTAAAGGTTTTGGACCGCCTCGGCCGAGTCGGCCGATTAATCGGCCGCCTCGGCCGATTTTTAGAACACTGCTAATTAGAGAAATAGACGGAGGGACATAAACTGCATAAAAGTGATATATTTATGGATGAAAATTGTAACTTTATCTTGTTTAGAGACGAAAATCGTGCAAGTGACAAAGTATAATGACGAAAAGTGTAATTATCCTCACTCCATGTTATTTTTTTTTCCACATCATCTCAGTGTATCAGCCATATCGGCATTTAACGGTCAGATCGACATAACGTGCGCCACACGTGATATTTCCGTTCAAATTGACTGACGGAGTCGGCAACAAAACATAAATTATTGAAAAGTGACAAATTTAAGAACATATTTCGTGGATAACAAAGTTTGAGGACATAAATCATTTTAGTAGTAAAGTATAGGGACATATAGTTAAATTTTCCATCCCTCACAGACACACACAAACGTCCTTCCACTACAAATTCTATGCTCACCCACTCTGCAAATCCTTCTCAAGAAGAATGGACATTGTGGTGGTGGGAACCTTCATCCAAATCCCCAGATTCCTTTTGCGGTCCTGAAATTATCACAAATTACCCCTACGAAAAAGAAAACGACAAAAAGACCCAATATTTTGGGGTTGATATTAGATGGATGCTTGGTTGCTATAGGGTTCTTCTTGATTGGTGAATCGAGTTAAAATCATGTCTTTTGCGCCGCTTCCAGTGGCGGCGGCATCACGGCTTGAATTCGCAGTTTAGCGCTGAATAATGTTGAGCAGATTGCATAACCATATATATCACCGGTAACCGGTATTGGAGATATTAATATTAATATATTTCACTAACAGCTTAAACTTTTGATTAAGATAGTGCTGATAGTATCGTTTTAACTGTTAAGGGTCAATCCGGATGTACAAATTTTCGAAAAATAGAAATCACTCGGTAAAATTTGCAGTCACTCAAAATAATGATACTTTTAAGTACACCAAACTTATAAAATAAAAAAAATGCCCTTGAACGAGAGAAATTACAGCAAAATCCAACTTATTGATACGCAGAAAGTATAACGCAAAATTCAAAAAGCCAAGAAATCACACCATGTCACACAATGTAATAATAATATTAAAACCAAGGCCAAGTAGCTGGTGTTTTAGTAATCGGGATTGGAGTGGAGGTGAGCCTCGATAGCCTTGAACATAGCCATTGCTTTCTCTTTGCCTTCCTTTATTTTGTCTTCGGTAATCTCATGACCATCTCCCTTCACATTGTAAATGCTTCGGTTCTTGCAGATGCAGCCTCCGTCTTCAGTCGGAACAATCTTAATATGATAAGTGATCGATTCGACGACTCCCATTAAAGCATCTCCTTCAATAATGCTGTAGCTGTGCGTCATATTCTCAGTGTCGAGAGCATCGACACGGTGCTTGACGCTCTTAAATTTGCTGCCTTCTCCGAAATGGATGATCTTGACCGTACCAGCACAAGTACCATCTCCCTCCAATATTTCGACATTTTTTATGGCATGTGGCATTATCTTCGGAATGAGCGTGTCAGCATCAAGAACGATGGCTTTAAACATCTTCGAAGCCGGGATCGAAGAAGGAATCTCCATATCGTAAGTGATGGCACCCATATTGTCAAATATTCGAAATAATTACAAAGTAAATAAACTAGGAAAATTGAAATCAGAGAAAGATTAATTGATGGTGTGAGATATTAGAAGCACAAAGGATGGTATTTATAGTGTTACCAAATATCATGAATTATTGAATATTGACATGTGCTAGCACATATTTGTTGACCCTTATAAATCATTATTTATTCATGTGAAGTTGTTTGTGTACTAAATTATTTAATAATGAAACTACTATAGACTGTTGAATGCAAGGCCTAATATAAACATTAGGCATTCCCATATTGACTAGTCAACTTTCTTCTAGAATTTCACTAGCTTGGCGGCTTTCTATTTGTTTATTTATATTCATCATATTGTGTTAGTATTAGCCTTGTCGTTTGGATTAAGATTCTTTTCGAACTGCGCTATCAAGACAAGGTAGCAAGTCGATAAGCACCTTGCATATATCTACGATTATTTGGTGATGGATTCGTTGGATTCGAGACATCAGGAGGGGAGGAGAATTAGGGAACCACTAATCGTCCTCATTTTGTAAGATACAGTAGAATCTCGATAAATTAATAACATCGTTTAAATGATAATTTCTTACGGTCCCAACTCGGTAAAAACGTATTAAATTATTATTTCGAATTTTGGCTAGAATTTTGGGTTTCAATATTTTTTTTATGAGAGGGGAGGGATATTTGTTGTCATCTTTAATTATTTCATCAAGAAATCATCTCACATCCTTGTTTTTTTCTTCTCTATAATATTTCTTCATAAAAAAATAAAAAAAAAAGAAAAGAAAAAAAAGGAGAGAGAGAGAGAGAGAGATACAAATGGAGAGAGATGAGAGATTAAATATATGGTGAGAGAAACGTGAGATTGGAGAGAGAGGGAATAAATGAGATTTTTCTTCTTATTAATTTAAGGTGTTTATGTCTACATACTAATTATTTTAGTTTATTTATATTATTTTTTTGGGTCAAAAGACCTATGCCTATATTCATCTAACAACTGGGATCTCTACCTATATAAATCTAAAATAAGGGATGTTTAGCAAATTTCCCCTTAAAATTATAGGAGTATAACTATAAATATGCTATATAAATCTAGGGCAAATTACGGCCACCTTCCTAAGGTAAGATCAAATTAGGAAACCCCCCTCTTGTTTGGGTAATTGCAACCACCCCCCTTAACTATGTATTGTTTACGAAAAAACACCTCATTCAATATGTAAATTTCTACATTGTGAGGGTGGACGTGTTAGAAAAAACATAATTGAAGGAGTGTTTGTAATTACCGAAACAGAAGGGATTTTTTCTCGTAATTTGATCTTATTTTAGGAGGTGACCGTAATTTGCCCTATAAATATATATAAGTTTTATTTATGTTAACTTCTCTTTGTATTTTTTCATACAAATATATTCAAACAATATTTTACTATCAATTTGCAATTGATCATTAAATGTGCAAATAACTAGAGAAACAAAAAAAAAATATTTGAAAAATTGTTATTCAAAAATGTTTATAACTTAAAGAAACTATAAAAATGGTCCATAAGGTGTTCGGCATGTGTACTCAAATATCCGGAACAAAACTTGTCCAAAACACAAAAACATTAAAAAGTTGAAGTTAATGAACTACATAATTATCATGTCCATTGGAGAATTATTAATGTTCAACACACTCAAGTGTGAAATACATTTATGGAAACATTTTGTGATTGGTATTCATAAAATGATAAACTCCAACTTAAGTGATCAAAAGCAAAGTATAATCTAAAAGGGTGTTTGGCTAAGCTCATAAGATGTTAAAATGAGCTTATAAGATGTTTTAGAGCTTATAAGTTCTTCCAAAGTGTTTGGTAATTTTTTAAAAAAAATATCTTAATTTTTTTAAAAATAAGCTGTTGGAGACAAAATAAGATCTTTTTAAATAAGTACATCTATCCCACCTTTTTATTTAAGATTTTATAATGAGTAAAAGTAGGAAATAAGCTCATTATCCAAACACTCTAAAAATTAATCATAAAAATAAGATATAACAGCTTATCAGCTCTAAAAACATAGGAAATAAGCTCATTATCCAAACACTCTAAAAATTAATCATAAAAATAAGCTTAGCCAAATAAGATGTAACAACTTATCAACTCTAAAAACATCTTATCAGATGTAAGAGCTTATCAGTTGTTTAAAATAAGCTTAGCCAAACACCCTCTAACTTGTAGACCGCATCAAAATTATTTAAACAACAAACAAAATATACGACTAGAATTGGTGGGGTGCGCCAGGCCCGTGCAATAGTGCAACGCATGAGCGACGCGTGAAGGCCCAGGCAGCAAGCTACCTGAGTGGGCCCTCCCCCTAAAAAAATGAATTTAATATCGTGTGAGCCGATGGCTCACATATCAGATATTAAACTGATAAGAACAGATACTACACTTGATCTTAGCCAAAAGGCCGAGAAAGGTATGAGCTTTTCTTTTGCTGATCCTCCCTTTTTTGTACCGCACCATCTATACCAGCTTTTGTATCTTTAACCGATGTGGGATACAATCACACCTCTTTTCTAATAGATGCATTCATTTCTCTTTGCGGGATTATATAAACCTGCAAACAGTTACGGTTTGTTGTAAGAATTTTTGACAGCTTTCAAACTTCAATGCAAACTAAAACTATAAAATTCAGACAAGCTGAGTATGTTATGAATCCAACAGAGTAAGCCTTTTTTTCACGGGAAATGACGAACACATCTTATTACCCTAGTTATTTTATCGGACTCTAGGTCGTCCAACAGTTTAAAACTTATAAGATAAGTCATGATTACATAATATTTACGGGTCGACCCCGGCAAGTAACATCCAACAAAGGACAAATTATTTAGTTAATAATGGCTAATCTCTCCAACCAAACGAGGCCTAAAAGTGTAGTTCGGAATTTTAGAGATAAGAAAAATAAAAAATAAAAGGTTCCAAAATTGAAAAGTTCTGAATTGGAGGCGAAATTTGAAATTACATGCCGATTTTCACCCCCAATCTCGGCATATAACATGTATCACATTATCCTTCTGGCCGTTCTGATCGATAAATTATCGACATAGGTGGTGACAGCGGTAAAGTTTAAACATTGTTTGGACTTGAATAACATTCTACGTATTTTTTTTTTCGTAATGACGAAGGAACCCACAGTCAACCATATAGATGCACCAGGTAAACCTATATTCTTCTATAATAGAACATTTTGCGTGCATTTGAATTGGCACCTTACACCAAGTGGATTTAAGATTACACATAATCTCATACACACTTATGTATTTATACGTTTAATGGATAGTTATTTAATTAAATTTATGGTTCAAATCCACTAAGTTATATATTCAGGTGTAGCATCTAACTTCTCATTGACACCAAGAGACGCATTTGGAGGTGAAAGAGTTTGAGAAGCCACCACGTTTTTGGTGGTGGAAATTTAATAGTCGTTACAAATGTGTTGTACGGTAGTAACAATTATTAAAAGAATTATAAAATAAATAATATTACATGCTACAATTGTGGGTCAACCATAGTGCATATGATAGCTTGATGTCACGGCCCGCTAGTTTTGACCCAACCCCTTGCCGATTTCCTTTGGGTGGGGAGGTTAAAGAGTCTAAGATGTAGCCCAAATAGGGTTAGGCCCAAGTTGGCCCAATTGTATAGTGGTAGGTAGGGATTCTTTGGTAGGTAGAGGTATGTGGTGGTAGGTAGAGACATTTAAGGGATTCTTTGGAGTGTTCCACTCCTAACCGTTAGATCATATCGATCTCCACCGTCCATTGAGGAGGTGGTCTTGTATAAATAGAGGTGGAGTCCTCATTTGTAATCATCCAACACATATCCAACAAATCCAATCAATAAAGTACTTTCATACCTTCTTACTCTCTTGTCTTCTTAATTTCTTTCTTCGTTTCCATCACTTAAGTATTCGCAACACATTCGGGAGAGGCTGACTTAGCTATCGCGAGGGGCGAGAAGGAACCTTCTTACTCTCTTGTCTTCTTAATTTCTTTCTTCGTTTCCATCACTTAAGTATTCGCAACACATTCGGGAGAGGCTGACTTAGCTATCGCGAGGGGCGAAAAGGAGCTAAGGCCGCACGGTTCTTTGTTAAGGGAACAAGTCCGTGACATTAAGGCTGGTGGTTTTGAGCGTGATTCTCGAGATGCTTCTTTTTTTTTCTTTTCTTTTTATTATTATTTATTTAATTTAATTTTTCATTTGTTAATCATTCACTAAGACGGAGATTAATTAGTTTCTGTATGGAAATTAGATGTTACACCTGATTATTTACACTGTGTGTATTTGAACCGTAGATTTAATTAAGTAATTACCCAAGCACACATATACATGCAGGGGCGGTACTACATAGGGGCAGGGGGCAGTTGACCCCCCAAGAAAAAAAAAAGAATTTTTTTTTTGCTGTTTTGGCATAATATTTTTTGAATATTACTTTTGGCCCCCCAAAGGTTTTGTAAATATGTATCTTAACCCTTAATTTTTTTGTTTATTCTCCACAATTTTATATAAATTATAGATATATATTATATTTAATATAAAAATATAAAATAAAATGGTTAAAACTTGTACTATTTTAAATAAAATTTATGAAAATTTACTTATCGATCTTTGATTTTTTATATCAATGTCTCTAAAAAAATAATACGAGACGTGCCATGAATCCCATTAAGTGCAATATATTATTTGAATAATTTAGATTTTTTTGTCATACTTGAAATATGATAAAATTATATATATATACATACATATATATATATATATATATATATATATATATATATATATATATATATATATATATATATATATATATATATGATAAAACCTATTTTTTTAATGTCTTGTGAACCTAAAATTTTTTCGGGGCGCTGCCCCGAACTCTTAAATTTTAGTTAGCCCTCCTACTTTCTAATCCTGGCTCCGCCCCTGTATACATGGATGTGTGTGATTATGTGCAGATTTACTGTTCAAATCCAGTCAGTGTAAATAGCCAGATGTGACATCTAATTTCTCGTTTTTTTTAATGTGATATTATAAAGGGGTGGATCAATTAGTAAGCATTTGCACACCCTTGAGTTAATTACACTTAAAATAAAATACTCTGCATTTTTCTATTCGTGGAAAACCTTTGATTTAGGGTAATATTCCAAGTTGTTTTCTGCATGTTTTAGCAGTAGTATGATAATGCTGCTAATTTTCTTCTTGGCTCTGATAATCATTTCGTTCGTTAGCGTCTTTCTCCGGCGAAGAAGGGCCGCCAATGAATTATGCCGGCATCCGCCGGGCCCACCACGGCTCCCGCTTATCGGCAACATCCACCAAGTTCTCAACTTCAAAAGCCTCCACTTAACCCTACGTCAACTATCAAACAAGTACGGCCCCATCATGTTCTTGATTTCGTCGCCAGAATTAGCCAAACAAGCCCTAAAGAAGAACGACCTAGCGTTTTCGGGCAGGCCATACACAATCGCCTCGTCGAGACTATCTTACAACAACCTCGACATCATCTGCTCTCCCTACGGTTCCAACTGGAGGGAGATGAGGAAAACCATGGTCACTCATCTCTTCTCGCTCAAGCAAGTGCGCTCCTTCCGGAACGTTCGGGAGGATGAAGTCTCCCGCGTGATAAACGAGATACGCGGTAAGGGCGAATCTAATTCGGACAATATTGCGGTCAACCTAAGTGAGGTCATAATCTCTTTCATAAACAACTTCATGTTTAGAGTTGCATTCGGGAGGAGGAACCGGGATGTAGGGTTGGACAAGCTCTTGAGTGATCTTTCGTTGATGGTTGTAGAAGTTTCCGTCGGCGATTATTTCCCTTCGTTGTCATGGATCGATAGGCTTAGTGGTATGAGTTATGAACTAGAAAGGGTTTTAAAGAACTTGGATTGTCTTTACCAAGAAATCATCGACGAGCATCTATGCCCGAATAGACCGAACTCCATGGACGGAGATGTTCTTGATATCTTGATTGAATTGATGGAGTCTTCTTCTGGTAGTGTCACTTGGGACCATGTTAAGGCAACACTCATGGTATATATATATATATATATATATATATATATATATATATATATATATATATATATATATATATATAATATGTTCTTTTTTTTTTTTTGCTTTTTTTTTTGTTGTCGAACGAAAGAATAATAATATTGTCTGGGTTATTATTATTGATGAATCATTTAATATTTATATCTCTAATAATTATATATATGGCTTCTGCACAGAATGTACTGGGTGCTGGAACGGATACAATTGCAGTTTCATTAACTTGGGCAATGACGGCTCTAATGAGGAACCCTAGTGCAATGAAGAAAGTTCAAGAAGAAATCCGGAGTTTGGTTGGAAGTAAAGGAAGAGTAGACGAAGACGATATCGAAAAGCTCAAGTACCTCAGGGCAGTGGTGATGGAGACTGTTAAAACTAATGAACAACGAACATAGTAGAATATTTTATGTGTGTGTATTCTTCTCAATAGAGGTATGAGTATTTATACACAAAATAATTAGCTAAACAAGGAAACCTAATCAAATCAATTCCAAAATTACATTCTAATCAAATCTCATAATTATGGTACCTATATATATTAGTATCTAATCATATCCTATAATTATGGTACTAATATATCTTAACATCCCCCCTCAAACTCAAGTTGGGTCAACACATATCAAATTGAGTTTGGTAACAAGGGTGTTGAACCGACTGGTGAATGCACTTTAGTAAAAAGATCAGCAGTCTGAGCAGCAAAACTTTCACAAACAAAATTTCCTTGATAGAACTCCCCTCAAATTAGAGGAGTATGCAGTAGACAACTCGATAAATCACGATCACAAATGGAAATTTTCACCATTCTCGATAAATTTGCCACAAAGGGCAGAGGAAAAGGCTGCCAACAAAGGTAGAGGAAAAGGCTGGCACCAAGGGCAGAGAAAAAGACTGCCAACGAGGCAGATGACTAGGCTGCCAACAACGACAGAGGCTGCCAACGAGGCAGATGACAAGGCTGCCAACAATGGCAGAGGCTGCCAAGCAAGGGCAAACAAGACTGCCAACAACGGCAGATGACAAGGCTGCCAACAAGGCAAATAAAAAGGCTGCCAACAATGGCAGAGGAAAAGACTGCCAACAATAGCAGAGGCGGATTTGCAGTAGCATGTCAAGCAAAAAAAACACTTTGTAGAGAGAAAAAGTGGAATAAAATCACCAGGAAATCTCAAGCTAACCGAAATAGCAGATTACCAACCACAAGAAGATTTGCAAGAGGCCGGCGCGCGAATTGACGGAGAAAAAGACACCGAAAAAAATGAAGGCCGGAGGAGGCTTAGTTAGGTGGAGGTGGAGGATGGAAATGTCCTCCAGATTAGCGGCGAGCGCAGCCGTGACAAGGAGGAGAAGAACGACACAAGGAGGAGGCTTAGGCGATGGTGCGTGGGTTAACGGTGGCGGAAGGTGGTGGCGCGTGGGTTAACGGCGACGGAAGGTGGTGGCGCGTGGAGTTAACGGCGACGGAAGGTGGTGGCGCGTGGAGCTCACACGCACGATTTTTCGGCAGCAACAAGGACGGATGGCGCAGATCGGCGGCCGACGAAGTGAATGGAAGGGGCGGTGAGAAGAGAGGCGGCTTTGAATGCATTTTTGAGAGAGGAGGTTTTGGACAGAAGGAGAAAAAGCCTAGGATTTTATCCCGGCTCTGATGCCATGTTAAAACTAATGAACAACGAACATAGTAGAATATTTTCTGTGTGTGTATTCTTCTCAATAGAGGTATGAGTATTTATACACAAAATAATTAGCTAAACAAGGAAACCTAATCAAATCAATTCCAAAATTACATTCTAATCAAATCTCATAATTATGGTACCTATATATATTAGTATCTAATCATATCCTATAATTATGGTACTAATATATCTTAACAGACAATGAGATTGTACCCACCGGGTCCAATGTCAGTGCCCAGAGAGACAATAGAGAAATGTACGATAGACGGATACGAAATTCAACCGAAAACGTTTGTTTTGGTCAATCTTTGGGCAATAGGTAGAGATCCAAAGTACTGGGAAAATGCGGAGGAGTTTTTGCCCGAACGATTCTTGAATAGTAATATCGACGTTAAAGGCCAATGTTTTGGGCTACTCCCGTTTGGATCGGGTAGAAGAATGTGCCCTGGAATCACATTAGCTTTAGCATCTGTGGAATTGGCACTCGCGAATCTTCTTTACTCGTTCGACTGGGAATTGCCTCGTGGGATGGGACCAAAGGACATCGACATACAAGCATTACCGGGTGCCACCTTGCGGAAGAAGAATGATCTTTGTCTTGTGGCCAGGAACTATGTCTTTAGTTAATCAATTGTCATGTGTATGTATCAGTTTCATATTTCTTCTGTCTCATATTGTTTGTCTTTTTAGAAAGTTTTTCTTGTCGCATATTATTTCTTGCATAGTTGAGCATTGCGATTAAATCGTAAATCATAACGAATCGTGTATCATAAGAGTTTTATTTTCTTATTGAAAATTGTTATAAATATAAATATATGTGCATATATAAGAGGTAAGAACATTATAAAAAAATCACACACACACACACACACACACACACACACACACATATATATATATATATATATATATAAATTAGATTAGCATTCTAATCTAATTTGAATCGCCGAGATTGGATGTCGGTTGAGAAAGTTATGCATGAATTAATGAACACTGGCCACAACTTTGATATTTTAAATTATGTAAAATTTAAAACGTAACTCATTCATGCATAACTTTGTCACCCGACATTCAATCCAGGTGATTCATGTTGTATTGGAAAGCTATCTCAAAGGACTACGGTTTCTGTCTTTTGAACTTTGCCAAATTCAAAATAGAAAATAGTCAAAATCACTTTCGAAGTCAAAACGGCATTAGTAAAATTAAAACGATATTTATCATTTCATATATATATATATATATATATATATATATATATATATATATATATATATATATATATATATATATATATATATATATATATATATATACACACACTTGGGTTAGAAGTGCAAATACATATTTTTATATTGAGCTTATAAATATTTTTGAACTCCTTTTTTAAACAACTACGTACTTTAGTATCTTATTTTATGTTTCATAATTATTTTTGTTTATTTTATTTTGAACATAGGATACCTAGTATTATATGTTATTATGCGATTAGTATGTCAAATAAAAAAATAAAAAAAATTAAAGAATCTCCATAATACCATTTTGAAAAGGGTCAAGTTGAAATTGTGTGATGATATAAGATAAAATAAATTGGCCTTTTTGATAAATTAAATAATAATTTTGATAATTAAATAATTTGTTTTATGAAATGCTTTTTTACGATTTGAAAATTGATATTTACGGTTTATAACAAAAAACACTTTATCTCTCTAAAACCTCAAAATTTCACAAAAAAATCCAAAAACCCCCCAAACTGCAAATAGCTAAAAAAAATTCGAAATTCGAAATCAAGCTTGAAGAAGAGTTGGGCTTCGATTTTTTGAGGTAATTTCGACTCTTTCATGTGTAATATGCATAGGGTAGGCCGATTACGGAACCAATTTCATGTTAAAAGTCCTACAAATTATTTGTAGGGCTTTTTTTTCGCAAAAACATGTTGGAACGCCCAAGATGGGCGCCCATCTTGGGCGTCAGTTAAAAAAAGAAAATTGCACTGGACGCCCAACTCGGGCGCCCAAATGAAGCTTGCACGTCCAACTTGGGCGTGCACTGCATGAATGCCCAAGTTGCGCTTTTACGCGTTTTGGGTGACTTTTTAATTTTTTTGGAAAATTTTGAGATTTTAAAGAGATAAAATGTTTTTTGTTATAAACCGTAAATAACAATTTTCAAACGGTAAAAAGCAAGTCCCTTTGTTTTTTTAATAATGAGTTAGACTTGATCGCACAATTAAAAGAAAAAAAAAAAAAAGAATATTATTCGATGAAGTATCTTCAAGATCTCGTGGACTATGTTCAAGATCTCCATTTATCCAAGTGACATGGTTAAACACAAAATATAAATTATAATAATCGGATCCAATAATAATTCGATAATTAAATACTGGGACCGACATTAATTAAATCGTTGACCAAGAATATATTACTACTTAATTATGTACTCCATTGTACGTGTAATTAAAATTAAAATCATCGGAATCTCCGAAGCCAACTGTCTCGAGAACATGTTGAACAAGCTTTAAACGATTGCAAAGAGTAATTTTTTAGTTAATTAATTATGTTTATTTAAATGAGCTAACAGCAGAGACCACCCCTGTGTTATTCTTAATTGGCGAAAGTCCCGCTGTATTATAAAAATTAGCAATGACCCACCTATATTGCGTTTGATATAGCACACCACCTATATCTCTATTTGGCGGTTAACTTAGCTAAAATGACTATACTACCATAATACATAAAAAAATACGCCCAAACGTACCTTTCTTCTCCAACTCATATTTTCCACTGCCCCAAATGTATGCCGCAGTTTCTTGATCGGTAGAATGCCGACTTAATCGTTGGAAAACAAAACGGTGCCCTCTTTTTTGGGCTTTTTCTGGAATTTTTGGGCTTTGTTGTATTCCAGGAAAAGGCTTAACGCTCAGATCTTGCATAATATTCGACCTCTTTTTTTTGTTTGATACAGGAAAGAACCTGAAGCTCAGAATGTTAGTTGGTTTATATTTTTTTGGTTTTTTGTTGGAGAAACATGAAGGGAATGGTCAGTCGGAATTTTCCGCCGGAAAAAAAATTATGTCGAAAAAACGGACGGGGGAAAAATATACTGGTCTATGTCCGACAAAGGGGCGCCGTCGAGAAGCATTTTGTGTGATCGGGATGAGATGATTTGTAGAGAGGGAGTTTTTGAAATTGGCAAGGACTGAATTGAAAATTCTGAAAGCTTCATTTTGGGGTTATTAAAATTTGGGGCTAATGCGTAATTTTTGATTTTTTATTTATTTATAGGGTATTTAGGTATTTTCAGGTCAAAACAAGTACCCTTGCTGCACAATTCGCGCGTGCAGAACACAATAAGCCGTTTAGGGCCTTATTGGGTTTGATTAACTTCCATAGGGGTCCTTGCTAATTTTTTAACACGGAATTTTTTTCGACATTTAGAGATTACACATCGATAGTTATTGAAGAAAATCTTATGTGAATACAGAATTTGCCCAAAATAAACTTTTATATATATATATATATATATATATATATATATATATATATATATATATATATATATATATATATATATATATATATATATATATATATATATATATATATTCTCCTATAAAGTGTAATGCACTTTTGTTAAGTTTGTTTGCAAAATCACATTCTTAAGAGCTACTCCACTAGGTGTGCTAAAAATTGTCACTTCTTATCAAATTATACACAGTGAACAATGTTTTAGTACATCACTTTTTCTGACTCATTCGAACAGTGACTGTTTATATTTTAACACATCACTACTCCTTCCAATATACATTTTAATACATAATTTTACATTTTATTATTATATTTTATATATTTGATGATATAATAAAAAAATATTAAAATAATAATAATTTAAATTTCAATTAAATAATTATATTTGAAGTATTATGAGTTGAGAACATGTGCAATTGTACTGTGATTTGATTTTTTGACAAAAGTGATTTTGCCATTTCATCATCTTGGTGTTTCAAATTTGACGAACGGAATTTATAATATGCTATATGGTCTATAATGTAAAAGAGCTGCTAGAGCAATAGAAGTTGTAAAATATGCTAAATATGCCATATAGCACAACTGCTGGAATTGCTCTTAAGTGAATTAGGTCAAGACCTATTTTTTGCTCTTAAGTGAATTGGGTCAAAATGACTCAGTTTGTTTAAGTGGAAGTCTGATTTTGACCGTCCATTTGTTTGAGATAATTTTGACCACTCTTTTTCAGCCACTTAACTACCGGAACCAACTCAAACCTTAATTCCTTTGCCGCTCCTTCTTCTATCTCTCTCCTTCTCTTTATCTCATTATGTTGTACATCTTTACTTTTCCATGTCGTTTTCCAACGAATACTTTTGCAAGTCTCGTCGTACATGGAGAGCATTAATGTGGAGAAAATGCGGAGACAACTTTGTTCCTATACTGTTGCTTCTGTGGCTATATACACAACACTGTGAGAGAGAGAGAAAGATAAAAGTGTTCATTTACTCTTTTATTTTGTGTTTGCGACTAAATTTTGTAGGGGTGTTTTGCTAGTTTATTCATCACAGCACAAGGGGTGGTTTTCTACTATTTTAAGATTACACAGATTTATTTTTTGCAGTTTACTCGAATTTTAAATCTACAATAGTAGAGTCATTGAGTTCCCGGGTGCAACGAAATTTGTCGAATTCTTAAAAATCTAGCCCCCTTTGACCGAGGCCTTAAAAATTCTCATATTTGCAATATCTAATTAGTAGATTTCCTTTATTTTGCTGATGATGAACATGCACTGCTCAATTTCAACAATCTACATTGATATCATAAACAAGTCTTTGTTAATAATGTCCTGAATATTATTGATTTATTGTTTTGCTCGTCTTTCAAACAACAATTTAACGCAATGAATGGATCAATAGTTGAAACCAGGAACAAATTTTACGACTAGATTTGGTGGGGTGCGCCAGGCCCTTGCAGTAGTGCAACACATGGGCGACGCGTAAAAGCCCAGGCAGCAAGCTACCTGAGTGGGCCCTCCCCCTAAAAAAATGAATTTAATATCGTGTGAGCCGATGGCTCACATATCAGATATTAAACTGATAAGAACAGATACTACACTTGATCTTAGCCAAAAGGCCGAGAAAGGTATGAGCTTTCCATTTGTTGCCCCTCTCATTTTTGTAACACTCCTTCTCATGAGATTTTTGTGTATCCAAACGATGTGGGATAAAATCACACTTTCTTTTTCCTATAGGGACATCATTTCTCTTACACGTTCACCATTACGTTGTCATTTTTTACATATGGGTATTCAATCATCAGTCCGCAAACCGACCGAACCAAACCGAACGAAAATTCGGTACATGCCGAGTACCAAATCGGTAATTCGGTTAGATATATATTATATGAAATATTAGTATTTAAACTAAATTTAATTAAAAAAAATTAACGGTATAAAAATTTGGCGTACCAACTGAAAGGATTTTTTCATAGGACAATACAAATTTACCAACTGCAAGGATTTTCTTCATAAGACAATACATAGTTAAGGGGATGGTTGTAACCATGCAAACAAAATAGTTTTTTTTCGTAATTTGACCTTACATCGCTCAGTAATTTGCCCTATATTATTCGCTGGATTCAAGCCTATTTTATTTTACGCACATACATCGAATGTAGCAACAACATGACAAGCTCATACGAACAAAAACCGTCAACTTAATATATGAACTCTGCAGTTCTCTCTTTCAAAATCAAACCCTTTTTGATTCGTATATCTCTCTCTCTCTCGATATCTTGTTAATACAATAATTGTTACTCAACATTCGCGTATCAAAAACGGATACGTGATGTATACATACACGTTAGTTTCGCTAAGTCAGTTTCATCGAAAAGCTTTATCATGTACAGGCGATGGAATTAATTTTCTCCCTTTTGCTCGAATGCTCGAATCAGCTAATGTTGTTCTGCCTTTTGCTCGACTCTCGTTTTTGTGCTCGGCCGATTTTTTATTGCATTCTTGTGAGGGTGCAAAACTCTCGGCAGATACAGATTTTGGGAAAATCTTACACAGCTTGTGTCTGTTGTGATTTGAGGTTTGATTTTTCAGACCTGGAGATAATAGCTCTGTTCTTGCCTGTTTTTTGCTCCCGATTATGCCGTCGTTGTCTGAATTAAATCAACAGAGAAAAACAAAACACTTTTTTTAGTAATAATAACTTTTAAGTTAGTAACTATTGTACTTTATGTAACAACAACTGAAATTAAAAGCTCATGATACAAACGTTTAAGTTAGTTAAAATCCCGATTAAAATCCTAAAATCCTAGAATTTTACGATTTTTTACTACCCTAAATCCTAGTAGAATTTTAGTATTTTTTTTATATTATCAAAAACAAGTGAGGCCAACGATTGTGCTAGAATTTTTTTATGAAATGTTTATTTATGACGGAACAATTGTGCTAGGAGATGTTTCATATATGTTCATACATAAAATTTTGGATGCTATTTAAACTTACAAGATATGTAAAATCCAACGACGATTTTAAATCCCACTTTCAATTACAACATTAAGTAGAACCTCGATAAATTAATAACCTTGTGTAAATAATATTTTTTTCCGATCCCGACTCAAGAACAATATGTTATAAAATATATCGCTAAATTAATAGAATTTGGCCTGTCCCAACTGTATTAATTTATAGAGGTTTAACTGTAATATACTATACTAGTTACTCGTGATATTTTAAATAATGTGTATATTTTTACAACTGCAAATTTAATATCTAAAGGAAGCATAAAAACGCTACAAAAAAAATATTTGAATCCACAAACATAAAAATTAATGGAAACTAATAGTAGGAAATCGATTTACCTGGACTTGATAAAACAGCACGGGGGCGTGGCCGTGGGGCCGAAGTAGCTCTAACGTTTTTTTGGTTCTCTTCCACTACCGCTTTCTTTTTGTCGACTGCTTCTGTTGACAGAATTAGTAGAGTTTCAAATTTTAATTTGTTATAATTAATCGCACAAAGTGGCATTTCAGTAAATAAAATAAATAGAAGTGGTGAAAAATCGAAACCTTTGGATGCATAAAAGCTAGGGGGTGGTGTTTTCGGGGCATACGAGCGAGGAATTCTCGCAACTGATCCTGTCGATTCATCTGCACATTCAAACATCAGAAGACGGATAATCGAAAACTAATAGCCTCTAATTTTAAAAAATGCAAATCGAAGCGGAAAAAAATGATTCGACATTGCAAGAATCCCATAACTTATTTTCGTGGAGATGAACTCGAAATCCGCCACTCGAAAAAAATAAAAATAAACTTAAAATAAGAGCTAAGGGATTCGAAATTAATGTAAAATAAACCAATTCAGACAAGCTCAATGAATTTGTTAATCCTTATATCCAAACACAGCCTTATATGATTACAACCACTTAGTCAAGATGATCAATTAACCCTAGAGAGGAATCTAAATAGAAAAAAAAAAGGGCAGAAATTCAAGAAAAATAAAACAATAAATAAGAAAGTCAATGCATTTGAATTAAAAAAAAAAAACCTAACCTGGAGAAGAAAAATGATGTGGAGAGAGCCAATCAAATGCCTTCAAAGATTGTAAGGAACTCTTCTCATAAGCATATTGATCAGCTTCTTCTCTCTGTACCCTCACCTTCACCTTTGGGTACACTTTAAAAATAAATTAAAAATAAATAAAATAAAAATAAAAAAACCCTTTTCAGAAAACAACAAATTAGAGCAAATAAATGTACAAAAAAAAAAAAAAAAAAAAAAACTTACTGTTTTCTTGAAGATGCTTCCCAGATTTGAGTTATTCAGACAGAGGGTTTTTGTAGGTGTTATGAATATTGGAAACTGAAAAACAATATTAAAAGATGTGAGAGAGTATTTCAACGGTTCAAATGAATGATTCTTCAAACAAGAATGTTTAATAAACCAAAATAATAATAAATAAAAAGAAAAAAGAAAAAAGTGAAAAAAAAGTTGTTTTTTCTGTGTCTTTTGGGAGGTTTGAATAATCACGTCTAATTGAATAATAAGTCAAATGTTAGTAGTAATTAGCATTTTCCTTTTGTTTTATTTAATGAGGATTTTGAGATGGGCACGTGTGCAGCAGCAGTGGGTCCCACAGATGCACACTTTCGGAAAGTTCTATGTGATCAGCTGTCTGAGAAATAATTTTTGTAAGTTTGTTTTAATTATTTATATATTTATTTATTTATTTTTAGATAGTTTTATTTATTTCAATTTGATTTTTCAATAGTATTGGATATGTAATTTGAATGCTTTGCTTTAAAGGGAGTCCAAATCACGTTATTCTCTCATGAACTCTGCAGATTCATATGCCTTTGCCTTGTGGAATAGGAGAAACTAGAAAGTAAGAACCAAAATGCCTTTTTGTATATTAAAATAGTTTATTTTGTTCTTTTAGATTTGTTCGACCCTACACCCGGTGAAAAACACCGGGTGGGTCTTCTGCTGCCACGTGTCTCTTTTTTGTATTTTATAATAGATTCCCCGCTAGGGTTTACCTTTAGGGGTTTTAGAAAAATAAAAAAAAAGAACACGTGGCAGCAGAAGACCCACCCGGTGTTTTTCACCGGGTGTAGCATCGAAGGAACCGTTCTTTTATTAATTTTATGGTAAATTACAAACACCCCCCTGAGGTATGGTCAAATTACAAAACCCCTCTCTTGTTTGGATAATACATCTACCCCCTTCAACTATGATTTTTTCTTAGACCTCCACCTTTATGGTGCCAAATTCAACATAGTCATCTAGATTCCGTGAAATGTGCTCTAGTTTACTCTTTTTGTGTAAAAAATACAGTTTCCGATGCACCACAAACTGATATATACAAGCTAAAAATCACATATTATGGTCATCTTGCTTCATAGTGTAGAGTACCACAAACTGATATATACAAACTAAAAATCACATATTATGGTCATCTTGCTTCATAATGTAGAGTTTGAATGGGATAAAACGGGTACAAAAGTGATAATATTCCATATAATCTCGAAGATTCCACTAAATTTGATGAATTGAGGGGTGGTTGTAATTATCCAAACAAGATGGATGTTTTTGTAATTTGACCATACCTCAGGGGGTGTTTGTAATTTACCCTTAATTTTATGGTAAATTACAATTTGCCTCCTTGAGGTAAGTACCTACGAAAACCCCCATTCTTTTTAAACTGTTGGGAAGTAGACGTAGTGTTTCTAGTAGGGGTGTAAATTGGAACGGAATTTCCGAATTCCGCCAATTCCAATCCGAAAATATCCGAATTTGGAACCCGTTTTTTCATTCCGATTTCCGATATTCCGATTTCCGATTCTTCCGATTATTTTTGGAACGGAATTGGAATTTCATATAAAATTATTGAAAATTCCGATTTCCGATCCGATTTTATTTCCGAAATATATAATGTATGATATATATATATATATATATATATATATATATATATATATATATATATATATATATATATATATTGTATTTCTGAATTGTTTTTCTATTCATGTTTTGCAAGAACTATGTGTTAGATAAAAGGGGCCCAAATGTTTATTTGGCCCAAAAACTGCTAACCCACCTTGTGCAGCCCACTCCCTTGGTGTCGGCCCAGCAGCTCACCTAAAGCCCAAGCAGAGTCAATCTGGACCGTTGATTGATAAGTCTCGATCTCAGCCATCCATGCCACATATATATATATCTTCTCTCTCTCACAAAGCCTCCAAACCCTAACCTAGCAGCTGTACCTCTCTCTTCTCTCTTCTTCTCAACGGCCGAATCTTTCGCCGGTTTCCATGGCGGTCGGAGATTCGGTCGATTCCCTTTCCTTTCTTGCTGCAGCTGCACGAGTATATATACATCTCTTCTTGACGATGAAGAGAACAACGAGAACAACGAAATCTTCCCATCTTCTACCTTCTTGTCTTAAACCTCTCTGTGGTGAGTGGTTTCGTGACCTCTGTGAGTGAGGGTACCAGATCTGGGGAAACACTGTGTGTGTGAGTTCGATTCGTTGGGGTTTTGGGTTGGGTTGAGACTACAGTCGGAGTGAGGCTGAGATCTGAGCACTCGGATGATGTTCTGACTGCTGGGCGTGGATCTGTGAGCTTGACACCGGGAGTGTGCTGGCTGCCGCCGACTGGACTCCGGACGTGGACACGGGAAACGAGGACTGAGCCGTTGCTGTGTCATCTTCTCCACCGGAGCCGAAAACGGGCAGATTTTCGATCTGCCCCAGATTCGTTCTTATTATTATTTATTTATGTAATTTATTTGTTAAGTCTTAATCCCCTTCCCCTTAGGCTTATTAATCTGTGTAATTCATTTGATTAAAGGTCTGTAATATTAATGCTATTTGAACGGCCACCCAACAGTGGTACCAGAGCATCGTCAAGTTGGGGGTGCTCGTTCAAATAGGGCGTACGGAAATCCAACCGGATTCCGCTCAGGTATTTTACCCTAAACCCCCTATGGTTGGGATTTAGTTTTTCTGCTGTGATTGGTACTGCCTTACTTTTAGATTCTGTGGTCTGTGAGCCACTGTGTGTGATTTGTGGTCTGTGTGCCACTCTGTGTGTTCTGTTGTGGTCTGTGTGCCACTCTGTGTGTTCTGTTGTGGTCTGTGTGCCACTATTGCTTCTGTGTGAACATTATTCTTCCGCTGCATATATATAAACTGTTCACTTATATATATAAATATTAAAGGGTGGTATAACCTGGATTCTCGACCTCACTTGACCGGACCGCAAGTGCCCTGGAATCCTGTGAGGGAGGGTCTCCAAGATTGTCTATCCTTGTTGCATATGCACCTGTCCCAATTTTGGCCTATTGTGAAAAATTGGTCTAATATCTTGCTTTGTGCTGAAATTTGTATGGCTGCCATGTCTGTCTATTCTATGGCTCCTTTTGATGGTAAGGGTGATTTTTCTATTTGGAAACAGAAAATGAAAGGTGTGTTAATTCAACAAAGATGCTATGTGGCTATTGATGAATCTTATGCTGCTGAAACTACTGCTTCTAAGAAAATAGAACTTGATGAACTTGCTTACTCTGCCATTATTTTAAATCTTTCTGACTCTGTGATTAGAAAGGTAGGTATGCATGATTCTGCCAAAGGTCTGTGGGAAAAGTTAGATGAGTTGTACACTGAAACCTCTCTGCCCTCAAAATTGTTTTTACTCGAAAAGTTTTTTAGATTCAAATTGGATCTAACCAAAGATATTGATGAGAACATAGATCAGTTTACCAGATTAGTTCAGGATATTAAACTGACGGGAGACAAAAGTATTGATAACTATACTCCCATTGTTTTGTTAAATGCAATCCCTGATTCTTACAACGATTTGAAATTTGCTATTAAGTATGGCAGGGATAATATTTCTCTTGACACTGTCATAAACGGTTTAAAGAGTAAAGAACTGGATTTGAGAGTTAACAAAAGCAATAAGAGTTTTGGTGAGGTAAACTTTGTGAGAGGAAGGCAGCAAAACCGGTTTTCAAATAAGCTTTCCTCCAGTAACCAAAATGTTTCTCAAAATAGTTCTCATCAAAACAATTTTCAAAAGAAAAAGGGCAGGGGCAGGAGTAAGTCAAAAACTCGTGTTAACAGTCGTAAGTGCTATAATTGTGGTGAACCTGGTCATTATGCTCAGAACTGTACTAAGCCTAATAAGCACTCTAATGATCAGCATGCTAATCATGTTTCTGATAATAATCTTGGTGATGTGTTTATGGTTGGTGAACATGCTTGTGTGAATTCTGTGCTATCATCTCTTGGTGAAAATGATTGGCTTTTAGATTCTGCATGCTCACATCATATGACTCCTATGAAACATGTTTTCTCCCATTATGAATCATTGAATAATTGCAATGTGACTATGGCTGATGGCACAAAACGCCAAGTTCATGGAATTGGAACTGTTTGCTTAAAGTTTGAAACTGGTTATGTGTTAACTTTGCAAAATGTGCGGCATGTTCCTAATTTGAGTGAAAATCTGATTTCATGGGCTATCTTAGAAGATGATGGGTTTCATGGTGGTTGGGGAAATGGTTGCATGAAAATTATGAGGCCTTTTGGGGAAATCCAAGAGCAAAACCAGTTGGGCCCGGCCCAATCTGGATAATATCATACCAATGTGGAGTTCGTGCTATCCCGACGGGGCCCAACAGTGGTATCAGAGCAAACTCGTGTATGCAAATTATGAGGGGTAATCTTCTATGTTTTAAGGCCATGAGAATGCAAAATATGTATGTATGTCATTCTGAATCATCTGCTTCTGTGAATGCTGTCCAAAGTGATCATTCTATTCTGTGGCATAATAGACTAGGTCATATTAGTAATAAAGGCCTCAGCATTTTGCATAACAATCACTATTTTGGCAATGATAAAGTGTCTGAGGTTACTATGTGTGACTCTTGCATCGTTGGAAAGCAAACTCGTGTTTCTTTTCAACCAACCCCTTTCCCCAATCCCTCTAAAAGTTCTGATATTCTTGAGTATGTGCATGCTGATGTGTGGGGTCCTGCCAGTATTCCTACACATGGTGGGAACCGTTACTTTATGTCCATAATTGATGATTTTTCTCGTAAGGTGTTTGTCTTCCTGTTGAAACAAAAATCTGATGTTATTGATAAGTTCAAAACATGGAAAGTTTATATTGAGAACCAAACAGGAAAACGGATAAAAACCCTTAGGACAGATAACGGCACAGAATTTTGTAATCAAGAAATGGATGCTATGTGCTCTGAATCTGGTATTAAAAGGCACAAAACTGTTCCTTACTCCCCTCAGCAAAACGGAGTGGTTGAACGTATGAATCGAACTCTTTTAGAGAGGGTTCGAGCCATGCTCGCCACTTCGGGTTTACCCACTATGTTTTGGGGTGAGGCTGTTTTGACTGCCACCTATTTGATTAATAGGTCTCCCTCTGTGCCTTTAAATGGTGATTTGCCTGAATGTGTTTGGTCGGGTAAAAAGGTTGATTTGTCCAACTTACGTGTTTTTTGTTGTGTTGCATTCATGCATCATAAAAGTGATAAGCTTGAACCTCGTTCTGTGAAATGTGTTTTCTTGGGTTATCCTGAAGGGGTTAAAGGTTATAGACTTTGGGTTAAAGGGGAACATGGCTATAAAACTGCTATTAGTCGTGATGTGATTTTTAATGAATCTGTTTTTCCTTGCCTTGTTGTGCATAATGCTGTGAATTCAGAGGCTGCTCCAAATGAGGTGGAGCTGCCTACTGTTGAATCTGAAAATCTGCCTGATATTGAATCTGAAAATCTGCCTGATATTGAATCTGAAATACTTGAAAGTTTGCATGACCAAAATGTTCAACATGACTTGCCTAATGTGGATGACTTGTCTGATTATCAACTTGCTAGAGATCGACCTAGACGTGAAAATGCTAGGCCTCCACAACGTTTTGATAGCTTTCATCTTGCTTCTCATGTTTTCAATGTGTTTGAATCTATAGATAGCAATGAACCTAAAACTGTTAGGGATGCTCTAAAATCTGATAAATCAGCTGAATGGTTAAATGCTATGAAAGAAGAAATGAACTCTTTGCATGTTAACCAAACTTGGACTCTTGTTCCTAAACCTGCTAATTGCTCTTTGGTAGACTGCAAATGGTTGTTTAAGGTTAAGGATGAGGTAGACTCCATTAGGTATAAGGCTCGTCTTGTTGCTAAAGGTTTCACGCAAAAGGAAGGTATAGATTATACTGAAATTTTTGCTCCCGTTGTTAAATTTACCACTGTTCGTATTATGCTTGCATTAGTTGCGCATTTTAATTGGGAATTGAAACAAATGGATGTAAAAACTGCTTTCTTGCATGGTGAATTAGATGAGCATATTTACATGAAACAGCCCGAGGGCTTCGTAGATGCTAAAAGGCCTGAATATGTGTGTTTGCTGAAAAAATCTTTATATGGCTTGAAACAATCACCTAGGCAATGGAATAAGAAATTCGATTCTTGCATGCTTTCATTGAAGTTTAAGAAAAGTGATTATGACCCTTGTCTTTACTTCAAAGATACTCGCTCTGTGCCTATTTTCTTGTTGATCTATGTCGATGATATGCTCATAATCAGCCCTTGTGTGAAATCTGTTGATCATGTGAAAATACGTCTAAGTGAACAATTTGACATGAAATACTTAGGGGATGCTAAGAAAATATTGGGCATGAACATTGATCGCAATCGAGATAATAATTTGCTATTCTTGAATCAAATTTCTTATGTGAGTAAGATCTTAGAAAAATTTGCCATGTCTAATGCTAAACCTGCAAACGTGCCTTTAGCTGCCCATTTTCAATTAAGTAAGGATCAGTCCCCCAAGACTGAAACTGAAATTGACTCTATGCAAAATGTTCCTTATGCCAATGCGATAGGTTCTGTGATGTACTTGATGGTAAGCACTCGTCCTGATATAGCTTATGCGGTAAGTTGTTTGAGTCGCTATATGTCGAACCCAGGTATGCCGCATTGGGAAGCTTTGAAATGGCTTCTTCGTTATTTGAAACATTCTTTGCATATTGGCCTAAATTTTTCTAAATCTGAAACTGAAATTGAATTAATTGGCTATGTTGACTCCAACTTTGCGAATGATAGAGATAGTAGGAAATCATCCACTTCTTATGTTTTCACTTTGTGTGGATCATGCATTAGTTGGAAATCGCAACTGCAGAATATTGTAGCCCTATCTACAACCGAGGCTGAATACATCGCTGCCACCGAGGCAATGAAAGAAGCTATATGGCTTAAAGGCATTCTGCGCGAAATTGGTTTTCTTAAAAAGGATGTCACCGTTTTCTCGGATAGCCAATCAGGAATTCAATTATGTAAAAACCCGGTTTTCCACGATCGTACTAAACACATTGAGATTAAGTATCACTTTATTCGTAATATTGTGGAACAGGGTATTATCAAGCTGGAAAAAATTCCATCACAATTTAATCCAGCAGATATGGGTACTAAGTGTCTACCGCTCGAGAAGTTTCGCTCTTGCTTGAAAAGCTTGAGCCTAATCTCTCAATCCTAATTACTGTGTGTAATTAAAGGGCTGTCTTCGTGACTGCCCCTACTTTTTTAATCTGTGTGATTAATCTTTTAATGTACGGTGCTGACTTTGTGTGTTGTTGTGCAGGTACATTTAAAACGGCAATGATGACCTCATATCCCAATTTTGTCCCGATAGTCCATTTGGGCCCAGGTGGAGATTGTTAGATAAAAGGGGCCCAAATGTTTATTTGGCCCAAAAACTGCTAACCCACCTTGTGCAGCCCACTCCCTTGGTGTCGGCCCAGCAGCTCACATAAAGCCCAAGCAGAGTCAATCTGGACCGTTGATTGATAAGTCTCGATCTCAGCCATCCATGCCACATATATATATCTTCTCTCTCTCACAAAGCCTCCAAACCCTAACCTAGCAGCTGCACCTCTCTCTTCTCTCTTCTTCTCAACGGCCGAATCTTTCGCCGGTTTCCATGGCGGTCGGAGATTCGGTCGATTCCCTTTCCTTTCTTGATGCAGCTGCACGAGTATATATACATCTCTTCTTGACGATGAAGAGAACAACGAGAACAACGAAATCTTCCCATCTTCTACCTTCTTGTCTTAAACCTCTCTGTGGTGAGTGGTTTCGTGACCTCTGTGAGTGAGGGTACCAGATCTGGGGAAACACTGTGTGTGTGAGTTCGATTCGTTGGGGTTTTGGGTTGGGTTGAGACTACAGTCGGAGTGAGGCTGAGATCTGAGCACTCGGATGATGTTCTGACTGCTGGGCGTGGATCTGTGAGCTTGACACCGGGAGTGTGCTGGCTGCCGCCGACTGGACTCCGGACGTGGACACGGGAAACGAGGACTGAGCCGTTGCTGTGTCATCTTCTCCACCGGAGCCGAAAACGGGCAGATTTTCGATCTGCCCCAGATTCGTTCTTATTATTATTTATTTCTGTAATTTATTTGTTAAGTCTTAATCCCCTTCCCCTTAGGCTTATTAATCTGTGTAATTCATTTGATTAAAGGTCTGTAATATTAATGCTATTTGAACGGCCACCCAACACTATGTTTGCTTTGATAAGCTGATTATGTTGTTTTTACAAGTGTTGACATTTCATCTTATTGACCTTTGTTTTGGATTCTTGCATTTTGTCGAAAAATTACGAAAATATTAGGAAATAAAATCTTAAAATTACCATTATTTTCGATTTTGGAACAAAAAATTAAGAATTAATGCAATTTCCGAAAATTCCGAAATTCCGCCGATTCCGAGGTATTCCGAAATTGGAATGGATTTTGAAATTCCGATTTTTTTGGAACGGAAATTGAAACCTATTTTTAACTTCCGAAAAAAATTGGAAAATTTCCGAAAAAGGTATTTCCGATCCATTCCGTCCGATTTCCACCCCTAGTTTCTAGGGTTAATAAATTAAAAAGGGTAAAACTGGGTTATGATAAAATAATTGAGGTATGTCAATTCATAATATCATCGTATGAGGATAATTCAAAATGCAAAAAAAGAGTTGGGCCTGTAATATTAATAAATGTGTTTTGAGGGGTTATCCATAATTAAACATTTTTTTTAAGTTTACCTAGTGCACTTATATGATTGGCTGCGAGTAATTTTTTAAAATGTTATATAAAAATTGACCAATTACATAATCAAAAATATTACGAGTAATTTATTATGAATGAATTTTTTTTAGAAAATCAAAGATGAATTTTGAATGTTTGAAATTGGAAAAAATATGGTTTTCACCACTTAAGGTTGCATCGATTTCACATTTGACCCCATGTTCACAAAAAAAAACACATTTAGTCCCTCATATTTCAAATATGTAATACTTTTAGTCATTTCCGTCAATTTTCGGGCTAAACAGTAAATTAACTGAAATGACAAAAAATGTTAAATTATTGGGATTATTTTGTAGACCCCCTCATTTCCAAATTATATAGAACTAACTACCAAGTGGATTACACTCTAGGTGAAACCCCCCTCATTTCGAAAATATTTTAACATACCCCCCTGGGCTACCCTGAAGTTCCTATAATACCCTTCTAAAATCAGTTTTAACCCTAGCCACTCACGGTCTCTCTCTTCTTCTCCCAGATTCAAAATCCCGCCGCTACAAACCTCTCACCGGCGAAATTGCTTCCCGAAGCCATAACTCTCTCTCCGGTGGTCGGAATTCGATGGTTTAACTACAGTTGGATTCCTCTCGTCAAGCTCTTTCTTTTGGTGGTGATTTCATTCAGTTTCGAGCGCGGATCTGTTTCTGCAATTTTTTTTTCATTCGAGTACGGTGGTCTTGCCGGAGCTTTATTTTGTGTTCCACCCGTCGAAATTTGACGGGTCATCCACCGTTGGATTCCTCTCGTCGGGATTTATATTTTGATGGTAATTTCGTTTATTTTTATCTTTTCAGATTTATTTCTATATTTTTTTGCATTTCCCAGCAATAACCTCTTTCTCTATCTCTCGATCTCTTAATGTTTGGTGATTTTTTAGTGTTTTGATGTTTTTATTCAAATTTGTTGATTTGCACTAAAGTAATTTCTTTTTGTTTTGATTTGCAATTGCAGCTTAATGAAGGTCATTGATCCTTTCCTTGAAGGTGTCAATTTTTTGTTTTTTTAAGTTACATCAGATCTGTTCAACAGACTGTATACATTACTATACATTACTATAGTAACATGTAGTTACACGTAGTTACATATGCGTATATTTATGTATTTTCGATTTGTATTTTATTGGTTCTGATGTGATTTATAATAAAAATATTTAAATTTGTAAATTTTTTGTAGGGGTTTTATGAATTTATTTTGTATAAGTCAGTATTCGTGTGTGTATACAATTGATCGACTAAAAATATGGGGAAAAAACGAACATAACTATGAATTACTATAGGTACTATAGTTACATGTAGTTATTTTCAGTACTGTAAACATATTGTTTTGAAAATAAATAATAAAATATATATATATATATATATATATATATATATATATATATATATATATATTTAACAAAAAGATTTATAAAAAATAAAAAAAATAAAAAAAAAAGAAAATAATAATAAATAAATCAGCGAAAATGATAAATGCAGGACCATAAATGCTGAATGCAGTCTGGCCGAAAATTGCACATAAGGGTAGTATAGTACTTTCACTACCCCAGGGGGTATGTGAAAGGATGATTTGGGCTTGAGTTTATCCCTAGTTTATTTGGTGGCTAGGGGATGTAAAATAACCCCTAAATTATTAGTACATGAGGAGGGACCAAATGTGTTTTATGAATATAGGGGACCAAATGTGAAATCAGTGCAAACTTGAGGGGTGAAAACTGTAATTTTCTTGTTTGAAATTTGTTCACTTCAATTATCAACAGTCAATCATAAGTAGACGATAATTAAAGTATTAACCAAGTCAAAACCTTAAACCCTAATATTTGCTTTCAGCCTGGGCTTTTTGTGTTCAACCAAAACAGTTATTTCAATAAGCTTCTGATTACAGAAATGTTCAATTCGGCGAGGCTCAACCTAAAATCAAGCCTCCGCCGCTACTCGACGGCGATTAATCGCCGCCGTATCGAGGACGAAGGCGACTGGTTTTACTCCTCAGAGTGGTGGGACAGCGGCTCCTCTAACAGCCGCACAGTTTTCCGAGAAGTTTCCGATACCGGAAACGGCGTCGTTTCTGTGCTAGCTCACCCTTCTTCCAAACCGGTGAGTTTATATATGTAGAGTAAAATGCACTGCTTGTTTTTATAATCTGTTTTGACTTTTTTTAATGTTGAATTTTTTATGAACGGTATATTCTTTAGTATGAAGGAATCAACTGCATTTGAATTTGAGTACGATGTTGGTAATATTGATATTTGATAGTGTTAGTGCAGTTGTATGATGTTTGGAATATCTGGTTAAGCTCTGATTTAGCCCAGATTAGTGGTGGAAATTGGACGGAATGGATCGGAAATGGCTTTTTCGGAAATTTTCAATTTTTTTCGGAAGTAAAAAATGGAAAAAAATTGGAATGCAAAAGATCATTCCTATTTTTTATAATCTCTTGTTCCAAATTCGGATATAATGCGAATTTTCACAATATTTTTCTATCTTTTTTGAAATTTTGCAGGAAAATGCAAGAAAATATAAAAGAGGGACAAAACGCAATAATTAAAACCACATTTAGGAACAACAAATTGAAACCGAGATTTTCTGAGAAGGAAAAATGCAACAGTGAGTTTTTGGTACCAATTATATTTCTGAGGTTATAATTTACTTGGCCGTTCGCTATTCATATTTTTCATATAAAATATAACATAAGTTATATTATGGAATTACAAAATATATCAGAAAGTTATATTACATATTTCAAAAAACAATAGAAATATTCAAAACTAAAATCGGACTGGAAATCAGAATTTCTAGTAATTTTATATACAATTCCGATTCCGTTCCAAATAAATTCGGAAAAATCAGAAATCAAAACTTCAAAATCGTAGTAAAAAATACGGTTCCAAATTCGGATATTTTCGGATCGGAATTGGCGGAATTTAGAAATTCCATTCCAATTTCCACCCCTAGCCCTGATTGATTTTAATTCATAAGCTTAGTTTGATTATCAAATTAATGTTACTGTCATCTATCCAGTGTTTAAATCCTCTGGTTTTCATTGCAGAGTAATCTATAACTTGATCTATTATTGCCTTTCATCTCATTTAATTTTTACTTTTAAATAATAGTACTTTTAAGTTTTAATCGAACTTTGAAATTGTTTTGTATTATAATAGTCACTAACCTAGTATAAAATTGATGCAGGACAGATCGTACTGGCCAAAGACTGAAAAATGGCTTAAACAGAGGCATGCAGAGTTATTTCCAGATTCTAAAGACGAAGGAGAATTCCGAGTTATTGGTTACGAGTGGAGAACACTTCACTTTAATGACTATACTCGCGAAAGCACCGTTAAAATTTTGGCTGCACGTAATGAAAAAGAACCTGGCTCGTTGTGCTTTATGCAGCAGGCACACTGTCTAGCTGTACCATGTAATTTCCATCGGACTTTTTCCTTTCACAATTCTTGTTCATAAAATTTTCCCGCAAATGTATAGATGCTTTCGTATATTTTGGAAAAGTTTTCGAAAGAAGGTGTTTATTTCCCGCAATTCATAGAGTTTAATGTCGTTGGATGCCAGCGGCATAATATGAACGAGATTATTTATTTGGACGTTCTCTTTCGAACTTCGAAGACTATACAAATGTTCGGCTCTGTTTTATTGGTTTATATGTTTGTCTGCAGATGTGAAGAGCATGGTATCTGTTGGATTGGCTACCATCTTATTAAGTAGCGGGGATTTAGTCAAGAATGCTGTACGAGGCAAGCAAAATATGAACGTTTTATGCATCGGCCATGGTGGTGGAAGCCTGCCGTTGTTTCTCGCTAGTAAAATTCCAGGTTCGGAAACTAAACAAACTTCTGCATTTGATGATGATGCCATACCTCTGTGATATGGTAAAATTACAAAAACAAAACCCTCATCTTTGGTAATTACAACCACACCCCTCAACTACGAATCTTCTTACACGTTCACCCTCGCAGTGTTAAATTTAGTGGAATCTTCTATATTATGTGGAATATTCTCCAGTTTTATCCCATTCGAGCTCCACAATGTGAAACAAGATAATCATATGATGTGTCTTTTTGCTTGAAAATATCAGATTGTGATGTATCAGAAACTGCATTTTTGCACAAAACAAGTACAAACTAGAGCACATTCAACGGAATGGAAGATTATGTTGAAGTTAACACTATAAGAGTGGACGTATAAGAAGATTCTTAGTTGAGGGAGGTGGTTGTAATTACCCAAACAAGAGGGATTTTTTCGTAATTTGATTTTACCTCAGGTGGCTGGCCGTAATTTACCCTATATATATATATGTGTATATATATATTCTTCTTTCCAAATATTGTAAGATATGGCATATCATTCTTTTGTTAGAAAAACGAATTAACTGGTACAGTTTGCTATCGACTCTTACTGAAGTGGTGGAAATGGAATCGTTTTCAGGTGCTATAGTTCACACAGTTGAAATAGACCCTACTGTAATCTCAGCTTCAATCCAAGCAATGGGGTTTCCTTCTTACTCAGTCGTGACATCATCTGGTAAACGGGCTTATCCAAAACCAAACCCTCTCGACAAGTTACTCTGGAAAGGCACCCACGAAAGGCTACTCTTGTTCAATTCCGATGCCGAGAAGTTCATTCTCGAGAGCACTGATATGTATGACATCATCTTTATCGATGCCTATGACGGCGAAGACATTTTTCCACACAAGTTATGGGAACCCAATTCTCCGTTTTTACGGAATCTGGGTGATAGGCTTCACCCAGATCATGGAACAGTTGTGGTGAATCTGCACACGGATGCTGATTTCGTTGAAGACGACTCACTGAGTCAACCGGGTTTATCCTCTTTGCCGATGGGAAGACACGTGTCGAAAGTGTGCGGTGCTTATAAAGATGCTCTGTTAGGGAAGGGTAGTTCTGGTAATGGTTTTGCTTACACGGTTTCTGTGCCTTGGGTGTGTAATACTTCTCTTGTTGTGTGTAGAGGTTTTGTGGGGCCTGAGGAAAGTTCGATATCGAATTTGGTTTTGAACAGTCTAATGTGCAAAGCTCTTGAAGTTGAGAAACTTGTTGAAATGCCGTTTTCGTGTTTGCAGTATATAAAAGGAGGTTTTACTCTCGTGTGACTAAATCACCCGTGAAAAGTGGCTCTCGAGTATTTGTAGCACATTGCATGCGTGTTGTCGCATCTGTGTTTTGAGAACATGGAAGCATTGGGTTTTGCCGTTTAGGCTGAAATCTAGTATATCTACATAGAGAAATGTTTGATATTATCTATTTATTTCCCTCGTACACTGTGTATATATCAATTATGATAAAGAGAAAAGAAATAAACATTTTGAGGAAAAATTGGGTAAAAAACTCGAAATGTGCACATCAACGTTTGGGGTAAAAAAATCTGGAATGGCATTACATAATGCGTCCGTGCGCATTTTTTTGTCCTAATGTAAAAAAACATTGAAACTAAATATTTCAACACTAAAGTCCGGCAGGCGTCTACACGAAACGTGTCCGGAACATGGATACATTAGAAAGTTGGAGTGTCTGTGTAACATACATGGGAGACAACCTTGTGTGACATACTTAACATATAAATTAAAGCGTCGATAGGGAAATTCAAACTCAGGATATTTGATTTCTGAGGAAAAAAAAAATCGGAGAAGAGGATGTTGAATTTTGATACATAGCTAAATACAGAAAACCATTTACTGTGTAACTGCTAACAACAACAAAAGGCTGAGAAGAACCACCACAAATGGTAAACTATGAATTGTTAACGTTAACTAGGAGGTGGTGGTGGTGGTGGTGGTGGTAGTGGTGGTGCGTTTCGGTGGTGATATTCATAAATCGTATAAAAAGTTTGAAGAAACGTAAGCACGAACATGACGAAGAAGCTGATGACAAAGGTGATGAGGATCTTGAGAGATTTCTTGAGATTCCCCCACACGGCAGGTCTGGAATAGTGTGTCGTGAGCAGCCTCACAGTGTCGAGTTCCGATGTGATAAACCCTTCGCAACCGGTGAGCCGGCCTAGAACTCCAGGCAAGTTATCCTTATGTTTGAGGTCGCACGATGTAATGATTCCTTGCTTCTCCAATAGCTTTACGTCTTCCCGGCCACGAACAAGGTCCTTCATTAGCCGCACGTATGAGGAGACCCCCCATCTATTAATAATCTTGCTGTTCGTCGGAGATGAATTCTTCTGGGTTTTCTCGTAATCTATCAAACTCTGAAACACCAGCTCCGTGTCATCGCCCACCGCGAAAACAGGCAGGCGAAGAGAAGCCCCGTGGAAATTCTCCGAAAACTGGATATCTTTCGCTCCCCGGCCTCTCGTTTGTCTCTTGAAGCTAATGCTAACTTGTTCCATCTCGACAGCACTGGGGAATCTCTGGCCGTCTTCAATCGGAACAATACCGTGTTGGCCCGATTCGAAGTCCACGTTGCTAGTACTTATATTTATCTTCGGTTTCGGTACCGACCCGAGAACCATGCACTGGAGGCCATGGAGTAGGTCAGTTGTGTTCTCTCCAAAAAAATCATCATCGTTATTGTAGATTATTACTCCTCCTTGGCTCGGCGGTAAACCGAGTAACTGGTACAGGGCCAGCCGGAATATACCTCGAGGCTCCTCCCATTTTCCTTGATTATTTCTAACCAGTTGCTGGAAAAAGTTCTGCTTCATCAGTTCCTTGATAACTATGGCCGGAATCTGGTTGCCGACAAATAACATGGCCTTCATCCAGTCGTTGATGTCCTTTGCCTTCTGTCGGCCGCCGAAGATTAAATGGCCGCTAGGGTATCCCAAGTGGTCGGAGGCTCCGAGGAGTAGCAGTGCCAGGTGGAGGAAGAAGCATCCGTCTTTGATCATCATCCAGATGAATTCAGACTGCAGCAGGTTATTCGCGTCGTTTACGTAGCTACCTCTTGCAGCTTTTTCTATGTCTGCTCTCCCCATGATTGTGTAGATATCGTTATTGTTTATGCCTCCCGATTGTTCTACAATGCTCCACGCTTCCTCCTTAAAGCTCCAGTAAGATTCTCTTGTACCTTGGCTGTAAAGCGGGCCGAATCTTGGCAGCGCCTGGAGCTCGCTTGGCGACGGCGGCATCGGAGTGTTGATTAACTGTAGTATCTTCGGTGGCGGGTTATCTTTCTTGGCCGATCCAGCACGTGGAACGGATTGGAGCTTGGCCGGGTCTCGTCTCCGGAATATATTCAGTTTACGATGCATCTCAGAGAATTAGCGGAGATATCTTACATCAATGGCCGGTCGGAAAAGGGACAAAAATGGTAGAAAACAAGGAAAAAAATTATATTCTTCTGATGTGAACAGCTGGGAAAAATAAAACTGAAATTTAAATTTATAAGAACACATTGTATATAGTAATATATTGGTATTAATATGTAGAGTTAATTGCATTTACTACCCCTATGAAATTCGAAACTGCACGATTCCCCCTCTGTCATAAAAAAATTAGCAAATACCCCTATGCTTATTAGTCAGAGGCGAAAACCCCCTTGGAGCTGATCGTGCGGCTCACCGCTCACTCGCCGCATTTGCGATTTTTTCTTCCCTTTTGCTTATGAAAGGACAAAACTACCCCGTGGTTATTTGCAATAAAAAAATTCAGCCCTTAACCATATAATTTTTAAAGGTAAGGAACTAAATTGAATTTTTAAAACAAATCCAAGGGTTAAATTGCAATTTTTCAGAACTTAATTAAAATCCTAAACCTATCCCCTAATTTCTTTCCTCGTTTTCTCTTCTTCCTCTCCAAAATTTCTGAACCTGAAGAATTGCAGAAGGTGGTTTTGCAGCGTTGGAATTGTCGGGTGGAAGGATATGTGTCGGAGGTGAGGAAAAAATCCCTCTTCGTCGAAGATGAACGAAGTGCGGGCAGTAGTGGCGGAGCAAGAGCGGCTGATGGGCAGAAATGGTGGATAAAGGACTGTGGGTTTGAATGGGGAGGGTCGGTTGGGGGGCTCTGCGGGGAAGACGACTGTGTTTGCTGGGAAGGTGGTTTTTTTTTTGGGCAAATTACGGCCACCCCCTTGAGCTATGGTCAAATTACGAAAACCCCCCTCTTGTTTGGGTAATTACAGCCACCCCCCTCAACTATACATTTATCTTACGAAAAGACCCCTCCAGAGGTAAATTTAGGGATGTTAATTCGGTAAAACCGGACCAAAATTTCGGCACGCCAACATTTCATACCGTTTACCGAACAAAATATACGATTTGGTTCGGTAAATAACCGAATTACATAAATTTTACGTAAAAATATTTAAAAGGAGGGGAGTGGCTGTAATTACCCAAACAAGAGGGGTCTTTTCGTAATTTGACCATACATAGGGGGTGGCCGTAATTTGCCCTTTTTTTCTTCCTTTTTATATATTTATATTTAATAATATGTTGTGTATTTTATTTGTTTAAAATAGAAATAAAACATAAAATTTTATTAAATATAATGAAAAAATTTCCAACGTATAATATAACAAACTTACTCAGGGTATTTTGGTCTTTTCACAGCTAGTCAATGGGAATAAAGTATATGGGTCGAATGTGCATTCTAAAAGTACGCATAGGGGGGCATTTACTAATTTTTTTATGCAGGGGATCGTGCAGTTGCGAATTTTACAGGGGTAGTAAATGCAATTTACTCTTAATATGTAAAATATATCCCACAACGTAACCGGTAAATTTTAAGACTATATATTTGGATACATTACGGCCACCCTTTGAGGTAAGGTTAAATTACGAAAACCCTTCATGTTTGGGTAATTACAACCGTCCATCAACAATGAATATTCTTATACGTCCACTCTTGCAGTATCAAATTTAGTGAAATCTTCGAGAGTATATGGAATATTCTCTAGTTTGTGTCCGTTTTACACCATTCGAGCTCCACATTTTAAAGCAAGATGGTCATAAGATGTGTTTTTTGGGTTATAAATATCAGATTGTAGTGCATCAGAAATTGCATTTTTGCACGAAACGAATACAAACTAGAGAAGATTGCACAAACTCTAGAAAATTATGTTGAATTTAAAACATAAAAGTGGACGTATAAGAAGATTTATAGTTGATGGAGAGGAAGAGTTGTGATTACACAAACATAACAGGGCTTTTCGTAATTTGACTGACCTCAAAGGCGTTGTAATTGACCCTTATATATTATGTTGTATGTCAACGAGTAAACAAAGGGAAATGTGTTAAAACCGTACTGTTTCCAACCTGGAAAATACATTAAGAAATGATAATTTCACTTTGCACCTTCAAAATATAGTATTTTGCACTCTGCACCATTGAAAGGTAATAAATTATGACATTACGCTCAATTGATATTTGTTTAGAAACAATTGTGGAGAAAAAAAAATATTTAAATTATTAATTTTCAACCTTTGAACTACTTCTTCACCAAATTACATAAAAATATATATTTTCATTAAAAAAAAAATGAACGAACTTTTTTAATTATCAATTCCAATGAAAAACGTACCGATCCAATAATTTCATGATTTTGTATGAGAATTCTATTTTTGCAATTATATTTGCATACTAAATAAAAAATTATCCTTATTAATCTTGAAACTTCAAATGGGGAGCAATGTGAATTATTTATTACTTTTCGATGGTGCAAAGTGTTATAAAAAAATTTAGAGTGCAAAGTACTTAAATGCTACATTCAAAAAGGTCCACTCTTGCAAATGTTGGATTCATTTGCAAAGACTTCCTTCCTTGGAACATCTACATATACCTGTGTATATATATATATTTTTTATACTTGTATATCTGTTTATTAGTACTTGTATATTTGTTTATCCCACAAATTACGCCACGAAGATATATATATATATATATATATATTTTTTTTTTCCCCTAAAAAAATTGTACTTTTATTCCGAAAAGGCACATAGGAGCCTCGTTAAAAATGTCGACCTAAAACAAGGAAAAGGATACCCCCTATTTAAAATGTTTACCAGCAGACATATTTATATATACAGACACATAATATATAGGCCACTAGATTATGGGACGTCACCTTTTATTCCATTTTTTGGTTTTTTGATGTCATATATTTTGTTTCTTGAGTTTTTCTTTGAACTCTTGATTTCTTATTAGACAAAAATACTTGACGTTTTTAAGACATAATTCATGTTTTTATATTAATTTTTTATTGTTGTATTTCACAATGATGCAACCAGAAAACAATAAAACATGAAAATATAGATCTACGTTATGTTGGTTTTCCAACGCAACTTGAATAAATGCAGGAAGTTTAAAATGCCAGAGTTACAACCAAAATATATATATATATATATATATATATATATATATATATATATATATATATATATATATATATCTTATTTTCTGTTTGTGTTCGGTAAAACTCACAAAATATAAACGTTGTAAATTATTTGTCTCATAAATTATGCGTTATCGTAGTTCATGTGAAAGAGTTATTACCAAAATACCTTATTTTAACTAATGTCTCCATAAATGGGAAAAGTACACGTTTAGTCCCTTAAGTTTACCTCGATTTCATATTTTCTCCTCTTATTAAAAAAGAAATGTATTCAATCCCTCATGTTTCAAAAATTTAATACTTTTGGTCATTTTCATTAATATTCTAGTCATACTAACAGAATTAAGCATGTGTTCATATACTATTTATGGTTTGACTTGGTCAGGTCATAATTGATCCATATTCTATTATTGCGTGACAAAGACACCATATTTTCTTCTTAGGCTTGATTTTAATTTTACTATGTTTTTTTTGTTCAAGTTGCATAATATAAAATTAGAGGATTTGTATGACTTAAAATTGTCAAAAGTATTGTTCTAAAAAAAAATTAAAAAAAAAATTGAAATTGAAATTGTCAAAAGTATCTGTATAGCACACGACCTTTCAATGCTTGAAAACGTATAGGACTTAATGTATGATTGACTTCAAATTATTATTGAGCGTTTACTTATTGTGGTTATTTCAATTAGGCCCTCAAGACTAAGTTTCACTACATATTAGTCCATCCATTCCTTTTCATTTTAAACAACCCCTTATAAATTCATATTTTGAAAACATCCCCTCAATTTTTGATTAGGGAGTCGGTGACAACTGACAACCGAATAATCAACGTCCATTTTGGATGGAAGGATTTGATTTGGGGAAGGAATTTAAAGGAAGTATTTGAAATTAATTCAATTTGGAGTCATTTAAAATCTACCCCAATTGCTCAAAAAACACCAAAAAATGATGGGTGGGGATTTGAAATCCATCCCCAAATCCCTCAATCCAAATTCCAAACAAGTACAAGAGATTAGTTATTATTGATTTAAAATGCACCCATAGTTTTTTTTGCCATAAGTAAAAGGCACATATATTACGCATAATCTATGCCAAATTCTCTTCAAATTGCTTCAAACAAAGTTGATTTTGTGATCGATACGGAAGGAAACGGGGGAAAATTTTCTCACTTTTCTTCTGATATGTTCGAAAAATTGGGCAAGGGACAAAGCAAGAAAATGCCTATTTCTATCAAATAAAAGTAAGGATAAAAAGGTAACAACACTGTACAAATTGACAGTGTTAGATCGCATTTTATAGTACATGCGGTTATATATATCATTTAATATTAATATCTCCAATGAACCCCTCAAGTGCAGTTAAATTACATTTGAAGCCTTGCACTTGAAATATTTAAAACGGGTGACGGCAGTGGCGGAGTCAAGAATTCGAGATAGGGTGGGCTTATATTTACAGGGGTTCGGAGGCAGAGCCCCCGAGATTTTTTTCATTCATTCGTATAAAGTAGAACAAATTTTATTATCTTTAACTAAGAATGCATAATTTTTGGTGGATGGCCTAAACTAAATTACTTGGGTGGACTAAATTAAATTATTTGGGTGGACAAATTACATATAGCTATAGTATTTAGATATATGTAATTAGCTCACCCAAATAAACTTTCCCGTATGGGTATAGCTCAACTGGTTCCGGTTGTCGGCGGTAAGTTGGAGTAATGACCTATGATTGAATTATGGCAGCCGCACTGTGGGAATTTCAACTCCAATGAGGGTTGGTTCCATTTGGGCACCAGGTCAGGTCCGCTTCCCTAACGGGCCATTGAGTCACAATGAATTTACATCCCTCCATCAAATATTTGTCGGACCAAGGAATGGGGGCCCTGGGGCGAGGGATTTCTCCTTTTGGAGTTAGTATTTAGAAGAAACTTTTTTTAATCCACAATGAGTTGGAGCCCACCCTTACCGAAGATGGCTCCGCCACTGAGTGGCGGTGGGATTCGAACTCAGGACCTTTCATTTGGCCTGACTCTAATACCTTGTTGAATGACCATTTCAACCAAAAGCTTAAACTTTTAGTGAAATGTATCATTTAATATTAACTAGCATTTTTTCCCCGTGCGATACTCGGGATATTATTTCAAAAGTGAAAAAAATAATCAATTTAATACAAAATAAGAAAATATAGTACACTAACATGGTAAAATTTAATAATATAGTATTATTCATATTTTATATAACATTAATTTTTTTAAATTTTACATATTGAGATTTATAATTCAAATATATAGATTAAGATTTAACCATTAGGGTATGATTCTTCGCGGTTTAGTTTCAATTTTGATAATTGTTAAAAATTATAGTTAGAAATTAGTAGAGAAAAAATATTAAAAATAAATATTTACAGAAATAACATTAGGGTTTTGTTAGGGTTGCACAACATTTCTTTCTTTTATATATAAGATATCTGCAATATATACAACAATGTTTATTATATTGTCATAGCATTGGGATGCAAATACATGTTATCAAGCAAATTGTTTTCCAACAACAATAGTATTATCATCTTCATTCAGTTGAACCCCATAACAATTTCAATGCAAACCTTTATGCTCCCCGATAGTCAAGGAACCGCCGGCGAATACGCCGAAACGGGCGGCACTGCGAGTGTCGCCTTGTGTGATTGAAATTTTCTCCCAACAAATAGTTACAAATTTTACAAGTCACAACAAATAATTCACATACATTGAATGATAAGACACACTTTGAAACACATCTTCTACATTTATCACAATCAGTAATTTACAACAAAGGGAGAGAATTATAAAAACTTTTATAATACATGAACGATGAAATAAATAATGTAATATTTTACAAAATTATTACAATTTATAGGCTATGCCACTTATTCGGACGCTTTGCTGGATCATATCGATATTTGCCGATGAATTTCAAAATATCTGATGAATATGTTCGGCACAGAGGATCCAAATTCTCCCGTCGCACTTCTCCGATTTCCCACACTTCGGTTGAAATAAAAGAAGGGAAACTAAGAGTTCAAGGGTCCATCATTTATTGCAACCTTACATACTTCACACCCTTAAGAGGAGAAATAAAAAAAAAAAAAAAAAAACAAAAAAACCTTTCTTTTCTTGAAAAACCTTTCTTTTTTTCAAGAAAATATTTTACTGAATATAAATTGGGGCCTCGTTAAAACCTTGTTTGGGCCTAATAAGGAAAGAGTACCCCTAGAGTTCACGAAAATGCTATCAAAAGCTAAGAAAATATATATATTACACGTACTATCATCACTTACTTACGTGGAGCTGACGATGACGATACGAAGAACGTGATTGACCTTGCAAACATCTTCACCTTCTATTCCTTCCACCACTTGTACCCTCTTCTCGAATTCTTTAGGCATCGACACAACCTTCAGCTCTCGTAGTGCATTCAGATATTTTAATCCAACGGGCAACATCGTCAATTTCCCACAATTATTAACCGATAAGCTCATTAGTTGCGGCATCGTTCCTTCTTCAACATCCCACACTTCTAAGTTGCGAAGGTTCTTAAGTTTGAGGGTTCTGAGTTGCGAAAAACCCGTCTCGAGGCAATCCATTTTCTTCCTAACACACGCGTCGTTGCTGAGGGTGAGGCTTCTCAGGTTCGGGATCTCTCCAAATACCGGCATTGGATCATCTTCCAGCTCAGCGCCACTTAGCACGATTTCCGTCAGGTTTTGGATTGATCTCATGTGATGTACCGGCAATTTCTTTATATATCCTTCCAACCGCAACGAGCTGACACGCCGGGAATCCAACAGTTTGGCCAGGACGGACCGTTTCTCCTCGTGAAAACAATTGAAGTTCACAACGTCAATCGAGAAATAACGCAATGCGGTGAAAACCACTTTGGCGAATTCCAAGATTATCTCCAAGTGCTTGTGGTTCTCCTCTACAATAGCACCAACGTGCTGGAGTTTCTTCATCACACCCAAATCGAGAGCATCGCATACGAGCGTATTGAAGTTGACTAGAACTTCGAGATCTTTCAAGCCCCTCAAACTCAACCTGCCGCTCCCAATCTTATCATCGACGACAACTACACACTCAAATCTCGCCGGAAGATAAAGTCGCTTGAGCTCCCTCAGTTTCCACAGGACATTAGGTATGCTCACCACGCAACCTGCCTCCACTCGTAAATCGAGGGTCTTGAGGTGAGTTAACTCACCAATAGACGCAGGCAACTTTCCCAGGTAGCACCTCTTGAAACTCAGGTACCTCAAACATATCAGCTCCCCGCCAATCCCTTTCGGTAGGTCCCACCCGCGGAAGTCAACCCCGTTGAACTCCAAAACCCTCAGCAATTCCAGCTCCCCAATATCCGGTTGTGGCTCGAACGTCCCGAAAACGAACAGAGACCGTAGACGAGGGCTGGCTTTGGCGCATTCTCTGGAGGAAGATCCATCTTCGTAGCTCTTGGTATTTATTGAAAGTCGACGGACCAAAGACCTAACCGATCCAACTCGATTTCCACGACTCGGAATGACCTTATATAGTTCTTCCTTTTCTGCTTCGACAATGCAAAATTCTCGTACAAGGGGATGAAGCTTGCATGATTTGGATCTCCGGCCATCTTCTTCTTCTTCGTCCACCGCTTGGACGAGATTCTTTTGAAATAATTCCTCTAAATAACGTTGTGCAACCTGCATCGGATCCTCGTCACTTTGTGGCGATATCAGTCCTTCGTCGATCCACATGATGTAGAGATCATCGACTTGTATCTCTCGTTCGACGGGGAAATGACCAAGATAAAGAAAACAATCCTGGATTTCGTGGCTTAGCTTAGAGTAACTAAAATCTACTACATCTCGCACGATTTGCTCGAGATCGTTCTCTTCCTCTCTTAGATGAGACTTTAGATCATCAGCAAACTGGCTATCCCAATCGGATAAGCTTATATCGATGCTGTTGAAATATCCCGTGAGAATCGCTATCGCCAGCCTCGAGCCTTTGCATAGACTTACTATGTTCATCATTGTCTTCTTCGTGTTTTCGTCGAATATGATCTCTAGAAAATAACAAAAGTGTCAAACTTAATACGATGCAATGTGAGGGTGTTTGTGATCAAGATGAAATAGTTGAAGTTGTTAGTGAGTGAATCATTTAGATTATATTTCCAAAAGATTTTACATAAGTGCTTATTTTTAAAAGTTGAGCCGTTTGCAAACACTTTCAAAAATAAATTTGAACACTAATCGATTCCCAAAAACAGTTTACAAATATTTAAGAAAATGTAATTGAAGTTCAAATCTTATATACAAAAGAAAGAAACGCTGGGCAACCCTAAAAAATCCTAATGGTATTTCTGTAATTATTTATTTTTAATATTTTTTCTTTACTAATTTCTAACTATAATTTTAACAATTATCAAAATTAAAACTAACCCGTGAAAAATCCTACCTTATTGCTATTTATGTAATTATTTATTTTTAATATTTTTTATGTACTAATTTTTTAATATAATTTTCAACAATTATTGATCTCCTAATTTTCATCAATGTATCTCAAATCTTAAGAGATAAAGCTAGAAATTCAATATAAATAATACTACATTATTAAATTTTACTATATTAGTGTAGTATATTTTCTTATTATGTATTAAATTAATTATTATTTTTTTTACTATTTAAATAATATCACGTGCATCGCACGGGGAAAAAATGCTAGTTAAGGATTATTTAGACTTGCAAAATCTTAAAAACTTAAGATGATTGATTTATTTCACAAATGGTCACTTGTCCCCATTTTTTAACCCATTCGTCTATTGTATCTTAAAAGGCAAATTACGGTCACCCTGAGGTGAGGTCAAATTATTAAAAAAAAAAAACCCTTCTTGTTTGAATAATTACAACTACCTTCAACTATGTATTTTCTAACAAAAAAAACCCTAATTTAGTAGGTAAATTTGAGACTGTAAGAATGGACGTGTAAGACATTACATAATTGACTAGTGGTTGTAATTTCCCAAACATGAGTTTCATAATTTGGCCTAAGGTGGTAGGTAACATATATTTTCAATCATCTAAAACATCGAACCCTTCAATTTTCCTTTATCCTTCGTTAACTTTTGAAGAGATCGAAGAAATAAATGATAAATAGCGTTTAACTCCTTATGATATGAACTTTGTGCACATAACTCACTTATACTTTTAATATGAGCATATAACCCTCTTGTATTTTAATATAAGAATGTAACCCCATTTTACTTTCAAAAATTTCTTCTTCTTAATGAGTATGATTTTCCAATGAACATGATTACTTAATTAGCAAATTGAATACCATATGGGGTTGTGTGTTTATATTAAAAGTACAATGAGGTCATATGCATGATGTTCAAATTACAGGGAGTCATATGTATAAATTGAAATTACAAGGAGGTCATGTGTAGAAAACTCAAACACAAGGGGTTTAAATGTTATTTATGCAAAAATAAATAAAAACAATCTTTAATTTGCATTCAAATTGCAGCCTAAAACAACCACCCCCTGCCAAAAAAAGAAGTGCAGCAGCAACAAATATCAGAGGGATGATAGCACAATTACTGACCTTCAAATAAGAGCCCACAAAATAGACGAAGGTTGTAACGTTCATTATTTTTTCAACTCGATTACCTGATCATCTCGAGTATATTATATAATTAGGAAGGGTAAAATACACTTTCTACCCCTGTACTATAGCCATTGTCGCATTCACCCCTTATAGTACCGTAAAATACAAAATGCCCCCTTGCCGCTAGCAAATCCGTCGGTCAAAGCTCATGTGGTGTGTTGACTACATATGTTTGATTTTTATGACAACCTTACCCTTTTAGTATACTCAACAGGCTTTTTCCTCACCATACAAATGGTAAGGGCAAAAGTGTAATTGCATAGTGATTTTTAACACCGTCAAAATTCTGAGCATTGACTGTTAAAACTAGGGGGCGCTTTGTATTTTCCGGTAGTATAGGTGGTGAATGCGACAATGGCTATAGTACAGGAGTGGAAATTGTACTTTACCCAAAAGAAAATTGTGCCACCGGTTTCCATTCGAATAACCGTAGAAAAGTTTGCAATTCTAGACTGATTAACACCCAAAGCTACAACCGCGTATCTCAGTTTCAGTCTTTTTACACAAAGGAAAACAAAAAGATTGTTGTTGAATGACCATCTCAACTAAGAGTTTAAGCTGTTAGTGAAATGTATCATTTAATAATATTATCTCCAATAATTCTGAAAAAGGAAAAAAAAAAGAAGTCAAGTGTGGAAAACCTGTTTTGCTCATAAATAGTTCCCAGCTTTCTTTCTCGTGCAAGGGTTTAATATGGTGAGCTTCACCAATCTCTTGTGCAAAATCGCGTTGATCGGTCGTCAGCAAAATTTTGCTTTGGGTGCAATGTTCGGCCGTCGGGAAAGCCACGGTCAGCATTCCCCAGTTCTCCTTCCTCTGTACACCGGACAACACAATCAGGCATTTCTTCTGTTTCTGCACGTTGTGGAGTTCCCCAATCAGCTCCACAACCGACATCTCCGCGACCCGTTTCTTTGACATGCTCGGCACTAGCTGCTCTAGTATCGACTGCATGACGTTTCCTGCTTGGAAGTCCTCTGGCATTTCCACCCAAGCGAAACACACAAACTGTCGACGAATTTCAATATCTTCATTGTACAATTTCTTCACAAGACTAGTCTTGCCCATGCCCCCTGGACCCCACACTACAACGATGGGGGGCCCACTACTACTACTGCTACTACTACTACTGCTATCTGAAAGTAGTAGTCGTCGTTTTATTACTTCCTTCTGATCCGGCACCAGGAATTTATTATCTTCTTCCATCAAAACAGTAGTACGACTCGGCGAGACTGCTTTCGGCGAATGAGGAGAAGCCACATCGTGCTGTGCAAGACGCTCGAGAACCGATTGGATTTCCAGTTCTAGTCTCCTCCACCTAGCACGGCCATAGCCAAGGCTCGTGACCTTGAAAGCACCCGATTTCTTAACGCTCCCCTTCCAGATTATGACGTCGATGAAATCATCAATTTCGTAGGGTAGCTCGATTAGGAGGAGTTTCCTTAGTTCGTGATTGGCTTCTTCGACCAGATGAAGCAAGCCGACCGATCGGTCCTTCAGCTGTTGCAGCAGGCTCTCCAGATTAGAGCTATCCCCACTGAAGCTCTCTCTTCTAATCAGTTGCAGATGTTTGTACGTGGCCGCTGGGGCGGCCGCCCAAGGCCACCTCAGCGACCGGGCTTTTCTGACGTACTTCAACTCTGCATCCACCTGCTTCCTGAACGTGTGGATGAGATCTCGAAAACTGTTCTCGAAATCGGTTAGCGTCTCCTCTCTAGTTTGACGAGGAGACGCCATTCTTGCCTTTTTTCGAATGTTTTTTTTTTTTTCTTTTCTTTTTTGGGAACTTGGTACTTTACCTAAAGAGAAGGCGAATGAGATGGAATAAGGGATTATGGTTACAGAGCTCACTTCTTTGTGTTTAGTATTATGGACTAGGACATTTTATAGAGCAATGGTTTTTTTGTGAATTTGACAGGTTCCCAAACACCTTGGTTGCCAATAGTACTACTTTAGTATCGACAAACCTGTGTTTGTAATCAACAATTCAATGAATTTCATTGTAAGTGGTTTTCTGGTAATCAACGTTTGGATTAGCCAGAACGATATGTTTGACTTGTTCTTGTTTGAACTCTTCTCATTGGTTGTGTTTGTCTACGACGAATACTTCTTCGACCCTACACCCGTTGATAAATACAGGGTGGGTCTTTTGCTGTCACGTATTATTTTTTATATTTTATAATATATTTCCCTATTAGGGTTAACCTGTAGGGGTTTTAGAAAATACAAAAAAGGACACGTGCCAGCAGAAGACACACCTAATGTTTATTCATCGAGCGTAGGGTCGAAGGAGCCTAACTCGGTCATTGTCAAAACACTATTTATTTCCTTGTTAGGCTAAATAAAGATTAACTTCCAGTGTTTGAGCTTTGTGCAAAATAAGCTCTTTACATTTTTAATATAAACACATAATCTCCTTATATTTTTATATAAACACATGACCCTATTGTACTTTCAAAAACATCCTCTTGCTAATGAGTATGATTATTTGGCAAGTGAAATACTACAAGGGAAGTATGTATTTATATTAAAAATACAAGGGATTCATATGCTTATATTGTAAATAGAAATGAATCATGTGCAGGGGCGAGTCCACCCTTAGGCAAGGGTGGACTCAAGCCTACCCTCAATTTACAAAATCCCCCCTATATTATATCATATATCTATTTAGTCTACCTAAATTTTATTAATTAGCCCCCTCAAAATCCAAATTAACTCAAAAAAAGTCATAAATTTTGTTAATTAGCCCACCCAAAATTCAAATTAATGCAAAAAAAACTCTAAAATTTGTTTTTATTTTATTTTATTTTTTTCCGTTTCTTCTTTTCCTATTTTCTGATTTTATTAGCAAAAAAACCTTAAAAAAAATTCGGGGGCGCTGCCCCCGAACCCCCAAAAATTTAAGCCCATCCTCTACGCAATTCCTGGACTCGCCACTGATCATGTGTAAAAAGTTCAAATTATAGGGGATTAAGTGTTATTTATCCTTCTTATTATTCAAGGGACGGGAAATTACCGTCAACAGATAACACCTCTAATGACACGACACGATAATCAAAGCCTTGAATAATGTAACGACTCATGAGCAAAAAAAAAATGTAATAACTTATAAGCAAAGTGAGAAAAATGTACTATTTCACGTGTGTGGATTATGTGTAGAGTTATAGTTGAAATTTATTCAGTGTAAATAATTAGATGTAACATCAAATTATCCCAATAACTGGATATTATAATATTTAGTAAAATGTATCATTTAATATTAATATTTCCAATACACCTCTTAAATGTAGCGGAACATTTGAAGCATTGAATTTGAAATATTTGAAATGGGTAGCGGTGGGATTCGAACAGGCCCGTTCCTGAGAGTTCGGGGGCCATAGGCAAGGTTTAAAGAACAACTGAAAACAGGGGCCCTTATTTGATAAAATAATTTTTATAGGGTAAATTACAACTACCCCCTGAGGTATGGTTAATTTACGAAAAATAGCCCTCTTGTTTGGATAATTACATCTACCCCTCAACTATGATTTTTTTCTTACATCTCCACCCTTATGGTGTCAAATTCAACATAATCATCTAGATTTCGTGGAATGTGCTCTAGTTTGTACTCGTTTTGTGTAAAAATACAGATTTCGTGGAATCTGATATATACAAGCAAAAAAACACATATTATGATCATCTTGCTTCAAAATGTGAAGTTCGAATGGGATAAAACGGGTAAAAAAAAGTGATAATATTCCATATAATCTCGAAATTTTCACTAAATTTGAAACCGCAAGGGTGGACGTGTAAGAAGATTTATAGTTGAAGGGGTGGTTGTAATTACCCAAATAAGAGGGGGTGTTTTTATAATTTAACCATACCTCAGGAGGTGGTTGTAATTACCCTTTTTTGTAGTAATGGGTGTTCGAAATTGAATGTATTAAAAACTATAAATAATATTTTCTAAAAATGATGAAATAAAAGATTACGGGGTTCGGGGGCGGTGCCCCCGAAATATGTTTTGAAATGTATGAATATAAAGTAGCTAAAAATATGGAAAAAAAATTCAAAATTAACAATATGATTTGCTGGTTCACTTCCTCCCGTGACGTATAATCTTTATAGCAAATAGACTTCATAAATATTTAAAAACTTGAATACACTAATGAATATTGATTCTGTTTTAGAATAAAAATAAGTAATTGAGATATTATAAATTTAATATTTAGGGGCCCCAAAGTTAAGAAAATTGCAAAAATATTTATTGATTATTTTGCTTAAATTTATTTTAGAACCGATGTTCCAAAATATAATATATATTATTTTTAAAAAAATAAGTACTAATATATAAAGTGTAAATAAAATAATTTGGGGGCCCCAAATTTTCGTAAAAAATCGGGGGCCCTAGGCGACCGCCTACTTCGCCTCCCCTCAGAACCGGCCCTGGATTCGAATTCAGAAACTTTTCATTTTGTCTAACTCTGATACCATGTTGCATGACCATCTCAACAAAAAACTTAAACTGTGAGTGAAATTTATCATTTAATATCAATATCTTCAATATTTAGCTCAATTTCTTTGGTTAAAATTATTATAACTTTGCTTCGACTTTTTTTTTTTTTTTTTTTTTTTTGTGTGAGCACAAGTGTACAGTTTTATAATAATAGTAACAATGGCGTGCAAGTTGCATTCCATATATTTTTATTTCGATATGACTTTTCTCATTAAATTGTGGATGCAGATGGAAGAAAACGCAATTGCCAAAATATCAAAACTAAAAAAGTTTAACCTCACTTTACACTCTTAAAATATATTTAATTAGTATTTTGCATTCTCGAAAAAATCAATTGCACTTTTCACCCTTGAAATACTATAAATCATGCACAATGAACCCCGAATGAATTAGCTTTTTAGTGGTATTTTTCTAGGATGTCAAACTGTCAAATCCAAGTTTCTAATTTTTATATTCATCAATTCTTCGAGCCAATTCTTCTAAAAGATATATTTTTTTATCACAAAAAATATTTAAAAAAAAAAAGGAAAAAATTGTTCAGTTAATCTTATATATAAAAGAAAGAAACGTTGGGCAACCCTAAAAAACCCTAATGGTATTTCTGTAATTATTTACTTTTAATAATTTTTTCTACTAATTTCTAACTACATTAAATCTTAGTAAATTTATTTGGATTATAAATTTTAATATGTAAGATTTAAAAAATTAATATTATATAAAATATGAATAATACTACATTTTTAAATTTTACTATATTAGTATACTATATTTTCTTATTATGTATTAAATTGATTAATTTTTTTCACTATTTAAATAATATCCCGTGCATCGCACGGGAGAAAAATGCTAGTTTATTATTAAGTTATTTGAAAATTATATTCCGCGCAAGTTATGGGAACCCAATTCTCCATTTGTTACGGAATCTGGGTAACAGGCTTCACCTAGATCACGGAATTGTTGTGGTGAACCTGCACATAGATACTGATTTCGTAGAGGATGACTCACTGAGTCAACCGGTTTCTCCTCTTTGCCGATGGGGAAACATGTGTCGAAAGTATGGGTGCTTATAGTTTATAAAGATGGTCTGTTAGGGAACGGTAGCTCTGGTAACGGTTTTGCTTACACGGTTTCTGTGCCTTGGGTGTGTAATACTTCTCTTGTCGTGTGTCGAGGTTTTATGGCGGGTGATGATAGTTTAGGGCCGAACGAGGTTTTGAATAGTCTAATGTGCAAAGGCGTTGAAGTTGAGAAACTTGTTAATATGCCGTTTTCGTGTTTGCAGTATATAAAGGGAGGTTTTACCCTCGAGTGAGACTTACGATGTTCGTACGAGCCTCATTTTGAGGAGTGATTGAATTACGATTGTTAGATAACCACTTCATCTAAAAGCTTAAGATGTTAGTGAATTGAGTGTGAATTATTCAAGATTTATATCTCCAGCACTTTCTTTCGTAAGTGCATATGTGGAAATTTTTAAATGCGTCGAACACAAGACTTTTCATTCGAATTGACTCTGATCTCGATGAACTTCCTAGCTTGAGTTGTTTGTTTGTCAATCTTAGTCCCGATGAAGTGTGGACACTTATTTAATGATAAAAAGAAACCGAAAAAGATGTGATACTTTATTCCAATTGTAAAGAAGCAAAGAACCCTAACAAATAACAACACATTCAAAGTACAGATTGATATCAGAGTTAACTTGTTTGAGGTTTTCATAAAATTGTTTGTTATTATTAATTTGTCTGGGTTTGTTACTACACTAGTTAAATTAGAAGTAAGTTGAAGAATATATTATTCAATGTAGACTATGTAGTACTTAGCGGTTGGAACAAGTCAGCTTGTGTCAATTGACCCAAGTTCGAATTCATTTGCCAATAGTCGGTAGGTCGAGTTTATCATATATGGTTAGTCTAGTGGTTTACGTATCTCGTATGGTTTGTAAGTTATTATACGGGAGTGTAGGTTTACACGATACACCTATATACTGTGGTTCCTTCATTTAAAAAAAAAAAAAAAAAAAAAAAAACTAGTAGCATTATTTTGATAGGAAAATACTTTTTTTTAATTATTATTATTTATACAATTATTAAAGTTATATGACAAATCATGGACGCTAACATAACAATAATAATTATTAAAAAAAAAAAAAAAAAAAAAAGGGAAACAGAGTCATTGTTTTGTTACTTCCACGCAATGCTTTGTTCTTTTCAAATAGAATTAGTAACGAGAACGACAACTGAATAATCATTTAATTTATGTTGAATAAACATAAAACATATAACATGTAACAAGTTTCGTGCTTTCCACGAGGCAATTATCGTGCTGCACAGTTTCTCTCTCTCTCTCTCTCTCTCTACTATTTTTTTGGGGTCAACTAAAAACTGTGGGGGATAATTGTTTAAGAATAAAGCCGTCACAAATAATAAGCGAGGGGCACACGATGCAATAAGTTAAAGGTGCATCTTGCAAATATTACTTTACAATGGAGTGGACGAATAATTTTCCCCTAATTTTAGGTATGCAAAGTCATCTAAACAGGGATTTGTAAATGTTAATAATTCGCATAGATTTATAGTGTAAAACCACCCGATGCTTTTTCATCAGGTGTGCCATCTCATAGACCATTAAACAACAACCGAAAAAGAAATAGTCAACTTAACACAAATTTTATTTATTTATTTTTTAATAAGAAACTGAACACCAAATTAAAATAGAGTAAACTGCAAAAACTACATATGTGTAATCTCAAACTAACAAAAACCCCTTATGTGATAAATAAACTAGCAAAAACCACTGTGTGACTGGACGGTGACCGGACTTTTGGGTGCAACTGTTGGCGGAGGTGGAGTCATGGTGGTGGAGTTGGTGGCATAAATTAGCATAAATTATAATTCAACCTCAAATTTTGTTTTTTTATTCAATTTGGCATGTATTTTATGTTATTCTAATTTATATATTTTTTTATTGAAGAGTATATTTGCCATTTTACATTCGGTCAACTACTGAAATCAAAATAGATCGATTCTGTTATTTTAATAATTGTACAGGGATTTTTGCTAGTTTATTTATCGGAGAATTTTCTGCTAGTTTAAAATTACACAAAGATACTTTTCGCATGTTACTCAATTGAAATAATACATTAGTGTTTTTATAATGTTAGGTTTCGATTACCATTGCTAACTCCAATTATATTATTTAAAATTAGGTCTAATACAAAGAACCGCACATCTTACTAACTCATTAACTAATTATCCAGTAGAGAAATTCCAACTACATGAAAAAACAAATTCCAATTCAAACCATATAACTGAACGAGGTCTTAATTAAAAAGTGTTTGATTAAACTTATAAACTCTTAAAAATAACTTACAAGATATTTAAGAGGTTATAAATTCTTTAAAAGAGGTGGGCAATTGTCTTAAAAAAAATCTTAAAAACCAAAAAAAATAAAAATAAATAAACAGCTAGAGAAATAAGCTGATTAATCAAAAACTTTAAAAATAAGACTGTAACACTTTATCAACTCTTAAAATAGTTAATTAGATTTTTTAAATTAGTTTAACCAAATAATCTCTCAATCATTAAACATAATCATGTGGTGCTTTAATTGGATGAATGATGATACATTTTATATGTTTCTCTACATATAAAAATAAGAGGGAACCGCCATATGCTAACCAAGTAGAAAACTTCAACAATATATATATATATATATATATATATATATATATATATATACATTGTCTTCTCTTTGATTATATTTCTTGTGGTGGGGTTAAGTTGAAACACGCAGGGAGAGATGGCAGAGATAACAAGTAATATTGCTTCGGGCTCAAATAATCCCGCAGACAATCAATCCTTGGAAGAGAAAGCCCGCGTTGTTAATAACAAGAACACGAAGCAGGCGAGTCGATTTTCCATATTCCGAACCGGATCCCTCATGAAGAAGCTGATAAACAATCACAATCTGCAGAAGCAAAAAAGCATGATCAAAAAACAACTAGATATCGAGCAACAGCACGAACACCACGTGGCCGTACAAATACAGCGGCCGCAAAGATCGATGAAACACATTCCACCCACCACATCGCCGCTAGTCGAAGAGGACGAGTTCTTCGGCCCGGAAAAGGAAGAAATTACGAAGAAGCTGCTCCTCCCGGAGAGCGGCGCCCCTGCTTCGGGCTGGGCCCACGTGATCTCCGTGTGGGGCCCGTGGGGTCTCGGCAAGATCAGGCTTCTGAAGAAGCTGTACAACGATTTCGAGATCCGCCGGCAATTCCAGTGCTTCGCGTGGGTTTACATGCCGGCGGATTTCGAAACCAGGAACATCATGCAAACCATAGTGGTGCAGCTTGTGCCGAGCATGAGGAAACGGGTTACGAAGATGTCGTTCCTGGAGCTGGCGGAGGAGCTCATCAGTTTGCAGCTGGAGAACAAGTGTTTGATCGTGTTGTCGGATGTGCGGGATCTGAAGAATTGGAGGATGCTGAGCGTCGCATTCCCCACCGCCGATAAAACGCGGACCCGGATTTTGCTTACGACTCGTGAGAGGGAGTTCGCGGAGAGGATCGGCGGTGATGTACTGGGGATTAGTCCCTTGGATGACAAGCAAAGCTGGAAACTCTTTGAAAGGATAATAGGTGCGTAATTTATGAATCGTCTATGATTTTCATTGTTTTAATCATTTTTCTTAAGATCCGAGAATTCGAAGTGATATGATGAAATGATAAATCCCGAAATTTTGGGATAAGCGCGCAATTCCAGTTGTATTGGAGATATAAATATTAAACGATTCACTGCAACAGCTCAAACTTCTAGACTGTGTTTAAGTTTTTAGATGACGATGTGTTGTCTTTTAGCAAATTCTCCCGTCTTCCTTTTCTAGTACAATTAGTAGAAAATGACTTTTTACTATGAATTTTTTTGTTACCGTAAACAGCAGTAACTTTTATTATTGGACAATCTTGGAATCATAGTGAATGCTAGGATTTACTGTAGTAAAAAAAATATATTTGCTGCAAAGTGTTTGTTACGCCCGTACATGCTGCGGGCCAAATTCGTAGCAAAAACCTTTTTATTACGAATTTGGTACCTTTTACTACGATTGATGGTTCATGATCGTAGTAAAAAGTCATTTTTCTACTAGTGTACTCTGATTTGTATTCATCATATCGGTATATAAGAAATCTTCCATCGTGTTGAAACATTTGCTCGTTTAATTTGCATTGTCATTCTCCAGATATTAGCTTCAACCAACACGCCAAGAAGACGTTGAAGGAAATAGTGACCGGCCGATGCAAAGGGTCGCCGCTGGCAATTGCCATCCTTGCCGGATATCTGAACAACACCGACACTTCAAACTCATCGAACAGTGAAATCGACTCGCTAAAGTCCCATCTACAAGACGAACAACCCGACATTACGCACGCGGTGCAAAAAATAGTATCTATAAGCTACGCACACTTACCGGACAAACTCAAAGAATGCCTACTCTATCTCGCGCATTTGCCTTCGGAAGGAGAGTTACACTTGGACGACCTCTACGTACGCTGGATTTACGAGGACACGATATCGAAAGCCGAACAAAATCCGATGGAGGTCGCGGAGCACTACTTGGAGGAATTAGCTCTAAGAAACCTAGTCCAAATGCTCGAACAAGAGCAAGACGGTCCAAGTATCGGAACTTTCTTGTCGTGCAAACTCCACCCTCTCGTAAGAGAATTCTTCACGAAGATCGGAGATGCGGATAAAGTAAACACCAAGGAATTCATGTCCGTGACGGTTCCTAGACTCCCGTTAAATTCCAGGGCTTACCAATTAATTGACCATCCTAATTTACGCTCCCTCACATTCGCCGGCACATTCGAGCCTCCACCGGAGATATTGACTTCGAAACAGCTCCTTGTTGACTTTACGGAGTTCTATCTGCTAAGGGTGCTCGAGTTCTACGGAATTGACTTCCGTGGGTGGGACCTACCGCGAGGGATCGGTCAACTCATTGAGTTGAGGTACTTGAGTTTCCAGAGATGTTACCTCGAGAAATTGCCATCGTCGATCGGCGAGTTAATCCTACTCGAGACTCTGGATTTACGCGTCGAGCCTAATTGCATAATGGCAATACCGAATGTCCTCTGGAAAATGACGAAACTCGAGCGTCTTTACTTTCCGGCAAGATTCCAATGTGCCGATAGTAATAATAATAAGAAGAATAATCGGTTGAGCCTCAAAAACTTGGGAGAGCTTCAAGTACTAGTCAACTTCGACGCGCAAGTGTGTCATGTTCGACACTTGCAAGCGATGACGAAGCTCGAAGAAATGAGTGCCGTTGTGGTGGAGAGTCACATCGACTTGGACGCGATCTTGGACTACACTCGCTCATCATTAGTACGTCGTTTATCGCTCGACGTACGAAACTTCAACTGTTATTCTGAGAACACACGGACCGTTCTAGCGAAACTATTCGGCTGCGAAGCGCTCGTCTCGTTACACTTGGAAGGGTATATCAAGAAATTGCCGACGGATGTCGCTTTAAGCTATAAACTAGTAGAGATTGTGCTAAGTGGTTCGGAGCTAGAATCCGATCCGATGCCGATATTCGGACAGATTGCGAATCTGAGGAGCCTCGTACTCTGCAAAGACGCGTATGTCGGTACCGGCATGAAGTGCGGTAGGACGAGTTTCGGTGAGCTGAGAAGCCTCAAACTTCGGAGCCTTCGCAACTTGGAGACGTGGGACGTGGAGGAAGGAGCGATGCCGCAGCTAATGATTTTGTCGATCGAAAAATGCGCGAGATTGGAGATGCTGCCAGCTGGATTGGAGTACGTGGCTCGGCTTCGGGAGCTGAAGATCGTATCGATGCCTCCGCGATTCGAAGAAAGGCTGCAAGGAGAAGAAGGTGAAGATGTTAGAAAGGTCAAGCAGTTGCCTCGTATCATAATCTGCAGCTCCGTTTAAGTTAAAGTGACCATGATCACAACACACACACACACACATATATACATATATATATATATATATATATATATATATATATATATATATATATATATATATATATATATATATATATATATATATATATATATGTGTGTGTGTGTGTGTGTTTTATTGTAATGTTTATCATTTACAACTATGTCGATTGTGATTTTTTTTTTTTCGTTTATGAAATTTGACCGTTTTACTAATGTAGTATAAAAACCATATGATAAATTATGGATTAAACTGGATGTAAAATTGAATACGTTGTTTGTGTAATTGATTTATTAATTGACTGTAGTTGATATAAATATTAAAGCGTATATTATATTAGACCTAAAACTAATAAATCGACTGTACAAAAGACATAGTTGATTTGTAAATCAACTATAGTCGATTATGTAACTGTCACGTAACAAATACTAAACTCGATGGCAAAAAAACCGAAGTGTATCGAAGGAATGGGAGAAGCTCTGACATTATAATTGTCTAACTTATATTACTCTAATACTTTCTTCTGAAAATTTTATTATTATATTTACATATTACTTTATTTCAAATAAAAAAATAATACAAAATTATATATTAAATAAACTAAAATATTTTTTTATGTTGATATGGTATTTGACTAATCTTTAAAAATACAATTAAGTGTAAAAATAAATAGAGAATAATTTATTGTATTATTATTATGATATTTTTTATAATTATAATTCGAAGTAGTTATTGATATTAATCTTGATTACAAGTATATATTATTTAAAGAAATTATCTATTGGTATTCATGTAATATAATAAAGTATTTAAGTCTAATTTGGTATTTTTGATTTAGTAAATAACCAAATAAAATTTTAAATAAAAAAGATGGGATGTATGTTTTTTTAAGACAGCTTATAAGAACCCTAACAACTTATTTAAAAAAAAATTAAAATACTTCTTAAAAATTATTTGAAATAATTTTAAAGTTTATAAGTTCTTAAATATTTTATAAGATGTTTTTAGTAGTTTATAAATTTAGCGAAACAGACTCTTAAAATAGCTTAAAACCTCATTATCCAAATACTTTGAAAATTAATTCCAAAAGTAAGACATAACCTTATTAACTCTTAAAATAGATTTCCAAATGAAAATAACTCATTAATTATTTTGTGGAAATTATTTATTAAAATGAATTTTTATATGCCATGGGATACTTTTTTAAATTATTCTAATTTCGTGTACGCAACTGAACCCGCAAAATAATATTGTTATTGGTGCCTACTGAAAGAGATAGTATAGAATCAAATTGTTTTATTTGAAGATAGATAAATCGAGTAGTCGTCCATATTTAAATTGAGACCGTTCTGACTTCTATATGTTTTTTTTTTTTAAATTATGCCGTCCTTCGAATTAAGGTTAAATTATAAAAACTATGAATTTTCTAACATGTCCACTGTTATGGTGTTAAATTTAACTTTTTTAATCTTGTGGAATGTTGACTAGTTTGTAATCAGTGGATGAAAAAACAGTTTCTGATGCACCACAATCTGATATTTACAAATTAAAAAACACATTTTATAATCATCTTGTTGTAAAATATAGAGGTTGGGTGAGATAAAACGGATACAAATTAGAGAATATTCTCCATAATCTAGAGGATTCCAAATTTAAAACCACAACGATGGACGTGTAAGAAGGTTTATAGTTTAAGAGGGTGGTTGTAATTATTAAAACATGAGAGGTTTTCGTAATTTAATCTTATTTCAGGGACCGTCGTAGTTTTCTTTTTCTTTCTTTTTAGGGAAGACCATTCGGTATATTGAGAGATAAGAAGTGGAACGCATGTATATAGCTCGGTTCAATTGACTCCGTAAATAGCTAATTAATTATTTATATTGGAATTTCCACATCAGAAGAGTTGACTTTCCAATCGTGATACAACATTTCTACTATATTAGTGGGATTTTGATACTTCCATTGGAGGAGATTATTTTAATTTTGAGGTATTAGTTTATATGTTTGATAATTCATTTTATACTCTCATTAATAGGATTGAATAAGTACAAGGGTGTTTACTTTTTATACGAAAAGGTCCAGCCAACTTTGATTTATTAATCTATGTTTAGCCATTTAATTTGTTCACTTTTACAAATAAATCCACTATCATCTACTCCCTCCGTTTCGGCTTTTGAGATCCTACACCGGGTGAAATACACCGGGTAGATCTTTACCATTAATATACACACAAACACACACACACCCACATTGGTGTGTGTAGATCAACGGTGAAAAATCACCCGGTGTAACCTTCACCGGGTGTAGGATAGATAAAACCCTCCGTTTCTAAATAAGTGTCTTTTTTTTTTATTTTTCATAAAGATTAAGAAATTCAATAAATATATCTTGATTTTAGAAAATCCATATAGAAATGACTAAAATAACCTTTATTACTTAATGATTTATAAGAAAAAAAATAATGATTAGAGTTTCATTAATAAGGTTAAAACAGGAAAAATGACTTTAATGCAGTATTAAAAATCTAAAGTGACAGGTAATATAGAACAAAAATATTTATAAAAAGAGACAGTTATTGTGGAACAGAGGGAGTATTATAAATAAAGACAACCCTAATGTTCATGTTAAGAGTACCATCAATGCTTTAAATTAGATTCTTGACTTCAGACCCTAGTTTACAAAGTGTTCATGAAAAAAGTCAATCGTGGCAGAAAGAAAATCGAAAGGAGAAAATAGTTATTATCAACGACGGTGGCAGTTAAAATTGGGGTAATTAGTCAAAATCAGTCAGTTTGTGAAATTAGAGTTTTTGGAAATGAAATTGAGCATATCAAAACTTTTAAGGAGATACTTTTGCCTTCCGTGAACCTGTAGCCCCTATCTATTGTTTTATAGGCGGTTATATGCAAGCCCCTTTTATTATTAGTTCAAGACCTTCAATGTAAAAATAATAATTTACCCTTAATAAAATTTAAAATTAAATAAAAAATACAAAATATTAAAAAAATAAGAAAAATCATTTCTTTTATGCAAGACCAAATAAAGAAACCCCTCTTTCTTATTTCGCGATTTAAAAATCACCTCCTTCTTCTCCTTTTTTTTCACAAACCCACCAAGAAATCCTACACACCAAAATTATCAAATACATATCAAACATTCACGATGGAACCAGAAAACAACAATATGGTGGTTTACGAGGGTGGAGAACACAATGAAATATGTTTTAACCGTTTATTTTTGCTTTTTGGTCGTTTTTTCTTTTGGAAAAAAAATTCGACGATACCAAAAATCGGTCTGCAAATACTAACCACATTCCGAATAAAAATCGGTACTTAAATACCGATTTTTGTAGTACAAATCGGCATGACAACACCGATTTATTTTTGTATTATCGGTATTGTCATGCCGACTTGTACTACAAAAATCGGTTTTTAAGTACCGATTTTATTATATGTATTTTTTTAAGACCGTTTTTCCATACTTTCGTGCAGCAACCTAAGGGATTGATGGAGGATTATTCAAATGAATTATCTAACGAATAAATATTTGAGACACGGAAAGCTCTACTCGATTGGGTTAAAGGAGTTGGTAGACGCCACCGAATGGTGATAAACATTTTCGTTTCAAATATTTAAAAAATATCAATTAACCAAATATACAATGTATTATTTAAAAAGAATTTGAAAAATATCGGTATCCGAAAACCGATTTTGTACTCAATAATCGACATTAGAACGCCGATTTTGACTTGTAAAGTCGACATTGTGTCGCCGATTTGGTTAACGAAAATCGGCATTATGACGCCGATTTTCATGTACAAAATCGGTCTGGGTAAACCGATTTGGGAAACCAACGAAAAAAAAAAAAAAAAAAAACCAATTTCAATCTCAATTTTTTTTCCAAAATTGGCCAAAGCATTGCAACCCAACAAGAAATAAGCATAGATTTATGTTCATTCATACATATTTATTATGAATCGATGCTCGATTAGTATTTTCAAATTTACAAACAAAAGTTTAGTAAAAAGGACATCGGTGCTCGATTAATGTTTTCGAATTTACAAACAAATGTTTAGTAAAAAAGACTTACTTGTTGGTGGTGGTGCGGTGGTGGTAACGGTGCGGTGGGTGGGACGCTGGTCATCGCCGGTGTGGTCGAAGTCTCGCTGGTTGGCGTCGCGGCGGTCTGGCGGCAACAGTCGTGATATTTTCTTTTTGTTTTTTTTGTTTTTTTTTTTTGTCTTGAACAAATAAAAAATAGGATTTATTTATATTTGAGTATTATTTGTGGATAAAGGTATATTTGTCCTCTTTGGTCTTGATGTAATAAAATTAGATTAATTTAGGGACTTGAACTAATAAACTCCTTTATGTGGGTTTGAACTAATAAAAAAATGGGCTTGTATATAACCGCCGCCTTTATATAAATGTATTTTTGGGTATATTTATTTGTTAATAAGTAGTCCATTATGAACCTACAGCTACATGTAAATGCCCTCGAAAAATAATAGGGCGAATTGGATATAATCAACTGAAGAGAACTTAAATGCACATATGTTTATAAAAAAATAGTTTCACATATAAACTAATCTGCATTTTTTTTTTCTAAAAATATTCCTTAAGATATAATTTAAATTACTTCCATCCATTAAACTCTAACTTCACCAATATTTTACATTAACCTCATATTTAACAAATATATCACTTTAACCCCATTTTCACATTTTTTTTAAATAATTTTTTTTTCAGAAAATAATTTTGTTTTTCTGAACTTATTTTTCCAGCCGGTCTCTGGCGCTGATTTTTTTTAACGACTAACACAGTAATTTTATTGTCTCACACCGTAAAATCATTGTTCCAGACATTAATATTGCACTGACATAGTAACATAGTAACAGTACAATTACTAAAATTAATGTCCCTCCAACGAAGTATACGGGGAGAGGAGCAGTCCTTCCAGGTTAGGGAAATTAGATGTTATATCTAGTTATTTATATCGGGTGGACTTCATGTTACAACACATCCAAATGGGTGAGTGTGATTGTCGCTAAATCTATGATTACAAACACTAGTAGAAAAATGGCTTTATACTACTATCATTAACCATAGTAAAATGTATCAAATTCGTACTAAAAAGGTTTTTGCTACGAATTTGCCCCGTAGCATATACGGACATAGACAAAAGTTTTGCTACGGTAGATGGCCGTACCAAATATTTTTTTGCTACGGTAAATCCTAGTATTTACTAAAACTTCAAAATTGTTCCGTAGTAAAAAGTACCTTTTTTGTTACGACTTTTTACCGTGGCAAAAACATTTTTAGTAATAAGCAATTTTTTTACTAGTGAAATCCACATGTCACCTATTGAATGGCAATCATATTTTCTACTTTTTTGAATGTTTACTCAGTTTGGAATACTCCTATGTTAGTAACAAACAATATGGTGAAGCACTATCTTTTGGAACTAGCTTCTTCTTTGTCCTCCTCCTCCACCTCTGTTGTACTTGTTCTTCCAAAACAAGAACAAGTACGCACGGTTTGATCGATTTTTTTGTTGTCCTGAAATAAGAATGGGCATCATAAATATATACAAAAGTTTAATTCATAGAAAGCCAATTCAATAGAAGAATATATGGCCAACAACGTGTGCGGTGTCGTCCAATTAGTGGTGGACAAGCTCGGCTTCGAAAAAAGCCGATCATTCAAGGGGGTGTCGGCCTCCACGGTAGAGAACCTCTCGCAGGACCTCATCGTATCATTACGTTTGGTTGCCTCCGCCGAAGCGAAACATTTCACCAACGACGACCAATTCCGCCATTTCCGAGATTTCCTCTTCTACTTTTCCAAAGACCTCGACGATTACATCGAGTTAGTCAAATCCGGCCTTGAACACGTGAACCCGATAAACATCTTAGAGTCGAAGCTCGAGACTTTCATCTCCAAGATCACCGATTCTCTCACCCTGGTTCGCCAGAGCCCTCTGCTCGATCAGGGTTCTCAATCCAGGCCCGAAGAAGAAGAAACGTTCTTGTTCGGGCCGCCAGAGAAAGAAATCAGGGAACTCTTGCTCCAGGAGAGCATAGAGTTCCCTGTCATCTCTTTCCATGGCATGGGTGGCATGGGAAAGACGACTCTGGCGGGCGCGTTGTACAACGACGCGGGTGTACGCCGGAGTTTCCAAGCGTTTGCTTGGGTTAATTGCGCCCGGAAGGAATTCTACGCCATTACGGTGGTGAAGTCTATACTCGGGCAGCTTCTTCCACGCCAGAAAAAAGTGGTCGCGGGGTTGTCATTTTTGGATTCGACGAGAATGCTGTACCGGCTGCAGCAGAAGGTCAAATGCCTGATTGTGATTTGCGATGTGAGGACGAGGGAGAATTGGAGAAACATGCGCGTGGCTTTCCCTATCCGGGACGAGACCCGGACCCAGATCCTGATCACGACCCGGATCGAAGAGGTGGCCGCTGACTGCCGGCAGAATGGCAAATTGTACGGAATGAGACAGCTGGATGCTGACCGGAGCAACCGACTCTTTAACAAAATTGCAGGTTGGGTTCTGTGTTTCTGATCATTTGTTTTAATTTTATTTTCTTACTACACAATTTTCAAAAGTTCGTTTTTATTTGTTTTACTAGTTATCCTAATTTCATATATAAATTAGTGCACATTTTGGAAGATTTAACAAGTACTCCCTCCGTTCCTAAATAAGTGTCGTTTTTCACCTTGGTACAAATCTTAAGAATCTCAATAAATATGTCTTGATTTTAGGAAAATAGATATTGATGGACCAAAATACCCTTGTTTATTAATTAATGCAGGAAGAGTGCTATAGAGTTAATGAGGGCAAAATTTAAAAATAAGCAATTAATGCAACATTGGAATTGTAAAGTGACAGATAATATGAAACAAAAGAAATCCTCAAAAGAGACAGATATTATGGAACAGAGGGAGTATTTGCAAAAACTTTTACAAATAGCTTATGAGCCGATACTTTTTTTTTCTATTTAAGTTTATTTTTATATAAATTGCGAACACTCTTGAACTTTTAGAAAAAAATTCAAAAAACAATCTTGTACTTCCAAAAAAAAAAATCTATAAATCCTTTAAATAGACATGTCTAGTCGATGTGGGAATTTGAATAGTAGATGTTGCACATGGTTATATATACGAGGTGAATTTGAATAGACATGTCTAGTCGATGTGGGAATTTGAATAGTAGATGCTGCACATGGTTATATATACGGGGTGAATTTGAACTGTAAATCTATACAAATCACACACAGCCATGTGTATGTATGGTTACGGGTTAGTTATTTAATCAAATCTACGGTTAATATTATATTCAGCCTGTATAAATATCCAGGTGTAGCATCTAACTTCCCACTCATTCTCCAGGCGGCACTACCAACCTCATCCCGCACTGTGTCGACAAGCTTCGGAAGGAAATACTGAGCCGGTGCGGAGGCTCCCCACTAGCCATTACCATCGCCGCCGGATATTGGAACTCTATTACGAACAAGGACGATACGACTTTCGATCCAAACAAAGCGTTCGACGAAATTAACTTGCATCAAGATGAAACTGCAGACCCGGAGCGTAGCCTTAGAAGTATGCTGCAGTTATGTTACTCCAACTTACCCCTCCGCCTCAAGGCGTGTTTTCTCTACCTAGCACAGCTCACCCGTTCCGACAGATCGGAAATACGAGTGGACGAAATTTACTTACGGTGGATCGCTGAAGGCCTTGTAGTAATATCCGAAGATGAGTCCGCAAACACGACGAAGACGGACATAACCGAAAACTATTTGTTGGAATTGGCTCGGAGAAATATGGTCCGGCTCAATGGGGAAGAATTAGTAAAATCCTGTCAGATTCACCCTCTCGTACGTGATTTCTGCGTCGATCAAGGAGAGAAGGAGAAATTATTCGAGGTCGTCGCGGGCCGGGGATTCGCCACGGCCGTAATACCGAAATCTTTGGCTAGTGGACTAACAATAGAAATGAACGCGTATTGTGAAGATCGAGCTGCCGTACCCGCCGTCGTCCCGCATGGCGGAGGGAATAGCAGATGCTCCTCCCTCTACTTCATGGACACGGTCGAGCCGGTAGTGGATTACGCGGCCGCTGATTGGAGACGCGTGGAGGTATTCGAGGTTAAGGAGTTCATGAAGCGGGTATTAAGAGTGGTGGAATTCGACGGAGTCGATTTCCGGTTATGGAAGCTTCCGAAAGGGATGGGGAACCTTGTGTTCCTCAGGTATTTGAGTTTCAGGAGATGCCACCTGGAGGAGATTCCTTCGTCGTTGGGGAACCTGTCGGAATTGAGGATTCTTGATTTACGCGTACGAGGACACTGCCGAGTTACGATACCGGATTTACTGTGCAAGTTTGCGAAAATCGAGCGTTTGTATTTCCCGGCCAAGTACCGGAGCGGCGCCGATCACGGCAGGCTGAACATGCGTGGGTTGACCGAGGTTGAAATACTCGTCAATTTCGACACGAAAGTTTGCTACACCGACCACCTCGAGGACATGAAAAAGCTGCAACGGTTCGACGTTGTCGTGGAGGACGACCACAAGGCGTTGGACAAGGTCGTCGACTTTGTCGACGATGTTGTATCCACGACGAGTTTCTCACTCGACGTCAGAAACTTCACCTGTTATTCGGACGAAAGAATCTCCGTCCTGAGAAAAATGCTGGTGTGCGAATCTCTTCGTAAATTGCAGCTAGAAGGGCACATCAAGAAGTTTCCGGACAATGTGGTCGGGATAATGTTGGCAAATGTGGAAGAAATCGTGCTCGACGGGTCGGAGCTGAAAGTGGACCCCATGCAGAGATTAGGGAAGCTTTCGAAGCTGAAGAGTCTCGACATGCGCAACGACGCATTTATAGGGAAGGAAATGGTATGCCACGGATCCGATTTTCCCAATCTGAAAAGCTTTAAATTGGTGAACTTTCACTACTTGGAAAAGTGGACTGTGGAACCAGAAGCTATGCCAAAAGTTTCGACTATGTGGATCGAAAAGTGTTCGAAATTAAGCTCGACGCCCGCCGGCCGGTTCGAGTTTGCTCATAATATCAATAATGAATTGAATATCGTCTGCTGATCATGTAAGTTTCTTTTATACATTAGTGAGTGTGTGTGTGTGTGTGTGTGTGTGTGTGTGTGTGTGTGTGTGAATAAATGGTTTCTGTACTATATGTTTGGGATTATTTGTTGATATGTTGTTTTTGAGTTTGCATGCATGCAGTTGTGTATCATATTGAATAATACTGTATTCATTTGAGCAAATGGCTTTGTAATAAATACTTATACTTGATTTGTTTGTTAATAAATAATTTTTGAGGTTGTATTTATTCACAGATTGATGGATATAGGGGTACAAATCCGAATGCAATTTTCGAATTCCGTAAATTCCAATCCGAAAAAATCCGAATTTGAAATTGTATTCTTCATTACAATTTTTCTGAACTTCCAGTTTCCGAATTTTCTCGAATTTGGATGGTATATAAAATTACCGAAAATTATGGGGATGTTTGTTTTTATTTCCAAAACCCATTTCCAATTTTATACTATTTATAAAACTGAGATCATGTTTGTTTGATAATTTTATCCAGAAAATCTTTTTTTTTTTTATCAAATTTCTATTGAAAATACACTATTCATATTTTTTTTCAATTTTCAAACCTACTAAAACCTACTAACTAACCTATATATTTTATTCCACCAACTCATTAATTTCTCTCTCCTTCTATTCATTGCTCCTCATTAATATTTACCAAGGTTGTAAAAATCGGTAATCGGGTCCGAGTCGGTCAGGCACCGACTCACGATTTATAATCGGTGCGGCGGTGATTAATCGGTAATAAATCGGAAATAAATCGGTTTTTAAAATTTAATATAATATATTTCTAAATATTATTTATAAATGCTCCAAACATATATAAAAAGATATTTAAACATAGTTATATCTCCATCATGTATATATCCTAATAACATAATAAAAGTTTAATAATCATAAGATCATAATACATAAATATCCTTATAAAATATAAATAAAAAATATTTTTTTTGAATTTACATTTATTCTTGAACATTCGTGGCATACATCATTAGTTCTTTAACAATAACAATTAACATAAACAAAGTAAGGCATAAACTCGTATTTTCTTTTATTAAAATCCAACTTTTATTTTGAATTATAAAAAAAAAAAAAAAAAAAAAAACTGATTTTTAACCGATTTTTGCCACCGAGTTTGACCCGCCTTGAAGGTTTGACCGCCTCAGACCGCCTCGGACCGACTCAGACCGCCTAAAACCGCCCCACGGGCAAAAAACCGATTTTTCAAACCTTTACACTAAAATCGTAAAGGTTTTGGACCGCCTCCGCCTCGGAGACCGATTAATCGGCCGCCTCGGCCGATTTTTAGAACACTGATATTTACACACTCTCTCTCTTCTCATTTCTCTCTCCTCATTAATATCTACACTTTCTCTCCTCCCAAATTATCTCTCTTCTAATAATAATAATAATAGTAATAATAATAATAATATTAATAATATTAATAATAATAATAATAATAATAATAATAATAATAATAATAATAATAATAATAATAATAATAATAATAATAATAATAATAATAATAATAATAATAATAATAATAATATTATTATTATTATTATTATTATTATTATTATTATTATTATTATTATTATTATTATTATTATTATTATTATTATTATTATTATTATTATTATTATTATTATTATTATTATTGTTATTGTAAAATATAATACTATAAATAATAAAATAATAATAATATTTATAATAATTATAATAATATAAGAATATAAACAACAACAACAACAACAATAATAATAATAATAATAATAATAATAATAATAATAATAATAATAATAATAATAATAATAATAATAATAATAATAATAATAATAATAATAATAATAATAATAATAATAATAATAATAATAATAATAATAATAATAATAATAATAATAATAATAATAATAATAATAATAATAATAATAATAATAATAATAATAATAATAATAATAATAATAATAATAATAATAATAATAATAATAATAATAATAATAATAATAATATTAATAATAAAAATAATAATAATCATCATCACCATCATCATCCTCAATCATTATATTCTACTTTTGCACGTACTTTCGTAGAGAAAATTTACCACAACCAAACATATTCTTATTTCTACACCTACATAAAACTAAAAATACCACTTCATCCAAACATATTCCCATTTCTACACAAAAACCAATACGTCCACTTTTTCCATCAGAAATTTTGAAAACTAGAAATTCTCATTGGAAACATAACCAAACATACCCATAATTCGATCCAATTTTAGTTCCGAATATTTATATGGTTTTTCAAAAATATATAATATAATTTTATGATATATTTTGTACTTCCATAATATAACTTGTATTTATTACAAATAAGTCATCGTGCGCTACTTATTCATAAAGGGGTCAAGACAAAAAACTATTTTACAAAAAAGTCCAGACATTGTCCAGAGGTGGTGTGTAAAAGACTAAAATACCCCCTCAGATTTTAATATGCTCAAATTTCATTATTTATTTCAATTTAACCTTGAACCTAAATCTCACCAATTATTCAATTTTGAGTATAATTTCGCCGGTCACCGCCGTTGACTGCCGGCCGGTCTCCGGCGTTGACTTTTTTTTTCTGTCTGCTTTTTCCGCCGGTTTCCGGCGTTGAGAATATTCTAGTTATATCCGATTGGAACAAGATACTATAAACTAACGAAATTTCCAAAAATTTTTAAATTCCGGCGATTTCTGAGGCATTCCAAAATCGGAATGAATTTTTGTTTCCGATTTTTTTTAATGAAAATTGAAACCACTTTTTACTTCCGTAAAATATTGAAAATTTTCAAAAAAAAAACCATTTCCAATCAATTCCGTATGATTTCCAACCTATATAGATATTGCAAAAATCTAAGCGTCTAGTCCTTAATTAAGCACAAAGATTGAAGGACAATTACGTATAGGCCCATAAGAATTAAAGTCCTAGCCATAGGTTTGGACTATTTATAAAATTAGTTTTACCTAAAGGTCCACTAATGTTCGTTTTGGACTAAATACTCGTAACTTATGTAGCACGTAAATTTCAACTTTTTAATGTTTCGGCGTTTTGCAAATATTTCGTGTCGGAAACTCGAAGACACCTGCAAGTGCCATTTTGCAATTTATAAAAAGTTAGTAACATATTTGAATAGCAAATTAAAAAAAAATGTTGCTTCCCTAATTATTTTCATAATTTAGTGATCAATTGTAAATTGATAGTTGATAATAAAATTTATTTTGAATATGTTTGCATGAAAATATAGAAAAGGAATTTATATATAAACAAAAATATATATATATATATATATATATATATATATATATATATATATATATTTATAAATATACCCCTATACTTATTTACACGTTTTTCGCAAGTTCTTGTATCTCCGTTTTCGGGACATGCATTTTCCCGTGTCCATTTTCCTGTCTCTCTATATCACCGTTTCCGCATCCTATATAGCTCATAGCCCTTTCAATACACCAAATATATCCTCAAACCCTAGTTATACTACAATTTAATTCCTTGACCGTTTGACCGTTGACCGAATCATTGACCCTCGCCTACCAGCGTTGATGGGTTAACACCGGCATTTACTTTTCTTTTCTTTTTGTCCTTTTACATTTTTTTCTTCGGCATGTTGTTGTGTTGACCGACAATAGCATTAACTTTTCCTCATTTTCCTATATCGTCGTTTCCCTGTCCGTGCTATATAGCTTGCAGCCCTTTCAATACACCAAATTTCATATCCTCAAACCCTAGTTATACTACAATTTAATTCCTTGACCGTTTGACCGTTCACCGAACCATTGACCCTTGCTCACCAGCGTTGATGGGTTAACACCGGCATTTACTTTTCTTTTTTTTTTTCCTTTTACATTTTTTTCTTCGGCCATGTTGTTGTGTTGATCGACAGTAGCATTAACTTTTTTTTCCGACAATACTATTGTGTTGACCGACAATGTTAATGTTACACATTAACATATCAACAATTTTATTTTTCAATTATTCTTCTAAAATACATTTTTCCAATCCATATAAACATAATTGAACTACTACAATGCATTTCGTCTCATCTCATAATGTAAACAAACATTGCTTTCATTATCAAATACATTCCCTAAAATAATTATATTTTCCCAAAATAAAACAAAAAAAATAACTCCCAAAACCATCCTAAACATTTTTACTTCCAACAAAATAACTTAAACTTTTTGCTCAAATTTATAGCCACACATTACAAAGTTGCATAAACGACTTCATCCAAACACAAGTGCGCAAATTTATAATGAATTCTTTTTTTTTTTTTAAACAATAGCTACAAATATCCAACATTTAATTACAAATTGACTTACTGTTCCTATTAGTCAATTATTATAGTGGATATATATAAAATGTGGGAGAGTAGGGTGCACGTAATTTCTATTGCATAATTAATTGGTAAATAAATATTATTTTGTTCTAATTAACAATTTGCTGCATATATCACATAATACATGACATGGCATTTAACATTAATTGGAATCATTCAATTGAGCAAATTATTCGAGACCGAGTGACCGTTATATGATATATGTTAGTGGATGATGGTATGAGTTTCGTTAATGTCAAAAGCCATTTTTTTTTGTATTGAAAAATAGAAAAAAGAAAGAGAGAGGAAAAAACGGAAATTTGGAGGAAATAGAGGAGAGAAATCAGAGGGTTGAATAAAAAAAAATGAAAATTGATCGTTTCAAATTGAGCGTGGAATAAAATCGACTACTTTTTCATTTTGTTTTAGGGAAGTTCACGTTCAGCCATGTGTATGTGTGCGTAGTAAGTGATTATTTATGTAGGTCTACCGTTCGAAACTACATAGTGTATTTCACTAGGTGTAGGATCTCATAAATCGTGTCTTAGGTTGTTCAGAGATTTGCATGCCATAAGTAGTGTTGATAGTCGTGAAAAGTTGTGAGAGCCAGCCGTTTGGTCGTCGTATAATTTGAAATAATCGTCAATTTTTTTTATTTTTTGTTTTTCCTCCATCACTAAGTTTTGAAAAACCAACGATTAAATATTGGCCAAATTAAATATGAATGAACGTTGAGGTAATTGTGTTTTTAATTAATTAAAGGGTATTTAAATTCATATATATATATATATATACAAGTATACCTAATAGAGAAATGATGGTGTAATAAGAAATATTGGGAATGAAATAAATATTTGTATATGTAAGTCAAACATCAATGACAATTTTATTTAATTTCCAATAGGAGTATAATTGTAATTTATTCTTGGATGTAGTTCAATCCTATTGGCCTTACAAGAATTCCATATCCATTGTTCTTATTTGTATCATTTGTAAAAATGTCTCATTGCCTCAATCTATCCAAGTTCCGTCGCCGGAGGGAGGCGCCGCCCCAGCTCCACCCCAGCCCACTAGTCCAACTGGCCACCGCGCCGGAAAATCTGCCACCCAAGATACTGAAAAAGCTAAACGACGACAACGGTAGCCCCCCGACGTTCGAATCGCTCCCGAGGTTCGGGCCACTCTACGGCGAAGACGAAAAAATCTTCGCGTCCATGAAGAAGGACGCGTGGAAACTCGTCAAAGAGAAATCAGGAGCCGCCGACAGTTTCGTAACCAAAGAGACCTACTTCTCCGCCATGGGAAGAGTCGAACAGGACGCAAGAAACAGTTACGACGACCCCTCGGTCGACCTAATGACTGGATCCCGGTTCCGGAAGATGATGATCGTCGACGGATGCTTCTTCCTCCACCTGGCGCTGCTGCTCCTAGGAGCCGCCGACCGTTTGGGCTACCCCGTCGGCCACGGCGTCTTCGGCAGAGGCCGAAGCAAAGGCGACGTCAAGCACTGGATCAAGGCGATGACATTCGTCGGTAATCAAATCCCAATTGTAGTACTCAAGGAACTCATGAAGCAGACATTCTTCCAGCAAGTAGTTACAAGCCAACGCAAATGGGACGAGCCGAACGGAATATTCCGACGGGCCTTGTACGATTTTCTCATTTTCCAGGCGCCGTCGCCCAAATCAGGACGACGAATAACAATTGACTTACTCCATAGCCTCCAGGGCCTGGTTCTCGGGCCCGACCTAACAGACGACGACGAAGATATCGACCTGGAATCCGATACTATTACAACTGTGGTGGTGAATATCGACGACGACGGGGGGCAAGGGTTTCTGAGCGCCACCCATATGGAACGTGTTGGCATCCGGCTGAAGAAACAAACACGCGGGGGAACCAAAGGCATCAAATTCACCACAAACATTTTCGGGGCAACGCTTTACCTACCCGGTTTCGTGGTGGACGACGACACGGACCTGGTGTTCCGGAGCCTGATAGACTACGAGAAACGACACGTGTCGTCATCGAACAGGCCGCTTGAGGTGATGTCTTACCTGCGGCTGATGAAAGACCTGGTTCGATCCCCGGAGGACATACGGCTGCTCGAGAAACGAGGGATCGTTACAACGTGCGATCTCAGGCATAAGGAGAAGCTGCTGAGAATACTGGGGTGGAAGCTCCACGGTAACTGCATCACACCGGAACTCGACACCGTCAGGCTGCTTACGAGGCATTACTCCAGCCCCGCGGTGTGGGGGAATCTGATACGATATATATTTAATATATCGTATATTTATTCATTAGTTATTATTTAATTATTTAATATATATTATTTAAGTATTAATTTAGTTAGAGCCGTAGGTTTAATGATTATAGGATAGATATTAAGTATTTTATTAGTTTAGGTAATTATCTTTCCTAGTTAGATTAGGATTCTAGGGTTTTATTCTCTTTAAATAGTCGTACTGTGCTAGGGTTTTAGAATGCAGAGAGAAATATTAAATAATAGATCTTACGTTTCGTAGGAAATATTTATGATACACAAGAGATCGCATCAATTGGTATCAGAGATTATATCAAAGCTAAGCTGGAGCAAAGTTGAGATCACATCAAAACTTTGTGAAAATCATGATGTCCGAAACAAGACGGTTAGAGCGATTGGAGAAATCCGTAGAGAGATTACGGATTGATTTTCAGAAATTGCTCGAACAAAGTCACAGACGACGTCAACACCAACACAAAAGTCGAAGGGACCGCCGCCCATTACCGCCAACGCCACCGCCGCTGCCGCTGCCGAGCCTATCGCCGGAGGAAGAGGAAGAGGACGACGATGAATTTTTCAAAGAGCCACCGCCGCCGCCGCTGCCGAGCCTATCGCCGGAAGAAGAGGAAGAGGACGACGATGACTTTTTCGAAGAACTCCAATTTTTTGTGAGTTCGCCAGAAGAAGAGGAATCAGATTCAACTGAGATGAAGTGGGACGAAGAGCCGAAAGAAGAAGAATCGGAGTCAACCGAGATAAAGTGGGACGAAGACGAGAAATTAACCAGAGAGGAGAGCGAAGAGTTACTATGGATATTGGGAGATTTCCATGGTGTTCAAAAGAAAGGAGAAGAAGAACCGATGGTCAGTTTGGAGGAGACAAAATCTACAAAGACGATTGAAAAAGTTTATTTATCGGGAAAAAGATTGGATATTTTCGCTAAAGTAGCCTTTGGAATTTCGATGGATCAGCATGAACAATGTATTAAAAAGCTCGGTCGTTCATCGTGTTTTTCGGAGTAAATCGTGAAGCAAGTCAATGAAGTCAAACATAGGTGGAAACGCAAAGGAGAGGGATCAAATTGACTCGAACCTTGAGGACAAGGTTCATTTCAAGAGGGGTGGTTTGATACGATATATATTTAATATATCGTATATTTATTCATTAGTTATTATTTAATTATTTAATATATATTATTTAAGTATTAATTTAGTTAGAGCCGTAGGTTTAATGATTATAGGATAGATATTAAGTATTTTATTAGTTTAGGTAATTATCTTTCCTAGTTAGATTAGGATTCTAGGGTTTTATTCTCTTTAAATAGTCGTACTGTGCTAGGGTTTTAGAATGCAGAGAGAAATATTAAATAATAGATCTTACGTTTCGTAGGAAATATTTATGATACACAAGAGATCGCATCAGAATCTCAAGAACTTTCTCGGCATCGTTATCAGCTTCTTCGTCAGCTTCGCGCTCATGTTCGGGCTCACTTCCCTACAAACTTTCTACGCTGCTTACGAACATTATCACAAAAACAGTACCGATCATCATTGATTAATCTGTACGTCCATGTAGGGTTATTAACAAATTTTTTGATTTTTTTTTTTTGGTTCGACCTTAATTTTGTTGTTGTTAATTAAATTAACAATTAATGATTACAAATAAATAAAAACGGCTAGTTATTCGAGCATTAGCGGAGCCAGGGTTTGAAGTCCGGGGGCGAATGCATTAACAAAAGTTTTGAGGGGATCGTTAATGTTATTATACACAAAAAGAAATTATATTTATATATATATTAATAAAGATTTGAGAACTGTTGTGGGGGTATGGCCCCCAGTCCTATGCTGGCTCCTTCACTATGGGCGAGGCCATCAGGAACCTCCTCATCGAAACACATTCTCTTGAAGCGTTACAGTACCGTTTCTCTCGAGGAAGCTGTCGATGTCGTCGCCGGCGGTGGCGGCTATTGGTCCGGTGGGTTCCTCGTTTTGGATATTGGAAAGGATTTGATGTGATGTTGTGGAAGATGTAATTGAGTCAAGAATTATGGTTATCCATTAAGTTTGTGTAGTTGCATTCACATTTTAGTAGTTAATGACATTTGTTGTACCTATTTTTACTCTTCTCAATTCAACCCTTCGAATAAATCATAAATTTTATTTTGGGTAAATTACACCTACACTTCTAAGGTATAATAAAATAATTTTAAGGTCTCTGTACTGTCGGTAATTACAATTACCCTTGAAATATTGTTAGAATCCCTAACATAATAATGCATTGAATAAGTTATTTCGTTATGGTTGTAACGGACTATTAGTTTTATACAGTGGTGGAGGTGATATGGTTCTCCTAACATTTTTTAAATATTTATTATTTTATATTGGGTAAATTACAACCACCCACTAAGGTATGGTCAATTTACGAAAAAACCTCTCTTGTTTGGATAGTTACATCTACCCCTCAACTATGATTTTTTCTTACATCTCCACCCTTATAGTGTCAAATTCAACATAATCATCTAGATTTCGTGAAATGTACTCTAGTTTGTACTCGTTTTGTGTAAAAATACAGTTTCTGATACACCACAATCTGATATATACAAGCCAAAAAACACATATTATGATCATCCTGCTTCAAAATGTGGAGTTCGAATGAGATAAAACGGGTACAAAAGTGATAATATTCCATATAATCTCAAAGATTCCACTAAATTTAAAACCGCAAGGGTGGACGTGTAAGAAGATTTGTAGTTGAGGGGTGGTTGTAATTACCCAAACAAGAGGGGGGTTTTCGTAATTTGACCATACATCATGGGTGGTTGTAATTTACCCTTTTATATAAGATTTATAAATTTTCGTTTATCGTAGCATTAACGGAGGGAAACAAATATAATGCATATCAGTCCCCAGGACATGAACTCTTTGCTCCGGTAATTGTTTCAGGGATGACGATATAGTTACCAATACCACATGGACCTTAACATTATTTTAGCATACCTCATGGTGTAGGTGTAATTTACCCTTTTTAATTTTATAGGTTTTGACTTTTGAGTAAAGATAACGGCGTTTGCCACGGGCCCACATAACGGAATTATGAGGTGTGTTGCAAACACACCTCTCAATCACGAAACATACCAATTAAAGGGTGTTTTTGCGACACACCCCATAATTCAGTGGTGCAAAATAAACTTTGTCCTTTAAAATTTTAAAAGATACTCAAATACAGAGAAATTCATTTCTTCTATCATTACTTCATTAGTTCCTCCAAAACCTGCATTTGTGGGAATAGAGAAAAGAGCCGATGAATCTTGAAATACACTGACACCCCTTTTGTTGACCATTTTGTTAATTGCATTTAAGTCAAATGTTTGACTTAACCAAAGCCCAAAAAATACATACACTATACATACAAAACACACACACGCAGAGGAGTGTGCTTTTCTACCCTCAAAAGCATAAAAAACTTTGAAGAAGATGAAAGAAATATTCCAAGACAAAACTAAAAACAGAGTTCACATGCCAAATAGGACAAACAAAAAAAAAAGAAAGGCTAAAAAATAATTAGGGTTGTATTCTCTACTCAAAACTAGTGGTCATAACTTCTTTCTCTTCTCTAACTTATCTCTACTACCCGAAAAAAAATTAAAAATAAAAAAAGAAAGAAGAAATTGTTCTTGAATTTCCGACCAGTAATAACACGATAAATACATTGTTGTGGTTGAATTCGGAATCGGACAATGCTCGATGTGGAGTTCAGTTGCTCTCGTTCAATAATCTGCAAAAAATCGAAACACATCGTTACAATATGTAGGAAAACGCACGTTGAAGCGGAGGGAATATTAATTACCGTCTTTCTTCTTCAATAAACCTCTTGCAAAGAGAAGGCAAATGACCAAAAACCCAACTCCGGCTGCCCCTCCTAATATTATCGCCACTGTTTTCCCCGTGTTCGGTCCCGACCCTATCGTTTAATCAAAGCACAAGTTACGATTTTTAATAAATTCAAGATTATTAATACAAATAAATCGGGAGAGAAGGCCAAGCAAATCGATCCACCCCAGACAATTATCTTGTTTAAAATGTCGAATCTTAAAAATCGACGTATAAAAACATCTCCCTTATCGAATATGCATTCGTCTAAAGCTAACCAAGAAATAATACTTACTCGCTCCCGTTTCTTGTAAGTGTCGTTTAGGTTAGATGTGAACCAATCAAGAAAGCTAATTTAAACAATCTTGATTTTAAACGGGAAAAACCGTTCTTATTTGACAAAATTACCCGTCATTCTTGTTATCTTCATTGAAATTGTAAAATCAAAGTTGGACAAAACACTCAATTTGTATCAGTATCAGTAGTATTAGTGTTACAAAATTTCAAGAACGAAAAAAAAAATGCATCATAAAGCAAAGCAAAAGAAGTACTAATACCTGAAGAAGAAGAAGGAGCCGAAAACGAGGGAGAAGACGATCTTTTCGGAACCCCATTCGGATAATAAGTGTAACCAATGTAGCACTTGTGGAGATAAATTTGTCCGGCGACGGAGTTCCCGCACTCAACCTGCGCTCTCTGCACCGCACTCTTCACACACTCCACGCAGTCGGCGGCTCCCACATCCCCCTCGCACTGCCCCAGCGCGTAAACCGCCTCGTAGCTCGTCGCGAAGAACCCGCCGGCGGCGCCGCCGATCCCGTTCTCGAGGGTGGACAGGGCGGTGTCCCTCCGCTCCTCGAACCCGGCTCCGGCGGCGGCGTTCGCCCCGCCGCAGCTCTTGTACAGCATTTCCATCCCAGATATCTGGGCGAACCCGGAAACCTCGTACATCATGTAGCAGCCGAGGAGCTGGATTCTCGCGGCGATTTGCTTGCCGCAGAGCTTGTCGGTGAGAACCGGCAACCGGCTGACGCAGGTGTAGCAGTCGACGTTAGTTAGGTCGCCGCGGCATTGGAAGAGGCCGGTGATTGTGGTCTGGCCGCCGCCGGCGGTGGTCTTGAAGAACTTCGCCTTCGACGACTGGGCGACGAGCGTGCCGAAGAGGGAAGACAGCGCCTGCGAGTAAACCCCTGTCGGATCTGATAAGGACTGCTTCGAACAACCCTTGTACACTAATGTAGTGTAGTCTGCTGCAGATGTGGATTTCTTGGGAAGTTCGAAAATGGCGGAAACCAGCAGGAAAACAGACAAGAACCAAATGGGGTTTCTTCTGGGCAAACCCATTGGTCGGAATTCTTGATGAATCAAAGCATTTTTTTTTTTTTTTTTTTTTAAGGATTCTTGATTCTTGATTCTTGATAAGATTTTCTTGATGGTTTTTTTTTTTTTTTTTTCTTGGGAGATGGTTTTTATTGGTGTTGAGATTTAATTTCTTGGTTTCCACCACTTTATTTTTATTTTTTTTTCACTCGAGGAAAATAAAAAATAAAAAATAAAAAATAAAAAATAAAAAGGGGGGTGGGGAGGGGGGCCTCGATTTTAGGTTTTGGTGTGGTACTCCATTTGGGGGAGTTCACTTTATTATGTTGAGAAAGATGAGTGATGTTTGTCTATCTATGGGTTTTTGCTCAGGTGAAGAAGAGGGCATCTTTTCTTCCTCTGTATAAATAGAGCTGTACGAATTACTTTTAAAATATATATATATTTTACTATTTTTCATTTTTCTCTATAAATTTTAGGTTAAATTATGTAAAAAACTGAAGTTAGGTTAAATAACGAGAAAAAAAACACCCCCACCTATCCATAATAACCAAAATCCCCCTCTGGTTAACAGTTGGTCGAGTTTTTTAACAGAGAATGTGTACAGTCTATCTATTATACCTTCCGTTAAATAGGTGAGGGATAAATGAAAATATCTGAAATTGTGTAAAGTCTATTCCCTAGAATCAAAAAGAATCCGTAAAAAGTCACAATGCAAGGGATTGGCGTATGACGGAAACAAACCTCAGGGGATTTTTGGTACTTAGTAACTACAAATATGTGGGGGTATTTTTCGTTATTTAGCCTAAGTTCAGGGAATTTTTGTAATTTACCGTATATTTTATAATATATTTATATTGAAGGTAAATTACGATCACCTTAAGGTAGTGTCAAATTACGAAGAAAAAAAAAAAAAAAAAACTCATGTTTGCTCTCAACTATGCATCTTCTTACACGTTCACCCTTACGGTGTCAATTTTAGTGGAATCTTCTAGATTATGTGGAATATTCTCTAGTTTGTACCCGTTTTACCTCATTCGAGGTACGCATTTTGAAACATGATCAAAAGTTGTATCTCATTGCTTGTAATTATCAGATTGTGCTATATCAGAAACTGCATTTTTGCACAAAATGAGTACAAACTACAGAGCATTCCACGGAATTTAGAAGATTATATTGAATTTAACACCATAAGGGTGGATGTGTAAGAAGATCCATAGTTGAGGGATATGGTCTTAATTATCCAAATATCAAAGATTGTTTCATAATTTAATCTTATCTAATGAGTGGCCATAATTTACCGTAAAATTTAATATTTGAGGAGAATGGGATTTTTTTTAAATAAAAATATTCAAAAGTGGAGGAAAACATTCTTCACTGGCTGTAGCTTGTGGGGAAGAAACTAAATATAAAATTAAAAAAAAAATGGGGAGTTCCTAAGTGGTTTGACCAAAGTACTTAGATTATTACTATTTATAATTGGTACTCAGAATATTTGTCTTATTGATTGTTGTGTTGTATTAAAAAAATCAATAATACATTAATTATAATGAATAAAAAATAGGAAGTGGCCAAAATAATTTTATAGATCATATTAGAGTTGTAGATTGATTAATAATTTAGAACAAAATAATTTCTCAATTAAAGCTAGAAATAATTAATTTGACAGTGAGGGGAGTTGTATTTAATTTGAATAACTGGCACTGTGACAATTAATTAATTAATTAATTTATTATATTTTAGAAGCCACAGTTAAATAAAACTGTACAAAAAATCTTGACTGACACAAACAAGAGAAAGGTGATAGTATTTATTATTTAATTAAGACTAGGAAATAGGAAATTGGAATTTAATATTATTACACATTAAATAGTATTAGATGCCATGGCAAGATTGCTTCATCCAATGAGGCTATTTTAAATTAAGAGCGGGAATTTTAAATTTATTCAACATTATAATGTACTGTAGTACACCTCATTGGACACGTCACCAATTAAATCTTCAATTACCTATCAATCAGGTTGATGAAGCCTGAATGGTCCTAACAATAATAATGAATTGAAATGGGCTTTGGGGATAAAGAGGAGTCCGAAACGAAGGAAAGCTCGATCGAGAAAAAGTTCAGCTGACCTAAAAGACCTGTCAAAAAAGAGTGTCGATGAAGGTTTTTTCGGTGTTAGCACTCAAACGGTCCAATTCAGTCGGGTAAATTGGGAAATGATATATCTCTTAGAGAAGTAAATAATGGTGTATTGAATGCAATATATGAAGAAAAAGAACATATGTTTCACTGTGTTTCACGGTTGTATTTATACATGTCATGTGGATGAGTCTGATGGGACCCCTATCTTATCAAGATACGATGCACGTGCAGGGTGTGTTGACTCCGTTGCGAGTTCATTTTACCTACTGAGACCTGGGTCGCTCCGAGATTGCTCTTTAAATGCCATAAACGTGCTCGTTGTTGGTTAAAGCCTTTTTTCAGTCCACGTCCAAATGCAGACTTTTTGCCCGTGTTTCAAACTTTAAGTTGAATGTAGTCACACTCACAACTTACACATACTCCATATGTGGAACTATTTAGTAGGTTTTAAAAGTTGTAATGGATGAGACGACTACGAGTCTGGGCCGCCCTTACACTTTATGTAGACCTTTGGACAATTCGACCCGTATCTCCTATTTATATTTCTGCTTATTCTTTGTTTAACTTTATTTATATTTTACATCTTAATAGGCGTTTACTTTCAAGATAAATAAAATACGGATATTTTTGAAGAAAGTATATATATTTATTAATCAATTGAATGCATTACGTCTAGAGGAAAAGATCAAATGTCCAAGGGACCAAAACAAAAAGGAAATAGTTGGAAATATGGAGTTCACAAATTTTCTTGTATATTCTTGTTATTAAGTAAATGACATTAGACACTAAAAACAAATAATAATAAAAAATAAAAAAAAGGCCTAGCATTTTTCATATAATGCAGAAATAATTAGTAACACCAGCAAATTATATATATATATATATATATATATGACGAAAACAACTAAAATTCAGATAAATAACCGGAAAAACACTCCGATTCGCCACGGTAGAGCATTAGTTAGTTCCTTAAGTAAGAGCTCGTTAAATAACTAGCTTAAAAAAGTTCATAATTCAAAACAAAGATTTAAAATTCATAATCCAATCAATTAAACAACAAGATCCAGATTTAAATCGAGCACATTACTAATTAATTGCCTTGGGTCGGAGACTTCCCGTTTGAAGTACTTGTTGTTGGGGTTTCTGCTGAAGGACCCGACTCTTTGCTAATCAACGCGTCGAAAGTCGCTGGATCTAAATAAGACTGGTACGGAGGCAACCTATACAAACAATTTGTAAAATTAGGCCTTGTTCGATTTTCAAGATAGTAATAACAGACGAGATCAAATTATGTAATCCTATAAATATAATTAGACTTGGGAGAGGTCCAATAGTTAATAAGATAAGAGCTCGTTTTTCAATAATTGCAAGTCAGCCAGAAAAACAATTATTGCACTAATCGAATAACGATTATGTATCGAAAAATAAAGAAGAGGGTTTTGTAATGTGTAAAGAGACTTATATTGTGTACCTGCTAGCTGTGATAGTTTGTCCGTCTATGTTCATTTTCACATCGAATATATTGCCTGCAAGAGTGGAAAATATAATTAATTATATGATGTAAAAGTTATAGGATAATATTTCCGATATATCAGTTTTTGTCTAGCTTTTTTATGGTGCTAATTAACTAGCTAGGGGTGAAAATCGGACCGATCAGATCGGACTTGGCACTTGCAGAAAAATTCCACTTTTATTGGAAGTGAAAAACTAATACAAATTATGTTCTAAAAAAATCAGAAAAATCGGAGATCGGAATTTCGGAAATTGGAATTAAACTTGTTCAAAAATCGTAAATTTTCGGATCGGATTCGGTGGAATTCGGAATTTCCAAAAATTTTCAGACATCTATAATATAAAATACATAACAAAATTGAATTTTCGGTAGTATTTTTAATTTAAAATCGGATCGGAAATCAGAATCTAGTATGTATGTATTCCAATTCCGTTCCAAATAAAATCGAAAGAATCAGAATCGGGACTTTTGGAATTTGGAATGAAAAAATGTTGTTCCAAAATCGGGAATATTCGGATCAAAATCGGCGGAATTAAAAAATTTAGTTCCGATTTCCACCCCCTAGTTCTAACAGAGGTACAAATAGCAAACGCAGAAGAAGAAAACAAGGAAAGAAAAGTCAAGAACCTGATCTAAAATCAATTATAAAGACTTTTTACCTCCAAAAATATTCTTGTCTGAGAAATACTTTGACATCAGATATTGTCTGAATTCAGCCTCGTATCTCTTGAATTTCTCGATATGTTCTTCACTGTCCATAATGCTGCAGAAAAACCAAGAAGACTGTTAAAAAACATGCTCCACAAAAAAAAAAATCGAAACAATAAGAAACATAAAAGGGTAAATTAGCACGACAATCGAATTAGTAAAAAAACTGATATAGAAGGCACAGAGGACTTCTATAATCAAACATTATACCGATAAATATTATTTTATAAAAACTCATTACAAACTTCGGTTTTTCAGACAGCTTCTTTGATCGGAGAATTTAGAATAGAATGTTTCTAATGCGTTTTTTTTTTCTACAAAAACATCTACAACACCAATCAATATTTAAGATTTGAGTTGATAAATCGCCATTTCTGATTTCAAGCAGAAAAGGAGAAAACTAATAAAAGCAGTCAAATCCAAGACAAACAAGAGCCAAGATTCAAAATCATCTTCAATAATGATTCCTTTTAAGAAACCACCTTTAAAATAAAATTAAAAAAGAGGAAGAAATGCGGCAGAAGATCGAGGAGGAAAATAATTAATCCCTAACGAGTGGCGATAAAAATTCTTCTTGGAAAAATGGAACAGAGAATAGACATAGAAAATTAGATCAATACCCGATTCGGTACATCAAATTAAAAGCAAATATTCGTAACGTTGCATAGAGAAGTTGATGAGTTATTTTACCTGCGGCGGATAGGCAAACGAGAAAACCCTAAAGAACACTAGAATTGCCTAGAAATGAAGAAGAAAGGTGGCGAAAAATAAATTTTATGACTCCACCAAAATACACTTGTACTTCAAATAGTAAGAAACGTGTCACTGCACATTTCTTGCAGAAAGTACAAAAATGACCCTCGTTTTGTGTCAAGTCATAGACGTTCAGTGATGGCATATCCGTCATATATCGACGACTCTCCGTAAAGTCCGGAATTTTCCAATTTTAACTTTTCGGGGATTTTAATAGGGGTGGATTTTCTTTTTCTTTTTCTTTTTTTATTACCAAAATACCCTACTGAGCCATACCGATTTTCTACCGAAATTGATATACAACAACTATTGCTACTATGCCGATATCCTTTTACCCTCGAGAATAAATATCTTACATTGTCCTCAATTCCTAGAAACAACTGCATATTATAACGACTGAGTATAGTTTGTGAACCCAGCTGCTTCCTTCGATTTCAAAGAAATTTCTAGTGTATCTTTCCCATGAAGTATTTCCACTTTTTATCCTTCAACACAAATCTTGAAAACTTTTGTTTACGAAGGAGGAAAGAAAACGTATTTAAAAACAATCAAAAGAAAAAATAAAAATACTATTCATCGTGATCACGAGAGCCTGAAATTTGTTACCAACATTAAGCTTCATTTTATAATCACAAAGAAGTTAAGCAACAAGCCGTAAAATCTTTCGAGATCTTCTAGAAAGAAAAAAAAATGAAACAAACATAATTTACTTTTATTTAATATCACTTCCGATATAGGTCAATTTATTTACAAGCCAATCACCGAGACAATTGCCACATGCACGTATTTAAGCAATAATGATGTGTGCCCCACGCAAAATCCGAAGTCATATTGAAATTATTTAAATCGCATTCAATAAAATACTACCGAAGCAAATGCCACAATCGTATTAAAAGACACAGCCAGAATTTATTTCGTTTCTCTTTCTTTTGTTTATAACAAACAGTTCAGTTATTCACTTACTGCATACACACTAAATGCATCACGAGTAATCATAAACTAAACAACTATTTACGTAAGCTAGTATCCAGTAGTGAAAACATAATCTAACGCAGCTACACATGAACACTAGATTTTGCATAGATTTTCAACCGTTTTTTCTCCGAAAATCATATGCAAAATCATTGCTCAATGCATAAAACTATTTACGTATGTTCAACTCATTACGTTCCTTAGCTACTAACTACAACTTTAACCTTATAGAAACACTTAAACAAATGAGTCATCATTACATTCAACTTTAAAAAAATGCCCTCGGGCATCAAAAAAACTTCCAATTAAAATGCTATTCAATTTCCTAAATCAAGGTTTTTATTGATTTATTTATTTTATTTTTTGGAAAAACATACAAGAAAAACAATCTATCCATCCATTTACGAAAAGCATGCTAATCTTGCACGAAAACAAATTCAAGTCGCGTGAAAGCCCTAGCATGCATCTAATTGAAAGATAAAAAATTGATGCGAGATCATGAAAATAAATGGTATGGAAATAACTCACTCAATTGGTTCTTCCTTGGGTTCTGTTTTCACCTCCTTAGAATCATCCATTGGTTCTGTTTTAACCTCATTCGGCGGCGGCTCCATGATTTCACTTGAAACATCCTAAGAAAAACCCCAAACAAAAGGGGGTGAAAAAGCAAATTTAATCAAAACCCTCATAATTTTCAGTGATCACACAAATCACAATTACCAACTCTAAATAAATAAATAAAAGAGGGAACCTGTGGTTGTTCTTGTTTGACTGCATCAGGGAGACTGGTGGAGCACTGGGAGTTGGTGGCAGAGTTCGGCGATGAAGCGGCGGCCGCCATTGGAGAGGGTTTCCTGATTTTTTTTTTTTTTTTTTTTTGAGGAATTCAGGAGAACGCAATTCGTTGAATGACCTTGTTATATGAAATTCATCGAATAAATTTGTTTCCCTAATTGGAAGAAAATCGTCTGCAATAAATGCAATTTGGGCAAATTTAATCGATAAATAGTTTCCCAAAACAAATAAATTAAGAAGAAATTAATCAGTATTTATAGGCAAGTTTTCTATACTTCCGAAGTGAGGAGCACACTTTTTATGCTGCTGAGTGTTGGTGGGTAGTGGGTACCTGGCGCCAAAGTAGAGACACAACACTATGGTCGAAATCGGACGGATTACATCGGAAATTAAACTTTCAAAAATTAAAATGAAAAATTTTATTCCAAAATTGAAAAAAAAAAATTTGATAGGAATAGGAATAAGCGGGGATTTTGTAGAACCTACACATAGTGAAATACACTATGCAGCAGTTTTACACAATTGATCTATACATAAGAACACACACATATGTGTATTTGTGCTCAGTGGATAGTTATTTATGCAGATCTACGGTTTTAAATCACATTATGTATTTCAATGGGTGTAGGATCTTATAAGCCGAATAGGCGGAGTCGGAATTTGAAAATTCCATCTTTTAAGTCACATATAATATAAATTTCCGATAATTTTGATGAGTGTAATTTTCGAGAAATAAACGAATATTTTCCACAAATAAAATCGTATCGTAAATTGAAATCTAATGTGTATTTCAATACTGTTGTAGAAAGATCAAAAATTGGGACTTCCAAATTCGGATTAAGATAAAAAGTTCCAAAATCAGAAATTTTCTAACAGAAGTCGCAAAATTTCATTCCAGTTTCCACCCCGACAACAGAATATTTACCAACATGCGTTTCCAAAAATAATTTGAAATGAAATTATGTATAATGTTCAAAATACTCCCAACTTCTAAAATAATAACTATCATTATTTCTTGAAGTACTGGCACACACACTTTAAATAGTTTTAGTCGAATTCGACTAACTATTTATTTTTCGCAAATTTTGGTTGGACGATTAAATCTTTTACGTAACTGTGTAAACAGTATAACGCGTATAGATATAGATATATAACTGCATATCACGCTATGAAACTAGTCAAACAAAGTGGTACACATAAACTGGTCTGAACATATAGAAGAATTTGATATTAGCAACTAAAAGCAGAGATCCTACATCAGTAAATACTTCAGGATGGAATTTTCCTACACAAGAACCACGTTTTCTATTGCAAAACCAAGAAAATAAAATGCCGCATCGAGTTGGTGTTATTTTTAGCTCACTAAATAAACCAGGATTTTGTCGATTGAACGAAACTTCGTAGGATTCCAACTATGGCCAACTCCTTTTGAAAACACAACCCAGAAACGGCAAATTGCAGCAGAAAGAATAGACATTAAATAAACCGCAAAATACAGATTCGAGTGTTTTTGCTTTCAAGACTCTGCTGATGGACCAGCATCCTCCTCTGGCAGCCCGAATATTCTGAGATTTCTATCCATTGATCCAGCAGCAACGTATTTTGCGTCGGCACCAAATTTGACACAGTTTACTTTACCTGCATTTCGTGGGAGTGGGCATTATTCACCCTAAAGTTTGAGCAAGTAAAATACTATAGAAGTATTTAAAAAAAATATATAAGCAAAGGCTGTAGTAGTGTCGTGGAAATTAGTGAAAATGCGAGGCGCCGGAAAAAAAAGTCCCAAGTTCAGGGAGAAACATCTCTGTGCAGGCTTGTGAACATACTCAAAGTGCATGTTGGATGAGAGAGAGAAAATTTACCTGTGCCAGACAAGTCGGGTAATATTTTGATGCAATTCCAATCAGATTTGACGTTGGCAACTTGGTAAACTCTGCAATATACCATAAATTAAATGACACCCACTCGCTATAACAAAAGAAGATGAGATGCACACACACACACGCACACACACACACACACACACAGAGACGCAAATCAAAGTCGTAAATGGTACTTCAAGAGAATTAACCTTATATCTGAGCCACCTAGCGCAAGGTAACTTCCACTATGGTCAAATTCCACTGCAAAACAACGTCAATATTATATCAGAAATATATTAGACAGTTCTCCACAAATCAAGGATGATAGAATTTATTTCTCATAACGACTTATTTACTTAAACCAATTAAAGTGCAGTACGGCGAAATTTACAATTGTAAAACGACCCCCTTAAACATGAAATATTTTGGTAGTCTTTCTTTTTTGTATCAAAACTAGCATAAAATCAGTCTGCTTACAGAACCAAGTACTTCAAAAAGTAAGCATCTCAAAATCCCAAAGAACAAAAAATACCAGTCATGATAGAAAAAATTTACCCGACTGCGTAGCAGTATTTTCATCATAAGGAGACAAAGTCCGGAAGTTTCTCAACCTGCGCAGATCCCAAAGCTTAACACCATCGTGAGCTGCAGTCTGAAAATTCAAACAAGATGATTATAACATGGGAACTTATGTGCGTTACATTGATCATTTGCTAAGGAAGGAAAACGTACCGCCAGGAAGTAACCATTCTCCGAAAATGAGATGGCAGTTACTGCCCCTTGATGCCCATCAAACCTCGCGACATTGTTCTGCACATTGTCAGTGAAATTCAAGATTACTTGATGTATCAAAAGTGACAAAAAGGGATAAATTAATTCATAAATTACAATTTAGGATCTGCACCTGACTTTTTACATCCCAAATCTTAACAACAGACCCAGCGGTACCAGTTCCAAGGATGAGACCATCGGGATGAAAAGCAGCAGAAGTGTATCCTCCCTCCGAAGATCCTGAAGCCTCTTCAACCTGCAAAACCCTTATAATTTTTTCAAACCAAGTTCAAAAAAAATAATAAAAAAATTCATTGCATGTAAGATAAAAACTGAGTTGTGACCTGAGCGAGGCATAAACCAGAAGCAAGATCGTAAAAACACCATGTGTTGTCGAGTGAAGCAGTGACAAAGTATTTATTGGTCGCGTGAACCGTAACAGCTTGCACCTATAATGAAAGAGAAGCATGCTAAGAGAATCAGATGCCAAGCATACAAGACTAGAAAGATCCACAACAATTAACAAGCTGAGAAAGAAATTCGTATAATGAGTAGACTTTTTGCAACTGTTTTCATATTTTCTACAATAACATAACAAGTCTCTAGATTTTCTGAATTTGAGTGAATGACTTAAATCTTGAAGATCATTTTTACTTGGTAACTCAGCTCAAATATGCATAAGGAGATGGTTTGACAAACTTAAAAGGCAAGAATAATATTAGCCACATATGTACAAGGTCTTTCTTATAGCCCGTATCTGCTTCCTGCTACTCAATAATTGAGATTGTTATATTGCATTTATTCTTAGAAGCAGCAGAACTAAAGTTCACATATATCACGCACCAACTACTGCATGAAGAAAAAAGAAGAATACAAAATGAAAAAACACATGTGGAGAGATGAAATGAAAATATGAACTGAAGAAGTTGGTTGCTGTATTTCAAAGATCATTATGTAACAACTTGCGGCCATATACTTGACATTTCAAAATTCACCAAGAACTATCATCACAGCATATACTCAGAATATCTCGATAAGAAGAGACAAAAAATGGAAGAGATAGTTTAGGGAATATTTTTTGGTAAAAGAACAACCAAGCCTTCTAACTAATACATATAAGAAATTTCAATAAAATGTTAAAATAGATCAGAAGAAAAAAAAATTCGAAATGTTTCCACAAAATGCATGAACAGGATAAACATGTCTTGGATTAACTGAAAATTGATGTTATGATGCATTTACACCAATTAATTCTTCAACTTTAATCTCTAAGTATCTTTGTTATTACTTATTATGATGCCAATTAAGTTTGATGTGCCAAAGTTTTATTCAACTCTTATTTCAATTACAGATATTCATCAATAACTAGAATACATCACCAACATTCTCCAGTGATGTATAATGCAAAATTTCAGAATCACAAGTTCACTTGACAGTGCCACGATAACACAGTTAACGAAGGTGCTTAATAGAAAAGTATAAGAATCCACGACTAGCAAGTTAATTACCTCAGCAGTATGATCCTTCAAAGTGTGGCTACACTCAAAACCTCCATCTTCGGATCCTCGCCATAGACGAACTGTCTGCAAAAAGCAGAACAATATACTTTCACAAATTCAACTACCTATTGAAAACATTAGTAAAGCAGAATGATATACATAATGTGAAGCAAACAATTAATAGTAAGTTAACTATTAGGCAAACAAAAATTACTGGTTAAAGTGGAACGAAAATAACTTTCAGCAGCAACTAAATTTTTCAAATCAAAGATGACCCCAATTAGTACAAGTTTAAAAAAAATAATATTAAGTTCATTTGACACCCCAACCAAGGAAACACAATATTTATGAACGGGTTGAATTTGCAATATGGCTTGTGAATGAAAAGGTTCCAATTACTATTTAGTATTTCTGAACAAAACAGACGTATTATTCTCGAAGCAAAGCTAAAATAAACCCTGATTCAGTTGAGAACAAATAAAATTTCCAGCTCTCTTGTTACATAAATTTCCAGTTGAGAACCAAAGGTTCATGAATCCAAATCTCCATGTAAGGAGATGTACATAAGAATGAAACAAAACATTCAGGAAAGGTAAATCTTTTTTAACTGAGTGGTCTCCAAAAAGTACTGAAGCACTATCGACAGACTTTAAGATTATAATTAAATTAAATAAGAAACATAGAAAGATACAAAAGCACGCCGCAGTTATGCCAATCTATGATTATATAAGCAAAAGGGGAGGGAAACTTTTAGGAGTATTCATTTACCTTATCAGCAGAGCCAGTAACAACAACTTCACCCTCAGCAGCAAATTTGATACTCGTAACCTACACAGGGGAAGAAAAAGGGATCCAACTTAACAGGGATCGAGTTCAATAAATTTCTCCGAAGGAGACAGGAAGTAAATTATGTAGCACCAGTCTACCTTCTTTGAATGGCCACTAAGAGTAGATACTACTTGGCCTGAAGGTCTATCAAACACAACAGCATTTGAATCAGCCCCAGCAGTCGCAATTATATCCTGAAATAAACATATAAGAGCAACATACTTAATCCAATGAATGATTTATGTTTAGAATCAAATCAATGATTAACAGTTGATTGACCATTATAGACCTATTCTAGAGCCAAATGACGAGCACAACAGAAGAAAACAGGTTAGAAACCAGCTATGAAGTAAAGGAAAATATTAAACTAATATCTAATCATATCATTCATTCTCAATGAGTCCTTTCTTCAAGAAATTATTTTAGATTATTTGTGCTCTTAATATTCTAACAAATCACATACATTGTTTCCTGAATGCTTAAGTTATCTGAAGCAGAGACATCATAATTCAAGAATAGCAGTCATCCACTCTATTAAACTGACTGAAAAATGGAAGAAGGAATCTGATTGAACCAACAAAGAGGCAAAAATCACAATCCACTCCCCAGTAAATGAATGAAACAACCTTGGGATACACTAGTGTTCATCTTCAGCTGAACCTATGTTGCTGAGGATGAAATAAATTTCATTAATGTCAATATATCATGTGGTACTTCATTCCAGATTTAGGTACATCTGAAAACAGTAGTTTATGTTCTAAATGGAAGGATATTTCCCCTTGAAGCTTTTCTACTAATAAAACAAAGGACCTCGTTCAATAAAGCATGTCAGAAAATTGAGCCTTCCATTTTTTTTTTTTTCTCTCTTTTGTTTTTTGGCTTTTTTGGACAGAGCCCAAAAACGCGAGGAAACCCACGTCACTAATAATAGAAGAAGAAACACATCTATGCATGAAAATCAGTTACTAACGTTATAATGCCTGATGTTACAGGTTGAACATACATCCTAAGCCAACATGATAAGTTATGCATTATTGGAACAGTGCTCACAGTTCACCATCAGTACTTAACTTCTCAAATTGAGATGTGCTAAGAGACAATGAAACAACCATAAAGGAAGAATAATAGATAGAATACCAGAGAAACTTCCTATACCTTGGAGTACAGGATGTCCATAGCCAATATGCCAGGTTTGTTGGTTCGATGAAGAGGATTTACAGTGAGCTGAGTGTACCTCTCCACATCCTCAACTGGAGCCAATGTTGAAGGTATCTGGTATTATAAATATATATATATGTTTATTATATATCATAAACACGATAAGCAGAAGAAAAATCTGATGAAAAAATTGGATCCATGGCCAATCCTATGATTCCTATTTCATCTAGAGATGCTATGTTGTTACTGACTTTACCTGTCGCTGCTTCCTTTGTTGTGAAAGAACAGCATTACAATCTGTAAGTTCAGAAATGATACTACTTGAGATTCCTGGGCGACTTCTTTTGCCATCTGGGCCCGTTTCACCATCCTCAATAGCTGCAAGGACAACGGAAACACGAATTGACATCCTGTACAAGAACTAAGAACTTCAAATAGAATGAACTTAAATGTTCAGAAGTCAAGAACCTCTCTTCCCATTGGCCAGAGCAGCAGCATTGACTGCATCAGGCATGGCTTCTGATGCGGGTACATGTCTTTCAGCCTGTGCTAAGAATGCCCATGCCTCATCCCTTTCCTTCTTCAACCTCGCGATTACACGACAAGCAGCATCATGCTGAAAGGAAGAGAAGGAAAATTAGCAATCACAGAATATCATGCCAGAAAATAAAAGATTAACTTACTAAGCATCTAAGTAACTTGAAGCTACCTGATATAGGGCATGGCTTAGCTCTTGCCTGGCAGTATGTAATTGTTGTTCCAATGCAAAATTTGACAGCATTAAGCCATCCCATTCCTGGTTTAGAGAAAAAAAGTTAGAAAAAATTAAACTACAAGTTCTTATTCTACTTTTCCCAAGCTGATGAGACGGATAAGTTAGAGCAAACAGGAAAAATGCAAAAAAAATGAAAAGTGAACCAAATTTTGGTTCAAGCAAAATATTCCTACAGTACCAAAGGACATCAACTAAAGAGACAAAAGGAGAAGATAATCGGAAGGAAGTCAGCTAATTGAGAATTGGCTCTTCCCAGAATAACAAATTCAAAGTTTTGATGATTTACAGATTTACAGCTTTGCAGTGAAAATTCTAAGTCAAAAAAAAGTTACACCATAAAGATTCTCTGAATGCAAAAGGTAAAGATTAAAGATCAAAATATAAACAAATATTTGACATGTTGAATTTGGAGCATTGTATACAATCTAGTTTTTCTATGCAGTTAAATCGGCACCGTTTAAATTTGTATAAGTAACTGATAGGAAAGAAGCAAGGGAACAGGACATACAATCTGAAACATTCCCAGCATCCCAGGAATACTTGCAGCCTGCACCGGTCGGGGCTTCACTATCTGCAAAAAATAATGAAGCTCTTAATTTCTTCGCAATTTTTTTGTGACCCAAAAGGATGTGTAATCCCAGAAATTTACAAAGGGGTCAAATATCAAATCCCAAAATATTAGACATTAGAATAAATTACATACCTTTCCAGTCTTGATTGGGACAATATCATCCACTGTCAAAGGCTCTCCAGTAATTGGACACTTTCCATAATCCTAATTAGATCAGAAAAACATAACAATTCATCTTTTATCACGGAGAGATCCAAAAACATTAAATATTAGATGGATGCTTCAAGTTATTGAAACCATGGACGGGTCTTTTCATCTCATGAAGCAAATAAAAAGAAACTAAAACTATGATAACAATCATTACAAGAGATCAAAGTGTCGCCACTTACAGAAATTCATCGAGATCAACAAAAGAAGCTATATTCCGATACATATTTTCACCATATTACATACTCCTAGTTTACTTTGGAACACAATGATAGATCTAGGAAATCACGTCATGTCATCTAAGCAGTGTAGCTAAAAATACAAACTACTATGCTGCTTCTGAGTTCAATTAGAAGATTATTCTAATTTTATCTTTGTAGACTACAATCCACTAAACATTTTCACAATTCTTATATTTCAACCAAGATTTCGAAACATATAAAAAATGGAAAAATCAAACATCATGCTTGAGAAAACTTTATTTTCTCTTTAAATTCAAGGATTATTCACATACTCTTTAACGGGCAAAATTTCCTATACATACTTTCACCAACTCAAATAGTAATACTAACACTTAATACTACAATGAGAGATTTATGAATCACACCTAATTTCAGCAAAATTTTCCTATAGCTGCCTTAAACCACATTACAGAAAGCTATTTTCACCAATCAATCATTACCACTTAAAATGAAAATATTCAAGAAATCAAACAACCTCTCTTCAGAAAATTTCACCTACTCTTCATACATTACCTCAGAAATCGGCCACAATTCAAAAACAAATAACTCAGCCACATAATGAAATTTACAAGTTCAACCACACACTATACGAAGCAGTATTATTATGCAGTAAAAAGTGACGAACCAAAATGTGGCGCTCAATTAAGCGCTTCTCGAATAGGAGACCGGAAGTTTTCGAGACGACGGGCTCCTCCGGGACCTCGCCGGAAACTGTACGGTCAAGATTCAACATAACAGATCAGATAAGCCAAAACGCCCAATCGAAAAAACACACACACACACACACAAACATACATATACAGAATACTAATTACATTTAAATATGCTGGTAGTAGATGAATGAGAGAGAGAGAGAGAGACTTACTTGAACAATTCATGGTGGTCTCTCACTGTGTGTTCTGTGTGCGCTAGGGTTTATGCTCGAGAGTGAGGATTGGGGAGAAGAGAGAGAAAGAAGAGTGAGAAACGGAGGGAGGGATGAAATATAAAATTGAAAAATAGTAAAAGAAGTAAGACCCGACCCTAAGATTAGGGCAAATTGGTAATGCCAGATCGCTTATCATAACGCCAGAGCAAAAGTCCCATCTTTCCCTTATTTACCCTTTGCTCGTTGACCAGTGACCACTAGTCCACTACTACCTGTACCCCGTAAATTCACTAACATACAGTGTAATTCTCAAATATCCCTCAAATATACCTAAATTACAAAAGTTTCCATCTTATTTCTAAAATTACAATTATCCCATCAAATTAATAAGGGCACCTCCAACAATCTATATTCTATATAAAACTAAGATACACAATCAAAGTTTTCTAATTGAGGAGATTGAGTCCATAATATTTTATAAATTTCAAAATAACCCCACTTACCATATTCACCCATATTAGTATATTACTAATGAATTTATTTCACATTATTAGTTTTTAATTTTTTATCTCTCCTACATGTCAAAATGGTGTCTTTTTATTGGTTATTGATTTTCCTTTTTAATCCATTGCTTCATATTATAAAAAACGTAAATATATAAATGGACATTCCACTTAATTTGGGTTAATTAAATTTTATGCACAATATTATATTAATTGCTAAAAAAAACCCAATTTTCAAATTTCATCTATCCTACATGGCAAAATAGTGTCTTTTTATTGGTTAATGAGTTTTTTTTTATTATAATATTTTCATTAAAAAAATCGTGGGACTGAAATGCAATTATGTTCCACCACATATATCACATATTATTATAAATTTCAAAATAACCCAACTTACCATAGTCACCCATAGTATTAATGAATTAATTTCACAATAATGATTTTTAAATTTTATCTCTCCTACATGTCAAAATGGTGTCTTTTTATTGGTTATTGATTTTCCTTTTTAATCCATTGCTTCATATTAAAAAACGTAAATATATAAATGGACATTCCACTTAATTTGGGTTAATTAAATTTTATGCACAATATTATATTAATTGCCAAAAAAACCCAATTTTCAAATTTCATCTATCCTACGTGGCAAAATAGTGTCTTTTTATTGGTTAATGAGTTTTTTTTTATTATAATATTTTCATTAAAAAAATCGTGGGACTGAAATACAATTATGTTCCACCACATATATCACATATTATTATAAATTTCAAAATAACCCAACTTACCATAGTCACCCATAGTATTAATGAATTAATTTCACAATAATGATTTTTAAATTTTATTTCTCCTACATGTTTATTTTTAAAGTAGTATAGATAAAATAGGTAATTACATCAATTTATATTAATTACTTTTTTTGTTACCTTTTTTATATTCCCTAACTCTACTATAAATTAACATTCAACATGATGTACATTCTTCAACTTTTTCACATACTTTTTTTTTTTTTTTTCTGTTTCGGAGATATGGAGAGAATTCTTGAAAAATAATTGCATTGGTATCACCTACATGCAATGGTATATTCATCATAGTCTTTTTTTTAGTGTAACAATGAGTTATTGTTTTATTTTGTATCTGATTTCTTCATTCAATTTTATATGTAGCCTTTAAAGAATGCTTTTGTTGAGGCTTCTCGGTTGACCGGATTGTCTACTATCAATATTCGATACGAGGAGGGAAATCATTTTCAAGTTGCGGTATCTTCGCGCCAAAAACATGGAAAAATGTATATGTTGTTGACTAAGGGTTGGATAGAGTTTTGTTACGCACATAACATGGTTTGCGGCAACACGTATTCTTTTTTTTTTTAACCAATGGGATGATGTACTTGAGGTGTGGCACGACCCAGCCTTTCCAACGATATGATATGTCTTCGCCCTCCTTAAAGTTTTATTATTAATAATATGAGTTGCATCGATTTATAAATAATTTCCATTTTTTTAGTGTTTTTATTTATCATGTTGAAAGAGCATTGTATACCATTAACATAATTGTGCGCATCCACACGAAAACGAATACCCATAAGATAATTAAATAAATATGTAGAAACGATAAAACAATTATAATATATTACAAAAATAGTCACAATATATATCACGTATTTTTAAATAAAAGAATCCGTTAAATCAATAGAATCAATATACATATTTAAACAATAGATTCCGTTATTTTTATAAGCAATTTTAAATGTTCAAAAAGCATAACCATTATATATAATAGTGTGTAATTAACATGTTTGAAATTTATATTGTTTTTTCCCTAATCCGTTATATATATATATATATATATATATATAATGGTTATGGTTTTTGAACATTTAAAATTGCGTATAAAAATACATACATATATATTTTTGTAATATATATATATATATATATATATATATATATATATATATATATATATATATATATATATATATACTCTCCTATATAGATATAGATATAGATATATAAAATCAATAAAATATGTATACTTATTTTAACAATAGAATCCGTGTATAATATATTTAATTTTTATGGATATATTCAAACAATATAGATTTTATTTCCTTTATACTAATTAATATCGATTTAATCTTTCATATTTATGTAGGTTATCTATAATTAATATAAATTACGCATATAAATATGTTCCTAATCGAAAATTATGCAGCTTATTTATAGGAAATTGCTTATGGATAGTTCATTACATGTAATATGAATAGTTATTAACTATAATATACTCTAATTATAGAACTATTAATTAATTATATTCCATTTACTATTATGATTTACGAAATAATAGAATCCGTATACACAATATATATATATATATATAAATATATATATATCCGTAACAATAGAAACATGTTTTTTTTTATGAAGATGTAATCTTTTATATTTATGTAGGTGATCTAAATTTAATATAGACTAGGCATATAAATATATGCCTAATCGTAATTTATGTATTTTATTAATAGGAAATTGCTTAATTTTAGTTAATTACTTAATTACATGGAATATGAATATTTATTAACTATAATTTACTCTAATTTCGGTACTATTAAATATAATTGTATTTTATTTACTATAATTACGGAACTAAAATTTAGGAATTATAATTTTACTTCCATGATTGTATTTCATTTACTATGATTTAGGAATTATTAAATATCATCATATTATATATACACGGTTCATTTCATTGTTATTCTAAACTGCAGGATAATATTGTTCTCTAGATACTTCATCAGCCGACCATCGTTCTCTTTTTGTGAATCGTGAGTATAATATTATTTTAGAATAATCTTTTACCTTTTTTTATTTTATTTTTTTTCATTCACGATACCCGAGCATATGAATTAATGTAACTTTATCATATAGATTATATATTATACTTTATGCATATTTTGGAATATATATAATTCAAGAGTTGTTATCGTATATTCATCTTTTATTGTTTAATTTAATTCACTAACAAAATTTTAATTACGTGTATTAAACACATATAGATGTCAAGGCAAGTAGATCTCATTAGAAACTTGGGAGGTGAAAAAAAGTCTTGGAATCTCAAAATCCGTGTTTTGCACATTTGGGAACAGCCAAATTATTTTAAGAAAGATCTTCAAGACATGGAGATGGTATTCATTGATGAACAGGTGATTATTTTATTTTAAAACGTCAAATATGATTGTTAGGAAAATATATTTTTCACATTTGTTTTTTAATTACGCAGGGTGATACGGTGCAAGCTTCCATTAAGTATACACTGTTATACAGATTTGAGTCTAAGATCAAAGTGAACAGATGTTATGTAATGTCAAACCTATCTGTTTTTTTTAGTGTCAAGACCTACAAGCATGCCTTGAATGACTATAGAGTAACTTTTGAATATACATCTACTGTGAGAGAAGTTGACGTTCCGTCCATTCCAATGTATTCATTTAAGTTCACACCTTACGCAGATATACAACAAGCGTCAAACAACAATGAGTATACGATAGGTATTAAATTTTTCCATTGATGTTTTTCTTAATATTTAGCATTTATTTACTGGATGTATTCTTACAATTGTTTAATATTAATTGCAGATGTTATTGGTTCGCTTTTGTCGATAGGTTCATTGAATCACCTATCGGGTGGAACAAAACAAAACATTTCATTTGAACTTGAAGATATTGAGTATTTTCAAAAATAACTAAAATATATTTTTTTGGATTTTAAATCATTTATGTTTTCATGTGTTTTACATATCAATTATCATTTTATTTGGTTCGAAGGTCAACTGTTTGTTATGGGGAAAGTTTGCTGAATACATACTTCAACGAATTCAAGATATTGGTGTAGGGCCGTATATTGTTGTAATACAATTTGCAACGACTGAGATAAAGACTGGTATTAGTTTGTTCAATAATTTCTTTTATGCATCATGTATAATTAATGTTAGGGTCATTTATTACATTTCACTATTATTGTTATGTTTTCGTAGGTGAAGTTCAGGTATCTAACCATTGGCATTCATCACGCGTGCTTATAAATGAGGAAATACCTGTAATTAATGAGTTCAAATCGAGGTTACAATTGTATATTTAAATGCATTAATTATGTTTTTTTAAAATTGATTTTTTCGTTACGATTTATTTGCATGTAACTTTTCATTTTAGTCTCATTCGGAGTAAACCAAATAGTGGTCAAGTGATCAGTCAAAAATCGTCGCAGTCTTCTTACTCGATGGAAGATGATTTTATACGTAAGACTGTCAGAAAAATTTTGGACGAACTGAGTGACACAAATGAGGTAATAACGATGTATTTGCTACATTATTTATTCGTACATTTTCAGTAAAATACTAATAGGAATCATTTATCAAAATTGATTATAACTATACTTAACTGATGGTTATTTTCACATTTTAGCCTGGCAAATACGTTGTATTGACCACTATTAAGGGTCTTGTGAAAACATCAAAGTGGTGGTACAATGGTTGCATTAAGTGTAATAGATCTGCTAGACAGGATTCAAAAATGTGGTATTGTCACGTTTGCATAGCTCATTGGCCTACTGCTAAACCAACATATGTACTATTTTTTTTTTCTTTGGGTTAATTATATTACTATTCTACAAATACTTTTCATTCACATTTTGTTATTCTCTTTAGTTATAAAGTTGAAGTCATTGTCATGGACGATACAAATTCAGCTTCGATGATTGTATTTGGGAAAGAAGCTGAAAGGATGCTAGATATTCCTGTAGAAGTATTAATTCAAACAGTCCAAAACAGGGTACATTGATCAACCACTCATCCTTTTTTTTTTATCTAAAATATATATTTTTTTAGAGTAATCAATTAATTTTGTATTTTTATCATTTATTTATTTTTAATGCTATGAAGGGAGAAGAACTTGTGGAGTATCCTATGGAACTTGAGGGGTTAATTGATCGAAGAATGTTATTCAAAATTGCTATCAAGGGTGATAATGTTGCCAATGAAGATCATAAAACTAAAAACGTACAATGTCCAAAAAGTTTGCACAGATGATGCTATCATTGCTTCATTTTTTAAGCATTACGAAATGGATGCGGTATTGATAATTAACTTTAATATAATTCTTTCTTTTTATTTTAATACGTGGTTTTGAATGTGTATGTATCTTATAATATTGCAGAAACATGATAATGGTTCATCGTCGCTGAGTGTCAATTATGACAACGATGGGTGTGTCTTCTCATCAAAGGTTGACAATTTATTTTTGATTAATTGTCCATATGTTGCACTGCACGTAAGAGATGTTTCACAAATACACAAATATTTTACGTAATTCTTTGCTAATTTATAGGACTCTGGAACGTGTTCTAATTTTAACGATGGCGTTGTGGATGGTGATATCACAACTAATGCTATTGTGGATGATGATGTCAACGCTATTACTCCAATGAAGCGATCCAACGATTGTATTTTGGATAGTATTCTCAATGATCCTACCGTCCAGCAATCATCCACCAAATTATTGAAAAAGATCAAACAAGAGAAAATGGAGTAATGTATTATTTAAATTTATTCGTCATTTTTTGTTATTCATTTCGATTTTCTTTGGTATTTCGTATTTAGAGACACAATATGTTTTTCTATTTTGAGACAATGTCCTTAATACTTTTGCATGAAGCTTATTTCAATAAAGTTACTTATGTTTTTTAATGCGGCAAACGTATTTATTCATTTATGCCAAAATGAATTATGCATATTAATAAAATTGTTTATATATTTGAACATTAATTGCGTTACAAAGATTATACATTGACATACGAAAGAGAGTACCCATATAGTCATATAGATAACATTGTTATTTTTACGTAAATATTTGTATTTATAAATATAATAATTTATATTATATTCTACGATCTACGTAATATATTTTATGAAACATTTACGTATGAATCAGATTAATCACCCATGTGTTAATATATTTTCAAATAAAATTGATAAATTAATACCGGTTAAAATACTTTTTATAATTACATGTATTAAATTAACAATAATAAATTATTATAACATGTTTAGTAACCAACTTATTCACACGTAAATGCCTCTTTCAATATGAAAATTAAATATTTTACATTCTACTAAAACCTATTAATATTTATGTTTTTTAATCTCGCGTTGTGTTTATGGTAATATGATCCGATATTTTCAATAAAATATACATTATTTAAGGCAAATATATTAATCATCTATATAAGATTTTTAGTCTTTTTTCTATTAACTTTGACATTAATTATGAAATCCGTGGACTGTAATAATTAAATATTGATATGAATATAGTGTGTGTGTTTTCTAACTTTATTTTAAATACTCATATATTTTGAAATATTTTGATTATAGAAAGAGTATTAATTTATGCAATGTTAACTTAAATCAATTATATTTTTAAAATATCACTATATATCATTTATTCCTAGATTAAAGCTCATTTTAAAATTTGAATTTTTAATTTTTAATCTACTTTCCAAATTATGCGTATATTCCAAACTATATAATCTACCTAACCCAATGTTATTTTCAATAATCAAGCCACATTCTTCAAATTATTTTTTAATACCGTATGTTTACATTTTTTATGCAGATGTATGCACAATAGAATTTCAGAAACGAGGTCTACCGCATGCACATATTTTATTGTGGTTGCATAATGACGACAAGCCCAAGAATCCAGAAGAAATTGACAGGATCATATGTGCTGAAATTCCTGACGAAGAAAACGACAGAAAGATGTACCAGTTGGTGGAGAAGTATATGATACATGGACCGTGCGGTCAGGCGAATTTGAAATCTCCATGTATGAAAGATAGAGTTTGCACGAAGCGATTTCCAAAGCCGTTTGTGCAGCGCACTGAATCAGATGCAGATGGGTTTACAGTGTATAGGAGAAGGGAAGATGGCAGAACAGTTACGAAGAAGAAGACTACTCTTGATAATGGGTTTGTGGTCCCCTACAATCGTATATTGTTGAGTAAATACCGAGCTCACATTAATATCGAGCTATGCAACCAAAACAAGTCAATTAAATATCTGTTCAAATACGTAAACAAGGGGCATGACCGAGTCACAGCGGCATTTTATGAGACACGCAATACAGATGGCGGTGCTGAGATTCGTGATGAGATAAAGATGTACTACGACTGCAGATATCTTTCGGTGTGTGAGGCAATGTGGAGGTTGTTTAACTTTGATATTCATTACAGAGACCCATCCGTAATTAGGCTAAGCTTTCATCTCCCCGATCATCAGCCAATTGTCTTCAATGAAAACCAGTCGTTACAAAGTGTGTTGGATAGGCCATCTGCCAAGCAAACTATGTTCCTGGCGTGGTTTGAGGCCAACAAGAACTATCCACATGCAAGGGACTTGAGGTACGGAGATTTTCCACAACAATTTGTGTATAAAGAGGATTCTCGAACTTGGGTGCCAAGGAAAAAAAGATTTTCTATCGGTAGGATTGCGAATGTTCCCCGTGGAAAGGGGAAAGACTATTACCTTAGGTTGTTACTTAACATTCAAAGGGGATGCACGTTCTACGAGGACATCAGAAAAGTTTTTGACATCGTCTACCCTACGTTCAGGGATGCATGTTATGTGTTGGGTTTGCTAGATGACGACAAAGAATACATAGATGCAATAAAAGAAGTGAATACTTGGGCATCGGGGGATTATATAAGAAGGTTATTTGCGGTTATGCTGCTTTCCAATAGCTTAAGTCGGCCCGAACATGTTTGGCAAAGTTGTTGGTTGGATTTGGCTGATGGTATTGCTTACAAACAATAATGTCTTCATAAAAATCCAGGTATGGCAATTTGTATGGCATTGTATTCAATTAGATTTTACGTATTAATCATTCTTTTAATATTGTCTCTGTACGATTTCAACTAGATGCACATAATTTATCCATTTTTTTATTGTTGAAGATTTACATATATCGGATGAAAGCTTGAAAAACTATACTCTCACCGAAATAGAAAAAATATTGCAAAGCAATGGTAAAAGCCTGAAAAATTACGCGCCTATGCCAGTTCCAATCGAATACTCATATGAGGACACATAAAACATATTGGTGTTAGATGAACTGGATTACGACCGGTTTGAAATGGGTAGAGAACTTCAACAGTGTCTTGCTTCCATTACAGATGAGCAAAGAAAGGTTTATGATGTAGTCATGGATGCAGTAACCAATAACAGTGGTGGAATGTTCTTTCTATATGGCCATGGTGGAACGAGAAAGACGTTTCTATGGAAAACTCTTTCGGCTGCAGTTCGTTCGAATGGAGAGATTGTAATTAACGTTGCATCGAGTGGTATAGCATCGTTATTGCTCCCCGGTGGAAGAACAGCTCATTATCGATTCGGACTACCCATAAATGTACATGAGAGTTCCACCTGCAGCATATCGCAACAAAGTCCACAGGCAGAGTTGCTCATAAGGACAAAGCTTATTATATGGGACGAGGCTCCTATGATGCATAGATACTGTTTTGAAGCCCTTGACAAGACAATGAAGTCAATATTACAGGCTGACAAACCCTTTGGGGGTAAGGTGGTTGTTCTTGGAGGTGATTTTAGGCAGATTTTACCAGTTGTGCTCAAAGCATCAAGGCAGGACATAATACATGCTACGATAAACTCCTCTCCGCTGTGGAATTTCTGTCGTGTCATGAAGTTGACTAAGAACATGAAATTGCAGTCATGTTCTTCTCCATCTAATGTGGATGAGATAAAAGGATTTGGAGACTGGATACTGAATGTTGGTAATGGGGATGTTGGGGAAGACAATGATGGTGAAGCTTCGATAGAGATTCCAGATGACATGTTGATTGGTGATTCAGAAGATCCATTCAGAGACCTACTCGAATTCGTTTACCCGGATTTGTTGAGTAACATGTACGATCGAGATTATTTTCAAGGGAGGACAATTCTTGCACCAACTAATGAATGCGTCGAGTCTGTGAACGATCACTTAATGTCTCTCCTTCCAGGAGAGGATAAGGTGTACCTGAGCTCAGATAGTATGTGTAGGGACGAGCACACAACGGAGGATAATGCAGAAATTTATTCGACTGAATTCCTCAACACAATAAGATGCTCCGGAGTTCCTTCTCATGCGTTGAGGATCAAGGTTGGTGCACCCGTTATGCTAATAAGAAACATCGATCAAGCTAGAGGATTGTGCAACGGTACCAGACTTCAAATTATTAGAACTGGCATTCACGTTATGAGTTGCAAAATTCTTTCCGGAAAAAATATCGGTGACATGGTGTTCATTCCTCGGATGACTTTAATACCATCTAACTCCGGACTGCCAATTAAATTTCAGAGAAGATAATTTCCGTTGATTGTTTCTTTTGCAATGACGATAAATAAAAGCCAAGGCCAAACTCTTTCGCATGTTGGTTTGTATCTTCCTAGGCCTGTCTTCAGCCATAGTCAACTATATGTTGCAGTGTCCAGAGTTAAGAGCAGAGGTGGCATTAAGATATTCATCAAGTCGGATTCGGGTGAACTCACCAATGTTACTAGAAATGTCGTGTACAAGGAAGTATTTCATCGAATTTGAAGGTAGAAAATATTTTCATATTTATCATTTATTCATGTAACATGTTTTTTATTTTATTTTTAAAGAACTTATTCTTTTGCAGGTGTTTCTTATCTATATATTTTCCCCGGTGCGATGTTATTTTCAGTCATTTCCCTATGGTGCTCGGTGCAATTCTTATTATCTTTAAGATTTATTTTTGACGATATACTAATATTTAATAGTATTCTTATATTATAACTATGAAGAACATGACACTTATAACATATTTTTATTATCGTTGGTCGATTACGTTATGTACTTAGATTCAGTGACCGTAATAATTGTTATCTGCTTAAATTTATTTTTGAGACATGTATTTTCATTCAAAAATATGTCGCCCCGTGCATCGCACGGGTGAATACTAGTAAACTATAAAGGGGTTATTTTACATACCCCTAGCCACCAAATAAACTAGGGATAAACTCAAATCCAAATCATCATTTGACATACCCCTGGAGAAGCGAAAGTACTATATTACCCTTATATGCAATTTTCGGCCAAACTGCATCAGCATAATGGTCCTGCATTTATCATTTTCGCTGATTTATTTATTATTATTATTTTCTTTTTTTTTTCTTTTTTAAACCTGTTTGTTAAATATATATATATTTATTTTTTTATTTTTTTTATTTTTTTTAAATTAAAAATAATAATTTTTTTTTTTTAATTTTTTTTTAATTTTTCTTTTTTAATTTTCAAAACAATATGCTTACAGTACTGAAAATAACTACATGTAACTATAGTACCTATAGTAATTCATAGTTATGTTCGTTTTTTTCCCATGTTTTTAGTCGATCAATTGTATACACACACGAATACTGACTTATACAAAATAAATTCATAAAACCCCAACAAAAATTTACATATTTCAATATTTTTATTATAAATCACATCAGAACCAATAAAATACAAATCAAAAATACACAAATATACGCATATATAACTACATGTTACTATAGTAATGTATAGTAATGTACAGTAATGTATACAGTCAGTTGAACAAATCAGATGTAACTTCAAAAAAAAAATTGACACCTTCAAGGAAAAGGATCAATGGCCTTCATTAAGCTGCAATTGCAAAATCAAAACAAAAAGAAATTACTTTAGTGCAAATCAACAAAATTTGAAGAAAAACATCAAAACACCCAAAAATCAACAAACACTAAGAGATCGAGAGATAGAGAGAGAGTTTATTGCTGGGAAATGCTACAGATTTTAAATCAAACAGACAGTGACTCCTCACCCCCTCGCCTCCTACCAAAATCCTAGACGCCGCTAATAACCACCCACGGTTCCGCGCGCCCACAAATGCAAAAAAATATAGAAATAAATCTGAAAATATAAAAATAAACGAAATTACCATCAAAATATAAATCCCGACGAGAGGAATCCAACGGTGGGTGACCCGTCAAATTTCGACGGGTGGAACACAAAATAAAGCTCCGGCAAGACCACCGTCCTCGAATGAAAAAAAATTGCAGAAACAGATCAGCGCTCAAAACTGAATGAAATCACCACCAAAAGAAGGAGCTCTACGAGAGGAATCCAACGGTAGTTAAACCATCGAATTCCGACCACCGGAGAGAGAGTTATGGCTCCGGGAAGCAATTTCGCCGGTGGGAGGTTTGTGGAGGCGGGATTTTGAATATGGGAGAAGAAGAGAGAGACCGTGAGTGGCTAGGGTTTAAAACTGATTTTAGAAGGGTATTATAGGAACTTCAGGGTAGCCCAGGGGGTATGTCAAAATATTTTCGAAATGAGGGGGGTTTCCCCTAGAGTGTAATATACTTGGTAGTTAGTTCTATATAATTTGGAAATGAGGGGGGTCTACAAAATAATCCCAACTATAAAACGTAAGATACTATAAGTTTTTTATCTGTTCAACAGTGTTTTAAACAAGCTATTTTTTACTGCTCCAACCACATCATTTATCCTTTAATATTTTATTTTAGTTTATTATTTTAGTATAAAATGGCGTCGTTTAACAATAGAATAAAAAAAAAAAAAAAAGAGATATGCTTAGAAGCATTTAGACAAAAATGGAGAAAAAGAAAAGAATGGGAAATCTCTCAAGGGCGAGAAAACAATTTCGTCGGTGATATGCCTAATTGGGCCAACCCAATGGGCCTACAATTTCTTTACCTACTGGGCTACGAGCCCAATATCGAAGACCAATATCACCGAGGCCCAAACACCTTCAAGTAAGGCTTGGGCCCAACAAAGCAAACCCAACCCAATAAACGACATATAAATAGAGGTTTTACTCATTTTATTAAGGTACGTCCTATTAACTGAGCAATACAAAAACGCGTATTCTCTGGACTATTTCTATGATCAGCACGTCTGACTTGAGCGTCGGAGGGGTTTCCGCCGGATCAACCCCCGGCTTAGTTCATGTGTTCTATGGTCGCAGGTACCTCAGGATCATCAAGTTGTCAAGCTACTGATCTGCTTTGCTCTCCCAGTTCATTTTCTACACCACCCTAGGTGAGCTATATTTTAGCATCATCATTTTGGCGCCGTCTGTGGGAACGATGCAAACCAGATCACGTAGCCAACAAGATCCTCCTGAGGCGTCTGCTCTGAGAGAAAATGACACAGCTAACGACCTCCCACCTCGCGGAGGCTCTGGCTTGCCACCTCCTCCACATCCCATGGATCCGCCTCGCGAGGTTCAGGTGATCCCCCCTCGGGACCCACCACTCGCCGATCCACCACTCCCTGCTCCTCGAATGGTTCAAATAACCGAGGATGCGCTTCAACGCATGATAGCAGAAGCTTCAACTCGCGCTGTCACAGAGGCCGTGACCCAATATATCGCCACGATGGGAGCAGATGCTCCCAACGCGATACCAACACTTGCTCCACATGTGGAGCCACCTATGGCACCACCGCCATCGACTCCATGAGGGCTTACATCGCCCCCAAAATATTTCTTTCGCCAAGGGTTATCGACTCCCTGGGGGATTACATCTGCCCCCAAAATATTTCGCTCGCCAAGGGTTATCGACTCCCGGGGGCTTACATCTGCCCCCAAAATATTTCGCTCGCCAAAGGTTATCGACTCCCTGGGGCTTACATCGCCCCAAAAATATTTCGTTCGCCAAGGGTTATCGACTCCCTGGGGGCCTACATCTGCCCCCAAAATATTTCGTTCGCCAAGGGTTATCGACTCCCTGGGGGCTTACATCTGCCCCCTAAATATTTCGTTCGCCAAGGGTGATCGACTCCCTGGGGGTTCACATCGCCCCCAAAACATTTCATTTGTCATAGCAGGAGCCAACGCTCCTCCTCGTGAGGCCCCACTGGGTCCTCAACATGATCAATTTCTACTTATTTCTCGAACGGTTCAGATAACCGAAGAAGACCTTCAGCGTATGATCACGGAAGATTCAACTCGTATTGCCACTGAATCAGTGGCACCATATATCGCCAAGGTTGGGCATCTCACCCCAGTGGTTTGTGATCGCCTCATCCTAAATGGGGGCTATCCCATCCTAAAGTTGGGCATCTCGTCTCAAGGGTGGTACATCCACTTACCTTTGAACCCCAAGGGGTTTCACATCCCATCAAGTGTTTCACGTCCCTACTTCAAAAACAGAAAAATGGTCTGACGCACACGCGCGAACCAATAGCATAACCGTGCGCATCCACCTAGAGCGCCTCATCCTACAGTGGGCAGATATCTCCATCCCAAGGTTGAGCATCGTCCATACCTTTCAACCCCAAGTGGGTTCACATCACATCTCAAGAGACGAGTATAATCTCCCTACTAAAAAAAAAAAAAAAAAAAAAAAAAAAATAGAACATCCCCATGGGGGTGCACATCCATCTCAAGGAACGAGGATATCTCCCTACTCAAAAAATAGAACATCCCCAAGGGGGTGCACATCCCATCTCAAGGAACGAGGATAATCCCCCTACTCAAAAAATAGAACATCCTCAAGGGGGTGCACATCCCATCTCAAGGAACGAGAATAATCTCCCTACTCAAAAAATAGAACATCCCCAAGGGGGTGCACATCCCATCTCAAGGAACGAGAATAATCTCCCTACTCAAAAAATAGAACATCCCCAATGGGGTGAACATCAACCACGTAAAAAAAAAAAAAAAAAAAAAAAAAAAAGAGGGTAAAATCGCGCACGCGAGACCCCAGAAGAAGATGAAAAAAGAGAAAAAAAAAGAAGAAGAAGAAAAAAGAAGAAGATGAAAAAGAAGAAGAAGAAAAGAAGAAGAAGAAGAAAAAAGAAGAAGAAGAAAAAAGAAGATGAAAAAATACAAGAACAAGAAAAAAAAAAAGAGTAAAAGAAGAAGAATTAGAAGAAGAAAGAAAGAAGAAAGAAGAAGAATTAGAAGAAAAAAAGAAAAACAACAAAAAAAAAGAGAGGAAAGGAGGCGCGCGTCAGCAAAAGCGCAAAAAAAAAAAAAAAAAAAAAAAAAAGGGAGAAGAGGCGCGCGTGGACGACACGCGCCTGACGCGCGCTAGCTGACGCGCGCCTGCGTCAGCGTCAGAAAAAAAAAAAAAAAAAAAAAAAAAAAAAAAAGGGAGAAGAGGCGCGCGTGCACCGCACGCGCGCGTGGACGACACGCGCTTGCGTCAGCGTCAGGAAAAAAAAAAAAAAAATTTATTGGAGCGCGCGCGCGCACTTTCCAAGGAGCCTTGGACTGCTTGCTCCCATCAAATCGCGCTCAACTTTCACCGTCCTCCACCAAATTGCGCGTAGATTTTGACTCGCTTCTCCAAATCGCTCGAGAATTTCAACACGCTCCACCACATTCCGCGAGCTCTTTAACGCACCTACTAAATACGTTCGTTATCAAATGGAAAATAAAAAAAAAATTATTTCTCCACCCCATGCCAACGATTAACGCAAGACAACAGCACCGATCTACTCTCAATACGATCCGGTACCCCTTTCGACTTGGCTCCCACATCGTCTCGAGAGTGGGGGGCTTGCGAGACAACTCCCACGAGGAGCCAACTCCCTACGAAACCATAGCGAGTTAACTCCCACGAGGAGACTACTCGCTCTGTCCTATAACCCGTTGCGAGACAACTCCCACGAGGAGCCAACTCCCTCGGGTCTCAACGCCATAGCGAGATAACTCCCACGAGGAGCAAACTCGCTCGGCCCTACACACTCGTTGCGAGACAACTCCCACGAGGAACCAACTCGCTCGGAACTACAACCCGTAGCGAGACAACTCCCATGAGGAGATAACTCGCTCCGTCCTACAACCCGCAGCGAGACAACTCCCACGAGGAGCCAACTCCCTCGGATCTACGAAACCATAGCGAGATAACTCCCACGAGGAGACCATTCACTCCGTCCTATAGCCCGTTGTGGGACAACTCCCACGAGGAGCTAACCCCCTCTAGTCTCAAAACTACAGCGAGACAACTCCCACGAGGAGTCCACTCGCTCAATCCTACAGCCCGTTGCGAGGCAACTCCCACGAGGAGCCAACTCGCTCGGTCCTACGAACCCATAGCGAGACAACTCCTACGAGGAGACCACTCGCTCCATCCTACGACCCGCAGCGAGGAAACTCCCACGAGGAGCCAACTCGCTCGGTCCTACGAACCCACAGCGAGATAACTCCTACGAGGAGACCACTCGCTCCATCCTACGACCCGCAGCGAGGAAACTCCCACGAGGAGCCAACTCGCTCGGTCCTACGAACCCACAGCGAGATAACTCCTATGAGGAGACCACTCGCTCCATCCTACGACCCGCAGCGAGGAAACTCCCACGAGGAGCCAACTCGCTCGGTCCTACGAACCCACAGCGAGATAACTCCTACGAGGAGACCACTCGCTCCATCCTATGATCCGCAGCGAGATTACTCCCACGAGGAGCCAACTCGCTCGGTACTACAACCTACAGCGAGATAACTCCCACGAGGAGACAACTCGCTCGGTACCCCAACCCGCAGCGGGACAACTCCCACGAGGAACTAACTCGCTCGATATTACAAATCCGTTGCAAGGCAACTCCCACATGCAACCACCTCGCTCGATAATAAGACTCGCTGCGAAACAACCCCCACGAGGAGACAACTCGCTCAGAGCAACCTCAATCCACACGCGCCTAAATCGCGCATCATCCAATGCTCCTACAACTTCGCTCAAGACAACTCTCTCGAAGAGCAAACTCGCTCGATACTACAACCCGCAGCGAGACAACTCCCACGAGGAGTCAACTCGCTCGACACTACAAATCCGTTGCAAGATAACTCTCACGTGCAACCACCTCGCTCGATAATATTACTCACCGCGAGACAACTCCCATGAGGAGACAACTCGCCCGAAATTCACCATATAATCGCAAGCTCAAGTTAGCACGATTACAACCCTAGAAGCACTTAGAGATATTATGAGAATCTATATAGCCTGGCCAGCTTGATTACTCAAATTTATCTACTTGTTTTCTATGGGTCATTCATTAAAACGTGGCCACGGTCCAAACATACTTAAGACCCACGAGGTCTAACAAGGGGCACGACCCCCATATAAAAAAAAAATCTTGAGAGCCTGATCCCCTCATCAAGTACATCACGCAGAAGACTATATGTAAACACATACGAGCAACGCGTCAAAACATTGAAAATGTCGAAAAATAACAACTCCCACGAGGAGAATACTAGCTCCGTGCTACTACATTATCAGGAGACAACTTCCACGAAGACGTAACTCGATCAACTCGATTACCCCAGAGACAACTCCCACGAGGAAATTACTTGATCCGTGCTACTACATTATCGCGAGACAACTCCCACGAGGAGATAACTCGATCAACACTATTACCCCGCGGCAAGATAACTCCCACGAGGAGATAAATCGCTACTACATCGTCGCGGGACAAAACCGACGACTCAATTAATTTATATCGCGGCAACTTTGTCGCGCTATGCGCCAACGCGCATTCACACCCCTCCGACACACGCTCCAACGCGTTTTCGCATACCATTAGGCCATACGCCAACGATCGACTTCTACAATTTTTACTCTCGACACGATCTGAGACCCATCACAACATGGCCCCCACATCGACTCGAGAGTGGGGGGCTTAATGATATGCCTAATTGGGCCAACCCAATGGGCCTACAATTTCTTTACCTACTGGGCTACGAGCCCAATATCGAAGACCAATATCACCGAGGCCCAAACACCTTCAAGTAAGGCTTGGGCCCAACAAAGCAAACCCAACCCAATAAACGACATATAAATAGAGGTTTTACTCATTTTATTAAGGTACGTCCTATTAACTGAGCAATACAAAAACGCGTATTCTCTGGACTATTTCTATGATCAGCACGTCTGACTTGAGCGTCGGAGGGGTTTCCGCCGGATCAACCCCCGGCTTAGTTCATGTGTTCTATGGTCGCAGGTACCTCAGGATCATCAAGTTGTCAAGCTACTGATCTGCTTTGCTCTCCTAGTTCATTTTCTACACCACCCTAGGTGAGCTATATTTTAGCATCATCAGTCGGCGTTCATTGACGAAGAAGACGATTTCACCTTGGAAAAAAAAATAACAAAATCGAATTGTTATTCACGTAGGAACTTGTTTTATTGTTATTAATATTATTTATTTTCTTGGTTGAAGATTTTTTTATTTCATATTATTATCTATGTTAACCTGGGTTTGGCAGCAATTGTTCACATGGTGGAAGTCCGAGTATGGGCGGCCCACAATCGAATGTCGTGAGTGTTTGTGTGTGTTGAATGCACTATAAGGCTAGGGTTTGCGCCTTTCCTAATACCAATTAGTTGTTTGCGCTTTTCCTAATACCAATTAGTTTTAGGACAACCGGTAGCGCCTGAGGTCCTACAATCTACAATACGATTAATCTCATTACAATTTGAAGGAAAAAATAACCACCTAATTCCATTCCTATCTACGGGGACTACCTTATTAATTTAATATTTTTTAGCGGACGAGTTAAATGATAGATGACATGTTGGAGCGTATTTTTTGGTTTGTAAATAGTAAATTTGACTAACGTTAATTTTTTTTAACACGTAATTGACACTTTACACCTTCAAATTTCATGTCATTGACACTTTTCATTCTTAAATTAAAAAATGGCAGAATGCACCCTCCAATTGCAATTTCTTTGCTTCCAAAATGAAATCAAACTGTAGAAAAAAGGGTGACATCAAATTGAGAATATGAGTAAAATAATGAAAAGATTATTAGGTGATTAAAGATTTTTAAAATTTTGAAAAACTAACCCTTTTCAAATCCCATAAATAGGTAACCGGTCAAACTTCTAGCTAAAGGGGTGAATGATGGTGCAAAGTGTCAAATAAAATATAATTAGAGGATGCATTCTGCAATTTATTTAATTTAGAGGTGTAAAGTGCCAATGCCACGTAATTTAAGAGTGCAAAGTGTCAATCACTTCATTTAAAAAGTCAAAAATAGCAATGGTTGGAGATGCTCTAACGAAAATATGAAATCTCAAAATTGTCCTTAAATAGAAAGAAAATGAACAAAAAATAGATATTTTAACTTACAAATAACCCCTTGAATTATGTTTATATTACAACCCCTCCCCGAATTTGCGAAATTACATTTATCCCCTCAAACTAACAACCAATTATTACAAACTCTACCGAAATTTTTGAAATACCTAAATTGCTCCAAAATAAGAAAATAATATGCAAAAATATTTTAACAATAAACGTATAATATGCAAGTCCCATCATTTTTAGTTCAATTTGTCCATTCTCTTTTATGAATATATATATTTTTTTTTTCATATTCATCATTACCCATATAAAATATTTATGTTTAAAATTTATATTATAACTAAATTCTATAAATATTTTCTATTTTTGGCTTTTTTTATGAATATCTCTAAAAAAATCGGAGGCGATGCCCATAGACACCCAAACCTTTAACCAAAAAAAGAAAAACATTGTCGCCCCTGCTACTGGCCCCATTTCAACAAAATCTATAAAGTTCGCATTGGGCCTCGAAAATCGTAATAACGGGCTTGCACACAATTCGAGCCTTTGCCACGGGAAAATTACAGCCCGAAAAAAGTTTAAACAATATTAGTGCTAACTTTATAATGAAATGACATAAATCAACAAAGTGTTAGTGCATAAAATATTAGGCTAAGTTGGTGGAACTGTATTCCAATTCCATGACAAAATCAATTATATTCCACTAGAAAATAATAATCTTACCTTGTTGGCAAAAGCCAATTAATCCACCTTATTGCCATCATTTCACTGTTTGGAATATGTTTTGTTCTATGTAATAATGGGACAATTAAGGATGGATTTATTGGAGTTCAACAAGAAACAGAACATAATCTTATATTCTTGCTCAGCTGATCTTTCACTATATACGATATAAATTACGGCCAATCCCCAGAGGTAAGATAAAAACCCTATCATATTTGGATAAATACAATCATCACCTCAATTATATGAATATTCTTACACGTCTACCCTTTCGGTGTCAAATTTAGTGAAATCTTATAGATTTGCGAAATATTCTTCAGTTTATACCCGTTTTACTCCACTCGAGCTCCACATTTCGAAACAAGATGATCATAAGATGTGTCTCTTGAGTTGTAAATATCAGATTGTAGTGCATAAGAAACTGCATTTTTATAGAAAACAAGTACAAACTAGAGAACGTCGTTCCACAGAATCTAGAACATTATGTTGAATTTGACATCATAAAGAATGGACGTGTAAGAAGATTCATAGCCAATGGGTGGTTGTAGTTACCCAAACATTAAGGGATTTTTTCGTAATTTGACATTATCTCGTGGGTGGCCGTAACTTACCCGTATATGTATATGTATATGTATATATATTTCTTGGATTCGATTGGTGAGCAAGTGTTTAAGGATAAATGGCATCGTTTGAATGTGGATAACATGAATCAAAAATACCTTTACGAGATTAGGGTTGATTCTTTTTTATATAACGATTTGACCTCTCTTATATAATTGTGTCACAATTAAAGCATGCCTTTAGTGATAATTATAATTATGCTGATGCAGTTTTGAACTAACATGTGTAATAAATAGATTAAGGAATAAAAAAAAAGTTAATTCAGAGAACAGTCAAAAGGTTTGGCCAGGTGTCCGATGCAAGAGAGAACAATTAGACTCCGAAACTCCATAATACTTGTCCGAAACATTTTAGGGTTGTTTTCGTAAATATTAAAAAGTTTTAGGGACGTTTCTGATTATAATAAAAAATGAAAACGTGTTTCCATAAAAACAAATCCAAAATTCATTTTAAACACAAACTCGGAACTACATACGCTTAAAGAACAATGGGTAAATTACACTTATACCCCTGAGGTATGCTAAAATAATTTTAAGATACATGTAACAATCACCCCCTAAAACATTGTTAGAAACCATAATGCAAAAATACATTGGATAAGTTATTCGGTTAGGTTCTAACGGAGTATTACTTCCAGACAACAGTGGAGACAACATAGAGCTAGCGGGTAACATAAAGCTCTCATAACATTTCTTAAATCTTTATTATTTTATATAAGATATATAAATTTTCTTCTCCAAGACATGAAATCTTGGCTCAGGTAGTTGTTTCAGGAGTGTGGTTGTAATTACCAATACGACAAGGATCTTGAAGATATTTTATCATACCTCAGGGGTGTATGTGTAATTTACCAAACAAATTAAATTTCATGTCTCTTTTTCACTTCTAGCGGTGTTCTTATATTTTTTGTAGATGCTAATTCCTTACTAAAATAAATTTATATGCCCCGAATATAATTCGTAGAATGATAATTCAGATTGGAACTTGTAAAATTTATATATTTTTGTACATGTAATTGATGATAAGTATATAAGTTAAATGTTATAATATTTTTTAGAAATTATTAATGTAACCTATATTTTAATTTTTCATGTTTCCCCACATTCTCGTATCCATCTTTTAAAAAAACAAAGTTTTCCGGTGTTCTCGTTCCGGTGATCAGATCAGATGTAATATCTATAAGATTCAATCTTCAATAACAAATGATCCTATTTTCACGTGCAGTAAAGGAAGCTCCACAAACAAGGGAAGCATAGTAGAGTAGAGTAGACAACCGAATTTGAATTTGAATTTGCAGTCAACAAAAGAATCCATCTATCAAATTATCTTTTCAACTAGATTTGACCATTATATCCACTTTATTCTATTCATATCATTTTTTGTTATTTATTCAAATCAATGTTAGAGTAATTTGCTCTATTTTAGCTGTCATTATAAATCGTTTAGAAAAAGTTTCAATTTTGGAACAAAAATATTTAATTTGAATTAAAAAAGAAGAAGTAATTTATGGTATTTTCATATTTTGAACTAAAATTAAAATATGTATGAGATTCAACTTTTCGATCGAATGTTAATTATAAAAAATAATTCAAGAAGTTGCGATTTTTTCCCGTTAAACTTATAATATCAAAATTATGATGTATTTTATATTATAGAGAAGTAAAGAATTGAAATTTATGAATTGCACCGATTTCGATCCATAACTTTTCTCTTAGCAAGTATTTTTCTTTCTGATTTTCGAAATTTCAATTTCTATTTTCTTTCATAGTTTGTTTGGAAAGAAATTAAAATTAGTTTTCACTTCCGAAAAAATTGAATTTTTTTCAAGCTATTTTCGATTCAATCCATTCAATTCGACGCAGTGATGATCATATTTGGAGTTCACTATGTCCTTATATTTGAATAAAATGTGGTGGTATTTAGATCAAGCTCAATAAATACCTAATAAGTAATATATCAGGTGAAAACGTAATTTCACCACTTATTTTTGTATTAAGCAATAGTGTGTGCAATTAGTATCTAGTGTTCCTTCATGTGTACCTAAAAATGAAATATATATAACCTAAATATTAAACAGCTAACCATTTCTGTATATATGACTTGTCTCTACAATATGCCTACAATTTTTTGGTATAACACAATTGATTTTACAAATTGAACTAAATGACTAATACATAACCATTAAGAGAGATAAAACATAATTTCACCTATTAGATTATTTCTATAATACACCCGATGAAGAGTACACCGAGTGAATTTTTATCGTTGATCTACACACAACAATATGAGTGTGTGTTCGTCTGTATATGAATGATAAAGATCTACTCGTTGAGATTTTTTCTATGATACACCCGGTGAAGGATACATCGGGTGAATTTCTGCGGTTGATATGCACACAACAATGTGAGTGAGTGTTCGTCTGTATAGTAAAGATCAACTCGAAGTATTTCACTCGATGTACTGCATAGTATATAAACCAGGTGATGTCAATGGTTGAAACCATCAACATTATCTATTTTGAGTATTTCTTTCGTAAAGTTTTTTTTATTTATAATACCAATTCAATAAATAAAATCGAGAAAATCGACTATCAAGTTACGTCTTGATGGAAGCACTTATAAATTTGAGGGAACAATTTATACGGAAAATATATAAAATCGGAGTTCCATAAACTCGAACGAAAAAACTTGTCCTCAAATTGATTTTTTTTTTAGCAAAATAGGAGGAACTGGAAAATTCAATTTCCACTCGCTTATAATATAAAATACATAATAACATTAATATTATAAATCAACATCTACTATATATATTCCTTTTTACTATAAAAAAAAATCGAAAAAAGTAAATGATTTTTTTTGGAATTTGATTTTTTTTTTAAATTGATATATATCGGCAGAAATCAGAAATTTTGTTCGAATTTCCAACCCAAGTTTAAAAAAAAACAAAGATCCTTGTTGTACACTTACATATCATTAAAATCAAATAAATCCATATTATATAGTACCAAAAATATTGGGAGAGAGTAAGTCATTGGCCCACCGGCAACCTCGGATTGACTCCGATGTACGGACATCCTCCGAGCTTATATATTATAACCAACTTTTATTTTATTTCACTTAATTTCTTAACTTCTAAGCAAGAGAAAATAAATAAAAACATCCACCACATGCTAAATATAGTGAGTTCTTTTTCTTCATCCTCATTCTAATCTCTTCATTCTTCTCATAATTAATTCTCGTTCGATCTAGATCGAAAACAAAAAAATTCTTTCGGTTTGTTTCGTTCGTCAAAATTTTAGCCTCAGAAAAAAAAAATGTGGTGCTTGAGAGAAATGATGTGAGCCGTACGATCGTCTTTTCTTGGCGTGTGAGAGGGATGAAGCCGATCTAGATCGATCCGATCCCTTTTTCGTTCCACGAAAAAGAAAAAAAAAATCGATTTCCATTGTCTTTTTAGAGATTAATGAACAATGTTTCATAACATGGTTCATTCTCATGATCTGCAGCTTTCGATTGTAATTATTTTCGCATTTAACATGCATTCGTGTTATGCGTGTTTGTTCATACATGCATGCATGTTTATTTTGTAGAAAAAACAATCGTGTTATATACAAAAATAACCATGTTTAAAATTATTTTCCATGTGGTGATTTGAATTTATGTTCGATCTTTGAATTTTTTTTTTTTTTTTTTTTTTTTTTAATATTTTGTGGGTTTTTGCCGTTTAAGATGTTTTCGTTTTTTTTTTTTTTTCGGAAATTATTGCCATTTTGTTCTAGTAAAATCTTGTTGTTTTATTGTATGTATTTTTCTTGAGCTATAAGTTTATATCCACAAGTTTGTGTTTTTTTTTGAGCTATTAGCCCATTTAATTCCTAAATGCCTCAAGAAAAATACATACACATATACATACAAGTTCTTATTCCTTACTCCATTTTTTTTTCAGCTTATTTCTCAAGTTTTTACCAATGTTGATTCCTTCATTCAGTTCTGATATATCAAGAACTCTATATATTATAGAATATTATGCTTCAAAAGTTCCCAATGTTTGTCCAAAAATAGATATTATTCCATCTCTTCCCACAAAATTAAAAAACACCATAATTAACTAAATCTCATCCATAGGTATTTGTCATTCACAATTTTGTTCAATTAATTCTACGAAAACAAGAAAAATATTCCGAAATACTTACCCGAAAAACCATATATATATAAATTATTCACTTAAATGTTCATGCATTATATACATTGATCAAGCAATATTTATTTTCTCTATTTTTATTTTCTCGGCGCAGGAAGAAATTTCGAGCCCTCTTGGAGCTCAAATGTTCGATTTCTGCGAATCCGAATTATTCCCCGAGACTTTTCATAGTTCCGAAGTTGTATCGAGTTCCAATAATTGCTACTATAATGAAGACCTTTCCTTTACATCCATTAAAACTACAACAACAGAAGATCATACAAACGATCCGTCGCCACCGCTCGCCACAGCCACCAGCCCGCCGCCGCCGCCCATCGCCGCCACCGGAAACAACCACCTCTCCATAATCTTCGATGAAGATGATCTGGAAAACGACATCTCCGCATCCATAGACTTCACCGCTTCTCCCTCCTTTCCGACCCCTCATGATCACTATTTCAGCAATAACAACAACAACAATAACAACAGCAGCAACGACGACGACAACAACAACAACAATAATAACAATAATAATAACAACAGTAACAATAACAATAATAATAATAACAACAACAATAATAATAATAACAATAATAACAATAATAATAACAACAATCAAGAACCGTTATTCGACCATTTCTCTCTAACCAACCATCTCCCGTTGGGAGACATAGCGATCGGGGCCCACCACCATTACGCTCACGAAAGCTGGCCGATGTTGACGGCGGCACCACCGCCGCAGGCGGTGGTGCCGCTCATGGCTCCGTCGGCTTATAACGAAGATGATTGCTTGCCTTCAATAATGCCATCTACTAATTACCTCCGGTTGAGATCTTCTCAACCGGCGTCGTGCTCTCTTATGGTGGACCCCATGATGGCGGCCGCATATCTGCCGCCCGGCCCGTTTGAAAATTCGGGCTTTTTCACGGGCGGCGGTGGTGGTGGTTTGATGATGGGGGGTGATATTTCACATCAAGATTTGGATTTTCAAGGTGACGGCGGTGGAATCTTTCTGAATGATACCATGGCTAGGGCCTTTAATTGTTCCAATGACCTTCAGGTATATATATACATACACACACACACACATGTTTTAAACATGCAAATTAATCTATGTTATTTAGTTCTTTTTTGTTTTATAATTTTTTTTTATTATTTCTTATTGTTAATATAATGAAGGGAATTAGTGGTGAAAACCAGCATATGGTTCATGGAGGAGTGAGTAATACTAGTTTGTCATCAGAAATTTCAAGTTTGGAAGATCCAACATTTAAAGTGGGAAAACTCTCTGCTGAAGAAAGGAAAAAGAAGATCCATAGATACATGAAGAAGAGGAATGAGAGGAACTTTAGCAAGAAAATCAAGGTTCTCATCTCTCTCTCTCTCTCTCTCTCTCTCTCACACACACACACACATAACAATGTACTTGCATCTCTGCATGGAAGACCATGAACATGCAAATTAAGATGGGAAAATTACAACTACCCCTTGAGGTATGGTCAAATTACGAAAAAACCCCTCATGTTTGGGTACTTACAACCAGCCCCTTCAACTATAAATTTTCTTATAGGTCCGCCAAATTTAGTGGAATCTTTGAGACTATATGGAATATTCTCAATTTTGTACCCGTTTTATCACATTCGAGCTCCACATTAAGATATGTTTTTTGACTTGTATATATCAGATTGTGGTGCATCAAAAACTGTATTTTTTGCACAAAACGAGTACAAACTAGAGAACATGCCATGTAATCTACAAGATTATGTTAAAAATTTGACACCATAAGGGTGGACGTGTAAGAAGATTTATAGTTGAGGAGTAGTTGTAATTATCCAAACAAGAGGGGGTATTTTCGTAATTTGACAATACCTCAGGGGTGGTTGTAATTTACCCAATTAAGATCTTTAGCTAATTTAATGCTCGAAACTTCCAAGGTGCAGTATGCTTGCCGCAAAACACTTGCAGACAGCAGGCCTAGGGTTCGAGGAAGGTTCGCGAAAAACGACGAACTCGGAGAACTTTCTAGAACACACAACCATGATGATGACGTGGATGATGATAGCCTCTTTTCCAATTCAATCTCCGATCACCAAAGAAAGGTATACAAATTGTTCAATATAATATTTTTGAGTTTGTTGCAATTCGTACTCCCTGTGTTATGGAATTGCTGAATTACTATCCTATGTTTAATCTATGGGTAAATTACGAAAAAACCTCTAAACCTAGGAAAATAGTGGAAAACACCCTCTCCTATTTGTAATTACCAAAAATCCCCTAATGTTTGTTTTTATCTTACACCAATCCTTTACAGTGTGACTTTTCACGTATTTTTTTTAATTTTATTTCAGGTAATAGACTTTACACAATTTCATATATTTTCTTTTATTTTTCATCTATTTTAACATAAGGTATAATAGACTGTACACATTTCTGTAAAAAAAACTCGATCAACAGTAAATCAGAGGGGGGTTTTGGTTATTATGGACAGGTGGTGGTGTTTTTCATTATTTAGCCTAAGTTGAGGGGGTTTTCGTAATTTATCCTTAATTTATTGGCAAAAATCTCACTATGATTTTTTAGAGGCAATTAGTACCTTGTTTAGGGGGTTTTGTGCTGAAAAAATCGAATCATCGGGGAGTTTTTGCTAATAAAATAACAAGTGGTAATTTTTTAGCAATTCGATATAATACAGGGATACTAATTGCAATAAACCTTAATTGACATTGTCTTTATATTTATTCTTCTTCCTTTTTGTTTTTTCATTTAAGGTTGGTGTGAAAGAAGAAGATGACATGGAATCAGCAGATATATTAGCACACATAAGTGGTGTGAATTCATTTAAATGCAACTATCCCATCCAATCTTGGATTTGATTGGAGGCAATTTTTTCATCAGATGAAAAATAGTGTTAAAAAAAAGATTAATAGTTATGTATATTTGTAAAAAAAAATAAAAATAAAAAATAAAAGAAGTCCGTTGTATTCGTAGCAATTAAGTCGACCGGGGACGGTTGAATGTCAGTTTTATATAGAAGTTATAATTTTTTCTTTCTTTTTTTGGGAAAATTGGCTGAAAGTCCCTCGATACAAAAGTTAATACACATGCGAATAGTTTTCTTTTTAATAACTAAAAGTCCTCGTATCTTTTGTAGCTCACCATTTAAGGTGTTGCATGCTAACAAAAATGCAAAATAGGGCCTTTTTGCCGGTATTAATAACAACACAGGGACCTTTTTAGCAATTCAATATAATATAGGGCTACTATGTAATAACCTCAAATATGATTATTATTGGTAGAAGGAAAATCATAAGCCCAAATGTGTATTCGTTTGTGAATTGGGCAACTCGCTTCACTTGGGCTCAAATAAATTAAATGCACAACAACAATTTATAGAAACCTATATATGGGTTTCAAAAAGCAAACGGTGGAGGTCGATTTACGCAATACACATTGATGAAGGTCGATTTAACCCGAACCAAAATTGGCTCTTCTCGAACACCTTCATCCGATCCGACTATCGATCGTAGAAAAAATGCTTCGGGTGGACACTTTGACGCTCAAGTTGGCTAGGAAAAACAGTTCAAGAAAGAGTAATTTAATAAGAAAACGAGTAGAGAAGACGATAAGATGTTATGATTTGATCGTGTGTTTTGGTGTGTGTAAGATTACATCGTGTATAAAAGCTTACCTTTTTTGTGGAAGATAAACTTGTATCTGGAGTCTTTTATGAAATTTGACTTAATTTTGAGTCCCTTAACTATAATAAAATAGGGTTACGGTCAAATCTCATGAAAGACTCAGATATTTTTTAGTCCCTCGTGTCAAATATTTACACGAGGCTAATAAAATGTCAAATTGACTCCATCGTATGTATGCATGTTGAATTTATCTAGTGCACATATGTGGTTGCAAGGGCACATTCCTTGTATGATTTGCATCAGTACAAGGAGAATAATTGTAAAGCGCATACTCAAGTGCACATATGTAACTGCGAGTTTCTATCGACAAAAGATATTGTAAAGCGAAATTGCGTTCAAGATAAAATAATTATGCTTTTTTTTCTGCACAAGAAAGTTGTAGAGTAACTCAATTCAACTATCAAAATTATAAAACTAAAATCCCCATTTTCCCATTTATATTTTATTGATAAATTTCCCTTCAAGATTTGATTTTTGAAAATCAAATTTTCAGATCAATCTTTTATGAATTGGTATATGTTGTTCCCCACTTTAGATATTAAAAAAAAAAAATTGCTCCTTGCTATATCTTCTCGTAAGTCGTATATCTTTTCAAATATTAAGAAATAACGGCTCTAATGTTTGAAAATCAGCAAATGGTTGACATATTTTAATGTTAAAATAAAATATTTAAGATAATAATAAAATAATAAAATAATAGTAAAAAAATAATAATTAGACGTAGCTGCAATTATTAGACCATTCAACTTATTTTTGGAATGAACCAAAAATCCAACTCCTTCCAATTATTTTTATCCTTTACAGAAAAGTAAGGATAGAGAAAGAAAAGAACCATCTTCATTTATTTATTTATTTCATTTATTAATTTTAGTTTTTAATTTTTAATTTTGTTCTACATCTTTGCCTACTAGTACATATTGGTCTTCTAGTTTAGTCCATAGATTTCAACATTTGACTTTTGATTAAATATAATTATCATGTACGTATTGTTAATTAAGATTTGTTTGGTCCCACTTTCACAGAAATTTGAATTTTTGAATTTAAGGAGAAAAAAGCATTTAAGACAAGCTAATACGACAAAAACACTAAAATAATAGTATGTGAAATGAAAAACAAGTGGGAACAAGATAGACTAGGAACAAGATAGACTAGGAATATATGTAAAAAAAAAAAATACTAATATTCAGTTGTCACAATATACTCCCTCAGTTTCTAAATAAATGTCGTTTTTTTTTTTTCATTTTTGCACTAATCTTAAAAAAAATGAATATATCTGATTTTAGGAAAATTGATAATATTAGACCAAGCTACTTTTACTTACTAATTAGTAATTACTGCATAGAGGTAGTCATTTTTGCACTAATCTTAAAAAATGAATATATCTTGATTTTAGGAAAATTGATATTATTAGGCCAAAATACTTTATTTACCAATTAATGAGAGAGATAGTCAAGAAGTTAATAAGACTATAATTAAAAAATATGTAAGTAATGCAACATTGTAATTCTAAAGTGACAAATAATATTAAGAAAAGATCTTATTTTTATTATGGAAACATAAAAAGTAATATTCTTGAGTTAAGTAATTTCAAGATAACTGCAATTTTGTAAATACACTTCAAGATTAAGACTTAATATTGTTCTTCACATGTAATGGTTATAACTTATAAGAGTATTTTTTTAGAAAAAGAATGTAATATTTGGAAATTGGAATTAGATCGAGAGTTGGAATTTTCTTATGTATTACAATTACTATATAAGGAAAAAAATTCAATACTTTTGATATTCAAGGTGAAAATATTGGTTAATATATATATATATATATATATATATATATATATATATATATATATATATATATATATATATATATATATATATATAATATGATTCATAAGTTCCATTTCAATTTACCATCCAAGAGATCTAAGTAATGAATGTAGTGAGATATGGATAAGTACATATATAGTGTATATAGTGATCATCACTATCAAAGTGGAATTACAGATAAAACGCAATAAACCATTAATCGTGCAATGAAACTAACATGACCAAATTAAAATAAGTTCCAATTATGCAGCTCCCCCAACAACAAATTAATAATTCTTGCTCTACATCATTGTACTTTCCAATATTAATAATTCATAACCATATGATAAAACTATTCAAAATTTGAATCCCAAATGTAGTAAAAAAATGTCACAATTAAGGAGATAGAATAGAGGCTAAGTAAGTATTATTCACCAACAAATTTAATTATACATGGTTGTTTGATATTATTGTCCCAATTATAATAGCTCATGGTAGATTGTGATTAAGTTTAAATGCCCCTAACAACAATAATAAAGCGCAATGGGCTTTGGGGGGCAAAGAGAAGTCCAAGACGAAGGACAACCTGATCGAGAAAGAGCCCATCTGCCAAAAAAAGAGTGTATGAGAAGGTTTTCTCGGCGTTAACACTCCGACGGTTAATTCAATTGGGTAAAGTCGAAAACGATATATCTGTTAGAGATGTATTGAATGTAATATATGAAGATAAACATGCATTTCCTTGTATTCCACGATTGTATTCATACATGTCATGAGGACGAGTCTGGTGGAACCCATGTCTTATCAAGCTACGATGCGTGTGCAGGGTAATATGACTTGGTGCGAGCTAACTTTATATACTGAAGGCGATCTGTTTCCTCTCTCTACGACTTGAGTCGCTTCGTGGTTGCTCTAACTGGTGTAGACGAGCTCGTTGTTGGTTGGTTTGCCTTTTTTCAGTCAACGTCATTGTGCAGGTTCTTCCCATTGTTTCTAACATTGAGTCGAAGGTGGTCATATCAATTCTATTTAATAGGTTTTGGCAGTTGTAGCAGGTAAGACGACCTTGGACTTGGCCCGCCGTTGGGCTTTGTATGGGGCTTTTAACTAAATATGAACCTTTAAACAATTGGATTTGTATCATATTGCATGTTGTATTTTTTTATGGATAAAAATTAATAGATTATTGGGTAAAAAGGTGAATCGTGAATAACCATAATTATATATGTATTAATTATTATTATCATGTGTTCCTTTGCTCACCAGATATAAATATGCATGTCTTTATAAATAAATAATTAAATAAATACTATACATTCAATATCACTCTCATTCAAATTTATTATCTCCATCACTATAAAAAAAAAGGTAGGTATTAATAGATTTCAAGACAACTGTAACGAATCAATTTAATTTGAGAAATTGGCAGGAGGTATCTGATTCCCATACCACAAAATAAAATAAAATAAAATAATTAAAAAATATAATAATAAAATAAAAATAAAATAATGTAACTACCATCAATTATTATGGCTAGGGATGTATATTAGACTTCATACTTATGGCCCCATGTTATGCAATTTTTATTTCCATTAAATTGAACATTTCATTTTATTACAAGTATCCCCAAATATTTCATTTTACAACACCCCACCCCCACCCCCACCCCCACTCAAATAAAATAAAATAAATAAATCATAGTATTTCATACAAAGATGTGTCATCTTTTAAGAGTCTAATATTTAAATCTTTTTGAGGACTATAGTATAATTTTGTAGTGTATATTTTTCATCATTAAGATAAAATGTTTGCTCCAGCAATATATAAGCATATGTTATAATATAAATTACAATTTTTTTGAATTATTTTTAGAAATTTAAATGCAGTTGGAAGCTAATATATATATTCTAATTTCAATAAAAAAATGTCGAAACTCAAAACTTTCGAATCTTAAAAATGAAAACATCAAATCAATATCGAAAAATTATAATAGAATCGACCGAATTCAGAATTTTGAATTTGACCGTATACATATGTGATTGGTATTTCATCCATGGCCATAATAACACACCTACAGTACCCTTTTCATCCAATACCAAACAAAACTACAAAGTTTATTTGTTCTCCATTTAAATATCTATAAATCAATACAGTCGAGACCAGTAAATTCTATTAATTAAGTCGAATATTTAATCATCTAATTAATAATATAGCATAGTATCACCAAGTCGAGACCTGTAAAAATTATTATTTAGACAAAATTATTAATTTATCGACCATTAATTATCAATGTTCCACTATATAAAAGTCGAAACCCCAAACTAACAAAAACCAAAATGCCGCCACTAAAATCGAGTATCGATAGCTGCAATCTTGGAATTTCAACTCCAATGAGATGAGTTGGTTCCTTGCGGGCACCAAATCCAAATCTACTATCGTTACAGACCGCTGAATCACCATAATTTACATTACTCGATCAAAAACCTGTCGAGTCAGCAAACCGAGGCCCTGAAGACGAGAGATTTCGCTTTTTCAAACAAAATGCCACCACTAAATCTACTAAACATGACAAACATCAATACTACCCACTCCAATTTTGAAAAAAAAAAGTGAAAAAAAGGGGTGTGCCCATTAAATATCACCCCTCATCATCACATTAAATCCCAATGCCACAACAAAAACATAACACTTCCAACATTAATGGTCTTGTGTCCTACAAATAACCGAAAACTACACAATTCAAACATTTAATTTCTCAAAAACCTAATAAACTGAATTTTCTTTTTATTTAAAAAAAAACAATAATAAAAATCCAATCTTTATTAAAATGTCACATGTTTGAGAAAGAAGACAATGGTCCACTTTGCCTTTGGGTTTTGGTCTTCCCCCCTTTTATTTTAATGGCTGATCTGTCTCTCTGTTCATATGCACTTGCCTTTTGCTACTCCATCGTGCATTCCAGCTAATCTACACTTCTTTCTCTCTCTACACTTTCTCTCACCTCCTATACATACACACAAATCACCAGTCTTCTTTTTTTTTTTTTTGAATACCTAAGGTGTATATTACAATCTGTGTATTCGCGGGAATAGGAGGTCAGATGTCTGATTAGACCATGAAAATACAAGATTTTCTGCTACGCGTGGGGCCCACCATGCAATTTTTGGTAATTATACAGTTTTTCCCCCATTTCTCTGTGTATGTATCATGTATGTATATATGCTTGTATTTATTCATGTGGGGTTTCTTCTTTTTTCAAATTTTGCTACTTTTGTTTAAGCTTTTTTGCAAAATCAGTTATTTTGATAAGATTGGAGTGGTGGGTCGGTGAAAAAAAGATTGAATTTTTATCATCCTTTTGAAAGTTGGTAAAGTGGTTTTTTCCCAACCCCATGTGTTCTTGTTTCTGTATGTATATGTGGTATGTGTATATATATATGTATTGATTTTGGAGTGGTTGATTTTTCTTGATGATTTATGGTATGACTTAGAACTGAAATTTGGAGGGTCTTTTTCTTTGATGGGGGTTTGCGGATGAAATCAAGAAGAGGTGTTGCTTCAAATCTTGGATTAAATTGTTTGTTTGTGTTTTAAGGTTAGAGCCCACTTCTTTATGTAATCAGACAATCTGATTTTGTGGATTTTGCAATTGAATTTTAATCTGATTTCTTGTGTCTAATTAATCTCGGAGGCTATTCTAGTTCGTCGGAAAAAAACAAGGTTAATGGCTTTCCGCTTTTGTGATTCCGAATGTTGCGAAAATATTGTTAATTTTGTTGTCGACTATGTTTCATCTTTTATGCTGTAATAATCTAACTGACAATTTTTTTTTTCGTTTTTCTTCTTCTGTGTTTCGTTTCTTTACGATGATTATACACTGGCTAGTCGGCTATTTCGATATTCAGACAAGAATAGTGGATTGGGAAACTTGTAATTAATTAATCTTAACGGCCCTTCTATGTTGCAATGATGATTAAGAAATCATTTCATGTTTTTACTTATTTGTCGAAGTTTCGTATCCGTGGATATTTTTTTCGGTTAAGATTGCATTCTATTTATGATTGCTTTGTTAGTATTCTCCGGTCGAGCTTCTCGTTATTCGGATTTTTTCTCTTTAAAGGAGGGGCCGGCAGTACTGAACTATTCGCAAAAGAACAAATCTTGTCGTAAAATACCATGTTTTCAAGATGTGGCGAGGGGCCATGGCCCCCCTAGCCGAATGCTGGCTCCACCACTTTCCTTGATTCTTACTAATTAATGTTTCAAGTGAACGTTTTTCTCACTCGACTCAAAGAATTTCGTTGTTCTTTAGTACCTTTTCCAATGCAAAGATGATTCAGTTTACTTCTAATTCGCTTTTCGTACGAATTTGTACTAACTTTATATATATATTCCATTCATTTTCTAGATTTGTTCGGAGTAACAGAAGGTGAAAAGAAGCAGCTCCGATTCTGCCATTAACGAAACTCTTCTCCATCAAAGGCGAAAAATCGAGAGTGAGTACAAGTATGAACTTGACAAAAGACGTAAGAGAGGAAGAAAACACACCCGATTTACAATCCGAACAAGAAACTCGAACACCAAACAATTGCCAAGAGTTGTACCTTCGTAACAATATCCACAGTCTTCATAGTACAATCCCGAAGCATATCACAACCGTAGACGAAAAGTACATTCTCCACTGCCTTCAGCTGATACGTAACTGCGCACTAAGAGCGGCCGCTCAAGATTTCGCGTCAAAAGTGCACGTTTTATCAAATGATGTCAGCGTTTTAGCCGAAGGTGACATGACTAGGTTAGCTATCGAATGTCCGAATTCGAGTGATGACTTGGCTAGGTTAACTATAGGCAGCGTTACCTCTAGCCAGAGCATGATGAACATATTGAATAGCCCTTTACTCCAACAGACTCGCCCCGTAGATTTCTTCGAGCCCATTTATTCTCGTAAGAATTCTGCACCCGGGCAGCATAAAAGGGCTGCCTCGATATCGAGCACAAACTCGAGTTTTTCAGACAAGTCGTCTTCCTCGGCATCTAATACCTCGTACCAAGCAATGATGCAGTGCACGTGGAGAGACGGGCTGCCGCATCATGTTTTCAGCGTGGACGATAAACGGGAATCCTATGTGGCGAATTTGGAGCCGTCGGGCGATAAAATTTTTGATTACGTCTACACTTTCCATTCGAGAAAGAAAGAACACGAAATTCAAGAACTCGAGTCGGAAAATCTTGGCACAATGAGAGTGTCCACTTCGATCACGTTGTGTTCGAATAATATGGAAGTGAGAGAGACGAATTTTGTTCTGTCTCTTTCGAGCGACGAAAATCCCACGAAAGATCAGCTGCAAAATTCGAATCTTGCCCTAAAGAAGAACAAGAGATTATTGACAAGAAAGGTGGCAAATGTTTTTAGGTCAAATTACAAAAAAAGACCCTCTTCGAAGTTTACGGGATCGAGTGCTATTCTAGAAGATTCTCCATGGGAACCTTCCGGAAACGAGGACAACAACAACACTGCCGATGAACAGAGAGAATATTCTTCGCCGAATCTTGAATTGGCCGCGGTAATTGTGAAGGACGTACGCAAGAATCCTGAAATCGGAGGATGGGGGTTGAAATTCTTGAAAAAAACAGGGGCAAATGCGTCTTTAGAAGCATCCGCACGTGGGCTTCCGGAATGTTCTAGAAGTAAGGGCGAATGCTCGACGAGCATGGATGTTTTAATACCTGCAGGACTTCACGGTGGGCCCCGAGCGAGGGGGGGCGGTGGCCCCTCGAGCCTTACCGAGAGGTGGATTTCCGGTGGGCAATGCGATTGTGGTGGATGGGATATCGGCTGCCCACTAACAATTCTCAAAACAAAATCGAGCAGTACAGATTCTTCGTTTTCTGCTGATAGTTCGGAGGAATGCAAATCAATTGATCTCTTTATTCAGGTTTGTAGATTTTCGAATGATCTTATTCTTCATACTACTTGTCAAATTTTGTTATGCGTTTATTGCATTTTGTACCCCCTGTATCGAATTGTTAAAAACCTCCTTGTAGTATAGATATTGGCAAAAAACCCCTTTATAGTGCATTTATTAGCAGATAGCCCCCTAAAAAGGGGGTAATTTGCTAAAAAAAATGAATCATACGATTTTTTTGCTAATAAAATAACATGGAGAGTTTTTTAACAATTAGAAAAAACACAGGGGTACCTAATGCAATAAACCCATATTCTATTTTCCCTTTGTTCTTTTCTTTTTAAATTTTAAATTTAAAAAAAAAATGCAAGTCGATTGATCTCGGTATTCAGGTTTGCAGATTTTCGAATGATCTTATTATTCATAGTACTCGTAAAAAAAATTGTATGCAAACACCAAAAGTATATAATTTTAATGAGTTTATTGCATTTAGTACCCCTGTGTTGTATCAAATTACTAAAAAACTCCCCGTACTATAAATATTTAGCACACGAGAAAACAGAAGGGGTACCTAATGCAATAAACCCCTATTCCTAGTACCCCTTTGTTATTAATTTTTTTTTTTTTTTTAATTTTTAATTTAAAAAACAGGGTTCAAAAGAAGAAGATGTGGCAATGTTGAAGATGGTGAAGATACACGAGGGTTTGTACTATATCCACTTCCAATCGACTCTCTCGAGTTTGCAGTCTTTCGCAATTGCTGCTGCGATTTTTCATTCTCGTAGTCCGCTTCTTCGACCAAAAAATATACAGTAGTGGAATTAAATTAGTGTGTATAAAAAAGAACAAAAAAAATCTAGGACATGAAATTTATATGAGTTAAGGTTCATGATTTTTTTTTTTAATAACATGTATCATGTTGGCTTTTTCAGGCATGTTATTTATTCTGTTTGTTATATATATATAAATCTTTTTGAAGGAGGCAAATAAGTTATTGAAATCCTTTAATGAAACTTGAGCTGCAAATATTCTTGTTTGTTTTTTTGTGCACCATATCTTGTTTGATACGCATTGAAATTTATGTGACATTTCTAGGGTGGAAATCGGAACAAAATTTTCGATTTCTGCTGAATTTAATCCAGATTTTTCTGATTTCTGTACTATTTTTCATTCCGAATTCTGAATACTCCGATTCTGGTTTTTTTCCGAATTTATTTGGATCGGGTTTGGAATATATACGAGATTCTGTAACTGATCCGATTTTAAATTTTCGGAAATAGTTTTGAAAATTCCGATGTTTTCGGATATTACACTTATATTTTTTATTAAATAGTATTATGCATTTTATATATTGGTTGATTTAGAAAATCTCCGAATCCCGTCTATTCCGATCTGAAATTTCTCATTTAGGAACTATTTTTTTTTTCAATTTTGTCGATTTTTTTCCTGGAACCGAATTGGAATTAGTTTTTCATTTTCGAGAAAAATCAGAATTTTTCCGTAAATACTAAATTCGATCGACCCTTCATATCATTGCCAAAGAAAAAAACAACATATATTTTGGGTGGGCTTTTTTAGATATCCATATGTTAAGTGGGCTTCTAGGTGAATTATGCATTTTTTATTTTATTTTGGTGTAATGAAATAACTCACAACCAACCATATATGTGCATTGGATAAATATATAATTTCGTTACGAGATATGTAAATTACACTAGGCAATCAATATGTGACAAGGTCGGACTAACAACTATTGGCAAATAATTTCAAAGTTGAGTCAATTAATAGAAGTTCACTTGCTTCAATCGCTAGGTCATCGTTCCGTGACGTCAATTATGCATTTTATATTTGAAATTTGAACCCATAAATTTGAGACATCAAAATGGATATGCTCTTTTTATCGACTCATTAAAATGGAAAAAAATATTAAATTTAGAGCTGAAAATAGTATAACAATTACAGGTTTCATTTAATATCCCCTGAACTTATATTAAATTATGAAAATCACCTCCACCTATTAGTAATTACCAAAAATCCCCTAATATTTGTTCCGTCTTACACCAACCCCTACAGTGTGATTTTTTATGAAATCTTTTTTATTTCAAGGAAACGACTTACACAATTTCGGATACCTTCTTTTATTTCTCATATATTTAACGGAAGATATAATAGACCATACACATTTTCTGTTAAAAAACTTGGTCAACAGTTAGTCAAAGGGGGATTTTGGTAGTTACGGATATGTGCGAGTGTTTTTCGTTATTTAGCTTAAGTTCAGGGTTTTTTTCGTAATTTACCCTTAATATTATAATGCTGCACATATTGAAACATGTATTATGTATATATAATGTGTATATATTGTTGGAGCACAGTGCACAGTTTCCTAAATTGATATTAAAACAAATAAATAATGGAAAAGAAGGCCTGTGCCACATACGCAAACATTAGTCCTGAAATTGACCTTTTGCATTCTCTTTTATTTATGTATGCCAATTTATTTATTCAAATCTTATCCAAAAACCTTTCAAATTTACTTATTTAAAATTGATACTAAATATTTTGAAGGCCAATGAAGTGTGACTGTAAAATAAATAAGGTAAATTACGGCCAACCGTGAGGTAACGATAAATTACGAAAAAATCCCTATTTTTTGGTTAATTATAATTAATCTTCAACTATGAATCTACTTGCATATAATTATTCATTCTTATCATCTCAAATTCAGCGGAATCTTCTAAGTTCCGTGAAATGTTCTCTAGTTTGTACTCGTTCTGTGAAAAAACGCATTTTTTTAATGCACCACAATCTGATTGTTAAAAGTCAAGAGACACATCTTATGATCATCTTGTTTCAAAATATGGAGCTCCAATAGGGTAAAACGGATACAAACTGGAGAATATTCCACATAATCTGAAAGATTTCCACTAAATTTGACACTACAATGGTGAACGTGTAAGAAGATTCATAGTTAAAGGGCTGGTTATAATTACCCAAACAACAGAGGGCATTTTTATAATTTAACATCACCCGAGGATAGCTGTAATTTACCTAATAAAATATATAATGAAACGTGCTAGATTTTCCGTTATTATTATTATTATTATTATTATTATTATTATTATTATTATTATTATTATTATTATTATTATTATTATTATTATTATTATTATTATTATTATTATTATTATTATTATTATTTAAAAAAAATGCCGTTTTAGAATATAACAATTCAAATGAAGTTTTATATCATACTTAATTAAATAAATAGGATTTATTCCTTCCTTTTCCTTTTTTAAATTTTTTTAAATTTATTTATTTTAAAGAAGTGCCTTTTATCACTTGCAGTAGTTAAATCATCTTCTTTACATTTCACCCTTTTCACCATTTCTTTACCTGTAAATTTTCTTGCTTCCTTTCCTTGCAAGAAAACCCTTCATCCATCAACCTTTGACGAATCAAAGGTATATTTCTTTCTGTCCCTTTTTTCTCATTATATTATTTGCAAAAATAAAAATAATAGCACTTGGGATATGTGTAGAATCTGGGGTTCCCACATGAAACCCAGTTAAATATTCATCTCTTTCATTTTTCTATGCAGAGTATTTTTATTTATTTTTTTTTTGAGGTATGAGTATGACGTCATCTAAAATAAGCTCAAGGTTGAATTTTTGAGCAAATGTTTTTTTTTTTCCTGCAACTTTTCTGTGGACAATGATTTTTGGGTTTTGGGTTTTGTTTCTCTTCTTGAAGCTGTTAGTTTCTATACTTGATGATTAATTTTTTTTATTTTTTATTTTTTATTTATGTACGGCGTTTGGTTTTTGTCTGCCAAAAAAAATTAAAAAGGGGGGAAAATGATATAAATATATATTTGTGAGTGTTCTTAGCATTTTTCTGAAAATATTGAGATAACGTTTAATGGCATGTTCGAGTTTAAAGAAATTCCGCGTCTGAATACTGCTGCATGTGAAATTATATATTCTAAATGTTCGTCGAAATTGCAATTTGGTAAAGAAGGTTTTAATTTCCATGGAATCATTTTATGTTTGATAGTATTTATTTGTAACCGCGATTTTCCGTCGAAGCATTTCGAAATGTAATGCTCTGCTCTTATTTTGTTGCCGCTTATCGGTTCTTGATATAGACCTGCACGACGAAATGAATTTAATTACTACATTTTACTAAAAAAAACAGTTGTTTATTGAACGTTGAAGGTACAATCGAGCTTCTACTAAATCCAAATTTTAGCTCTTGAAAAATGGCGCCAAAGCCGACGAAACTCACAAAGGCCTTGAAAGAAATGAAGAAAATGGGATTTTCAGAAAAGATTGTGCGACCGATAGTGAGAAGTCTTCTCAGTACGTACGATAATAACTGGGCTCTCATCGAAGGAGACGAGTATCAAGTTCTTGTTGACGCTATTTTAGATAGCGAGGACAAAAAGGCGAGTTGAGCTGTCTTGTTTTTGTAAATCTCCGATTTTATTTAACTTTATTAATCGCATTATAATCATAACCGACGCTCGATTTTTTTCTGTTCAGACAAAGGATAGTGAGTTGGAACAGCTGATGAATGCTTGGTCTGAAGACGAGGATGAAGAAGAAAACGAACCACTTATCAAAAGACCTAAACGAAGCGACTTGAAAAAGGGTAAATCGACTTTTCTCGAAGAGCACCGTAATAGGGACACTTCTTGTCATGTAAAAGGGAAGGGTATAGTAGTGAAACAAGAAAAGGGTAGTAAAGTAATTTCCGATGATGATGATGAGAGAGATGAGTCGAAGTCGATTGTGCCCCTTGTAGACTTGGGAAGTAGTGGTGATGAATCGTTCAATTGTATTTCGGAGAAAAGAATGATAGTTTACGAAAGAGGTAATTGTAAAAAATTATCTAAAGAGAATGATCTTGCTTTAGTGGAGAAGGTAAATGATGAACACGACGAGGCAGCTTTTGAAGTTCCTCTTGCTGTGGTTACTACTCCAGGTGCACTTTTTATTTCGCGGAATCTTTTTCACGTTAAACGAACAATCGAGTATCGATTCTTTTATCTCTTCATCTATGTTAACGAAATGGTTTGTGTTTTCTGAATAAGTTTTTTTTTGTTTTTGGCTTCCTATGTTGTATGTCCATTAATTGCAAAACCGAAACCGAAAACCGAAAACTGAAACATGATCTTTTTCTTGATCGTTAACTTTTAAAATTTTATTTGAATTCTTGATATTTACCGTTTGTGGTGATTGATATTTTTTTTTTGTACATAGATTCTGTTGTGCTGTTATTGCAAGGAAGTTCACAGGAAAGTTTTTCGACTCCCAAAGAAAATATCTCACCGTTTGCTGAAGTGATGGATCTTGATGCAGAGGATATATGTAAGCTTATATTTTCGGTGCAGAAACGAATTTTTTTTATTGGTCTTTCGAAGAAAGGCAGAATTGTTTATAATGTAAATTAAACTAATTAGTAAATTGATTTTCTTTTTCAGCTCCTTGTCTGCTTCTTAAAGAGCCTTCTTCGGTAGAAAACAGTTCCGATATGGAAGAAAATCATCAAGAAGAATCCACTAACAACGAAAAAATCGAACCGGAGAAAAACGAAAACGGGGTTCAAGATTCGATGAATCTAGACATTGCCTCATCGTCCAAGGGCGAGGTGAAAATCTCTCTTATAATCAGTTCTTCCCTAAAATCGGGGCTTCACATTCCGACTCTAGAGGCATTGTTTGAGCAGGTTGAGGAACATTGCCTAAAGTCGTACAAAATCCCGCGAACAGATTTTTCCATGTCGAAACTAATGGAAGAAGTGTGCGAATCCTTCTTGATTTCCGGTACAACCTCAAAGTACAACGAGGATGTAAGAACCGAAACTGTGCCAGCTGGCGAAATCGACAATCAGCTCAGTCTTCACAGTAAATCGGCCGTTTCGAACGATCCAATCAAGATAATTCAAATTCCGAAATTTGTGGGGTCCATTGGCTTGGATTTGAGCCGTTGTAAGATGTATTTAAGTGAAACAGAGAGAAGTATTTTCGAACTCAGCACTAAAACGATGTTTCTCCAAAATCATTTTACTTCAGACATAACTAACGGTCAAGAATCAAACGAGATTTCTCTGATAAACGAAGTAAATGAGGATCAATGTCCTAAATTTAACTACATTTCCAAGAATGTAATTTACCAAAATGCAAATGTGAGGTTTTCTCTCGCTAATATATCAGAACAAAATTGCTGCTCGAATTGCTTTGGCGACTGTTTGTCTCTACAAGTCCCGTGTAATTGTGCTGGAAAATCCGACTCGGAGTTTGCTTATACGCCAGGTGGCGTATTGAAGGAATCTTTTCTTGATAACTTTGTTTTAGGAAACGATTTTGTGCAAAAACACAATCTTTTCTACTGTCAAGACTGCCCATTAGAGAGGCCGAACGATACAAAATTATCTGTCCCGTGCAACGGCCATATAACGAGGAAATTCATTAAAGAATGCTGGATCAAATGCCGATGCAGCTTTAAGTGCGGAAATCGAGTTGTTCAAAGAGGAATAACTGCAAAACTGCAGGTATAATAATTTTTATTTGAATTTTTTTTAACATGTGCAAGAAATCGAGTAATTAATTCTTTTTGTTGGGAATGGATTTTGGGGCAGGTTTTTATGACGGCGGAGCGAAAGGGATGGGGTGTTAGAACTCTCGAAGAAATACCGAAAGGGGGTTTTGTATGCGAGTACGTCGGAGAAGTCGTCACTACCAAAGAGCAGTTCGGACGAGACGTGCGGAAAAATAGCGGCGACTCGCAAACATACTCGGTTCTGTTAGATGCTGGATGGAGTTGTAAGGGAATCTTGAAAGATGAAGATGCTCTTTGTCTCGATGCTACCGTTTATGGAAATGTCGCAAGGTTTATTAATCACAGGTATGTAAATTTAGTCGGAGTTAGACGTATAGTTCAGCTGTTTGCATGAATAATTCTCGTAAGCAAGAATCTTTGTAATTTTTAGTACATTCAATCCGTATAATATTTCCATCTTGTTCGACAAACATGTTCTCGATATTTGACCGTCGAATTTGACTTTGCTGCTTTGTGACGTAGGTGCTTCGATTCCAATCTGGTCGACATTCCCGTTGAAGTGGAAACTCCAGATCATCATTACTACCGTGTATGTGAAATAAACAGTTACATTTCATTCGGACTATACGTGCCGTAACGATTCTTTTTTAATATTATTATTAATTTTTTTTTTTGACAGCTAGCTTTCTTCACTAAAAGAAAGGTTAATGCTTTGGAAGAGCTAACTTGGGTTAGTTGCTCGCATTTTATACGATGCTTTATATACGTATGATAATAGTTATACGATTCTTTTGCCAAATAATATATGTTTTGGAGGTCGTAAATACTTGGTAAACGCATTGCAGGACTACGGGTTTGACTTCAATGATAACGATTTCGAGTGCCGTTGTGGTAGCAAATTATGCCGGGACCGCAAAACTTCGAAGAGTAAGTTAGTTACCTTCTATACTTTGGTCATATGAATTATGAACAAAATATTAAATTTATGACCCTTTTTTTTTGAATTAAATGCTCAATTTATTTTAAGAGTCGAGATTCGGAACACTTCGTTCTTTCACAAACAGAGGATAATTATTATTTTTTTTTTTTGCCTTTACTGCAGGAAAGTTGATCTCCCTATAAAATCAAAGACAAGCTTTCTGAACATTGAACTTTTGAAGCAAATTATTTTGTGCTATTTTGAACTTCACAATATTTTGGTGCCCATTTTGAAGAACTAGTTAAGATTTTTTTTAATTTTTTTTAATTATCAGATCTGGTTAATATTTCAGTGGTAGAATTTTGTATTTAACGGAATCATGCACGTGTTGGGCACGTGCGACATTTCAATCAATTTAAGGCAAAACCATTGAGGGACTAAAAATATTTTTGTTTAGAACAAGAGGGACTAAAGATGTTTTAGTCATAAATATGAGGGACCAAAAGTGAATTTTTTCAGTCCTCTTTGGCTAGATTTCAACACCAGGGGTGAGTAAGTCGGACCCATCAACTCGTTGAACCCGTTAAATCAGGTAAAAACTATCTTGTTGGGACCGGACAGATAGATCCATCAATAAGACTGAGTCCTGAAATGGAGACGATCCGCGGGTTTGTGTCTTAAATGGGTTCAATCTTTTTTAATACCCGTGAAAACCGTCTAGCCCCGGCATACAAAATGACTTCGTTTTGTTTATATTATGTAGTAAGATGAATTAATATTATATAATCCATGAATAAAATATCTCTTGCATGTCAAAACTTATATATATAACACCAATTTTGTCTCGTTTTGTCTATAGTTATTTATTTTATTTTAAATCTTCTCTTATCAAGCTTTGAGTTTAGTTACTCTTTTCAAAATGGATTTATGGTTAAAACTTATTAATTTTGATCTTACTCTTAACATTTCTCATGAATGTTATTCACGTTGATTTCTTTAGGATTTTACGTTTGGTCTTCATATTACTCCCTCCGTCCCATATTATATTGGGTGGCTGCGCGTATCTTAAGATACTCAATAGATGTGCATAGATTCCAAAAATAACATAGTAAATAATAAAATACACTTGTCATAATTATTCTTTAATTAACTAATTAAGAGTGATAAGGGACATAACTTATAAAAATACAATTAATGTTTTATTAAAACTCTCATATGACAAATAATTTTGAAAAAGGAAAACCTAGAAAAAAATATTAGGTGAGACAAATGGAATATTTTTTAGATAGTTTCGCGTAAAACTTATAAATTATTTATAAAAAAAATTAAATGGACCCATGAAAGCTGGATCCTACTATGAACCCCCATATCCTAAATCCGTTGAAAATCTATAAATTTGATTCCTTAAAATCAAGAATCGTTGTTTGACCCGAGGAGGGTGTGTTTTGCTTGGCACCTGCACATTAGTTACATGCACAACCACCACCCTAACGACTATCAATTTGTATTTATTTATTTATTTATTATTATTATTATAATAATAAATTTAACGTAGAAATTTGATTAAACTTTTATATTCGTTCATCGGCAGTCACAGTTGACCCAAGTGGAATAGTCTTTCTTAACTGCCGTTTACTCATTTCCTTGCATCTCTCTCTCTCTCTCGAATCACACATTCTCTACTGCAATTTTTCTCACCGGCGATTCAAATCCAACAATGCATTCAATCAGATCCATGCAGAAGAAACCAAGCAAATCAGAGCTCGCACCCCTCGTCGAATCCACGCACAAGTTCGCGCGTGGGATACGCAGGATCCCGACCAGCGTAAGCGAATCGGAGGAACGCAGCGGCGGCGGTGGCACTTCCACCGGAGCTACGGAAGAATCCGGCCACTCGACCACCGGAGATCCAACACCAGTTGCAAATGCGGTGAAGGTACTTGTCAAACTGGAAGATTCCCACCCAAGATTCGGCCCTGTGTACAGAGTTGACCAGCCATCGATTGAGGCCACCAAAGTCAAAGCGTGGGAGCACGTGCTCAAGAAGTCGTTGGAGAAAGACTCATCTCTAGATCAAGAAAAGATCAAGGAGATTTACACGTCAGCGATAAGGAACGTCGAGCAAGAAGCTAAAGAAATCTACACCGAGAAACTATCCGGCACGGAGTCTAGTTTCCGATTGATGATGATCAGAGACGGATGCTTCTTCCTCCAGCTGGCACTGCTGATTCTCGGATGCTCGAATCAGCTCGGGTACGCGGACAACGACCCGATTTTCGGTCCGAAGATCAACAAGAAGGATGTCAAGAAGTGGATCGAGGCTATGTTCTACGTCGGCAATCAAATCCCACTTGTGATTCTGAATGAGTTAATGAAGCAAACTTTCTTCCAGGAAGTGATTAAGAACGCGAAATGGGACGCCCCGCGAACGAGTTTGTGCAAGAAAGTATTATACGAGGTTCTCGTCTCGCCCGCGCTTAAAAGAGACCGAGGGTTGTCTCTAGTGGAAAGGGTTATGGGGAAAGGCGATGATGAGCATATCCTGGTGGAGCACCGTCACCAGTCTTCCGATATCCTCCACGGTCTCCAGAACATGGTGATCGGGCTAGCGGAACCGCTCGATCGTCCGTCGAGCGAACGCAAAGTCGTCGACGATGACCAAATCGACCTGGAAGCCAACGACGAGGACGTTGGCGATGACGAAAGGATGTTCCCGATCGAAATTGACGACGGGGATGGGGATGGCGATGGCGATGGCGAAGGGGCTTCCTCAACCGAAGGCCGGATAAGACTTCTACTGGACGCGATTGGCTTGTCGAGTTCCGCCAAGGATAGGAAAAGAATATTCCCAAGTGCCACCGAGCTGTTGCGGGCCGGCATTCGCATCAAGAAACTCAAGAGTGGAGGAGCTAGACGCATTCGCTTCACAAGCTACCATTTGTGGCCGTGGGCGTATCTCTACTTGCCCGTTCTCTTCGCGGACGATAACGCGGAGACGATTCTTGCAAATCTAAAGACTTACGAGCTCTCGCACCAGCAGCAGCAGCAGGTCGGGAAAAACAGGAGAGAAGTGGGATCTTACATCAAGGTTATGAGCGACATAATTCAGACGGCAAGGGACGCGAAACTGCTGGAGAGAGAGGGGATAGTCCGAGCAAATTCGGACAACGATATGGAGAAGCTGCCGAGGATACTTAGCCGGCTGAGTCACGAAGATGTAAGACTCACAAACGAGTTCGTATCTCTGCGGCGCAAGATCAGGGATTACTCAAGCCCATGGGTACATTATAAAGGAGTTGTTAACTTGGTTGTGTTTCTTACTCTGCTTCAGACTTGCTTTGCACTACTAGCCTATTTCAAGCCTCCTAAGTCATAACTTTTTAGTTTTATTACCAAGATATGTGTTTTTTCTTACATTCCTATGTTATTATTATTATTTTTTTTTTGTATTCTTAAACTATTATCATCATCATCATCATCGAGAGTATCAACATTGATTTGTCCTTCGACGCGGAGTTAGATTATACATCTGGTTATTTATGTATATCGGGTGGATTTGAACCGTATATTTAATTACATAACTACTCACTAAGCACACATATACATGAGTGTGCGTGTGATTATGTGTAGATGATGGGTACGCGTTTGAACAATCCATAGATTCTTACACCACCAGAAAAAAGAGTAATCAAAGCCCAAATACAACAAAAATTGATGGATATAGATTTATATAGATATATATAGAGATTGTTAACATATCCAATTTCAATACATGAAATTGTTATCAAACAACAACGGCTCAATCTCCTTCCAATCCAATCCACGTCCAGAATCCAGTTAGTGATGGCACCACTCTTTCTTCTTCTTTCGGGCGACGATGGTGGCAAGAACTCCGACTGACAATGGTAGCAGTAACTTTGTGAAAATAACCTTTCAAATCACATTACCACATCATTTTCTACAAGGGTGATTATTTCTATGCTATACCCGATGAAGACTACACCGGATGAATTTTTACATATATGATAAAAATCTACCTGGTGCATTTCAGCTGGTGTAGCATAGAAGAGCAACTCCAAGAGCATAATCAAACGAGGCATCAAAGGCCTAACTGCCATTTTGATGCCCAAATTTCATTTTTTTCGACAGGGTAATCAAACACAGGGGCTATTTCGGTGCCAATGGTTGGTGGGTGCATTTTTGGCTGCCAGAAATTCAATACTCAAAAAATTCCAACGGTAATTTCACACCCCTACGGTCATTTATTCTAAACCAAAAAGTTGATTCAAAAAATCAGATCCAGCCAACGGTAAGAAATGAGAAAAATTATATAATCAGATTCACCTCATCATATTTCTACAACCCAACCAAATAATTTTCTCAAACCTTCTATTTGACTCCACACTAAAAGGAGAGTAGTTTCTTCCGAGGAAAAAAGAGAGAGCAAGAAAGAGGTGAAACAGAGAACGAGTGAGACCGAAAAGGAGAGGCGAAGCAGAGGCATGTTCTCTGTTTGTTTTTTTTTTTTTTTTTTTTTTTGCAACGGCAGTGTGATGAGAGAGGCGATGTGGAAATTATATTTAGTTTTATGATCTTCATATTGATTTAAGTGGATATGGTTGGGTGGGTTGGGTTGGGCTTAGTTAATTTATTTTAGTTAAAATAGCTTCACTTGATTTTCGTTAGTTAATTAACTTTAGTTAATTTGCTTTGTTAATTTATGTATTTTACTCGTAAATTTTTAATTGTAGTTTTTGTAGAAGAACTTTTATTACTGTGGGACTTTTACAAATCTTCTTAGTGACGATTCGTCGTTGTATGATGAAGGCTATAATTTAAATTCAACCGTAGAAACCGAAAATATTGTTAATGTTGTTGCTCTGCGTAAATAAAAAAGATCGACGAATTTCACAACCGATCAAGATGTTTGTATTACCTCAATATGGCTAAATACAAGCAAAAATGTCATTCACGGAACCGATCAAAATGCAATGACATTTTGGGGGAGGATTTACGATGAATTCATAATTAATATGGGTCAAAGCGAACGCGCCGAGCAAACCTTACAAAATCGTTGGCAAGATATTAATGCTCAGTGTGCAAATTCATTGTTTATCTTAATCAAATTAACAATTGGCATCAATCCGGTCAACGGATCATGATAGGGTAAATTACTTGTTTAGGTTTTTTTTTCATTTATATTTATATTATTATACTTTATATTTGAATCTTTTGGTTGATAGTTGCCAGAAGTTAGAGAACTAACTATATGCTGCTGAGAACGGGAAAAGCCAATTCAAATTTGAACATTGTTTCAATCGTCTAAAGCAGGAGAAGAAGTGGTTTGATACTTCAAATAAGCAAGCAAATGCATAAGATATTCCTATATCTTCAGAAGGTAACAATGAATCTTGTGTCAATAAAGATCGGCATTTAGGTAACAAATCATCAAAATAACAGCTCAAGGGAAAACAAGGAAGACCTGAAGGCGGAACCTCATCTACAGTGCCGATGTCACTTATAAATGAGCGTTTGGAAACAAAGATAGCGATGGAACGCGAAAGATGTGATCAACGCGAGAGACTCATAGCATTACATCAAAAGGCAACAAATGACGACGAAGAGCGTAAATGTATAGACGGACACCGAGTAGAGATTGAGATTGAGATTGAGATTGAGATTGGAAGAGACTGAGGCAACTTATTGGAAAATGAAAAAAAATGAAATATTGAGAATGAATGGTTTAGTATAATCATTTTAGGTATTTCACATTGTTAAATATGATTTTTAATATGTCTCTAGATTTTTAATATGTATTGTATTTTGCGGCTTTATCTATAATAAAAAGTAATTTTGAATCCATTATGTTCTTTTAATTATTCAAAATTGTAAAACATATGAATAAAATGGACAAGAATTAGATAAAATTTGCATCAATACATGAAATTCCATAAAGATTTAGTAGATGATAAAAAGAACTAACTCTTAATAAAATGATACATACCAAATAACATTGTACCAGACTGATGATGCTAGAAATAGATCACCTTAAGTAGTTGAGATAGAGGGAGCTGGGAGAGCAAAGTGGATTAGTGCTTATAGGAAGAATAAAATTTGAGAAAGAGAGAAATAATAATACGTAATATAAACCCCCATTGTGTTATGGGTTGATTTACTACATGGAATATATATAGAGAAATAATACGAGGTAATAGAGTTTCACTAGGTAACTAAATCCTAACTAATTTAGGTAACTGAATCATAATAGAATTCTAATATCCTATAATATCTAATAATATAATATACTCTAACATGCCCCCGCAGTCGAAACGTGACGAACGTGAAGACTGGACAATCACTTGCTAACACGCTCTCGCAGTCGGAACAAATAAACTCCAAAAGTGAAAACTGGGCAGAAACCGCGAAACACAACGCTAGAGAATTCTTCTGTGAAAATACCTGCCCAATTGATAGAAAAAAAAAAGAATAAAAATAATAACAAGAGAGAAAAATAAGCATTTTTTTTTGTATGAATCGAGAGAGATTGGGAGAAGATATGAGAGGGGGAAGAAGAATAATTAAAAGAAGGATAGAGATGAAAAAGAGAGAAAATAAATTAACCGACTAAGAAGAAGATGTCGGAAAATAATATAACTTAAAAAAGAAGAGTAGCACCACCGGGGGAATGAGGAAAATTGGGTGGTGTTCATGGATCTGATAGAAAAAGACTTATAGAGAGAAGAGTACCACCAGTCCACCACCGGGAGGGAGAAAATTGGTTTGGTGGTCGCCGGCCATGGAGAAGAAGAGAGGCGGCGGCTAGGTTTTAGGCCATGGAGAAGAAAAGAGGAAGAAGAAGAACGGAAGGGAGAAAATTCGGGTGGTGTTCATGGAATAGATAGAAAAAGAAAGATATTAAGAGTACCACCACCAGGGAGGGAGAAAATTGGGTGGTCAGTGCCATGGAGAAGAAGGGCGGCTAGGTTAAAAAACCTGGTGCTCTGATACCATATATGAAGAATAGAATAGGAGAAAGAGAGAAATAATAATACGTAATATAAACCCCCATTGTGTTATGGGTTGATTTACATGGAATATATATAGAGAAATAATACGAGGTAATAGAGTTTCACTAGGTAACTAAATCCTAACTGATCTAGGTAGCCGAATCATAATAGAATCCTAATATTCTATAATATCTAATAATATAATATACTCTAACATTGCTCATGTGCCAGATGACCCTGAGATACATGCGAACAGAGAACACGTGAACTAGGCCGGAGTTTGATCCGGCGAAAACCCCTCTGACGCTCAAGTCAGACGTGCGGATTGTATAAATAGTTGAGAGAATATGACTCGTAGTATTATTCAAATAATAGGGCGTACCTTTGATAAATGAATTAAAACGTTATTTATACTTTGAGATTGTTGGGCTCAAACCTTATTTGAAGGTGATTGGGTCTCGGTGGTAGTGGTCTTCAATATTGATCTCGTGACCCAGTAGGTAAATAAATTGTAGGCCCATTGGGTTGGCCCAATTAGACATATCATTAAGCCCCCCACCCACTCTCGAGTCGATGTGGGGGTCATGTCGAAATGGGTTCCCGATCGTGTCGAGAGTAAAAATTGTTCACGATCTGGCACCTCTTTCAACTTAGCTCCCACATCGAACCGAGAGTGGGGGCTTAATGATATGCCTATTGGGCCAGCCCAATGGACCTGCGATTTGATTATCTACTGGGCCACAAGCCCAATTCAGAAGTTATTACTACAAAAGCCTAATCACCTTCGAATAAGGTTTGAGCCCAATAAATTGATATCGACCCAATCAAGGAACTATAAATAGAACTTATATTCCACTCGAATATTTCACGATCCAAATATCTGACTTAATCATTGGAGGGGTTTTCGCCGGATCAACCCCCGGCTTAGTTCACGTTTACTTTCCACACAGGAATCTCCAAATTATTAAGGTGTCCCAAAGCTATCAAGCACGTGATCAGTGACCCGATTCATGTCCTCGAATATATTTAGGTGGTTATTACGTATCATCATAGACACATATTTTAGGTTTATAATGAAATACAACAAAAATAAAATAATAAGAACATTGGTTGCAATTGACAAACATTACTATTTTTTACCGTCCAATTCCACAAATGCTCAACAAGATCATGCTTGAGTCGGGAATGAGTAGTAAGATCCCGAATTTGGTGATGAGTTTGAATAAACTCCGTAAACTCATTTGTATGTTCATGTGATGGTGTAACATTTGGAGTAACATAATCAAAATCAATGCTACCGGGACCTCTTTAATCATCAATGATCATGTTATGCATTATAATGCATGTCTTCATTATATTACGCAATGTCTCCTTATCCTAGAATCGTGTCGGCCCATGCATACATTAAAACGAGCTTGTAGTACCCCAAAGGCCCGCTCTACGTCTTTTCTCGCAACTTCTTGGGATTGTGCAAAATATTTTGCCTTTAAATCTATTGGAGCTGGTATTGTCTTCACGAAAGTAGCCCATGATGGGTAAATTCCATCTGCTAGATAATAGCCCATGCGATAATCATTTCCATTAACTGTAAAATTAACAGGGGGAAAACGACCATTTGCTAATGCCGAAAAGATTGAAGATCTTTCAAGAACAGTAATATCGTTAAGTGAGCCGGGCATTCCAAAAAAGGCATGTCATGTCCAAAGATTGTGTGATGCGACCGCCTCTAATATAATGGTTGGTGTACGAAAATGACCCGAGTACATACTTTGCCATGCGGTTGGACAATTTTTCCATTCCCAGTGTATACAATCGATACTTCCGATCATTCCTGGAAATTCACGTTGCTCGTTGAATTGGAGCAGCCGAGACAGATCGACCGCATTCGGTGCTCTTAAATATGGTTCACAAAAAACGGCAACAATTGCTTTTACAAAATGACGTAAACTCTCAATAGTAGTGCTTTCACCTATGTGTATGGTGCCATCCAGTAAATCGGCAGAAACTCCATAGGCAAGTATTCTATATGCAGCAATTACTTTTTGAAGACTTGATAAACCATAGACCACTGTAGCATTATTTCTTTGGACGAAATAGTGATTGTATGCTTCGATATTAGAAATAACTCTACAAAATAGAGGTTTGGGCATACGAAACCTTCTCCTGAAATAAACATCATGATATACAGGATTATCAGCGAAATAATCACGATAAAATCTATTATGACCTTCAACTCTGTTGCGATGAATAACCCTTCTACCCGGAACTGAACCACGACGACGCTTGCGTTGTCTTTCTCTCTTAACTTCCTCCTCTTCCATTGCTTCTAAGAGCATTTCAAGATCATCTGAATCAGAGTCGGTTAAGAAAGCATTTAGAACGCGGAATCACAATGTATACTGAAATAAATTGAGAAAATATGATAAAAATTGTAAAGGAATGTGAGTTTTTAAAGATACAATAAATATATATATATATATATATATATATATATATATATATATATATATATATATATATATATATATATATATATATATATATATATATAATAAATCTTATTGAAAATCTTGACAATGAATCATAAGTTGACACGTGGCAACAAAAATATTATAGATATGAAATCTTATCAGAGATATATATTTAAATTGGTTAAATTGGATAAATTAATGTATTCAAAAATTGACGGTCCATTGATATTGTATTATTGGAGTGGAAGATCTTTATTCGATAACGAAAACACTGTAGCAATAATCAAAAGACATTTGATTATTCATTTTTTATTACCACCGTTGAATTTGCCCTAATAAACTAGCAAGAGTTTGGTCTAAGACATCTGCTGATTAAAGATCTGTTTTTCTCTAAGATATATATTAATCATATATGTTAATTAATACTTATTGAGGCCAATCACATAATTTTAATTTGTTGATTATAGAAATAGGATTAGATTAGTGGCGCTCAAATCGAACTATTTAGATTTGAACCTGCAAACCACTCAAAAACTAAATTAATTAGGCCTCATTTGCTTACTGCTATTAACCTCTATTAACTAAATAATAGGGGTTAGTAAGATGTTTGGTTTATGAGATTCGTATTTAGTCAAGCCCGCTACTACACTCAAAGTCCGCAATTAAGTGCTATTATTTGGTTAAATTAGTAGCACCTCCCCCATGCGATTAATTTTGTAGGGGTGATTAAAAGAGGAAAATACAATTTTATCCCTAAAACAATATCTTAATTTTTTTAATTAAAATATTTTTCAGACAATTCACATTAAATACCAGAATTTAACAAATTTAATACAAGATTTAGTCTAACGAATGAAACATCTTACTTACTAAATAATTAATTTAGTCAGTGGGGATATTAATCCAATCTCATCTAATCCAATGTAATTCGATATAGGTAAGCAAACGATGAAGTTTTGAAAGGTTATTTCACGAAGACAGGGGTATAATTGGAAACAAAAAAAATAATTGGGGGTATTTTCTTGAGAGAGTAAAAAAGGAGATATTTTAAAATTCAACGAACGGCTCTCTCTCTCTCTCTCTGAGGGGAACCAAAGTCTACCAAAAGTCAACGATGAGCACGTTCTCAGCGGTGTCTTCAACGGCGGAAAGGCTGGACCATTTGCTTCTCGCCGACGGAGCTCCGGCGCCGTGCGAAGGCGATTTGCGCGCCGGAGTTTTGCAGCTTCGGTCAGAGATCAAGCTAATTGAAAACAAATTGATGTCCGACGAAAATGGAAGGATCAAAATCGGCGAAGAGGAGAAGCGAAGAATCACACAGCTAGCGTACGACGTCGAGGATGCCGTGGAGTCTTACGCTTGGAGACAAGCGGCGGCGGCGGCGGATTCGAAATGGAAACTAGGTAGCGTTTTGAAGTACCCTACGGCGAGGAGTCTCCGGAAGGATCTTCACGCCTTTAGTAAGAGGATCGACGAGATCAGAAGTGTAACGGCCGGTGGAGGAGAAGGATCACCTAGATCAGGAGTAAGATCTGTTGTGGTTGTAGAGCCGCCGCCGCCGCCGCAAATCCTCCGAACGGAAGTTCGTTCCGGCGGAGAAGATGTAACGGAGTTGACGGCTCGATTGGTAGGACCGGAGTCAAAGTTATCGGTCGTCGCGGTATGCGGTATGGGCGGCATAGGGAAGACGACTCTCGCGCAATCGGTGTACAACAACCGATTCGTGATCGAACATTTCGATACCCGGGCTTGGGCATACGTTGGCCAGAATTTCCAGGCGAGGGGCATTCTGGAGAGTGTGTTGTCTTCCCTTCGGCCCGAACGGAGTAAGAGTGAGATTGCGGCGATGGAGATGATGGTGTTGATGGATCAGCTTTACAAAGCTCAAAAGGGGAGGAGATACCTTGTTGTTCTGGACGATGTCTTGTCGTTCGAGGCCTGGGACACGATGCGGTTCGCCTTTCCGGACGACAATAACGGAAGCAGAATCGTCATCACCACTCGGGACGAGGAAGTGGCAAAGCAAATGTCCACATCCGTTCTAGAAATGAAGCTGTTGCCCGAGGATCGAAGTTGGGAGATTTTGCAATCGGCATCTGGAGTGATGGATGGTACATTTCCAATTTTTTAATTGATCTTCCAAGCATGACCACTTTTTTGAATCGTTGAATAAATCGTAAATGTGCAAAAATCGGTTAAATCTTACAATTCAAAACTTTTAGGCCTCGTTTGGTTGTTTGGTTGGTGAGATTAGCTATGATTAATTGAATAGTTGGACTTTGTTTGATGTTTGGTATCCCTGATAACTTACCGGGTCGACGATAACTTACCGGGTCGACGCGTAGTATGTTATCATGACTTATGTTGCCTTTTAAGCATGTTTTTTGTTGGACTTTCCAAGGTCCAATAAAACTAGGGGTGAAAGTCAGATGGATCGGATCTCGGATCAGAATTAGCCTTTTCGGAAAAAAATCCAAAAAATTTTGGAAGTACAAGTCAATTCCAATTCCAGTTCCAAAATTCTCGTAATCTAAAAATTCATTCCAATACCAAAAGGCCCGAAAATTTCGGAATTTCGGAAAAAATCAGAAATCCCATAAGCTTTAAAATTTCAAAACTTAGCGGAAATTTTCTTAATTTTCCAAAAATAAGAACATCCACTTCGATAAAAGTGAAACTAATAACTACTCCCTCTGTTCCTCAATAACAGTCTCTTTTTTAAATTATTTTTGTTCCATATTATCTGTCACTTTACATTTCCAATACTGCATTAATTGTATAATTATCAATTTTACCCTTATTAACTATCTACAACATTCTCTCACATTAATTATTGGCAAGGGCATTTTAGTATAAAAACATATATTTTTCTAAAATTAAGCAACATTTATTAAGATCCTTAATCCTTGTGCACAAGCTAAAAACGACAATTATAAAGGAACGGAGGGAGTACTAAATTTGAGTTAAAAAATAAATAAAAATAAACACATCTAGGGGTGCAAGTTGGAACGGATTTTCCAATTTCCGCCGGTTCCGATCCGAAAAGTTCCGATTTTGGAACAACTTTTTTCGTTCCGACTTCCGAAATTCCGATTTCCGAAATTTTCCGATTTTTTTGGATTGGAATTGGAATTATCTAAAATAAATTTGGAATTTCCGATTTCCGATCCGATTTAATTCCGAAATTAATTCCGAAAAATTCCGATTTTTTTCCGTAAAATACACCTATAAATAGTATATATTATATAATACTTATTTTCCGAAAAATACACGTATAAGTTTTGTTTTAGGATTTTGACATAATGAATTGTTGTTAGAAGTTTTATTGGATATTATGCGGTGTTTATTTTTATTTTTATTTTTGAACTGAAATTTAGTAGTTATTAGTTTTACTTTTATCGACGTGGATGCTCTTATTTTCGAAAAAGTATGAACATTTTAGAAAATTTCGGCTAAGTTTTGAAATTTTAAAACTTATGTGATTTCCGATTTTTTTCCGAAATTCCGAAATTTCCGGGCCTTTTGGAATTGGAATGAATTTTTAGATTCCGAAAATTTCGGAATTGGAATTGGAATTGATTTTGTACTTCCGAATTTTTTTGGAAATTTTCCGAAAAGGCTAATTCCGATCCGATCCATCCGACTTTCACCCCTAAACACATCAATAAAACATCTAACAACAATTCAATATGTTAAAATCCTAAAACAAAACTTTAAATCAAATTACTGTTTCTTGAAAATAAATAAAAACTTAAAATAAGTATTATGTAATATATATTATTTATAGGTGTATTTTCCGGAAAAAAATCGGAATTTGTTGGAATTAATGTCAAAAATTAAATCGGATCGGAAATTGGAAATTCCAAATTTATTTTATATAATTCCAATTCCAATCCAAAAAATTGGAAAATTTCGGAAATCGGAATTTCAGAAGTCGGAATGAAAAAGGTTGTTCCAAAATCAGACCTTTTGGGATCGGAACCGGCGGAAATTGCAATTTCCTTTCCAACTTGCACCCCTAAATAAAACAATTGGGTTTCATTAGATTATTTAGTCTTATCTTAGCTAATCTTATCTTGGCAACCAAACGGGGCCTTACGGTTTAAAGATATGAAAAAAAACGACTATTCCAGTCATGAAAACATGCTGATTTAATGTAATTAGTTTACTCAAGTCTTTGGTTTTCGGCAGGGACGGAATTTAACCCGGAGATAGAGATGGTGGGGAAACAAATAGCCAAATATTGTAAAGGGCTCCCATTAGCTATAACTGTGATAGGTGGTATTTTGAGGAAGAAGAATTTGAAAGAATGGAAGGAGGTGCTAGACGTACTGGTTGCAGGAGACGGATGTTCACAAGAAACGGAATCAGTTTTGCCTCTAAGCTACAATCACTTACCGTTACATTTGAAGCCGTGTTTTCTTTATTTGGGACATTTCCCCGAAGACGAAGCTATACCGGTGGAAAAGTTGTACTTACTGTGGATGGCTGAAGGGCTGATATCAACGAGGGCTCTAGACAATCGAACACAAAAGGAAGTTGCTGAAGCTTATTTAAAGCAGCTCGTTGATAGAAGCCTGGTGTTTGTGGTGGAAAACGAGGTGTCTGACCCCACAAGGTTTAAATCGTGCCAGCTTCACGACCTGATACGTAAACTGTGCATATCAAACGGAAAGCAGGAAGAATTTTTCGATGTCATTGATTTTGGAAACGGAGGCAAAATAAGCTCTTCATCTCGCAGGCTTGTCATATACCTGTACAAGTTTAAAGATGTCAACGACGATCCTCTTTTGAACATACGCGATGCCAGAGATATCAGATCGATTATTTTCTATGATAGAGACGAATCTCACGTCAAACCAGCATCGTCTAGCAACTTGCCTAGAGCATTCTCCGACCTCACCGAGTTCCAAGGGGCGAGGGTGTTGCACTTTGACGGGGTTGATTTTCAAGTTAAAAAGCTCCCGAGAGGTATACAGAAACTAGTTTACCTCAGGCACTTGAGCTTCCAAGGATGCCATCTCAAGGTGTTTCCGTCGTCTTTTTGCAGCTTCCCCTTTCTGGAAACGTTGGATTTGCGTGTAATAGATTGTTGTGTAATGACAATACCGAATATCCTGTGGAAGATATCAAGCTTGAGGCATTTGTACTTCCCTCTGGCATTTCGAGTTGATACTAATGATAAGTTGAAGCTGAACACCCTGAAGAAGCTCCAAGTACTCGAAAACTTCAACGCTAGCCTTTGTGAAGCGAGCGACCTCCTACAGCTAGAAAACCTTCAAATCCTGTCAGGGGTTGTGGAGGGCAACGCGGATTTGAAGAACATCATCGGGTGTATGAGTTCGAATAAATTCCTACGCCACTCGTCACTTGATGTTAAGAAATTTGATTCTTACTCAAAAGAAAGGCTCGCGATTGTGGCAGAGTTGCTGGAGTGCGATGGTCTTCATAATTTGGACTTCGAGGGGTATCTGGGAGTGATGCCACCCCATGCGAGCATCGGTTCGAACATCACTTCTGTGGTGTTTATTGGATCCGAATTTGGTGAAGACCCCATGCCGGTATTTGCGAAGTTTCCTAACCTCAGGAGCCTCGTCTTGTGCAAAGACGCGTTTGTGGGGAAGAAGCTGGTGTGTTCCGAGCCAAATCACTTCCTTCGACTACAAAGTCTTAAACTAGCATCTCTACAATATTTGGAGGAATGGGAGGTTGACAAAGCTGCCATGCCAATGCTGGTTGTTATCACTATCGAGCGGTGCAATAAATTGGAAGCTTTCCCTTATGGATTATCAGAAATACAAACTCTTAAAAGATTTATGATCGGATCAATGCCCAAAGAATTTCAGGAAAAAGTTAACCAAATAATCGAAAAGCAGAGAAATAACGGCAATGAAGAGCTGACTGTCACATTTTACGATTGCTGATCCCACGTTTTATTGCGCACGAGGTATTCTTCTGATTTATAGCCATAGTAATAGTGCCCTATTATCTAGATTTGTTCGTATTATTATGTTTTCTCCATTACATACACTTCTGAGGAAATGGTGCATGTCTGAGAATCTTCTCAAACTTATTACTCCTTTTTATTGTGTAGGAATACGAATTTCGGGCGAAGGGCATATAGGTTATATGAATTTGGACTAATAATATGTTTCCGAGAACTGTGAAGCGTTGTTTCGTGAACTACCTACTCTGTATGTAATGGAGTATATATTGTGTGCTTATGTTAAGTTGTGTACTGCAATGTAATTTGTTTCGTGTTTGATTGTTCGTGTGTGTACTGCAGCTGCAGCTTGCCGGTTTGTTTTCATTTTGATTTTCGTTTGGTCTTCATCTAATAAGATGTTGATTCTTGGTTTTGCGTCCTCTTCTGGTTGGAGTTGTGACGATTCCATTTCTCTGTAATTAAACTCAATCAAATAATGTTTTTTTTATCTTTACTAAATGTACCTATGAAGACAATTATTGTTAGAGACAAAATCTAATTGTCATAACTCCATTGTTCTTTCAGACATGCATATTAGATGATAATTTCACCTAAACCAAAACAAATAGTAGATGCTATATTAGGTTCAATTATTCAATATAGGTAAACTATCGGGCTGAGACCACACGTAGTGGTGGAAATTGGACGGATCGAATCGTATTTGACCCGTTTCGGAAATTCCTGATTCTTTTCGGAGTTCCGTAATTGATTATGATTCTGATTTTTTTTGGATATTTCGGAAAATTATAATATTATTAAATTTTTCCGGATTATTTTTGGATTTTTCACGAGTTTTTTTCCAGAAAAAAAAAATATATATATATATATATATATATATATATATATATATATATATATATATATATATATATATATATATATATATATATATATATAATATTCGGAACATGTCGGAAACAATCGAAACTATTTCGAATTGGAATTCAAAAATTTCCAAAAAAAAAATTGATATGTATTTCCGATTTCACTCCGATTTTTTTCAGGGATTTCGGAATTCAAAACTGAAAAATGTTGTTCCAAAATCGTAATTCTTCGGATCGGATTCAGTGGACCCCAAACCGCAATAGTTGAGAGAGTGAGGAAAAACAATAGGTAAATTTATAGACCAACAACTCCAATTAAAAATAAACTACACATCTTCAGTATCTGTCAGGATAACATAATTTATTCCCAAATTGCATTTAAAATTTTGTTAGACAATAGTAACGGTGGTAGGCATGTTCATGCAATTTTTCAATAATACACCTAATCTATCAATAGCTGTATTTAAAAAAAAATTAATAATAATAAACTAAAAAAAACAATAAAATCACAAACTCTTGAGTAATAACTATATAGACTTCAATGTCAAACACCAATAATCCATATACTAATTTCAGGTAAATTACAACCACCCCTCAACTATAATAATCTTACACGTTCACTATTACGGTGTTAAAATTTAGTGAAATCTTTTAGATTATATGGAATATTCTCAATTATGTACAAGTTATATCCCATTCGAATTCCACATAAGAAATTGCATTTTGAACAAAAATAGTACAAACTACAAAATATTCCATGGAATCTAGAAGATTATGCTGAATTTGACACCACAAGGGAGGACGCGTAAGAAGATTCATAATTGAGAGTAAATGTAATAATCCAAACATGATGGGTTTTTTCATAATTTGACCACACCTCGGGGTCGTTGTAATTTACCCGTAATTCCAATTTCAGTTGCCAATTAATATAATAATCTAAATATTAATTTGCCAGCCTCAGTTTGCATGTGTTTTAGTGCATAATCATTCACTCCTTCCCAAAACAAAATTTCCACACCCCATGTGAGAATGAAATTTTAATGGGAAATTTACAGTTTACATCCCTCAAGTTTGGACCAATTTCACATTTGAACCCCTATGTTCAAAAAAACACATTTGGCCCCTCACATTTCAATAATTTGACACTTCGAATCATTTCCATCAACTTACCATTAGTCCGTCGGTTACGGTAGTAATATACTCACGTTACGTTTGATTCTGTTAGTTTTAACGAAAAATTGACAGAAATGACCAAAAGTGTTAAATTTTCGAAACATAAGGAATGAAATGTGCTCTGTTTTTAACATGAGGGGGCAAATGTGAAATATGTACAAACTTGAGGGATGAAAACTGTATCTTTTCAAATTTTAATACACACCAATTTCCTATAAAAACCCAATTAAGATCCAAAATAAACTAAAGAAAAAATATTCAAATTCCACCCTCCTAATTAATTATGGCAAAAAGCAATCATTTTCTCTTGATCTTCATCTATGGCTTTCTCCTAAGCCATTCATCTGCAGATTGGGATATTCTCAACCAGAAGAAATCGAAACACGGCCTCCTAATCACGTTAAAAAACTACTGCGAGAGCTGGAGAGTAAACGTCGAGCTGCACAACATCCGAAACTACGAAACTGTACCCGAAGAATGCGTGGAGTACATTGGCAAGTACATGTCGTCGACTCAATACAAAATCGACTCCCAAACGGCCATCGAAGAATGCACGCTCTATCTCGGCACGAGCTGCGGTCTAAAGAAAGACGGCAAAGATGCGTGGATTTTCGACATCGACGACACTCTCCTTTCCACCTTGCCTTATTACAAGAAGAACGGTTACGGGTAATAATCAAAATAATATATATTTACTTAATTTTTTTTACTATTTTTTTGTTTTTTTATGAATTGATGGTTCGATCGAAAAACAGGGGAAAGAAGGTGAATACGAGTTCGGTCGAGGAGTGGATGAAACAAGGTAAAGGGACTGTGTTGGAGCATTCATTGGGGCTGTTTAACAAGTTGAAAGAGGAAGGAGTACAGATAGTTCTAGTATCTTCTAGAAGGGAGTGTATTAGATCTGCTACTGTTGATAATCTTGTTAGTGTTGGTTACCATGGATGGACAAGTCTCATTCTAAGGTTTCAATTCTCTCTTCATTTTCTCTCTCTAAAATACCTGTTGTAGGGTGGAAATCGGAATGAAATTTTTAAATTTTACTGATTCCAATACGATTCTTTTTCTTTTTTCGTGTTCTAGAACGAATATTATTCATTTTTTATTTTGAAAAAAAATCGTTATCCCATTTTTCGATTTTCTTTTTCTTTTACGGATTTGGGATTCATATTGAATCTTAACTGTCGATTTGACTGCAATTTTCAAAATTATTTCGGGAAATTCTAAATATCGAGTTATTATGTGTCTTTTATACTAAAGTGACTCTGAATAGAGGTCTAGAATTCGAATCATACCACTCAGACCTAATTTATAACAAGATTTGATTTTAGTTATTTAAAAAAAAAGCCGACTAAAAGATGAAATTTTCGAATCATCCAATTCCGACCCGAAAATTTCAATTTTAAAACAAGTGATTCCATCCCCATTTCCGAAATATCCATTCCCGGTTTCACTTCCAAAAAGAAATATTATGAATAAATAAATCGTAAGTGCCAATTCCGATCAAATCCGTACGATTTCGACCCCACCACGTACCCTCTCTAGTTATTTGTTTCCTTAGATATCCCTCAAGAAATTTCATTTCAACTAGGAAATTGGTTCTTGAAAATGAAGGAGTAAGAGTTTTTATCGGAATTTAAATTGCAGGGGTGAAGACGACGAGAGCAAGGATATTCAGAAATACAAGGCCGACGTAAGAGAGAAGTTGATTAGCAACGGCTACCGCATTTGGGGCATATTAGGTGATCAATGGAGCAGCATCGACGGCCTTCCTGCACCTAAAAGAACCTTCAAACTCCCTAATCCTATGTATTATGTTGCTTAATCACTTCCTTAATTAGTCGACACCTTTTTCATTTTCACTGTAATAAAACTCTTACCAGAAAGATCCCGATAAATAAACTGTTTATTCAAATTCAAGAACCAAGGTTTTTCAGACAAGCTAAAAACATTTTATTGTTCATAATAAACAAGAGAGACTCGTACCATAAATATTTACTTCGTCGTCTCTAGAAAGTTAGATACGCACGAAGGTGTATCTATCGCTGTACTGCTCTTTTCGCACTTTACTTCACCTTGTCTTCGGCTCCCCTTTGCATCTTCGCGCAGTACTCGAACAAACTGCCATCATAGCTTCGCCTTATCGCCTCCTTCGACAGAAACCCGTCTTGGTCCCTTGCGAGTACGTACAGTGTGCCCCACTCCACTTTGCTCGCCAGCCTGCAGATCATTATTTATTTATTTATTTTGAATTTTAGATGAAATTACGAAAGTAGCCTTGAAACTGCGATTTACCAGCCGAATAAGTCGAAGGCGTCTCTGTTGGCCTCGGTCATGTTCCACAGCTCTCTTAGTGTGAGCTTGTCGGGATAAGTTCGTGCGTGTTTGCTGAATACATTCTCGAAATTCACCGGCAAATACCTGAAAAAATCCGATTTATATGTTCCCGATATTACTAGAAACTGTGATGCATATATATATATATATATATATATATATATATATATATATATATATATTAATATGTGTGCACCTTCCTTCATTGTCGTAAGTTTTCGTATCACTTCCATGCTTGGCCTTGTGAATGTTGTGAAGGTATATAGGGAGGAGTGGATTCGGAATCCAACCCTGTTTACGAAGAGCAAATTACGAAAAACAATATCACAAAGACAGCAAATTTAGAATGTCTATATATTACTTGTATATAGGGGTAGAAATCGGAGGTATCGGATAGGATTAAGTACTTCCAGAAAAAAAAAAACTAGCGATTTTTTTCCAGAAGGAAAAATTAATTCCAAAATCGAAAAGCTACGGATTGGAATAGCCAGAATTCAAAAATTCCAATTTTCCGTAACAAAAATCATAATTTTCGGAAATCAAAACCAGACCGAAACTAGTAATAGTGCCAAGAAAAAATCGGAATTTTGAAATCGAAAATCTGGATAATTCTGGATCAAAATCAACAAAAATCGGAAAGTTCGTTCCAATTTCCACCCCGACTTGTATATATATATATATGTAATATCATCCCTATATTTTGCAGGCGAGGAAAAAAAACTTGCCGGAAGTGTGGGATAACTCAGCCCCAGATTAATGAAGACGGCTAATACAAGAGAAGCAATGATATTGAACCCCATTTGCCGAAGCCCTGCGAAAATTACATACAATAATTAAATCGAATAGACACGAACCATAATTCTTGAATCTCTCAATAAAAGAAAATTAATTTAATTAAAAATTTTACCAGCATAAGTCTCCCATGGATAAACAATCCCATTATCGTCTTGATCGAAGAAAGCACAATGCTGCTGCAGCACACTCAGATTGTTGTGGTTATGCCCCGGCGTTCCGTTCGGGTGGTCCATATCGGGTGCAACCAACCCCCTAGCCATATCTAATATTAAAAAAAAAAGTCAAGTATGATTTTGTGTATGCCATGCAAAGCTCTCGTTAATTCGGATTAATTCCCGTGAAGATCCCGACTAATCCCCTTGCCATATCTAAGATGGATGATGTATGATCCAACGGTTATTATATCCACGGGAGTGCAATTATGCAAAAAAAACAAAACAAATCCCAATTAGCCCTTACGGAATTTTTCCAATTTTTTTAGAAAGTGAAAAATTAGTTCCAATTCCATTCCGAAAAAAGGGAAAATTGAAAAATCGGAATTTTAGAAATTGAAACAAGTTCCAAAACGGAAAATTACGGATCAGAAACTGCGGAATTCAGAATTTTCCAATTTTCGCTCACCTTGAATATAAAATACATAATAATAATGGTATTTTAATTATAATATTCGTGAAAAAGGAATCAGAATTTTTGGAATTATTTTCGAAACTTTAATCGGTTCGGAAATCAGAATCTCGTATATATTCCAATTCTCATACAAATAATTTAAAAAAAATCAGAAGTTGGAATTTCGGAATCAAATTGAAAAATATCATTCCAAAATCGGAAACTTTCGGATCGAGATCGGTGAAAATCGAAAATCCGGTCGAAATTTGCGCCCCTACTGTAAAAAGTAGAAATGTGCTTGTGATGAAGGTTATGAAGCACCTAAGTATCCCAAAAATTTCCGATGAAATCGCAGAAGCCAAGGAAGGCTAAAGAAAAGTAATTTCGACTAATTCCGACCGAATCTACAATCACAGCCTATATACATTAAAAAATTCAACTCATTTTGTTACAATGGTTCCTATATTCTCCTAATTAAGAACCCTAATTTTTTTTAAATAAGCTAAAAATCCAACAATTCTCTCCCAAACCCAAGCACAAATTCGACATTGAAAAAATTCAAAAAAAAAAAGAAAAACGTGCACCAGTCCTGGAACCCTAATCCCCAAAACATATATATATATATATATATATATATATATATATATATATATATATATATATATATATATATATATATATATATATATATATAACAACTCACATGGCTTTGGAATAGAGGTTTCCAAGTCGGTCCGAACCGGTCGATCCTCAGTCACCGGAGCAAGCGCCGCCTCCGGCGACAACGCCGCATTTCTGTCCACTCCACCTGCCACAATAGTCGCCATCTCTCTCTCTAGAAATCAGTCTGCAAAATTGAAAAGTGATTAACTGAAATTAAGATTGGTGGGTATATATATATATATATATATATATATATATATAGAGAGAGAGAGAGAGAGAGAGAGAGAGGCCGATGGCGAAGCGGTGGGGATGAGAAATCGACGCTTGTTTAAGTGCGTGGCGGGCATGCAGAGAAGCGGCAGCACACGTGTCCATCGAAATACTGATGCTTTGAATCTTTGAATTTGAAATGGTGTTCGAGATTGCAGCAAGTATATATGTGATGGAATCTATTTGGAAAAATTGTTGTTTTGGTCCTCTATATTGGTCTATTTAGAAATTTAATCCTCTAACTTTTTTATTTTTTATTTTTATATGGAAATATAGTATTTTTAATCCTATTTTGCATGACTTATTAAACGACGGCTAAAATTCAAAGTTCGAGTGAAATAAGACTAAAAATATTAATTTTGCATAATTATTACATGTAAAATGAAATATGACAACTTACATGACTAGATCCCCAAAGAAACCAACATGTAGGATCAAAATTACAATTTTCCTTGTCAATTTATAATGGGTCGAGAGATTGTAAACCATACTAGGCTAACCATGTATGAAAGTTCGACATAGCGACCATTTGGCAATAGAATTTGAACTTGAGTCAATTAATATAAGTTCACTTGCTCCAACCGCTAGGTCATTCCTTACGTGACAATATTTGACCTATTAAAAATAATGTGGGTGGGTTAATTAACCCTTAATTTAATCTAATTAAATTTACTTATCATGCTTCATTATTGAAAATATTTCTATTTCATGTTTATTTAATATATGTCTATTTTATATTTTTATATTTTTATTATAAAATTCCATAAGAAACAATATTTAATTAAATTATTATAATTCCTACGAGCATAATAAAACCCAGTTTTGATCAACCCGACCCGCATCGCTTTGTAAAGCGAAAAATCTCTCTCCAGACCAATTTTATTCGGAGATTTGATTTGTTAAGATGTCAATTGAAGTAGCGGCGGCGGCGGCGGCGGCGGCGGTTGAACTTCCGACGGAGGTGGCCGAGAAGCAGCCGCACAGGCTGGAGAGGAAGTGGTCGTTTTGGTTCGACAACCAGTCGAAGCCAAAGCAGGGGGCAACGTGGGGCGCTTCTCTTCGCAAAGTCTACACTTTCGACACTGTAGAAGAATTCTGGTGGTACGTCTTCACGTAAACCCTAAATTATTTTTCGCTTTATGTGATTGAATTTTGTAGCTTAGCTTTATTATTGTGATATTTAATGGATTGTTTAGTTGAAGATATTTTACTCTTTGAATGCTTGTTGCTTTGCCAATGTTTCGTTTGTTCTGCCGTAGTTCGTGTTATTTAATTCACGGACTATGTTCCGATTTCGATAAGGGTGTATGGGGGATTCTAGAGGATATTCGGAGGTGTGTTTCTGGTTTGGGGTGGGATATTTATCCTTTGGATTCGTTGAACTTTAACAGGCATCGATTAGGTTAAGAAATTTGAATTTAGGTGTCAAAATCGATGTTGAAAATCGTAATTTTTGAAGTTGTTTGAAAGAATGTGATCAAGAATGGAGTGGAGAGAGGTAGGGTGAATAACTTCTGACTCTGTTAGAAGAGAGAGATATAAGTAGTCGAACTAAATAAATTCAACTAGAATTAATGTTAAGGCTCCAAGCAAAAAGCTCTTGATTTGGTTGCAAGATTATTTTTACAATGCAATTGAATATTTGAAATACGAAAAAAAAGGTCACGTAGAAAAGTATGGCAAAACATATTACACGGATCTTCCGTTTCCGTACAAGTGTCGCTAAGGGAAATATATATCATATTCCAAAGGATCTGAAACCTCTTTCATTTGAAATCATAGGTTAGACGAAAAGTTAGGTAGTTCGAGCAATTGTGGATGGAGGTAGTATTTATGAATTTCCCTTGATATGATTCACTATATTTTGATTTTGGTGCATTGGTTACAATCTTGAATTTAAAATTATTTTTTAGGTGATAGGATTGTAAATTCCTTTTAAGGTCGATTCACTACTAGAAACTACCTGTCATCTATTTCTTACCGTGTAGAAACATAATTATAGAGGAGTTTAAAGGAATAAAGTTGAGGCTAACACTTGTTTGTTCAAACTTGTTGAATTTTTTTATCGAGCTTTCAAAGTTGTGTTTGAGCTTGGTTTGATAACTAATTGAGTTGAGCACAAACGAACTTTAATCGAGGTGAATATGAATCGAGCTTGAGTAGCTTGATTTTTTGTACATATTTTATTATTTTTCTTCTTATCGAGCTATGTATTCAATGCTTGGTTCGTTATGTCATCAAATCAAGCTCAAATAGGATTTTAAAGAACAACTTGAATCAAGTATCAAATAGTTTGGTTTGATTTTTCAGCCCTATATATGTCACTATATTTTTTCAAGTTAGTACTTTTACAGTTTCAATTAGGCCTTTAAGAATTCTGAGACAGAAAATCGCCATTCAGGGACAGGGTGTGTTTCTGTGGGGACTTGATTTTGTTGTCTTTTTCTTGACTATATTATATTTAATGCTTCAGAATGTATTAGTTTTGGAGTAATATTTACAGTAAGGATTTCCGTCTAAATTTAGCAATTTTACAGACTAAAGATTATGTATAAATACATTTTTAAATTTCTACTGAATTAAACGACCCAAAAAATGAGAACCGTTTTCATAAAAAAACATTGCCTGTTTGTCATGATGGAATGGCTGTGGTGGAATTAATTAATTAATAATTTCTGATTAAGAAGCAATTTGTTATTACTCGGTCATGATTTTTTGGTTTTAAAGCAACTCTGTAGAATTTTGAACTTTTCTTTTGTTTTTTAGAAGGTCAGAAATTTTATAGTTACTTGTTAAATTTTGGTGGGTGGATTATTTGCTTTTAAGGCACAGTTATTATGGTCTTGAATGACTGTGAGATTTATAAAGATGTGTTAGCGTAATTGTGGCAAGAAATAGAGATGCCGTAATAAATCGTAATCTATCTTTCAAATACCAATAATGAGATTTTACGTTTGACTGGATGTAGCACAATGCATTCAATGTGTTATTTGTTGCAAGAACCCTTCGTGCGTGTGTATAAATTCGTGCCCCCTCTCGTAGAAAGCCTCATCCCTTTGTCTTCTCCCCTGTGATTCACTTTGTCTCATGTTTGCAAATTTGATTTTTTTCAAACTCTCTCCTTATTTTTCTCAATTAATCTTACATTGTCAATGGCCCGCTCTTGGAGCGAGTTGAGTGTAGATCATAAACTTGTCTTTTTACTCGAAGGTTTAGCGAGAGAGCAAGATCGTACAACACCAATTGCTTGTCGCATATGTGACCAAGTTTTCTTTAGCAACACACGCCTCGTAAACCACTTCCAGACTCATTTTAATAAGGACAGAACTTTTAATCCAGCATCACTTCTTGGAAGACCTGTGTCACAGAAAAATATTACAAAAAAATTTTCGAGTTCTTCGCAATACACTCATTCTTCGTCGGTGCCAATGAATGTTCATAATAATACTGCTGAAAAAAGCGTAGAGCCATTAATTGCCTCAGAACCTATTGGATCACAAAATTCCCGTTTTCCCATTAGGCCTGTAGTTCCTCCTATCCATGCTTCAGAATCTAGAAAACTATCGAATTCCCAGTTTCCGAAAGCATTCGGTGCTTCTGCTTCACAATCCATTCCAGGTAATAGAGATCTTGCTTTCGGCACAACAAACCGAGGTTTTCCAGAAACAGCTCCGAAAAATTATGTAGAGGGTTCTTTCACAGACTATACAAAGCCATATATCATGCAACTAGAACGTTCCATTGAAGAGGTGATGGGCGGAGGTAATGACGTTAATAACCCTGATGAAACAGACATAGACCTAACCTTGAAGCTTTGATAGCTCTGATTTGTACTGCAGGGGAAAATAAGTGGACTAGATAAAAGATTTTTAACTTGAATGTTGATCTCTTCGTTTTGTTTTCGATATTCGCCACATTTAGACGTTCGTATATCTAAGTATTTGTGATTCAAGTTCTCAATTAATGAGCATTATTTTGAGGGTTTTAATGTCGACAAGAGTTTAGACATATGTAATAAAGTGATTATTTTAGTGAACTTATGAATTTTTCATCAAGAGTAAATGTGTGTAATTCTTATTCTCTCAGGCGTATTTTGTCTGTTCACAAGTTCTAACCCGAGCAAGTATCGTCTTATTTTCACAAGGTTTTTGTTTTTTGTGGAATATCTGAGATTGGGGTTTTCCCTGCTTATTACGTGTATTATAATGTTGTCTGGATTATCTATTATCTATTTATGTTATATTACAACTCAAACGATGACTACAACTTCGCTCCTAATTTTTCAAAAAATAATGAATCTCCGTTCTGTATAATTGGGTTCTGGTTCTTCCTGAGATGATATTTATACTATTTACCTCAAATTAAGGTTCTCTATGGGAATAAAAAGGTTCAACTGGTCTTGGAATATTTAAATTTTTTCTTGGCAATAGGTAGCTTCGTTAAAATTTATCGGGACGTTTTACCACCACCACTATATCTATGTATATTGTGTGTGTATATATATCACTAAAGACAATATGCTATTATAAAGTCTTTTTTGCATTGATACCATTTGAATAATACTACGAGTATTATATACCTAAAATTAGCTCCTAGTTAGTACCTCTTCAATTAAATGTTTGGAATTATATCAAGAAATGTGCATGGTTCTCTCTTTTTTTTTTCTTTCTTTTTTTTTTTTTTTGGGAGAATTTGTCGGTGTGAATGTGATGGAGAAAGTTGTTTTTCTAGGCAAGGTATAATCTATAGAAGATGTAAACATATTTTCTACGATTTTGTCTGGTTTGTAATGTCACGTAATTGTTTTATAATATTATACGATGTCTTTATCTTTAATGTCATATGACTGGAAGATGTAGTAAAACGATGGTCTCAATTTGCAGTTTATACGATCAGATATTCAGACCAAGCAAGTTTACAGGAAATGCCGACTTTCACTTATTCAGAGCTGGAGTGGAGCCTAAATGGGAAGACCCCGAGTGTGCCAATGGAGGAAAGTGGACTGTCAATAGCAACAGAAAGGCTGATATGGACAATATGTGGCTTGAAACTGTAAGGACAACCGTTACTTCACTTGTTACTGAATCTCTTATTCTCGATTTTTTTAATTTTTTTGTTAACGAAGTCATTTATTTGTTAATTAATTTATGGTTGTTTATGGGTAGTTAATGGCTCTAATCGGGGAGCAGTTCGATGAGGGCGATGAGCTTTGTGGAGTGGTTGCTAGTGTGCGCCAAAGGCAAGACAAAGTCTCGTTATGGACCAAGACTGCAGCCAATGAAGCTGTTCAGGTAAAGATCTTACTATTTCACAATTTATTTTTTCAATATTTCATTTTATTTATTTAATTTTTTTTTTTGATTATTTGATTTATGCTTCTGTAGATGGGCATAGGAAGGAAGTGGAAGGAGATTATCGATGTTCCGGACAAAATCTCTTACAGCTTTCACGTACGTTTTTGTTGATACTATAATTAGTGTCTTCTCCGTTAGGCCTTCATTCCTAAGATCATTTTCTTTATTAACTAATTCTTTTTATCCTGGATTTTTGCAGGACGACGCCAGGAGTAAAAAGTCGAGCGGTCGATACAGTGTGTGATGCTCCTCACATGATTTTGTCGACAACTTCTATGTTTTACCGGACCACAATTTTGACGTGAATTTCCGGTATTAGTTTTGTGCTCTTTAACTATTTATTTTGTCTAATCAGATGTATACTGAAGAATTGACAAAAAGTTTTGAACTAATGAATCAAAAATATGCTTCTGAATGTTAATCGGTACAATCTTTAAAAACCTATATATACCGAGATCAAGCAAGAAATCCGAGTTTCTCTCCGTTTTTCTTTGCGAGTCGAATGAGCCCTTGTCGTTGCTTTGAGTCTGCTCCTATCGATTTACAGAACTCCGTGATCACCTGAATTTAGGGTGGGGAAATTAAACAGTTAGATAAATAAGTGATGATTCTATGGGAAAATTAGATAAAATATATGTTAGGTGGAAACATGTACAACTCACAGAGGAATAGTTTTTTCATAGTATATGATAATGTTAGGTGTTGCAGAAAATGTTATCTGTTACTATCATTTATTCCAAATGTACTTTCAAAATATCAAGAATGGGTAAAATAGTCATTTATATGTCTTTCCTACAATCGATATATATCAAAAAGAAAATGGGTAGATTATGGCCACCCCGGTAAGGTCAAATTACGAAAAATTTATCTTGCTTGGGTAATTACAATCACCCCTCAACTATGAATAATTTTACACGTCCGCCCTATATAGTGTCAAATTCGACATAATCTTTTAGATTTTATCGAATGTTCTCTAGTTTGTACTCGTTTAGTACAAAAATGCAGTTTCTGATGCATCAAAATCTGATATTTACAAGCTAAAAGACACATACTATGATCATCTAGTTTCAAAATGTGGAGTTCGAACAAACGGGGTAAAACGGGCACGGACTGGAGAATATTCCACATAATTTAGAAAATTTCACTAAATTTGACACCGTAAGGATGAAACGTATAAAAAGATTCATAGTTGAGGATGGTTGTAATTATCGTACCATAAGAGATTTTTTCATAATTTGACATTTACTCGGGGAGGTGGCCGTAATTTAACAAAAAAATATATATATGTGCATGAAGCCATCAAGAAAAAAATGGCATAAACTAGTATAGTGGAAGTATCATTTATTCTAAATGTAAGTTTTAAACATTAAGGAAAAAGAAAAGTAAACCTAAAACTAAAACTCTCTTGCAACATGCAAATCACACGAGCGATGTAAATCTTGAAAATACGAGTTTGAATTCACACCCCTTGAAAATCTTGTTAAGTACTTTCTAAACGTTTACGCAAAGTTACACTCACCCAACGATAAACACAATTTGATAGGAATTACCGAATTAATTATCACTTATCGAACTAAATTAAAAACAAAATATAATAAAAGATAATAATTAAAAGTGATTTTTTTTTTTTTTTTTTTTTTTTTTTTTTTTTTTTTTGAGTGAAAATGAAAATTAAAGTGGACAAAAAGAATTAAGAGATTATATATGACCTGAGAGTGAAGAGCAATGGCTTTCCCTCTAAGCTGGTTGAACCTCTTCTTCCCAACAATATTGCGCGTGACTACAACCGCCGGAGCGAATATACCTTTCCCTTCATTTACATTCTTCATCATCGGCTGACATCTAACCGCCCTCGCATTCGGCGGCGCCGCCGCCTTTGCCTGCAGCACGGCGTAGTCTTCGCCGGCAATGGAAGTACCCCAGCTCCCAAGAAAAGCAGAAGCAGCCATTGAAATCAAAACTAGCTTATAAGTTGCTGAAGTAGCTTTTATCTTGGAAGAAGAATTCTTGAAGTTGGTTTTTTTATCTTTATATTATTATTATATATTGTTTTTTAATGCTACAAATCTTTGAGACTTGGTGTTAATGTGAGAGCCTCTGGTTTTTTTTTCTTCTTTTCCTCTCCATTTCGTTAGGGTGGTGGAGGAATGCTGAGAGCCACAAATATTATATGTGGTTGGCTTTGATTTATTTTTATTTTTTATTTTTATTTTTTATTTTTATTTTTTATTAAAAGCGTGTTGAATTCTTTAAAATTCCACGTGGAATTGAAAAAATAATAAAAATCTCTGCATTTGAAGAGTGTTCGAGGAACATTCAACTATCATGACTTATATGGGACAAAAGTGTAAATTTTAAAAGAGTTGTGCTTTAAAATTAGTAGAGATTTTCCAGTTAGAAAGAAAATTTCCAGAGTAATTAGAGAAAATCTCTTCCCTTATAAACTAACACTACTCACAAATCTGAATTGTCTAATATTTTCTTGAAGAACCTTAATCTCATAATTATTTCATTATTCCTCTTTTCACATCTGTTTCCTCTCTTTTTCTTTGCTATTTTTTTTTTCTCTTTTTAAGTTCCCATCTAAATCTCTGGTTTTTAATCGCTCGATCAGGAGGCGAAGAACAAGAGTCGCCGGTGCCGCTAGAACGACGCTCCTTCGCTTCTCTTGGAGATGACTTTTTTCGCCGCGTGTTACCGAAACGAGTGCGAGGAAGATGATTTTTTTGTTGATTGTTGCCGGAATCGAATTTTTGATGGATGGTGGTTCTGCTTTGGTTGGTAGTGCGGGTTGTGATTTACTTTATTTGTAATAAAAAAAAAATAAAAAAAAAACCGTCACAATATCAAAGTGGGGTGATGATTGTGCGGTGTACCGGTGGTGTGGTGACGATGGGAGGCAAATCTAAAGTTTTTTGGTACGGCGCAGGTAGAGAAATTCCCGCAGACTGAACCCTTAATCAACTACGTTTTTTGTAGTCGATTAAGTTAACCGCCTACGCTTTGGTAGTCGATTAAAGTGTTAATTGACTGTTTTGGTAGTCGATTAAGATTACTCTACTTCATTTTTAATTCTTTTTTTTTTTTGTGAATTGATTCCAATTTATTATATTATTTGTTTTCTAAGAAAAAAGGTTCATTTTTGCTTTTATGTAGTTGTGTTTTTTTTAGTAGTCAGTTTCATAATCGACTATGCTTTATAGTCGACTAATTTACCTGATAGAGGAACAAAAAAATTAAAAAATGAAAAAACAAATTAAATATTTTTTTTGTAAAAAAATAATAAAAAAATGGCTGATGAGGTAGGTGCATTGCGCGTGATAGTGCTGATGAGGTGGGAGGGGAATAATTGAAAAAATGGTTGGCCGAAATTAAGATTGAATTTTTCTCAAAATTGTGCAAAATAGTTTGGGTCTCTCCCTATTAATGATAAATTTTGAGGGGTTTTTCACAAAATGGCAAAATATACTTGGGGAAAATCCCTAATTTAAGAAAACTACACATAGACTTATGCGTAGGGGTAGAAACCGGATGGAATAGATCCGCATTTTCGGAAGTAAAAAATGGTGTTTCAATTTTATTTCCAAAAAAATCGGAACACAAAATTCATTTCGATTTTGGAATGACTTGGAATTGGCGGAATCTCGAAAATTTTGAAATTTAGATTAGTTTATAATCTCTTGTTCCACATTCGGATAACATAGATTTTCACAATATTTTTCTATATATTTTTATTTTTTTCAGAGAAATGTAAGAAAATCCAAAAGAGCGTTCGACAAAACGCAATAAATAAAAACACATACGTAGGACCAACAAATTGAAACATATATTTTCATAAAAGGAAAAATGCAATATAAAATTTATGATACCAATTGATTTTTCTAATGTTTTATTTTACTTGACCCTTCGTTATTTATGTTTTCATATAAAATCTAACATATATTATATTATCCAATTAAAATTATATTATATATTTCGAAAAATCATAGAATTATTTGGAACTAAAATCGAATCGAAAATTGGAATGTTCGATTAATTTTATATACCATTTTGATGATGCTAAAGTTAGATCACCTTAGATAGTTAAAGTAGGATGAGCTAGAAGAGCAGAGTGGATCACTGGCTCACGAGTTTGATGAATTTGAGATACCTGCGATCATAAAACACTTGAACTAGGCCGGAGGTTGATCCGGCAGAAACCCCTTCGACGCTCAAGTCAGACGTGCGGATGGTAGAAATAGTTCAGAGAATACAAATTGTAGTTTTACTCAGATAATAGGACGTACCTTAAGCAATAAGTTCAAACCTTTATTTATAGGGGTTATTTGAGAAAACTCACTCATTATTTTTTTTAATGGAGAGAGGCCCAAAATATTTCTCTCCATTTGAGAAAAGCCCACAGCCATTTTCAGCCATTATGTTTTCCAGCTTTACCCCCGTCCGCCACCTCATCACTGGGTTACGCGCTCAGCGATTTTTTTTTTTTTTTTCTGTTTTTTTAATCGACTATGAAGCATAGTCGATTAGTCTTAATCGACTATGCTTCATAGTCGATTAAGGAAATTCTTTAACTTTTAATTTTTTTTTGTTTTTTAATTTTTTTTTATATCAGATATATTAATTGACTATGATGAAGCATAGTCGATTAAGAATCTGCTACTAAACATAGTAAATCACAAGTGCGAAAAAATACAAAATCAACTATATTTTACAAAAAAACAAAAAATATACAAACATTATAATTGATTTATATACTTAGAATCAATAAACCAAAAATTCAAAAAAAAAAAAAATAACCTTAATAGACTACCAGAGCATAGTCGATTAAGTTAATCGATTATTGAACATGTACATAGTCGATTAAGCGTCCACATTGAATTATATTTTTTTGTGGTCATCATCATCTTCTTCTTCTCTCACTACCTCTCCTCCTGCCTCTGCGCACAAAATTCAACAAACTCTTCAAATAGTCAAATGACTCAACACACCCCATTCTCCAACCTCGAGTCTCCCACCATCAATTCTCTCTGCCGCCCATTTCCCCCAACCCTCAACTTCACTTTGACTTGCCTTCTTCAAAGCCCATAAAACCCAGCAGATTTTGTATCTAGTCTCTGAAAGGCTCAGTTTTAGATCCGCCCCATTTGGAATTGGCCAGGAATCAGAAGCATGTACTCGTCAAGGTTGCGAGAACTGTTGGTGGAATTATCTTCCGTTAGCACCCCTTCGACTCTCACGCACGACGGATCGCCGTTGGGGATCGGCGTTCGCTTCGCGGTTGACTTAACCGGAACTCCAGGCCTTTGCTTCAACGAGTTTGATACGAGGTTTTCTGTTGATAGGCGCCGACGGTTAGACTCTATGCATTTCTTCATCTTCCGACGGCGGCGGCGGCGGCGAGGAAAAGATTTGTCGGAGAAAACAAAAAAAAAAGAAACAAAGAAGAAAGAACAGAGAATAGAGAAAAAGATAGAAACGAGAAACGAGAAAGGAAAATGGTAAATGAAAAATGAGATTAGGGTTTTGAGAGAGTATATTGAACAATTAAGGGTAGTTTTGGAATTATGAAAATAGTATTTGGGTGGAATATTAACTAAGGAGTTTTCTCTAATTATTTTTAGGAGGGTGTGTATTCTTAACTACATTTACTAGATGATGGGGGTTTTGCTGATAATCTCATATTTATAACTTAGTTGAGATTGTCGGGCTCAAACCTTACTTGAAGGTGGTCTCGGTGGTAGTGGTCTTCAATATTGAGTTTGTGGCCCAGTAGGTAAATGAATTGTAAGTCCATTGGGTTGGCCCAATTATGTATATCATATTCCAACTCCGTTCCAAATAAATTCGGAAGAATCGGAAATCGGAATGAAAAATACTGTCCAAATTGTGATATTTTCATATCGCAATTGGCGGAATTCGAAAATTTCATTCCTATTTCCACCTCTCTTTATACGGGAGTTGATTGTAATTCTCCAATACTAAAGGGGCCAAAACACAAATAACTAAACTTTGCAGGCGCACAACTCGTTTTTCCAATAGTCAACCTCCTTCTCCACAAAATTGCAGGTCACAAAAACCAGAATTTTCATTTTCAATCAACCAAAGTATGAATCATTCAATTCCATCGTAAAATTCTCATCAAGAAAAAAAAAAAAAAAAAATGGCTTCGTTGGCCGCCCATTTGACCGCCTCCCTCCTCCTCTACCCCGTCGGCGTCCGCCGCCTCCTCTGCTCCATCTCCCTCTACCTCAAAAACCCATCTCTCTACAGATCAAGAATCTGGTACTTGTCCGAACCCAAGTGGAGAAACCTCGATCTCTACACCCTCCTCGTACTCCTCCCCATCGCTTCACTCTCCCACATCTCCATCTTCCTCGTACTCTCCGAAAACCCCACCTACAGATTCTCCTTCCTCCACCAATCCCTCGTCGTTTTCATCTTCTGGGCTCTCCTAATCTTCGTCGTCTTGAGAGAAAGCTTCGATCTTTTCTCACTCCCCGAAAATCTCGCCTTTTTATTCGCCGGCATTGCCTTTCTGATCGAGTTCCACCTCACCGGCAGAGGAATCGCCGGCCTCGGCGGCTGGGTGTACCGAATTCTTGGCGGGCTAGCGATCCTCTGCTCCGCGTGCTGCGTCTACTTGTCGATCAGGCCGTCGGCATTTTTCGCCGATTTTATGCTGTCTTCGGGTCTCGTCCTGAAGGGGACGTGGGTTCTGCAAGCGGGGTTGTCGTTGTACACGGACGCGTTCGGTTTGAAAGGGTGCGATAAGATCACCGGGGCGTCGGTGACGAAAGGCGGGGCTGATGTTAGGTGTGAGCTTGATGATGATATGTGGAGGGGTGTGGTGTTGATGAACTTGCTCTTTGTTGGGCATGTTGTTTTCGTTTTTATAACGGGGTTCGTTTCATTTGGAGCTTTGAATCGGTGTACGAACACGGCGAGTGGCCGTTTGTTAGCTGAGATTGGATCGGAGACGATGCTGATGCATCCGCTTCCTGAACTTGAAATGGATTGACGGGGTTTTTTTCGTTTCGTTTTTCGGTTCTTGTGTTGTCTGAATTTCGATCACAACGTTGTAAGAATTGAGTTGTGGTAGATAGTTTATTTATTAGGTGTTTCGTCGTCTTTTCGATCATTATAATGCAGAATACAGAAGTTTTTTTTTTATGCTTCGTTCGAAGTAGATGGCTATGTTTTCGAACTCGATGCATTTGAAAGATTTTTCGGGCAACTCCCCACTAAAAAGATTTTTTGTGTGCTTAAGATTCTTATCTAGAATTTCTTTTATACTGCATAGCTAGAATTATGGCATTTTTTTCTATGGAGATTTTGGATGCTGAGAAGCTTTGATTTTCGATCAAGAACCCGATCTAATTGTTCTTTTTACGATGAAAAAGAAAAATAAATAAAACAACTAACAAATTAGCATATAGCAGAGGGAAAAGAAATAGGCAGATAGCAATTGATGAAACAACTTTTTAGCATTTTGATCTATAAATATCCAAAAGAAGCTTCTATTTCTTGAATGTTTGCAAACTTTGCATTAGAACAGAAAGATATGAACAAAAATAAAAAAATAGGGGACAAGAAATATTTACAAAATAATCATTTGTTACAATTTAAGCACCTTTCGATCGAAGATCTTCAACATCCGTCAGCTGATAATAGTGGGGGGCTAATTCCACCAGCCATTCAGGTTTAAGTTCGGTAATCTGCCGCATGTATCCTTTAGTCGTTAAAACCAACTCGTGGTAAATAACCCATCTCGGAAGCGACTCGGCAAAACCGGAGCTAGGGTGAATATGAACAGTCTGCGGATGTTTGATGGTTCTATAAGACCCGTGCTTTTGTAGCCTTGCAGAGTTCGGGAAAAACCCTGCAGCTATGGATTTCTTTATTGGGTCTAAATCATTACTCGGATTTGCCGTCAACTCAATCTCGACTCTTTCTAGAAGGCCCTCAAGTTGTTCCCGGATATCTCTAGCCCTCTTCATGCTTCTGACCTGGATATAGTTTTCGTAGCACCATTGACTAGAGAAATTGGCTTCCTTCCACGAGGTGTACACCTTGAGCAGGGCAATGTGATCTCCGACGTTTCCCGTGTGAAAATTCATGCGAGCATTGTCCGCGTGGAGTTGCTTGTCCTTTGGGCGGTAAAAGATTGAATTTCCGACAGACAGCATTGCAGCGATAGATATGATCTCGTCGGAGCAATGGTATTTATCGGAAGCAACAATCATCTTCGACAGCATAGGGTCGAGCGGGAACTCGGCCATCCTTCTACCGAGTTTCGTCAACTCACCGTGCTTGTTGAGTGCACTCAGAGCGTAGAGCAGTTCCAATGCCTTCAGAAGAGATTCGGATGGTGGAGGGTCCATAAAGTCAAAGTTAAGCAAGTCATCGATTCCAAGACTCTTGAGAGTAAGCACTACATTGGCCAAGTTGGTCCTCTGTATTTCAGGTACAGTGTTATCGTCCATGTCGTTATGGTAATTATACGCGGTATACAGCCGAAAGCATTTTCCAGGCCCCGTTCTTCCAGAGCGACCCGCCCGCTGTTCGGCAGATGCTTTCGATATCGGAGTGATCAGCAAAGATTCCATACCCGTACGAGGGTTGTAAGACTTCATCTTGGAGAAACCCGGGTCGACGACATATTTTATACCATCAATCGTCAGTGAAGTCTCGGCAATATTTGTTGCAAGGACGACCTTGCGGGCCCCATCGGGGGTGGGTTCGAATATTTTAGCCTGCAGTTCTGTAGGCAAGTTTGCGTAAATAGGACAGATGACGAGTTCTGCTATTTTTGGCCCCAATAAACGAGCCCTGTGCTTAAGAATCTCCTGCACAGTTTCAATCTCCTCTTGCCCAGTCAGGAAAACTAGAATGTCTCCGTCGCCAGGTGGCTGGTTAACGTGAATTTGCAAAATGGTGACAACGGCAGCGTCCAAGTAATCAGCTTCAGGGGCGGTAGTGTAGTTAATTTCGACAGGGAATCTCCTTCCAGGTATCTTGAAAATCGGAGCACAATCAAAATAATCGCTGAACTTTTCGGCGTCAAGAGTAGCACTTGAAATAAGCAATTTGAGATCGGGGCGAAACCGAGCGATATCCTTAAGCAATCCAAACAGAATATCTGTTGACAGTGTTCTTTCATGGGCCTCGTCCACCATCACCACACTGTAACTCGCAAGGTCAGGTTCTCCGAGGAATTCACGCAGCAACATTCCATCCGTCATATACTTTATAACCGTCTTCTCCGAAGTACAGTCTTCAAACCTAATAGAATAGCCGACCTCATGCCCAAGTTTTACTCCCATTTCTCGAGAAACTCGAGCAGAAACACTCATAGCAGCCACACGGCGTGGTTGGGTACATCCAATCTTTCCACGCTCTGTGAATCCTGCCTCGTGGAGGTACTGAGGTATCTGAGTAGTTTTCCCTGAACCCGTCTCTCCAACAATAACAAGAACCTGATGCTCGTTGATAGCTTTAAGCAACTTATCCCTGTATGGATAGATTGGCAGCGTCTTCCTCTCACTCTCGATTTTTTCCATTGCTGTTTTGGCCGTAGATTCCGATTCCTCCAGCACAGAGGCATCCTGCTCGACATTTACACCACCCATAACCGATGCCTTTACGAACGCTATCTGGTCTTCGAAAACAAAGTCGTAATCGTCATGTTTTCGCTTTCTATCCTTTGATCCAAACTTAAGAGTTGCTTTTCCAATCTGGTGTTCCTCCCAAGCTTCTTGTTCGGCGAACGGTTTCATCTTTGCTTCTGCAGCAGGATCCCAACTGTAACGCTGTAACGCCACAGCAAATCTCTTTTCTTGATTCACGACACCATCCCGGTCATAAGCGTCGGGCATCCTATACTCGTTTGCGCAATCAAACTCTTCTGTCCTCCTATTAACAAGCTCGTATACTTCCTTCTTATATCGTTGCCCGCGTTTCTCTGCTTCGGTTAGCTTCACACCCTCGAATAAGTAGGGCTCGTCTTCTATATCATCTCTGAGCTCATCTAGTTTCTTTCGCTCCCTTTTCTTCAAATACTCTCGCCTCGACACTTTCCTTAATGTCTCGATAGCACCACATCTCCGAATCGACTCTTCTTCTTCTTCCTCCTTCTTTGTCAACTTCTGCTCGGTTATCGTATCCCTTTCTCCGAGACGTCGTTCATTCAGAATTAGTATTTCTTCTTCTGACTCAGAGACATGATCTCCATCACGCGAAATCCTTCGTCTCACGCGCCTGTCGTCGTTGCTTCGAGTTTTTTCCTTCTTAGCCAACGGAGCAACAGTCGATTTACCAGAAACCCTAGTCTTCAAATCACCCATGATAAAAAACACCCACGATAAACGGCTAATTCACCGCCGGCGAAGAGATATTCACCGTCGTAAACGGCTTGTTTTTTTTTTCTTTTTTCTGCTGCTGAATAAAAACACTTGATTTGGGGGTTTTACGATTTTCCTATCAATCGACGAAGGTGTTTGTATAAAATTTCTATTTTATCGTTATTAAATTAAGAAAACCTAATTGATAAATTACTGGGATTTACTTACATGAAGGGCGGGGACTCGAATTGCTGGCGGCGGAGATAGAGCATGGGGAGGACGGAGAGGAACAACCGTGTGCGGCGGCGGCGACGGCGGCGGTGTAATGAGAGATGAGTTTTGGGGAGGCGCGTGAGAGGGTTTATCAAAAATTCTTGCTTCTCTTCTTTTTATTAAGCGTTTAGTATTCTATTCGCTCCCCTTTATTACCTATTTATAATAAGGTATGTAAATCTAATTACAATCTAATTGCAATATATTAACATATAAGTCTAATTGCAATCTAGTTAGAACTTTTAATCCATATATAAATCTATATACTAATTTTATAGAAAGAAACGTCGGGAACCCTAAAAATCCTAATAGTATTTCTGTAATTATTTGTTTTTAATATTTTTTCTCTACTGATTTTTAACTATAATTTTCAACAATTATCAAAATTGAAATTAAACTGTGGAGAATCCTACCATAATGGTACATCTGTAATTATTTATTTTTAATATTTTTTTCTCTACTAATTTTAATTATAATTTTCAACAATTATTAATCTCTTATTTTTCATGAATATATCTCAAGTCTTAAAGAGATAAAGATAGAAATTCGATTTGTTCAATTTTAATATGTAATATTTATATACTACATTATTAATTTTTTCTATGTTAGTGTACTACATTTTCTCATTATATATTAAATTGGTTATTTTTTTCACTTTTGAAATAATATCCCGTGCATTGCACCGGGAAAAAAATGCTAGTACACATAATAATCCTATATAATTATTATTATTATTATTATTATTATATAGTTATATTTCAATTTAAGAGTTCTAATTAGAGTGTAATTACTAATTAGACTCATATCCCTTTTTATAAATAGCTACATGGAATAATGCGAAAATCAAATTTATTATGGTATTCTTTTCAAGTATTCTAACTCAAATATATTAAATTATTAATAAACTTTTTTCAAAATTGAAATATTTCGGATCAAATTTGGAAGTTTCATTTTCCTAATCATCTATGAGATTAAAAAAAATATAATAATATTCATATTATAGCCTATAGGTGGAACTTTAGAAAATAATTGGATATTTGTTTAAAATAAAATTGGATAGAAAATTGGACTCTAACATATATACCCACTCAACGAGGAAATAAAAAAATGGAAATATGGAAATCATAGTTTTAAAATTCGAATGAACATATTCTCAAAAAAAATTAAGTACGAAATTCAAAAATTCAATTCCAATTTCAACCGTTTCATCTTGCATAAAGTATGATAGTAAAATATATTTAAAAAAAAAAAAAGGGAAAAATAAAATATAAGACTGTGTTCAGATAAAGTCAACGACCTATCAAATTAAAGTCAAATTTATTAGATCGCATTGGCTCATCCAGTGGACCCCACAACATGCCCATTTTCAGAAACAACTTTACATTAACATTATCATCATCGAAGCACCCAAAGGCCAAAACAGAGTATTTAGAGGCTGAATTACGTTTTGCTCCTCAAACTTACACTATTGATGATTTACACCCTGAAATCTTAAATATTTGCAAAGTTCACCGTCAAATTATGTATCTCGTGCAACATTACATACACCTCACATCTAATTTAAAGTGATTTTCAATCTTCAAGGCATTTTTCATTTCTTATTTGGTACTCTCAAATTATTAATTTTATAACAAATAAAAAAGAATAACTAATAATTTTGTTTTATTAAAATTTTGAATTGAAATCAAGCTTATATATATAAATACATAATTTTTTTACCCTTTCAATTTAAAAAAAAACAATTCAAAACAATCGCATTAAATACAAAACTCCCACTAACTAACTAACTATTTAGTTGGTAAGACATTTAATTCTTTATATTAAATGTTGTACTAAAGTTATTAAAATTCTGATATTAAATATAAATTGTCTAAATTAATAAAATTAAGATATTATTTTAAGGATAAAATATTTTTTTTTTTGCTTTTTCAATCACCCCTAATTGCATGGGGTACTACTAACTTAACTAAATAATAGCAGTTAATTACGGACTTTAAATGTAGTAGCCTTGACTAAACACGAATCTTATCAACAAAATATCTTATTTATCCCTACTATTTAGTTAACAAAGTTTAATAACACTAAGCAAACGCGGCCAAAGTATCTAATTACCTTTTAAAATAAGATTCCATCAAGTATCTCAACTATATTTTTTCATAACAAATTTAAACTTCAAAAAAAAAAAAAATCAACAACTAAAAAGTCAAAATAATTTTTGAAAATTCTACATGTTATAACAAATTAAAAAAAGGTAAAGGACAGCCAAAGAGAAAATCAATCCAAAAATTAAAATATTAGAAACAAATATTGTTTTTTCTTTCTTTTCTAATTCCACAAAAAAAATGGACATTGGGGGGATTTCGCCACGAATTACATCATTTGAGGTAGATTTCGTCAATTGTAAAATACTAAGGTGCCAACTACAAATCAATTTTACAATAAGGTACTAAATTGCAAAACGCAATTTTACAACCTCATTTAAATAATAATAATAATAATCCGACACAAACACGAAATCCAGCCTTCTACAGCAAATCAAAAAAATAAGACAAAACGTAAAACTCACACAAAAACACAAACTTTCTCTCTCTACCACTCTCTCTCTCTTCTTTCTCTCTCTTCCTCAAATATCACCAGTTTCAGGTTTTTTCATCTGAATTTTCATTCCAATCTCTGTAGCCTCTACTGATTATTAGTACATAATATATACACTCGCTGTTCGGTCAAACCCCTAGTTTGACTTTTCATTGTTCTTAATTGCCCAATCAATATATGTTAGATTCCTCGAAATTCACTTCAAAAGATTGGGAAATTCTCTCTTCTTGATAACTCTCCACATAAATACGAGTATAAAGTTTCGATCTTTTTTATTTTTGGGTGGAATAATATATTTTTTTTAATTTTATTTTTATTTTTGGTTTGATGGATATGAATAATGGAAGTTTGAGGAATGATTTAAACACCAAAAAATTGCACAGCTTAGAAATTTCGGAGGTTGTAGTAGTAATTAATGGGGAGTGCGAAGGGGGCGATGAGTCGGAATCGGAATCGGAATCAGAATCACAGTCATTGTTATTGCGGAATTCCCAGGAAAATGGATTGTCTGAAATATCGGAAAAACCTAGGAGAAAAGTTCAATGGTTGGATAAGAATGGCGATCATAACCTCGCAGAAATCTTCGTCTTCGAACCGAGGTAGTTAATTTCGATTCTCCGTTTTCTGTTTATATATTTTTTTTATTATGAGGTTGAAACTTGTACTTCAGAGATTTGACGAAGTTCGATTTTAATATCATGATTAATTAAACGAATCGAAATTTAATTTGGTGTTTGGTTAGTCCGATAACGTTTCTCATATTTCGTCGTTATCTTGCTTGGAATTTTGCGTATTGGACTCGTTGGACTAATCCCATTATGGCAACCAAACGAGGCTTTAGGTAGATTACGATATCGAGATAGATTCCGATTTTGTAAAGAAACATGCCACTGTTGAATTATATTTTTCGACATTCTCTTCTAAAAAAAATATAGTTTTTTGTTTTCGTTTTGCAGTGAATCGGACGAGGAAGAAGAGGATTCTTGTTTCTGTAGAATAATGTAGACCACATATTCGTTACACTTGTTTCTCAGTAACTTACTTACTGATCGAGTATTGAAAAGCCCGGTTTTTTCTCGGAACAGAATCGAGGGTTTCGATTTTTTTCAAAGAAACATATCAAGAAGCAGGTCATGAATAAGGTGATCACAGCTTCTGATACTCTGTAATTAATGATTATTTATGAAATTGACATATAATTAATTGGTTATTATAAGGTTTTTTTAATGATCACAGCTTCACAATTTATGGTGCTAAAAATGCATTATATGGGGGATTTTTGCTAATATCGATAACATGAGGAGCTTTTTTAACAGTTCCATATAATACAGGGTGTCGAATGCGATAAACTCGTATTTACATTATAAACAGAGGAAGAACAGTTACTCAAATAATCAAAGTTAACACTAACAGATAATGAAGCCACAGTTCTTGCATTGCGTGTTTATGACATCAAACGTCAACATTTGTATTCCTCGTTTTTTATTTTTTCGATAATTTTTTTTCTCGATTTGTTGCGCTGCTGTTTTAGCCTTAACTACTTTCCACTACGTAAAATTATCAACTGGATTAAGCACTGAAAGCGCATACTTTCTTGATTCGACTCCCTTTAGCTCTGCAAATCAAGAAAGTTCTCAAAACTTCCGTTTTTACCCTCACAAATTTGATTAACCGTAACTTCACTAAAACCCCATCGCAGATTTTCTTCATTATCGCTTTCATCGCTATAAACATCATTAACTTCTTCATCATTATCAGCAATCTCATAAAAATCCGAGTCTTTTTCCACTAGTTCCAACTCGTCATCTCCATCATCATAGCTTCTCATCTATAGTTTGTGTTACGAGAAACTTTGAATTCCCATTTTGCCCACATATCATCATCGTAGTTGTCGTCTATAGTTTGCCAGGTTTTCGATTTTTTTTCTTACTGTTTTTGATTTAATGAAATTCCCCCCTCAACAAATTTTGAAAAATAAGAACGTTGGGAAAAGAATGAAAAATGTTGGTGTAGTAAATAATAAGGGTAAATTACAAGCACCCACCCCTTAGGTAAGGTCAAATTACGAAAACCTCCCTCATATTTGGATAATTACAACCAACCCCCAACTATGATTCTTCTTACACGTTCACCCTTGCGGTGTCAAATTTAGTGGAATCTTCTAAATCATGTGCAGTATTCTTCAGTTTGTACTCGTTTTATCCCATTCGAGCTCAACATTTTGAAACAAGGTCATCATAAGATGTGTCTTTTCGATTGTAAATATCATATTGTGATGCATAAAAAAACTGCATTTTTACACAAAACGAGTACAAACTAGATAACATCTCACGGAATGTAGAAGATTATGTTGAATTTGACACCATAAATGTGGACGTGTAAGAAGATTCATAGTTGAAGGATGATTGTGATTCCCGAAATATGAGAGGTTTTTTCGTAATTTAACATAATATCAGGGAGCATGGCCGTAATTTATATGATTTTAATTAATGAAAATATTTTTTTGGTAATTAAATCAAACATGAGGGAGATAACCGGTAATTCGGCTACTAATAAGCATCCAGTAATATTCTAGTACCACCAAAACCACGCTGTACCTGTACATGTAGTTTTACTTTCTCTACCAAAAGAACAACGAATCTCAGCCGTCCATTCTCAGCCCCCCAATTTAACTCCTCAAATCCTAGCCATAAAACTCTCTCTCACACACACAAACACACACACTCTCTCTCTCTCTCTCTCTAATCCCCGCCTCAGCCGCCGCCTGGCTTTCTTCAGAAGCGAACAACTCAAACCCTCGTTTTTCCGAAGATTTACGCCCCCAAACCAAACCCCTCCTCCACCTTTTTTCGCGCGCAGGCATCTTCTTCTACTGATATTAATGGATTCAGATCAGGGGAAGCTGTTTATTGGCGGGATTTCATGGGAGACGAACGAGGAGAGGCTGAAGGAGCATTTCCATGGCTACGGAGATGTACTGCAGGCTGTTGTCATGAGAGATAAAATAACCGGCAAGCCTAGAGGCTTCGGATTTGTTGTGTTTGCCGATCCGAGCATTCTCGATAGGGTTCTAGAGGATAGCCATGTTATTGATGGCCGCACGGTATGATTATTGTTAAATTACTGCAATTTTGTTTCTGTACCGCTAGATTTTTGTGTCAATTTGTTTTTTTTTTTTGGATTGTTAGGGTATTATTGTTAGTTTTGCGTAATTGAACTTTTTTTTTTGGGATTTGGGGGTTGAGATTGCAATCCCTGTTTCCTTGCTGCATTTTGCTAGTTTATGATGTATTTGTGTACCTCAGCTTACTTCGTATTAGACTGTGATAAGTTTGTCTTCTTGGGTTTCGGTTTTAGATGTTTGATGTTCTTCTGCTCTGTTCTAATTTTAGCTGTTCAATGTTTGTTTTTTTTTTTTTTTTTTGATATTTTTCTTTCTGGCCCCTCTCTTGAATTATGTTCAATAATTTGTGAGCTTATGTCACATCGATACGTGGTTATAGATGCATATCGGGATTTCATCAAAGGCACCTACACAAGTGACTAATCACCTTTTTTGTTCAGTTCTTGCTTGATTTTGGGTTATTGTGGGCCCCTTATGTGATTTTAGTTATTGTTAAAAATTATGGGTTTCTGATGTCGGGCTCAATTTACTCTGCCTAGCTACATTGTTTTCCCGTGGGTTGATGCTTTTCCTGAATATTTCTTGTTTGGTATCTCTTAGCGTTAGATATTATGTTGTGCGGCTTTAGATGGACTTTAGTTTAAGACTTGTTAACTTCAGATTTTGGTTCATGCTGGTTGTTGTAGAAAATTGGGTAAATATGTTTGCATTTATGTGTCTTACGCAAATCTTATCTTCTTGACATAATTTTTTGGGCTAAAACCTCTGTATGTTAATTCCCATGACCACAATAAGCTGTTAAAATCTGGAAATTCAATGTTTTATGGTCTGTGAATGTTGCTCCCATGTTTCTGCATAACCGCAAGATAATTTTCCATTTCCCACCAAACAGGTTGAGGCCAAAAGAGCTTTATCGAGAGAAGAGCAACAGGTTTCAAAAGTTGGTAACGTTGGTGGTCAAAGAAACTTCGGTGGTAGTGGGAGTACCCGGACCAAGAAGATATTTGTCGGGGGTCTGCCACCGACACTGAGTGAGGATGGTTTTCGCCAGTATTTTGAATCTTACGGCACTGTGACTGATGTAGTAATAATGTACGACCAGCAGACAAACCGACCTCGTGGATTCGGGTTCATTTCTTTCGATTCTGAGGAGGCAGTAGACATGGTTCTACACAAAACCTTCCACGAGTTGAGCGGCAAGCAAGTCGAAGTCAAGCGCGCTCTACCTAAAGATTCCAATACCGGCGGCGGCAGTGGGCGGTCTATGGGCGGTGGTGGTAGCAGTGGAGGATACCAAGGTTATGGATCTTCTATCGGTAATTCAAGCGCTTATGACAGTCGGGGGGAATCCAATAGGTACACACAGTCTCAAACTGCTGGTGCTGGCGGATATCCATCTTATGGTATGTCCGGGTATAATGCACCGGCTTATGGGTATGGTGGTCCCACTAATAACGGTATGGGCTATGGCTATGGAAGTTATGGTGGTGCAAATCCAGGTTACGGAATCCCTAATGCCCTAAATGCTCAAAGAAATTCGTGGGGCCCGCAGGCTCAGTCTGGATATGGCTACGGAAGCTCTCAGTGGGGTGGAGCTGCTAGCGGTGGCATTGGTGGTGGTGCCGCCCTTGCTGGTCAGTCTCCAAACCAAGGTTATGGTTACGGTGGTGGATATGGTGGGACCGATGGTGGGGCCTACGGAAACCAAGCCGCTTATGGTGCAGTTGGTGGTCGTGCTGCAAACGGTGCAGGTCACTCTGACGGTGGTTACGGTGATGGAAGTGGTAATTCGGGGTATGGTAATTCAGGTTGGAGATCAGATCCATCACAAGCTTCTGGTAATAGCTATGGAGGTGGCTATGGTGGCGCTTCGACTTGACAGGCTCAGCACACTTTACCTTGTTGGAGCTTTCTACAGTTCGAAACTCTTCTCGGCTCTCGTGCAGTGTAAGGTGGCTCTTGCTGTAGATGTCACCTATATTTAAGTGACTGGTTTGGATTGCATTTAGTTTGTCAGTACTACCTTTTTCTTTTTGTAAGCCCATAATAATTCGTACTTGAGGAATAGAGTTAGCTCATTCTATCTTCTGTCTGGTCGACTGTAGTTTTAAATTTGGCTTTCTTTATTGCTTTTTTATCTGCTCTAGAGTCTTTCTTTACTCATCGTTGTGCTCGAGAATATAGTGGCTTGTGTTGCTCTTTATGTGAGTTATTAATTGATTAACCCTCCATCCTTACTTTGCAGGGTCGATTTAATATCGAACATATTTGTGATTGTTATTTTCTTGGTACTTCACGAGAGACGACTTGGTTAACCTTTAGTGGAAGGAACTTGACCATGAACTATATATAGATTAGTTCTTTGTATTATTAGGTATTGAAGATCTTGCGGTTAGTGGAAAAATCGTCCAATCATATCCTTTTGTTGTGTAGAAGTGAATTTTAGCAGCGTTGCTAGATGAGGTGTCGTAATGGGTAGAGATAATCTTTAGTGGTAGATAAAATTATGGCAATGGAAATAATCTGTCTCCTCCTCTATTTGGCCTTGTGTTGTACAGGAGTGAAGAAGATATACTCGTGTGCTGAGGTTGGTGAAGTGGGGCCCACTCGAGCTAATAGAGATTGCGATTGCGCACACACGATGAAACATGCAAACTGGTATGTTTGGTCTCTTATAGAAGTCACTTTGCTAATGTTGTTGGAGTTTTAGCATTTCTGGAAAATGTGACTGATAGGGAATAACAGCCGACTTTGATTGCAGTTCGTTCGTTTATTTGGGGAGACTTTTTTTTATTTTTAGACATAATTAGTTTTTAAGGTTAGGTGCATTATAGTTATACCTAGATAAATGTCTAGTTGTTGGCCTTTTTTATGAGAATAATTGCAATAAAGTTATATATCTGGTTCATTTTTGTAGGCATAGATGGATTCATATTAATTTGAATTAATAGTTATATATAGTCAAAATGTTCTTTCATACATAGGGTGATTTAATAAACCAAAGAATGGATAGGCAAATTGGTTATCTTTTGTCAACAATATAGAGCACGTAAAATTTGTTTATATTGATCTTAACAAATTTTCTTTCTATGGTTGTACAGTTATCTATAAATTAATACAGTCGGGATTAATAAAATATATGTTAATTTAATGAAATATTAAATTATCGAACTAGTAATTTAGTCGGGACGAGAAAAGATAATTATTCAAGCAAGGTTATTAATTTATTGAAGTTCTAATGTACGAAAATATATTAAACTAATTATCAGAGTTTGTTCACTAAAAGCATGTTTGAAAACAATTTGTTAATAACTCGAGCTCGATCCAATTGCTTATTAAATTGAGCTCAAAATCAGCTCCCAAAAATCAAATAAGTTTATCAAATTGAGCTCAAACCCAACTTCCAAAATAAAAAATCAAACAATATTTTCAGCTCGATTTGATTAGTTACATCTAATAAATTAGTAGTAGTCAAGAAGTTATTAATTTTCTGGAGAAAATAAAAATGAAACCAAAATCGAACCATACACGACATAATTAAATATATCATCTAATTTCAAAACGAAAAAAGAAAAAGAAAAAAGAAAAAAACTAACCAAAGAGTCTAATTTCCTCTCCCACCAAACCAAAAGAATATCGAATCAGCAAATCTGAACCCTTAATTCCTAATCCCCAGTTTTCGTCCTCAAATCCTAGCCATCCATTTCTCACCCTACATAAAACACTCTCTTCTCTCTCAACCCACCAACCCTCTCTCTCCTCTCTCTCTCCTCAGTCCGTAGTACTAGGCTTTCGCAAAATCAAACCCAAACCCTCATTTCTCTCGGGACTGTCACGGAAAACCTCTGTCTCTCTCTCTCTCTCTCTCTCTCTCTCTCTCTATCTCTCTCTGCGCGGATAAATCGATGGATTCCGATCAGGGGAAACTATTCATCGGAGGAATTTCATGGGAGACCGACGAGGAAAAGCTCAAGGAGTATTTCCATGGCTACGGCGAAGTACTTCAGGCTGTTGTGATGAGAGACAAAATATCTGGCAAGCCCAGAGGATTCGGCTTCGTCGTTTTCTCAGATCCGGACATACTCGATAGGGTTCTCGAGGATAGGCATGTTATCGATGGCCGGACGGTACGATTTGTACAAAAGAGATTCACTTTTTTTTATTTTTTTCTTTTCTTTCATTTTTTGTTGTTTCTATGTTTGGTGTGAGATACAAATTTTAGGTTAAGTAATTTAGTATTCAAAGCTCGAAGCTAACATTTTTTTTTGATCTAGAAATTGATGAGTTGGGATTTTTTTGTCTCGCACTTAGTTTCTTATTGCTGTTTCTGTTTGATCATGCCAAAAAAAAAAAAAATCATGCAAATAGTTATTGTGTTTCTGGATTTGATCTTGGATGTGAGTTAATGTTTTTTAAGTTCGTGCTTATCGCTATAGAATTATGTACTTATTAATGAATTTAAGAATGTCGGTGGACAATGAATTTGGCTAGGTATTGATGGGTTGCGCCTATTTTTCTTGGATGGAAGTTATTTCGAGAACGGTGTGTCGATTAGCTGCATTGCCAGTAGTAATAAATGCTGCTTTTAAGTAAATTTGTTGTATGAGCATTAGCCTGATTTATTTGCAGTTGAGTTGTTGACTTATATAGTTGAATAATCGAATGTTCAGTTTTGACGAATGTCGAAAATGTTTCCTTTTTTTTTTTTTCCCCTTCCGTGTAACCTTTCATTATCTATTTTACGATGTCCCGCTCCTCCCATTATGGAAAGTTGAGGATTTTACAATGTAGAATGTTTCATTTTTTTTGCGTAACCTCATAATTTTTGTTTTCCCTAACAGGTTGAAGCTAAAAGAGCTTTATCTAGAGAGGAGCAACAGGTTACGAAAGTTGGAAATCCTGGTGGTGGTGCGAGAAATTTTGGAGGTGGTGGTGGAAGTACGCGAACCAAGAAGATATTTGTAGGCGGTCTCCCACCAACTCTTAGCGAGGATGGATTTCGTCAGTATTTCGACTCCTATGGTGTGGTAACTGATGTTGTAATAATGTACGATCAGCAGACCAATCGTCCTCGTGGATTTGGGTTCATTTCCTTCGATTCCGAGGATGCAGTAGATAGGGTTTTACACAAGACCTTTCATGATTTAAGTGGTAAGCAAGTGGAAGTGAAGCGTGCTCTTCCTAAAGATGCCAATCCTGGTGGTGGGGGTGGGCGGTCTATGGGCGGTGGTGGGGCGGGGTACGGTTCTTCTGCTGGTAACTCGAGCTCTTATGATGGTCGAATGGAATCCAACCGGTACATGCAGTCACAAAATTCTGGTGGTGGGTTTCCATCTTATGGCTCGTCTGGTTATGGTGCCGCTGGTTACGGTTATGGTCCCACTAATACCAACATGGGTTATGGCTATGGAAACTATGGTGGTGCTAACCCTGGTTATGGCGGAGGAGCTTATGGAAACCCGAATGCACCTAATGCTGGATATGGTGGTCCTCCAAGTGCTCAAAGAAGTTCATTGGGTTATCAGGCGGCATCTGGATATGGCTATGGAAGCTCGCAGTGGGGTGCTCCTAGTGGCGGTATTGCCCCTGGTGGGGGTGGAGCCGCTAGCGGTCAATCTCCGAGTGGTGCGTCTGGGTATGGAAATCAGGGCTATGGTTATGGTGGGTATGGTGGGAGCGATGGAGCTTATGGTAACCAAGCCGCTGCATATGGTGCTGTTGGTGGTCGTGCTGGAAGTGGGCCAAATGGTGGGGCTGTGGCGGGAGATTTGCAATCCGGTGGTGGTGGTGGTTATGCGGGAGGTGGTGGTTATGGTGACGGAGCTAATTCTGGATATGGAAACTCGGGGTGGCGATCCGATCCTTCGCAGGCTTCTGGTAACTACGGCGGGGGCTACGGTGGAGCTTCGGCTCGACAGGCTCAGCAGTGATTATGTATGTTGCGTCGATCGACCTATTTTTGTTTGTTGGAGCTTTTGCAGTTCAACGTGCTCTCGTTTTCTGGTGCTGAACGGGGCTGCTCAAGATGGTACCTGAGTTATGGGACTGGTTGGATTTCGCATTAGTTTGATAAATTATATTAATTTGCCGTACCTTTTTTTTGTCTTTTTGGTAGCTCAAATTCTGGAGTAGCGTTACTCGTTTTACTCTTCTTTGAACTGTTAGCTTTAATTCGGCTTGCTTATAGCTTAGCTGTCTTTGAGTCTTATCGTATCGTTACGTCTTGAAATAAGTAGTCTGTTTGAAATTTGTGTGACTTTTAGCTGTTGGAGCCTGAAAGTTATTTGATATACGATATGTGAAATTACCGATTAACCCTAACCCTTATTTCGCAGGTTTTTATGTGATGTAGAAAGCTGCATGATTATTTTATTTGACAACACTGATTCATTGTCCCTTCTGAATTTATACGATGAATACTGAATGTGAGTTCTTGAAATAGTATAGCAAGTGAACTAGAGACTTGTTCGACTATATCGGAAGGGATTTGGTTTATACTTATCTCGGGTAGTGCAGATCTTAGTAGTAGTAGTGTTAGTTAAATAATCATTTGTTGTGTAGAAGTTTAGCATTAGCAGAATGTGGTAGATCAAATCTGGTAGCGTAAGCGATAATCGTAGCGGTAGATAGATAAAAATTTTGGCAATGGAATAATCTTCCCCGTGTATTTTGGCCTTGTGTTGTGTACAGGCTCGGAGATTATAGAGGTGGGCAATTGGCTGAGTTGAGTTGATGTGACGATTACGCTTTACTCTTTGAAAAGCAGGACGGCCTCTACCTGCAGCTGTGTTGAACTTGGAATATCTCAATCTTGATAAAGAAGAAAGAAGTTTTTTTTAGTACTTTGAATCGAAGATTGAAAGCACGAACTTTGGTATGTTTGTTTTGGAGGGCAGTTAGTTGATAATAGTAGTTCTCGTCATATTTTAGTGAAATGGATATAGAATTAGGCTCTTACGTTTCCGAACAAATATTGACGAATTGTCGTAAAGGACACGGTAATCATTGTCGGAATAAATAGGTGATTCCTTCAAGGAGAACAAAACTGGTTTTTAGTTGCTTGTCATTTATTTTGTTCGAGTTCTTTTTTTCTTCTTGTTTCTTTCTTTTAGGTGGATATATTGCAATTGTTTTTACCTTGTGATTTCTGGTGATCTAATTTTATTATATTGGCTGGCTGGCTAATCTTGATATGGCTACCAAGTATCGGGCCTCTGTCGATTTTCGATTTTTTTTTTCTGCTGCAGTGATCGTTTTATAAGGTTGGTTGTGTTAAAAAATAAGCTCGAGTGGGTTCATATCGATTATCGGACGTTGTTGAGTTTTTGGGCTGATTAAATTAAATTAAAGAATTCAGTGTTAGCACGTAATGATACCACTCTTTGTTTCAACAACAAAGAAACTGAAACCGAATCCGAACTCACGGTACATTCTTTAACGGATCGCTCCAAGCGACGGAACATCTCCAATTCTCGTGAATACAATCTGACAAGAGGGAGAAAGACGACTAAACGTTATATGCATCTCCGTTTATAACTAGTATCCTCAACCGGAAAGTGAAATGATACGGAAGAAAACTTTTTGTCTGGACTTCACGATAAGCTAATTAGAACACAAAGAAGTCGTTTTTTTTACGAAGTTTCTTAATAGACATATCAGATACACGTCGAATTAGGAGAAGATTTTCATGTCGAAATTAGGTTAATTAATCATTCCAGCAAAGGCAAATAACAATCTCTAGTGTTTATTTAATTTTCAGCAACAAAATCACACATAATGAGAATAAAAATTCCATCTTTATTTCAACAGTAAAATTCCATTACAGTAACTTTTCTTTGTCTGAGGTTTCTTTACTACAAAATTGTAATAAAGATGTGATCAACACTTTATTCCAACAACAACAAAATGACATTAAAATAAGTTATATATATAATTATATATATATTTTGGTTACTAGGAAGAATTTAGTGGATCGTGGCCGAATGCAGCAACATCTCCAGGTCGAGTGAATACGATCTGGCAAGACGAAGATTTACGAAATAAATTAAATAATTTTAGCATTAATAATTTCTGATGAATATATAAAAGAGAAATAAACGGCGAGACGAACTAATTAGTACCTGATAATTTCCCATAATAGACATTTTAAAACCAGCAGCAGTGTAGCTAAAATAATATTCCCATGTTCGTATGAACTTCTCATCGAAACCGAGAGCCATGATTTTACTACAAACCGACGAAAGTCGTATTAGTTAGTTCTAGTACACAAAATAAATTAAAATAATGCGCAGAATCGTATTCGAGATGGGAATCAAATAAAGCATATTCTTCCTAGCTTACCGTTGGTTTCGGAGAAAGTTTTCCCTCCAGCATCGGAGCGTTTGATAGTAATGACTTCCTATATCTTCCGCGTGCACCACACTGTATCGTAACAAGAAATTCGACGATCGAGTTTAATATTATTTTTTTATTTTAATAGCAAAATCCCCCCCTATGATTCGATTTTTTTAATTGCACTATAAGTTTTTTATTTTTTTTGCTAATATTAATAATAAGAAAAGTCGAAAACGAGTTATGTATAAGTAAAAAAATAATTTCGACTTTACCAAAGTCTCGATGCACTAGCCATTGTCGATGTTATTCGGCTAAGTGAAGGCAAGAATCCACCGGGGAATATATATTCCTTAATGAAACCGTGGCTGAGACGAAACTCGTCGTACTTCTGATCCACTATCGACGAAGTCTAGAGAAAAAATCGATTTTTAGGATAATTTTTATATATATATATATATATATATATATATATATATATATATATATATATATATATATATATATATTGAAAAATTCGATACTAAAATTAATGATTTTTTTTAATTATAAGTTACTTGAAGAACGAAAAGTCCATTTTCTGCTAATGCAGATTCACAGCACATGAAAAATTCTTCCATGTAATCGTGCCCCACAGCTTCCAACATCTCACTACAAAAATTCGATTCTTCGATTATAAAATAATCTCGTTGCAATAATATCATATGTATGTATATATATATGTATATATAAGCTCGATCACCATGATATTATCCGGTCGTATTTGCATCCGCCGGGCAATTGGCGATAGTCGCATAGAAGAAATTTAATTTGATCCTGAAATTGCAAACGACAACAATTCAACTTTTGAAATGAATACAACCGAAATTTGTATTAATCGAATAAAAAAAAACACGAGCAAATTATAGTATTACCTGCAAACCAGCTTCCTTAACTTTAATTTCGGCATACTGCAATTGTTCGATCGAGAGTGTGATTCCTGTATATTTGCATCCGGTCCTTTTCACTACTTCAATTGCAAAACTTCCCCAACCGCATCCGATTTCTAGAATGTGATGCTTCTTATCGACTTTCGCCTATATTTATCGACAAAAAATTAGCTACAACTATTATTTATTTATTTATTTATTTAAAGACTCGTATATATGTCATGTACACAAAAATGTCACCTTTTTTATCAAAGAATCGAGTTTCCTGATTTGTCCACTCAACAACTCTTCACCCGAATCCTTCGAGTATCGACATTTACACGATAATTAATAGTGAATTCAAGAATTATTTAAAAATAAAAATAAATAAATAAATAAATAATCCGAACCTGGAATAGTGCACACGAGTAGGTCATTGTATCATCCAGAAACAGAGAAAAGAGTTCGTTGCTCTGTAAAGAACAATACGACGAGTTTCGATTTTATTTATCCGTATATTATATTTCATAAATTACATATGTTTTCCTTATTTCAACGAAGAAAAAATACTTACAAGATCGTAGTGCTTCGAAATGTTTCGACGCGCTTGAGTTAGCGTATTCTTCTCCGAAAGAAGCTTACAGAAATTCCTGCCGGATGCTATTATAGAAGTGAAAACCAACGGCGTCCACCATCCCCTAATTATAAATAAGCAAAAATGTATATTAATTTTTCGAATAATGATTAAAAAGACGATTAAGATAACATCGATATCGAAAATTTGATAATGCATCACCTTTTCTTGTTCAACTTCGACGCCGAATCATTCAACTCAATATTGCCTATAAATAACTGCGCATGCATATTCGAAACGACCATTGTTATATATTTATCGTAAAGAACTAAAAAAAATCGTAAAGAAATATTTGATCGATTTACGTACGTACCATAATAAGGTTGACAAGACCTTTGTCCTTATCCACGAACGAGAAATCACCATCGATGTACGCATCGGCGAGTCCTAAGTCACCTTCTATTGCAAGCTGTAACACAGTAGTCCGATTTCGAATCGAAATAATTTTCTCTTACGAAATGAAAAACATTAATTACTTTTATATTAAGGAAAAAATCGGGAATTAATTACCTTCCAATAAAACTGGGGATTGTGTACTCTCAACGAGATTTTTAAATCGCTCGTCTTTCTAGAGCCTTCAAACGTGAATACCGTACCTCCGTCTTCCGCTAAACTGTTTCGCGACGGGTTTAATTAGTTCTTATCGTATAACCAACCGCTTTTGATTTATCGATATTTGATAAATTGTCGAAAGAATTTCGATTTAAAAAAAAATGCATTAGCTTATTCAACGAAATGCATTGGACGCGAAAAAAATAAGTAGCAGCAGCTCAAAATAACATGCACAAACCATAAAAAAAAAAAAAAAAAAAAAAAAAAAAAAAAAAAAAAAAAAAAAAAAAAAGAAGTTAATTTTCGAGAAGAATTAATCTGACATTAAGCAGCCTGCAACGATGAATCGTCGAAGAAACCGAATCACAAAGATCCGTGCCCCTGCTTCGGTCCACGATGGTATCATTTGTTTCGGATTTTTTCGTAAAGTAAATACTTTTTTTCCGAGCAAACTGTTTGCAGCAAGTAAACCTGCCTGTAAGAATCGAACATTTCTTACTACCACCGTAAATAAATAAATAAGAAACAAAATTGCTTCAAACGTAAAGTCAACCGACTACATTTGTTTTTCACATTTTCGTATGCCGATTAAAATGACAGAAAATATGTAATAGTCCACGTGCGAATACGAACGCATGATCTGGAACTCGAATTTTCTTTATTCCCTTTTTTATTCGTTTCGAAATATATAAATAGTTCTGGTGAAACCATGTTAATAGAGACAACATTGGAATTTAACTCGATTCGAAATTATATTACGAGCACTAAAGAAATTAAGAAATTAATTACCTGAAGTCCATCCTCATGGAAGAAATAGTCTGAAAAATACGTAAATACGAGCAAAAAACCGTTAGTAAATTTCATAGACTCGATTTATGATTTTTTTTACCGAGGGTTATAAATTTAATAATTCACCTTGATAAGCTCCACAAAACCATATTCGTCTCTTTCCTTGGATGAGATTAAGCTCGGCTAAAGCTTTCGATGCAGCAAGTGATGGGATCGGTTGACTAGTTGACCACTTTCGCAAAGTATTTTCGGGTTTATGGGGTGGATTAACAGTTAATAAATACGGAAGTCCCGTCTCGCTAATATTCTGAAATATTCACCATTAAAAAAAAAAAAAAAAAAAAAAAAAAACAGAGGAGTTAATAGAAAACAACGATTTAAAACGAAGAATGTCGGTTATTGAACATGCACAAACCTGAACTGCATTGAGCCAATAAGTTATATACACTTTATTTTCGATAGTTCCTAGAAAATTCGACGAGCTCCAAGCTGTTGGATTCTTCGGCATTAAATTTTCGTCACGATGAAGGAAAACGTCGCTGCGATAAATGTTTAAAAAAAAATATCAAGAACAACAACTTTCTTCGTAAAAAAAAAATTTAAAGAAACGAGCGAGACAAATATTAGAACCTGTCTGCGTATTGAAATGCGCCGAGTATTCTTGATTCGTCGTGCGTCGCTTTATTGCCTAATATTTTCAGCGCATTACGAGTATTTGTAGCAATTATGCACCCGTCGTATACTTCTTCCGAGCCATCCTTACAAGTTATAACAACACAACCTACATTTTGTTTTTATAAAATTAAATTACAACTAGACGAAAATAAATACAGAATCGGAAGATGAGAAAATGCTCTCGTTTTACGTATATATGCTCACCCTCGTCATTTGTCAAAACTGAATACACTTCAGAATTGGTTTTTATTAAGCAACCTCTAAGTTCCAGCTCTTTCTTCACCTGGTTTTCGAATTTAATGCAATAAATCAGATCCCGAAACTTTTATATATTATATAGATGGTTGTTAAATCGTAAATCGGATCTAATTGTAAATCGTAATATTTGTAATTCTTTCAAAAATAAAATAGATAATAATTATATACAAGCTCACTTATGGCTAATACAAGCTCACTTATGCTATTAAAATCAGTGTCGTGTGAGAAATTCGAGTAAAAAAAATACAAATGTCTCTTGAGAACTAATTAAAATAAAATAATATTTATTAGAAAAAATAGAATTCAACTCATTCTAATTGATTTTGTGCAACAATAGATGAGGAATATATATAAGCAAAAATAATACTATATTGTGATTTTCTTTTTATATATACTTGATTTAATAGTATTTCGGGTGGATAAAGTGTTGACAATAACGTAATAATCACATTAACTATTTCTAGTTACAGTCTAATGTCTTTTTAATTGAAATTTATTATAAATAATATAATAAAATAAGATTTTCTTGAATCGTAAAAATTGTAAATCGTAAGAATCGAATCATAAATCGTAAGATTTGATCAAATGTTTGACATTTAAGATTTCTTTTAAGATTTGAATGGATTTGGGTATGAATCGAATCGTAAGATTTTAATAACCATGATTATATATATGTATGACGATAGTCGAAAAGTGAAAGTAAAAGAAAATATATCAGAACTTACTATATCTGCGTAATTTTGCGAACGGAGTTTCGGAGTTACCCGTTGAGTGGGACCAAAGAGCTACATTGAAAATCAATATATGAGCTAAATATTTCGTGCGCGCCAAAATATAAAAATAAAAATTACGAGGTATATACCATAATGAATACAAAAACCGTACCTGCAAAGCGTGGTGATTACACAAAAACAAAAGTGCGGAATAAGCGGAGAGGCTCTTTAAGCTTGACGAGCATGACCATATCGAAGCACAAGTCGGAATCTAGAAATTGAAAAATAAATAAAAATTGAACAATAAGTATACGTAAAATGAACAAATGAGCCTACAAATAACTCGGAGTCTCCATTGAATAAGTATATGTAAAATGTCGAATCAAGTATAATTTTTTTTTTCAACAGTCTCACAAGAAAAGCTTTTTGAAATAACTCGGAGTAGCCCCGTGATTGAACAAAGTGATCGAGCGTCTCGTTTCTATCGACGTCTTGATTGTTTTCTAGCTCTGCAATATACCTAGGAAACACAATCGAAAAAATTCTTGAATTTATCGTTCAACAAAAGCATATATATATATATATATATATATATATATATATACTATACTGAATTGTGATCTTACTTACTTTATTGCATCATCGTTGAACTTAGTGATTTCTCTAACCATTTTCCAAAAATACGGATTCAATAGATTCTTCTTTTGTGCAAACAAACTCGAAAACCCGTTCCGATTCCCCCACTCGCATCCTTGCCCGTCGGACAAGCTCACGGAGAATGACGTGTCGGTGGGCCCCATTTCGATTCCGAGACTCTCTAACAACTCAGTCGTGTTAGGATTTGTAACCTGTTCAATGAATCAATGGCATAGCCGTAAATTTGTGTTCACAATTCATACACAAATCTCGATTTCGACAATGCATATTTTAGTAACATAACTTCATGAAGGATAAAAATATACACCACATTTACATTTAAGATCTTATAATATAATGGATTTTTTAAAAATAGCTTATAAGTTCATTATCCAAACACTTTACAAATTTAATTCAAAAATTAAGACGTAACAATTTATCAGCTCTTAAAACAACTTATCAGACGATAGAGCTGATCATCAGCTGTTTAGAACAAATTCAGCCAAACAGGGCCTAAGTGATGAAGATAAACGAACATAAATAAAAAACAAATACTTACATTACAAAAGCCGGTTAATCCAATATCCAACTCAGTACCATCAGTAGCAGTAACAGTATTAGCATGGCCGCCGCCTAAGCGAGTTTCCTTCTCGTACAGCACCACTTTCACCCCTTCTTTCGCCAGAATGTAACCGGAAATCAGCCCGCTAGTGCCGCCACCCACCACCGCCACCCTCATGTTCGACATCTCTTCATAATCAAATCGCATTATTATTAGAATATATATATGCACAAAGGTGATCGACACTAGTAAATTAAGTTCATCTTCATGCAAATGTTCAAAAAACTAAATGCACGTACCTGTAATAAACAAGAATTCCTTTATTTTCACTGTATTTTTATGCTTTGCACAATTGAATGTTTACTTCTTGGCCATATATATACTAGCAAGTTTGGCGCAAAAATTGAAAAAAAATAAAAATTAAAAAATTAAAGAAAAAAGTTTGGCCAAAATTAAAAACTGCAGCATAGAATATAGGGTGGCGGAGTGTTTAATTGAACAGTCACATATGTATCATATATGGTATCATATTGTGTAGAGACTAGAGAATAAATAGCCTTTTCAAATTGGATAATGTCAAATAGGCCCATGACAATGGCACTTAATTAAAAGAGGGACACCCAACTTTTTTGTCTTTCAAATAAATCCAACCCATTTAAACTTATTTGCAAATAAGGAAAATCCTTTTATATATACCAAAATTACCCCCAATTCATTGAAACACAATTTAACTCTAATTTCATGATTTACACCCCAATTTAGCCCAATTTCATCAATTAACCAATTTTAACCCTAATTTCAATTTTGACCCCAATTTTGACCCGCCACCATCGGAGACCGCCGGTCGCCGGCGTTGACTTTTTTATTTTTATTTTTTTTTTTGAATTTTTTTTTTCCTGAAATTTTTTTCCTGAATTTTTTTTGAATTTTTTTTTATTTATAATTTTGTTTTTTCTTAAAAAAATATTTGAATTAATATTACTGTCTTGGCTGCTAAATTACTGTCTCCGGCAGTTATTTAACTGTCGGAGACAGTAATTTAACTGTTAATTGACTCTTTTGTTTTTTTTTCCTTCAAAAATATTTTAATTAATATTACTGTATTCGTTGCTAAATTACTGTCTCCAACAGTTATTTAACTGTCGGAGACAGTAATTTAACTGTTAATTGACTTTTTTATTCTTAAAAAAATATTTTTAATTAATATTACTGTATTCGTTGCTAAATTACTGTCTCCGGCAGTTATTTAACTGTCGGAGATAACTGTTAATTGACTTTTTTTTTTAATTTAATTTTGTTCCTTAAAAAAATTATTTTAATTAATATTACTGCCTTGGATGTTAAATTACTATCTCCAACAGTAATTTAACTGTCTTAGACAATAATATTAATAATATTACTATTCGGAAAAATAATATTCATAATATTACTGTCCCAAACAGTAATATTACTGTCCCAAATAGTAATATTACTGTCTGAGACAGTAATTTAGTAGCCAAGACAGTAATATTAATTAAAATATTTTTTTTTCTAAGAAAAACAATTCAAAAAAAAAAAAAAAATCAACGCCGGAGACCGGAAAAAAAACATTTCAGAAAAAAAATTATTTTCTAAAAAAAAAAGTTTTGGGGGTTAATGTGATATATTTGTTTAAATCCGGGGTCAATGTGTAATATTAAGGAAGTTAGAGCATAATGGGTGGAATTGATAAGAATTATATTATTGAGGGTATTTTAGACTAAAGACATGGGGATGAGCTTAATTGAGAGACTGTTTTTTTTGTGGACCAAAATGCATTTACGTTCCATGTGATGGGCCTTTTTGCCATTTGCCCATATATATATATATATATATATATATATATATATATATATATATATATATATATATATATATATATATATATATATATATATATATATATATATATATATATATATATATATATATATATATATATAAATATAACAAACAAGTTTATTATTATTTAAAAAAAAGAAAAGAAAATAATAATAAATTAATCAGCGAAAATGATAAATGCGGGACTAGAAATGCTGAATGCAGTTTGGCCGAAAATTGCATATAAGGGCAGTATAGTACTGTCGCTTCTCCAGGGGATATGTCAAAGGATGATTTGGGCTTGAGTTTATCCCTAGTTTATTTGGTGGCTAGTGGGTATGTAAAACAACCCCTAAATTAATATGGTGGGTGCTACTAATTTAATGAAACAGTAGCATTTAATAACGGACTTTGATTTAGTAGCGAGTTTGAAGAAGTGTGAATCTTGTCAACTGAAGAATTTGAAATGAATCACAATTTCTCAAAAGCAACTCGAAAGTAAAAACGAGGGGTATTGATTTGAAATTTCTTGTCAAATCGCTCAATTCATACAAGCTCAGTGAATTTTATTAATAGATCTCAAATCCATCCATCAAATAGTTCCATCTAAATGAACCCTAAAAGTATTGGAGTCTTTGGTTGCACCAATTTGGCGTCACCAAGAATGATCTTCTTCCAAACGCGATCTTCCCTCTTATTCTCGAGCTCCTTTCAATTGCAATACCGAAAACACTTCAACACTCAAAATTGGTTGCACGAACGTGTGTAAAATGTGTATGAATCGATATACACGTGTATGATAGAATATACTACGATGAATTCATCGGGTGTATTATAGAATACAATGTAAGAAAGTGGAAACCTAAATATAGTTAGGCATAGAGAATATATATGGAGATAGGTTACTCCATGGGTGGAACCAGGATCAAAATGTAGGGGGTGCTAGCTAAAATAAATTTAGGTTCATAAGACATTGCAAAAATAACTTTATATTGAATTTTTTTAATTAAAATGACATATATATTATAATTTTATCATATTTTAAGCATGATAAAAAATCTAAATTAATCCAAATTATTCTAATAATGTATCGTACTTAATATTTTGGGAATTCATGACATCGTCTCATATTATTTTGTAGAGTCATTGATAAAAAAAATCACAAATAAGTAAATATTCATAAATTTTAAAATAATAGAAGTTTTAACCATTTTAAAAAAAAATTATACTTAATAGTATATATATATATATATATATATATATATATATATATATATATATATATATATATATATATATATATATATATATATGGAGAAGAGAAAAAAAATTAAGGATTAAAACACATATTTACAAAAACTTTGGGGCCAAAAATAATATTAAAAAAATGCAATACCAAAACACCTAATTTTTTTTTTTTTTTTTTTTAAATCTTGGGGGTCAACAGCCCCCAAGCCCCTTAATAGTTCCGCCAATGGCTTACTCCTAATTAAATAGGACTAGCTAGCCAATGAATATTTGATTGCTTTTAGTTTTATTACAATTTTAATTTTTTTATTGATAAAATGGTAAGAAAATTTATTTGTATTAAAACAATTTAAGATACTATCAAATGTTAGGAAAAACAAAATTTTCAACTTAATCCTAGGATTAGATGTCATAAAATAGCTAGAGACATCCTAGTGGACGCATTATATGTGGACAAGAAGAATTATGATAATACATACATACTATCTTGAGTTGAATTTTTTTTTTTGAATAAATATGCTACTTGGCCAATATGGGCACATATGCACCTTACACTATAGCAACTATTGATCTACTATTGCCAAAACATACAACTTGCAAGGGAAAACATGCATTGTTTTACTTTTGTGATTATACATGAAACTGAAAAAAAAAGTTTGAAGTTCAATTCAATCTAAAAAAAATTGATACGAGATTTAACTTTAAAAAGTAGTTAGAGTTATCGATGGAGTAGAATCTGCATCCTCAAGACCTCCCTTTAAACTTAATTCACTTGATCGTTGGAGAGCTCAACCGAAGCCGGATCTAGAACCGGCGGTGATGAACAAGCGATTGGAAAATGTTAATAAGAGAGAGAGAAATTCAAGAAAGTGTGTAAAAGTGTATTATTGATCTTTAATTGTAACCCTACTAGGGTTTTTCATATTCGTTTATGTAAAAGATTATATATAACTATTTCCTAATTAAGTTAAGATCCCTTCGTGATCTCTATATTTACTTTGATTGATCAATTATCGATCCTAATTTACATATTTTTGGTATCTATTTACGAAAATTATGCTAAGGTCTTCCTCCCCAACGGATATCTCCAAGCTCGTCACCTAACATACTTGTGTGATTTGTTGTGTTAACGGGTCTATATGCGGGAATTGCCTATTCAGCGATCTCATTATCCCTAAATCTTCTCTTAGCATCAGTCCGGCTCATCCTAGTGCTTACCCTTTAGGGGTTTCTTCCTCCTCTTCCTCCTCCCTCGTGCTTACCCTAAGATTAATTTTTTTTTTTAATAATTTTGAATAATATTTTTAAGATATAGTTTTTGGATCCCCCAATCTTGTGTAAATATAAGTTTTAACCCTTCAACTTTTTAATTTTTCTCCATTCTTTCATGTAAATTTATACAATTTTTCATATTTATTATTATATAAAATATTATTGTTAAAATTATACCTTTTTACATAAAATAAATAAAATATTACTTTTTTTGCTTCATTATTTTTATGAATTACTCTAAAAAAATTCGGGGACGATGCCCCCAAACACCCATAAAATTTAATCTCCATCTGTTTTGTCATTTCATAAAAGCCTATCCCCGTAATCAAATTTTCTGGTTCCGCCCCTTATCGAAACCATCCTCGTCTTGCAGAGGGCCGGCAAGCTCGAGAAGGTTTTGGTCCAAATGGTTGGTTTGAGGACTTCACCGACTGCGAGGACGGCGGCAAGACGATGGTGAGGAAGATGATTCCGTATGAGGTTGATACCATTACACTCAAATTGCTGAAGCAGTGGATCCAGGAGAAGCTCAAATTGGGGTAGGAGAATCTCCAGCGTGCAAAAGAAACTGAAGTCAGCTTTATTTTTATTTATTTATTTATTTATTTGTTATTATTTAGACAAAATGCACTTCATCCCCTACAATTTTTTTTTCATTTTCGCACTCCCCCATAAACTGGATAATTCCCGTTCAAAATATTATTTTGGTTGCACTTTGCCGAGAAGCAAATTTTTGGTGGGCATTATTCAACGAAAATAACATTTTAAATGGGCAATGTGCAAAAAAAAAAAAATTTTAAGGGATAACATGCAACATAAATAACATATAAAGGAGCTTGCTTGGCAGAATATTGAAAGCACGATATTATCCAAATGTACATTTGTTCGAAGCCACACTAGGTTCAAACGCATCATACCCCAAGAGGAGTTTATGGAGTGCAACCAATATTTGGGGGAACCGGTGGCTGCCAAGAAAAACTACATTCCAGATTATTCCCCCAGAGGAGACCATATAGTGGACATGACACGTGAGCTCATATTGGAAAATGGGATGTAGAATGACGAACTTATCCGTGGATTACTTTTTGAGGAAGATTGTGAGTCTATCATGTCCATTCCATTAGGAAGTGGAAGAAATGAGGATTGATATATCTGACATTGTAATCAGAATGGGAGATTTTCAGTTCCGAGTGCGTATAACATTGAAGAGGTTTACCCTCATCGATCAAAAAAGAAAAAAAAAGAGGTTTATCCTCTGGTGAAAGAAAGTCGGCGGAAGGATGTGGAAAGGAGAAGAAGGAAGTGGAAAGGAGAAGAAGGAAGAGAAATTAAAAGAAAAGGAAAAAAAAACGGAAGGGGCCCACGGGATGTGCACGATTGCGATCGTACAGGGCAAAAAAAAAAAAGGAAAAGAATTTGAACTGTGAAATTGGATAAATACACCCAAACGGCGCCGCTTTACAGCCCGCATTGCTGAAAGAAAAGAGAAAATAAATTGTGGAGAGTAAAATCATAACACACACACGATACTAGTTATTTATCAACAAGAATCTCACATTAGACAGCCTGCAACAATAAACCGTTGAAGAAACCTAGTCACAAGAATGCGCGCCCCAGCTTCAGTCCATGATGGTACCATTTGTTTCGGATTTTTTTGCAAGTAAGTCTGCCTCCACGGACTGGGAGGTTGTTAGCTGTGTCATTTTCTCTCCGAGCAGACGCCTCAGGAGGATCTTGTTGGCTACGTGATCTGGTTTGCATCGTTCCCACAGACGGCGCCAAAATGATGATGCTAATTACTTAGATAACCTGGGGTAGTGTAGAAAACGAACTGGGAGAGCAAAGCGGATCAGTAGCTTGACAACTTGATGATCCTGAGGTACATGCGATCATAGAACACGTGAACTAGGCCGGGGTTGATCCGGCGGAAACCCCTCCGACGCTCAAGTCAGACGTGCTGATCATAGAAATAGTCCAGAGAATACAGTTAATAGTATTGCTCAGTTAATAGGCCGTACCTTAAGGAATGAGTTCAAATCTTTATTTATAGCTTAGTTGACATTGTCGGGCCCAAACCTTACTCGAAGGTGATTGGGCCTCGATGATAGTGGTCTTCGATATTGGGCTAATGACCCAGTAGGTAAATAATTTGTAGGTCCATTGAGTTGGGCCAATTAGGCATATCAAATATCCTATGATCGATTCATGGCAGCCGCAGCGTGTGAATTTCAGGTGCAAAACACTCCTTTAATCGAAAGTTATACAAAACACTCCTTTAATTTTCATTTAAATTATGTATCTAATCAAACTAATAGTAACATATAACTAACAAATTATTTGTGTTATGGTGTAAGAAAAATAAATAAATAAACTCCACCATCAATTAATTAATTAATTATAACCTTATTATTTAATTTGTAATGAATTTAATGATTTTATGAGTGCTCTAACAGCCATTGCCTTTATCGTCTTCTTCGCATTATAGCTTTTAATGGCATAAATCAAAACCAACCATCAATCCTCTCTCTTTCTCTCTCTAAGTTCTCTCTCTTCTTTCTCTGTCATCTTTTCGTTTGGGGAAAAAATAAATAAAAAAAAAAACTGAAATTTGTAAAAAGTTGATCAGAGCTTTTTCTCCGATCCCCTCTCTCTCTCTCTTCTCTCTTCCGTCGTTCTCTTCTCGCCGGAAAAGTGGAGCCTCTACGCTGATGGCCCATCATCATCTCCGCCTATCCACCACCACCACCTCCTCCTCTCCGCGATCCGACCCGCCGCATCCACCGCGGCACGACCTGGTTTCCCCGTTCGGCAAGCTCGACGGACTCGACGACGACGACTTCCGGGAAGCGGCGTACGAGGTTTTCTTCACGGCGTGCCGCTCTTCGCCGGGGTTCGGCAGCCGGAGCGTGGTCGCGTACTACAACGCGGCCTCCTTAGACGATGGAGGCGACGGGTCGTCGAGTTTCGGGTCGGGTCCCGGGTCGCCGCTGAAGCCGCCTGGGGTGGGGATGGCGGTGACTAGCCGGGTGAAGAGGGCGTTGGGGCTGAAGATGATCAAACGGCCGCCGCCGTCGAGGCGGAACAGCTTGTCGAATAGTAATAATAATAATAATAATAACCCGTCATCGCCGGGTGGTGGCGGGAGCCCCAGGGTGGGGTTCACGGTGCCAGGGGCGGCGGAGGCGGGGAGGATGAGGCGGCCGAAGACGTCGGCGGAGATAATGAGGCAGCAGATGGGGGTGACGGAGCAGAGCGACAATAGGCTACGTAAAACTCTCATGCGAACCCTTGTCGGCCAGGTACGTACTCTGCATGCATGCATGGCTGTAACATAAAACTTTATGAAATTATGATAATATATATATATATATATATATATATATATATATATATATATATATATATATATATATATATATATATATATATATATATATATATATATATATCGGTGTTAATTTAATACATTCAATTCTCAAAGAAAAGTTTCTTGAATTTTAAATTTGGAATGAACCGAAAAAAATAGAATTTTAAATATTTCAAAAGCTTGTAATTAAGTTTTGTAAGATTTTATACGTAAAATAAAGAAACGTTAGTACAATCTAAGAAATCCTAATGGCATATTTGTAAAAATAAATTAATTTATATGTCCATATATTATTTTTTTATCTTCTATTTTGCAGTCTTCCTTTTCTAATTATTTTCATACAAAATTTGATCTTCAATTTTCCATTCTATTTTTTTCTTATTTTTCTCTACTTCATTTATTTGATGATCTATTTCATACTATCACAATTAAGATTATATATTTTTTTTTTCCGAAATGAGTTTGTATTATTAAATTTGTATAAATGTTAACGTTATCGATATCACTAATAAATTTTATTACAACTTTAAATGTCATGCATTAAACTAATAATTATTTTAATTTTCAAATACTATCTCGTGAAAATACTAGTGTTTTTTTTTTCTTTTTTCTTTTTATACGTCAAATATTTGCAGATGGGGCGGCGGGCAGAGACGATCATCCTGCCACTAGAGCTCCTCCGCCATTTAAAACCATCAGAATTCAGCGACGCACACGAGTACCATCAATGGCAGAAGCGGCAGCTCAAAATACTCGAAACGGGGCTCATAATCCACCCTTCAATCCCGCTCGACAAATCCGACACGTCAGCCGCAAAGCTGAGGGCCATCCTCAAATCCGCCGAGACAAAGGCGGTGGACACGGGCAAGAACTCCGAGACCATGCGGGCCCTCTGCAACGCCGTGGTTGCACTTGCATGGAGGAGCCCGGATGGCGGGCCCACCGACATCTGTCGGTGGGCCGACGGGTACCCACTCAACGTCGAGATATACCTCTCTTTGGTCCGCTCTATATTTGACACGAAAGACGAGACTTTGGTGCTCGATGAGGTCGACGAGCTGCTCGAGCTTATGAAGAAGACGTGGTCGACTTTGGGGATGAATCGGTCGATGCATAATTTGTGCTTCGCTTGGGTGCTTTTCGAACAGTATGTCGTGACGGGACAGGTAATCAATCATATATGATCGACGCTTTTTCGATCGTGTAACTGTTTTCAATACATAACGAATTTGGAAAGCAGATTCGTTATGTATCTGGAAATTGGACGTAATGGATCGGAAATCAGAGTTCTGAATTCTTTAATTTTTTTTTCGAAAGTGAAAAATATCGTCACTTGTTACGAACATTAATTAACGACAATATCGATATTTTTTCATTGTAACTATGTAACTAACACCATATTTTCCTACGTAAAAGTGCGAGACCGATCTCCTCGGGGCGTCACTTACGATGTTGGCCGAGGTAGGTAATGATGCTAAAAAAGTCGATAGAGAGGAAGTTTATGTGAAGATGCTTGCTTGTGTTTTGAGTGCAATGAAGAAGTGGTGCGAGAAGAGGTTGCTCGATTATCACGGGAATTTCGACAAGGGCACGGTTGGAATTATGGAAAGTATAGTCCCTTTGGTTTTCTCAGCCGGCAAGATACTTGAAGAGGATGTTCCGTGCTATGTTACTTCACCGCAGGAAAAGGGAGACGATTATTCGAGCGGGAACAAAGTCGATTATTACATTCGATCGTCTTCACGAAACGTTTTTGCCAAGGTTCGTCGCTTCCATGCTTTAGTTCTTTTATCTATACCTTTCTTGGTTGCTTGAATTTTTTATACATACAGACTGCAGTAAAACCTCCATAAATTAATAAATTTGTTTAAATAATAGATTCTCACTAGCCCGACTCGGTGAAAATATATATTAAATTATTAGTTCGATAATTTAATATTTTGCTAAATTAATAGAATTTTGCTAGTCCCGACTGTATTAAGTTATATAAAAAAATCCAAAATTCGTTATAAAATCATAAGAAAATGACCGTTTTACCCTCCTTCGTTTTACATCAGATGCTCGAGGACCAAAACGCAAACGGTACGACAATAATCGAGGCGGCGAAGGTGAGCGAGGTGCTGATAAAACTGGCAAGAGAAACCGAAGAGCTGGCCTCGAAGGAGAAGGACATTTTCAGCCCGGTTCTGAAGAAGTGGCACCCGGTCTCCGCCGGCGTCGCCGCCGCGACACTCCACAGCTGCTACGGGACTCTGCTGAAGCAGTACCTGACGGGGGTTTCGTCTTCCTCCTCCTCCTCCCTCATGAACGAAACCATCCTCGTCTTGCAGAGGGCCGGAAAGCTCGAGAAGGTTCTTGTCCAAATGGTCGTGGAGGATTCCGCCGACTGCGAGGACGGCGGCAAGGCGGTGGTGAGGGAGATGATCCCGTACGAGGTTGATACCATTATACTCAAATTGCTGAAGCAGTGGATCCAGGAGAAGCTCAAGTTGGGGAAGGAGAATCTCCAGCGTGCAAAAGAAACCGAAGTAAGCTTTAATATTTTATTGGGAAAATTACAGTTTTCACCCTTAACTTCGCACCGATTTTATATTTGGTCCCCATGTTTCAAGAATTTAAAATTTTACGTGTTTTCCATCAATTTACCATTAGTTTGTTAGTTAAAGTAATGATAGACACACGCTTGATTCCGTTAGAACTAACCGAAAAATTGACGAGAATGGCTGAAAGTGTCGATTTTTTTAAACATGATGGACCAAATGTGTTTTTTTTTTACATGAGGGACCTAATGTGGAATCCATGCAAACTTGAAGGATGAAAACCGTAATTTTCCCAAAACCCCGATTTTTTTTTTTTTTTTTCTTATTCATCCTTTTTCTGATTGTGTGAAATTTTAATTTTCTTTTTCTTTTATGATATAGTAAAATTATCTTGTGTGTGAGAAATTCTAAATTGACGATAATATGTAATTTAAGGAGACATTTAAGAATATGACTGTGATTCATAATTTCAAACAATACCAAATTATTTATTTATTTATATTGAGAGAAAAAAAAAGACCTAATTAATAGGATTACTATAAAGCTTGGGCTAAATGAGTACATATGTTATATATTTGTGAACTCCTTAATTTTTGCAGACATGGAATCCCAAGTCCAAAACAGAGCCTTATGCACATTCAGCTTCAGAGATGGTCAGATTTGCCAAGGAATCTATTGAGAGTTTCTTCGAGATCCCGGTCAACGTTTCCGAGAATTTAGTCTACGACCTCACCGACGGCTTAGAGCATCTCTTCGGAGATTACATCACGTTCATCGCATCGTGCGGTAAGAACTACTAATCTCTTAAAACTAGCATTTTCACTATTTTTACTCATTGTTTTATTTATGGGTCGAAATTGGAACGAAATTTCTGATTTTCTTTTCCGATTTTGAGACGATATTTTTCATTCCGAATTTCTGATTTTTTTTTTATTTTTCCGAAATCTTTTGGATCGCGATTGGAATATAGATAAGAATCCGATTCCGGATCCAATTCTAGTTTACGAAAATTCCGATTTTTCTTTTCTGAAAATTACACTTAACATATAGATATTATTATCATCATATTATGTATTTTTTATTTTACGTGACTATTTGTTTTTTTTGGAATTCTCCAAATTCGGTCGATTCCGATTCGAAAATTTCTGATTTTGGAACATGTTTCTTCGGTTTAATATTTGACATTTTGATTTCCATTTTTTTCTTGGAACGGAATTTCAATTAGTTTTTCACTTCAGAAAAAAAATAGGAAATTTATCCGAAAGTGCTAATTCTTCTCTGATCCGTCCGATTTTCACCAACTTTACTTGATGCAATCACATCCTCAATAACAACTTATCTATTGATTTTTTTCAGGATCGAAACAGAGTTATCTCCCAACGCTTCCTCCACTAACACGTTGCAACCGCGACTCGAAGTTCCTAAAACTATGGAAAAGAGCCGCATGCAAAGTCGGACTAGAGGATCCAAGCCATAGCATGCACGGAGAGTCCGACCAAGCCAACCACCCTCGCCCCTCCACGAGCCGCGGGACCCAACGCCTCTACATCCGCCTCAACACCTTGCACTACATCCTCTCCAAGCTCCACTCCCTCGACAAAACCCTATCCCTCTCTCCGAAAGTGACCCCGCCAAAAACCCGCTTCGGGAACCGGCGGCAGCTCGGCAGTTCCTACTTCGAGCACAGCCGTTCCGCCATAAAGGCCGCCACCCAGCACGTCTCCGAGGTGGCGGCCTACCGGCTAATATTCCTCGACTCGGGCCCCGTTTTCTATAGCAGCTTGTACGTCGGAGACGTAGTGAACACGCGTATAAAGCCCGCCTTGAGAATACTCAAACAAAATTTGACTCTTTTATGCGCAATAGTGACCGATAGGGCTCAACCGTTGGCTTTGAAGGAAGTGATGAGGGCTTCGTTCGAGGCGTATCTAATGGTTTTACTGGCCGGTGGCGGATCAAGGATTTTTTCGAGATTGGACCATGCGATGATCGAGGAGGATTTCGAGAGCTTGAAGAGGGTTTTCTGCGCGTGCGGCGAGGGTTTGATGGGGGAGGATGAGGTGGCGAGGGAGGCGGAGACGGTGGAGGGGGTGGTGGCGTTGATGGGGGAGTCGACGGAGAGGTTGGTGGAGGATTTTACAATCGTGGCTTGCGAGTCGAGCGGGATGGGGGTGGGGGTGGCGGGGTTCGGGCGGAAGCTTCCAATGCCGCCCACAACCGGGCGGTGGAACCGGACGGACCCGAATACGATTTTGAGGGTGCTTTGTCATAGGGATGATAGGGCGGCTAATCACTTCTTGAAGAGGACGTTTCATCTTGCGAAGAGGGGTGGATCTTTAGGGTGATCGATCGGTGGTGATCTAAACGACTGCGTATTGAAAACGAATCGAAAAAAAAGGAAGGGGATTTCTTGATTTATTATATATATGGAGGAAAAATGTGCAACTTATATGTATGTATGGTTTTGTGAAGAAAAGTTTGAAGTGTTTAACACATGTTGATATACATTCTAGTGGTAAAGTCCAAGACAACTATAGAGATTGGGAAGACCACTTGTGCTATATTTTGTGTCTTCTTTTATTTAGAGCTAGGTTATATAGTTGTGTGAATATTGCAATAAAGTGGGATTTTATTTTATTTTGTTTTATTTATTTATTTTTACATGTTGATACATTAGCTTCTTGAAATATAGTATATTTGAAGTGTTTTGTTTTACAAATTGAAGCAATTTGTGTTTGTGTTTATATGCAAATGGATTTTTAGTCCATCTTCGTGCTAATTTTACGAATGTATATGCGGTCGTAGAGGACGGTGGAGGCAAGCATACTTACGGTTAAGGCAAATTCCGAGTATTTATTTTTTTAAATTCGTAATCTACATAAAGCAAGGAACTTAAAAACGTGAAATTTACCTCAGATCTCTTGTTGTATGCATCGGGATTGACTCCAGAAATTTTCGTAAATCAAAGAGTTTGGGAGTATTTGAGAAATTGAAATAATAAATGAGACGTGCCTGCTAGGAGAAATTTACGGTGGAGTTAGATGTTACTCCTGATTATTTACATCGGATGGATTTGAACGGTAAATTTGATTAAATAACTAACCAGTAAGCACACATACACATGAGACTGTGTGTGTAATTATGTGTAGATCTACGGTTCAAATTCAGCCCGTATAAATAATCGGGTGTAACATTTAGTTTCCCGTATGTCTGCACAAATTATTTCATTTCATAATAATACTTGGGAGTAAATTGCAACAATTAATTATCAACCGGGGTAAAGTAGTAAAATCGTGTAAGTTCGGCGGCCAAATTAAATACCACACGATTTTTGCTTCCACTGTCTGCTTGCCTTTTATTATCCTCATTCGTCATCATCGAGAAGCAGCTGACAGCGGAAGAATCCAAAAGCCGGCGAGCCGAAACAGCTATGGAAGCGCCAAGCGGCGGCGGCAGCAGCAGCAGCGGCAAAGCCCGGATCTCGGCTGAACTCCAAGCCGTGAAACGGGAATCGGGGAAGACGTACAGTCAGATAGCCGACGAGACCGGCTTGACCAACGTCTACGTGGCTCAGCTCCTCCGGCGCCAAGCTCCGCTCAAGCCGGAGACTGCCCCTTTACTCCGGTCAGCCCTGCCCGGACTGACCGACGCGCTCCTCCGTGAGATGATGCTGCCCCCTATGCGTTCATATGACCCTAACTTAATTCAAGAACCCACTGTTTACAGGTTATTCTCTTTTTTTTTTCTTTTTTTTTTTCCTTTTTTTTTTCTTTCCTGAATGTTTCCTTCTTTAGTATTGAAATAATTTCTGGGATTTTTATTCATTTTCTTTATTCTTCTCTAATTTTTAATTGGGAAAATTACAGTTTACACACTTCAAGTTTACATCGATTTCACATTTGGTCCCCATATTTACAATAAACACATTTGATCTCTCCTGTTACAATAATTTAACAATTTTGGTCATTTTGGTCAATTACCGTTAATTCATCGATTAAGGTGTGATGGGCACAAGTTTGATTCTGTTAGTACTAACAGAAAATTGACGGAAATGACTAAAAGTGAATTTTTAAAATATGAGGGATCAAATGTGTTTTTTATGAACATTGAGGAGCAAATGTGAAATCAGTGCAAGTTTGATGGATAAAATATTTTCAATTTCTGGGATTGTGTTTGTTTGATGGGTTTAATTTTTTTTAAATATATATTATTTTGCAGGTTGCATGAAGCAATTATGCATTTCGGGGAGAGCATTAAGGAAATTATCAATGAAGAATTTGGCGATGGCATGTAAGTAACTATTGCCAATTTTTTCATAGTAAAGATCCTATCTTTAAGTTTTAGGGTGAATTACGACGATCCGTGAGGCAAGGTTAAATTACCGAAAAAATCCTTCCAGTTTGGTAATTACAACCACCCGCGACTCTGAATCTTCTTACACGTCCATTCTTACGGTGTCAAATTTAGTGTAATCTTCTAGATTATGTGGAATATTCTCAAGTTTGTACCCATTTTACCCCATTTGAGCTCCATATTTTGAAACAAGATGAACATAAAATGTGCATCTTAGCTTGTAAATATCATATTGTGGTGGATCAAGAACTGTATTCTTACACAAAACGAATACAGACTAGAGAACATTCCACGAAATATAGAAGATTATGTTGAATTTGACTCCATAAGAGTGCACGTGTAAGAAAATTCATAGTTGAGGGGTGTGGTTGTAATTACTCAAAAAAAGGGATTTTTTCATAATTTGACTTTACCTCATGGGTGGCCGTAATTTACACTTAAGCTTATTTACTTGGTCTTTGGAGAGCTAGTGATCTTTTTGCTTATTGTCTTCTTAGATTATACAAATCATATGAAAATTAATTTAGGATTTATCTCTTATCATTATTTATGAAATGAAATTTGTTAACTATCATGTGTTTAAGTGGTGTGTGCGCGTTTCCGAGACAAAGCGAAGCATGTTTCGAAAGATATACTCGTGTCCTCGACGAGCTGTATTGTTATGATTCTTTATTCGTGTTCCGTAGGAATTCTTTTGAATTTTCTTCGAACATTTAAAATGGTTTTTTGAAAAGACTCAATTTTTTTCTACAATCTGATTGACCTATATTTTGTTTTCTTTTTCCTTACCTTAGAATGTCGGCCATTGACTTTTATTGCTCAGTCGATAAAGTCAAAGGCGTAGACGGCAAGGATCGTGCTGTTGTGACATTCGACGGTAAATATCTGCCGTACACCGAGCAGGTTAGTACTATAACTCCGTCTTTCATTACAGTTTTTTTTATTATTAAAAACCGATACATTTCTCCGATATTCTGAATTAAAAAAAAAAAAAAAACATTTTAATATGTTATTTGTTCATTTTTTTTTTTTGTAGATTACTGAGCATATGATGTCAAGATTAAAGAAGCAAGATGGCAAACCAGAGTGAACTTAGTTTACCTCTTAAATAAATACCCTAGCATCCTTTGCTTTACTTTCTCCGGGGTTTTGTCGATAATGTTGTACAATGTGATTCTTGTTTATCGTTTTATTGTGTTTATTTGACGATATGAATTGTTTGGAAAAATAAACACATTTGTTATTTAGTGCCGATCGGCCTCGACGGTTAAACAAAAAAAGAAGGTTATTACCAGGTAATTAGCTAGCTTGTGCAGAAGAAGTCACTTACAGACCAGATTTGCCAAATAATTTTGTTAAAATAAAGGGTAAATCACGGTCAACTCCTAAGGTAAGGTTAAATTACGAAAACCCCTCCAGTTTGGGTAATTACAACCATATCGTCAACTATGAATCTTCTTACACATCCACCCTTGCGGTGTTAAATTTAGTGGATATTCTCCAATTTGTTCGTTTTACCTTATTCGAGGTTCACATTTTGAAACAAGATGATAAAGATTTACAATCCTTCGAATTGAGTAGTTATAAAGATTTACAACTTCAATTTTCTGGGAATCAATATTTTTGTAAAGATTTGTGAAGATTTATGTTTGCGATTCTTTCCCGCGAACACAAATTATGTTGCAGTTTTTTTTTTTTTTGATAGGAAAAATTATGTTGCAGTTGGGGAGATAGTTTTTGCGGCAGTTAATGTAGAGGACAGGGACATGTTTTATTTATTCTAAATTAGCTCTAGAACTATCAAAGAATTATAAAAAGTGCCCTAGGGTTTGGAAACCCTAAAGTGCCACGCGTCAGCAAATGAAGCAAGAATTGTCTTTTTATATATATATAGATAATATTTTTTAACTGAACCTATTTAGTAATAAGTAGTCCTAGACTGCCTAACTCAAAAGTCCATTCCAATTGGAGAAAAATACAGTTTTCATCCCATAACTTTGTATTGATTTCACATTTAGTTCCTTGTGTTCAAAAAAATTACATTTGGTCCCTTATGTTTCAACAATTTTACATTTTTAGTCTTTTTCGTCAATTTTCTGTTGGTACTAACGGAATCAAGCGTGTGTCCGTCATTACCTTAACTGACAAACTAAAGGTAATTGACGGAAATGACCAAAACTATTAAATTATTGAAACATGATAGACAAAATGTGTTTTTTTGTAAACATGGGGACCAAATGTAAAATTAGTGCAAAATTAAGTGATGAAAATCTATAATTTTCCCAATTATAGTAGAACCTCGGAAAATTAGTACTCGATAATCCAATAACCTCGCTTAAATAATAAATTTTCCCGGTCCCGACTCGGTATAAACGTACTAAATTATTAGTTGGATAATTTGTACCATTCATAGGGAAAAGTATTTACGGAGGGCAAAAGTGTCATTTAACGAGCAGCAAATATCTTCTCGTTTCTAGGTCTTGTTTTTCAAAAGTTCACTCTCCACGTTCGCTCTTCTGTAAAATATCTCCGACGACGATTCTGTCTCCGGCCACAGCTCCGGCGAATCGCATTTTCAAATACACGTACGCGTATTTACTTTTCTATGCCCACTCCGCCAATTCGAGCGCGATGGCATTCTTTGTATTTAATGATTTTTATATTTTTTTTAACTTTATACATTTAGGTTAGAATGAATTCGATTCAATATCGCTCCACTTTTTCAATGGAGCGGAAATCTATAATTATTTCATTTATTGGAGGTTTATACAATCTTGAATACATTTGACAATTTTCTGCTGATCAGTTGGAATTCAGTGATTGTTTAAACTATTTATACTTGGGAAAGTGAAATTTTGTTGTATCTAAAGCAAGAGATTCTATAAACCCTAGAGTTCAAGCTTTCAGTACTTGCAGAACTTCTTGTTTCAAGCACCTTTATGAATCTAAGTAGGGACCGAATATCGTGAATTAATATGTTGTGCAATAAGGGAATTGAGAAGATAACTCGTTTACTGAATCTTGCATTCGAGTGTGTATTTTGAGTGCTTTTGATATCAATCGTATTTTGTTTTGGGAATCGCATAGAACTAGAAGAGACACCCTTTCTCAAGATTTAGTGCATGTTCGATCGTTTTCTTTCTTGGTAGAGAAATACTAGTGATTGCCGAATTCTATAAGCCATTGCACCATTTCCTTCTATATAGTTCTTTCTGAATGTTGCTATTCTACCAGGCTAGAAGTGTACAAGTGCCATGACCAGATCCCGTCCACACAGAGAACAATCTCGAAGTAATAATCGAGCGTCTCAGGATGATTTCTTGGAGGGAACTTCAGCAAGAACCAGGCCGTTAAGTTTTGATGACATAATGCTTAGAAGAAAAAACAAGGGAAAGACAGCTACAAAAGTTAAAAACGGCACTGAAGTCCCTGATTTTGAATTAGCACAGGAAAACATTGAGAAGGCTTTTGATTATCCAGAACTTCGTAGAGAAACAGAAGAGGGTTCTGAACCTATGGAAATAAGGCATACATCAAATGAGTCTAAGAAGTTACGTTCTCGAAGAAAAGAGGAAGGATCTATGGATCTTGATGCCAAGTCAAAGGGTGTAGGGGATAAGAATGTAAGCAGCAGGAAAACGACAGAAGGAAAAAATGAGAGACGAGATCACAGTGGCAGAAAAAATGATGTTCTTTCAACTGTTGATTCTGGTAATGGATCTAATAAGAGGGATGCCATAGATTCGTATAAAAAGGGTCGAGTTTCTGAAAGAAGTAGAATCAAATCGGAAATTGATACGAAACAGCCTCGTAATGAGAACAGGGAGGTTTACAGAAAGAGGAAACCTGATGGGTGGAAGGGCAGTGATTCTGAGAATGATTATAAGAAAAGAAATGCAAAAGATGTGATGCCAACAGATAAATTAAGTGACAGAAGCAGAGAGAAATCCGAAAAAGACACCAGGCACAGTTGTCATAATGAAGAGTATAAAACTAGAGGATGGGGTACCGGTAAAAAAATTGATTCGGAAAGGAAAAGACAGGAACCTACACGAGTTCATCTTGAAGAATCCAGGCCTAAAAGGAGAAGATCACGGAGCAGAGAGCGTGACAAAGGAAGAAGCAGAAGGTCTGTTTCACATTCACCAAAGGGGCATAAGCACACATCAGATAAAAGGGAGCACGGGGAACCGTCATCTCATCCTGCAAAAGACAGATTGGGAAGAGAACATTCGGATGTCGACAAGAAACGGTTATCCGTTAATGGATCTAGTAGTCACCTCAAGCGAAACGATGGCCCTTTGAGTGGCCTTGGGGGCTATTCACCCAGAAAGAGGAAAACCGATGCTGCTGCTAAAACTCCTTCCCCAACTCATCGTTCTCCAGAGAAAAGATCTGCTGGATGGGATTTACAACCTGTCGAGAAAGAGAATAACGCAGCTAGTTCATCTCTTTCCGGTGTGCCTACTACAAGCCATAATTTATCGTTGAACGTAAAGGAGTTCCCAAGTAGTACTCCTCCGACTCCTGTGGTGGTGAATCCTATTGGAATTCCTCATCATACCTTATCTTCACAGATGCATGCCATTGAGTCTATTCAGCTAACTCAAGCGACACGACCTATGAGGAGGCTCTATGTAGAAAACTTGCCCGATTCAGCGTCTGAGAAAGAGTTGACGGAATGTATTAATAAGTTTTTGCTGTCATCTGGTATTAACTACATTCTAGGAACCCAACCATGTATCAGCTGTATAGTACGTCCCAACCTTTTCGTTTAAATTCTGTCTCGTCTGTTCTCCTTGTGCATATTCGGTAAAGAAATTAACGTGCTTCGACTATTTTTCAACTGCAGATACACAAGGAGAAGAGCCAGGCTCTTCTGGAATTTTTGACCCCTGAGGATGCTTCTGCTGCTATTTCTTTGAACGAGATGTCCTTTTCTGGGTCTACTCTTAAACTCAGGCGCCCTAAGGACTACACTAATGTAGCTGTAAGAATTATTGCCATGCCTTTCTTTTTTCTTATAGTACGTGCATTGTAAATATTTCACTTTGACACAATGGGTGCTTGTTTTGATGAATAGTGTTTGTAAAACTAGAACGACGAACTTCATCTTATAATTTGACCATCATTCATTTCATTTTAGTTTGATTCAATTGCCTTCCTTAATATTGTGTTATTGTGTTCATGGATCACAATTTCCACCATTATTTCCTAAACTTGAGTCCTCTTTGTTATGGAATTTATGACTAAAATAAGGGTACCCTGCTCGTTCAAACAGTAGAGAAACTTGAAATAATATCACGTGATGTCGTATTGTGGGTATATTGTTTAATGTATGAGGAAATGAAAGGAATCAAAGGTGTAGTGCCATTTTCTCTCAAGCTCAGAATTTCATTCAATCTCTGTTATCGGATCACAATTATCCCGTAATTATTTATCACACATGGTTGATTGTTTTTGTTTTAGGTGATAAAATTATGCCAGGGTTATTAGAACTGATTCTTTTTATAGGACAGTGAGCAGGTGGAGGTGATTTTCTTGAGATGATAGACAATTTATAACTGTACCTTAGGTGCGATAGAGCTCACTCATGCGTATCTTAAAAATAAGGCTTTATATTCTTTAAGGGTTTAATTGCTTGTAAATGAACCAGCATTTCACTCTCCTTTTGAAATAATTGTTTAATGTTTCATAAATCTCATCATAGTGTATTGGGTGGAATTATCCTGTCAATTTTATTTTTCATTTTTTCCCCTGAAAAATGAGGGTGACTATCTCACATTAGGCATGACGATTTTTAGAAAAGTAGCTTATTTAATTTGGATATAAATATTTTATTAAGTATTGATATATGTTATGTCTCGTTAGGGCAAACTTTTTTGGTTGACGTTGTTTTTATTGTGTGAAAGACATCTTCACATTCTCGAGATTGTTACAACTTACAAATCGTAGGTGCATTTTGGTTGTAATAGAGCTTGATCTGGATATAAATTAATGTTAGCATTTGTGTTATTTATGTGCTCTTATATTTTTCTTTCAGCATTAGGAAACTGGACTTATTATATTTATCTGCTGAGGTTTGTAGAACTTATTGTAGGTTCATTGTGGAAAACGTAACTCGTTTAATATTTCAAGTAACAGTTGTCAATCTTTATGCCCTTCACCAAACCTTTTTATATCCCGTTCAAACATGAATCTTAGTTCTTTTCTGAGTACTCCCACTGTACATTGACCAATCCAATTATCCGTGTGATCAGGATTACTCTGTAGCGTACCTTTCTCGACATATTGGTTGTTATAGTTGAAATTTCCGTAGATGTAAGAACTAATTAAACGATCATGTTATTCTGCTTTATTTTTCACTACCCCTGCTTATTATTGCACAAACATGATTATCATTGTCTTTGAGCTTTCTAGGAGGTATTGTACTCAGCCAACTACTTTTCCATTGAGACAGTATTTTCTCTGTATAATTTCAATATCTGAGGTATATTGTGGTTATTATTCCATGTAGCAGGTTTTCAGACAGTTGCTATTTTCATGCAGACTGGTCTTTCTGACAAATCAGTGGCTGCTGTTGATTCAATTAGCGACGTTGTAGAGGATTCGCCCCACAAGGTGTGTTTCTTGAATGTTATTCAGTATGTCTGAAATTTTGTTGCTTGATCTTCAGTTGACGATCAACATGACTTTGCACATTTATCATATAAGCTATCCTATGGTTTCTCATTTAGCTGTAATCATGTAAGCTTGTATCTCTGTATTGAGTGCCTCGAGAGAAATGTTTGCCTTCCGGCCTTCTCGCATCTGCTCCTAAAGAAAATTATAGAAAAGGAAATTGGTATATGTTAGCAAATTGGTTAATTCATTTTCTGTTTCTAGTTAAGTCAATTTCCTTTTGCTGAAGTTTCTTCTTTGACGAGCTTTCACCTGAGTTTTCAGATCTTCATTGGTGGGATTTCAAAACTTATTTCTTCCAAAATGGTAAGTTAACTCTTGACTTTGGTTATAAATCAATTGCGATTTGCACCTTTATGTCATATCTTAGTATATCTCCTAATAATGTTTGCCTATCTTCAGCTTTTGGAGATTGCCAAAGTCTTTGGACACGTGAAGGCATTCCACTTTGAATGTATTGCTGAAATTAATGAACCGTATGCATTTCTCGAGGTACAAATTGTAATTTTGAAAAGTTGTTTGGAATGCATATATATAGTTTTCCAGAGAATGATGACTGGACATGCAATATTCTTGTTTGTTGTCTTTTTATTTTATTCTTTTTCAAATAGATGCCCTTTGAATCCACTGTCAGAAACTAATTGTTTATTACCTCAGTATGCTGACCATTCAGTTAGTTCAAAGGCCTGTGCTGGTCTTAACGGTATGAGGCTGGGTGGACAAGTCGTAACTGCAGTATTTGCTACTCGAGAAGCTGCTTTGGAGGTATGTCGTCCCCTTGTGAATTGTTAACTTATTGAACTGAAGGTATTCATTTTTCCAATAAATTTTTCATTAGGAAAATGTTGGAGAAATGCCGTTATATCGGATCCCCAAACATGCCAAGCCACTTCTTGAGAAGCCCACGGTTGTTTTAAAGCTGAAAAACGTGGTATTGCTTCTTTGTTACGCTTTCATTTTGCTTTCTCCACTCTCTAATTCATCTTTTTCGTGTGTAAAGCCACTAACTTATTCGTGTAAATTCAGTTGGATCCTGAAGGGCTTTTGTCAACGTCCGAATCGGATCTTGAAGAAATATTGGAAGACATAAGGCTGGAGTCTTCGAGGTTTGACATCGATAGATTGATCGACTTATTTAATTTCACCGCTGGTTAAATATTTTTCTTATCTCTTCATAAATGCTATAGGTTTGGTACAGTGAAATCTGTCAACGTTGCAAAGCCTACAAACACTATCAGCACCATTGAAGCATATGAAGAAAAGTACACGGGTGCTTCTACTGATGCGTGCGACTTAGGTGATAGTATTATCGACGGGGTCGAAGAATTTGACAGGTCAGAACCGCTAGAAACTCCGAAAGAATCGGAAGATAGTGGTTCTGGTAATAGTCCTATGGAAGATGAATTATGTAAACCGCCTTCGAATAGTGAAGATATTTCTATGGAAGATCCTCCCAACCAGGAAAACTCTGGTGGTCTTACAGAAGAATATGTGGATCAACAAAATGCCTCGGTTCTTGATTCGGAAAGCAATGAAAAAGTTTCCGGTTCTATTTCAATCGATAAAGAAAACATACCCTTAACCGACAAAGAGTTGGAATCAGAAGAAAATCATGCAAAAGCGACGAGTCCCGAGGAAGAATTGAAGTTGGAAGCAAACAATGCAAAAAAGGCGACATCTTTCGAATCGGAAGGCGATAAAGAGGATTTTCACATTGAATTTGAGGGTTTATTTGAGCCGGGCTCGGTTTTTGTAGAGTATAGAAGAGCAGAGGCTGCTTGTATGGCTGCACATTATTTAAACGGACGAATATTCGATGGGCGTGTTGTGACAGTTGGTTACGTTGACCACGATCTTTACCTAACGAGGTTTCGCAGGTAATTAAGAGAGATTAATTAATGTTAATTAGTTGCGGGTATTATTATCGCAGTTAAGGGAGAGTTAGAATGTTGTTGAATGATAATATTATGTGCATTAATAGATGAGATTTCCGAATAGATTATTACAAGTTTGAACAATTTACCGAAAAACCTCTGATTTTGGTAAGATTAGTTTTAGTGTAGCAGCCTTTTCGGCTAATGTGTAGTAGGGATGGATTTTACATCTAAAAACGAGCACGGTATGTTCGTTATCTTGACCTGTAATAGCTCGATTTTTGTTTTTTGTTTTTCGTGCTAGCTGAAATATAGAGCTCCATTTTGTATCTGTAATTTGAAGTTATAAACCATCATTAAATTATTTTCGTATTTTATCAATTAACTCGTCTATCGACTTGTTTGGATCGATTCCTTCGATAAATAATTTCAAATGATTATCTCTCGTCGTTATAAATAGAAATCTATCTATTTCGGAGTAGTTTATTTTATTTTATTTTTTTAATTTATTTAATGGCGGCGGTTATATGCAAGCCCATTTTTTTATTAGTTCAAGACCTCCAACATAAAAATACTAATTTACCCTTAATGAAATTTAAAATCAAATGAAAAACACAAAACATTAAAAAAAAAAAATTCCTTTGTGCAAGACCAAATAAAATACATTAATCGAGAAATCCCTATTTTTCACGACTTAAAACTCTCCTTCACAAACTCACCAAGAAATCCTACACACCAAAATTATCAAATACATACCAAACATTCACGATAGAACCAGAAAACAATGATATGGTGGTTTACGAGGGTGGAGAACACAATGAAATATGTTTTAACCGTTTATTTTTGCTTTTGGGTCGTTTTTTTTTGTTGGGAAAAAAATTCGACGATACCAAAAATCGGTCTGCAAATACCGATTTTTGTTACTAAAGTCGGTAACCACATTCCGATTATTTTAATAAAAATCGGTACTCAAAAACCGATTTTTGTAGTAAAAATCGGCATGATAACACCGATTTGTATTATCGGTATTGTCATGCCGACTTGTACTACAAAAATCGGTTTTTAAATACCGATTTTATTATCTGTGCTTTTTTAAGACCGTTTTCTCATACTTTCGTGCATCAACCTAGAGGATTGATGGAGGATTATTCAAATGAATTATCTAACGAATAAATATTTGAGACACGGAAAGCTCTACTCGATTGGGTTAAAGGAGTGGTAGACTCCACCGAATGGTGATAAACATTTTCGTTTCAAATATTTAAAAAATATCAATTAACCAAATATATAATGTATTATTTAAAAAAAAAAATCCAAAAAATATTGGTATTTGAAAAACGATTTTGTATTCAATAATCGACATTAGAACGCCGATTTTGACTTGTAAAGTCGACGTTGTGTCGCCGATTTGGTTAACAAAAATCGGCATTGTGATGCCGATTTTCGTGTACAAAATCGGTCTGGATAAACCGATTTGGGAAACCAACGAAAAAAAAAAAAAAAAACCAATTTCAATCTCAATTTATTTTCCAAAATTGACCAAATCATTGCAAACCAAACAAGAAATAAGCATAGATTAATGTCCATTCATACATATTTATCAAGAATCGATGTTGAATTAATGTTTTCGAATTTACAAATAAAAATTTAGTAAAAAGGACATCGATGCTCGATTAATATTTTCGAATTTACAAACAAAAGTTTAGTAAAATGAATTTACTTGTTGGTGGTGGTGCGGTGGTGGTAATGGTGCGGTGGATGGGTCGCTGGTCATCGTCGGTGCGGTGAAAGTCTCGCTGGTTGGCAGTCGTGATATTTCTTTTTTGTTTTTGTTTTTTTCTTTTTTTAATTTTTGGTTAAAAATAAAATTTATTTGTATTTGAGTATTATTTGTGGATAAGGGTATATTTGTCATCTTTGGTCTTGATGTAATAAAATTAGATTAATTTACGGGCTTGAACTAATAAACTCCTTTATGTGATTTTGAACTAATAAAAAAATGGCCTTGCATATAACCGCCGCCTTATTTAATTCCGTAATGAAATCCAAAACCCACCTTAAACCTTGCAGTCTCTCTTCTTCAATCATTACCAATTCACTATTTCACTTGCCGAGGGACTCAAATGGCATAAAAGTAAAAATATATAGACCAAACTCTAAAACGTAAAACTTGAAGGGGTGGAAGTTAAAAAAGTAAGGGTAAATTACGAAAATCCCCTAAACTTATATTAAATTACAAAATCCACTTCCACCTATTCGTAATCACCAAAACCCCCTGAGGTCTGTTTCCGTCTTTACAGTATAACTTTTCACGGATTTTATTTTATTCTAGGGAATAGACTTTACACAATTTCAGATAGTCTTTTTTTTTTTTTTCTCACATATTTAACATAATGTATAATAGACTGTACACATTTTCTATTAAAAAACTCGATCAACAATTAATCATAGGGGGATTTTGGTTATTACGGATAGGTAGGGGTATTTTTCATTATTTAGCTTAAGTTCGGGGTTTGTAATTTACCCAAAAAATAATTATAATAAAAATAATAAATAAATAAAGTGTTTCCATTATCCACACTATTTCACTCCCACTCACTTCTCCTCCCCAAAAAAAGAAAAAAGATTATCTGAAATTTCCGCAACAATGGCGACAATCACAGCTACATTAGGGCCGATGATGATGGGTGTTTCAGTTTCAAAATCCCAAAACAATGGCAGATTATCACTCAAAACCTCCAACACTTGTTCGGAGATTGGTTCCGTAGCGTCTCAATTGAGCGGCATGAAGATATCGACGGCCCGTTTTCAGATACGGGCCCCCGCTCCCGTCTCCGCCCCTCTCCGCCCTGCTCTTCAGCCCGTTGCCCGTAAGTTTCTCTATCCTCTACCTCCAATTTTTTTTTTTTTTTTTTTTTTGCTTATAGTGATTTTAGGGTTTCGATATTGGTTTTTATCCTAGTAATTGTATCTAATTTTGTCCATGTGTATGTATCTCTGCAAAGTGTGATGAATTAGTCTGTATTTGATTATTTATTGCCCCTTGTGGGATGTAGTAGTACTTTGGGCTTCTGTTGTTGTACCTTGTTGTACTTTGAAGCTAGTGAATTGATGGAATAAATATATAGTGCTCGTTCGAGAATGTTAATAGGATCTCGTTAGAACATTTAGAATCGATAAGCGATTTGAAGTTGTTGACATATATACATGCATACATACATACACGGAGCTAGTGCCGAGTGGGAGGAAGCAATGTGGAGGGGTATTTCGGTCTTTTTACTTGATGGATGTTAATACTCGAACCCCTTGAATTGGTAATAGGATCTCATTAGAACATTTAGAATCGATAAGCGATTCGAAGTTGTTGACATAGATACATACATACATACATACACGGAGCTAGTTCCGAGTGGGAGGAAGCAATGCATAGGGGTATTTCTGTCTTCTTACTTAATGGATGTTAATACTTGAACCCCTTGAATTTTGCTGCCATATATATATTAAGGGCTCGTTTGGTTAAGCTTGTTTTAAAGATAAGCTCTTAGATAAGATATTTTTAGAGCCGATAAGCTGTTACATCTTAAAGTGCAAACCGATAGATAAATCTTGCTGCATTATTATGTATGGCTTCACTTCAAGGTCTTTAATCATTTGTTCTCTGTATTCGTTTAGTTAAATATCGGCAATAATGTTATAATTTTGCCCACCGTAATGTTTGTATACTCAATGATTCAAGATTAAAGGTGCTTAATTCTTACTTTATTATTTTAATTTTTTTAATCACGAAAATTCATGCTTTCTTGATTCATTAATTTGTATTAAACTTGCATGATTGTTTAATGTTGTATATACTTTTCTTATGTTTTGTTTGTACATTTTTAAGGGAGAGTGTGTCCGTTAACGGGGAAGAAATCGAACAAGGCGAATTTGGTTTCACATTCGAACCACAGGACAATAAAGAGGCAGTTTGTGAATTTGCAGTATAAAAGAATTTGGTGGGAAGCCGGAAAGAGGTTTGTGAAGCTGCGTTTGTCGACAAAAGCTATCAAGACTATCGAGAAGAATGGACTCGATGCTGTAGCCAAGAAAGCTGGTGTGGATCTCAGAAAAAAGTAGTGTCGATAGCAATTTTTCTTTTAAGTTCGAAGGACAAAAAACATAGATGATTCTGAAAATTTCTACTATGTTTTTGTTGTGTTACGATTTTGTAGATTTATTCTCCCCGGTTTTTTCGTTTGTTTGCGACAATTGACAAGTGAATGATTCAATTTCCATTGAAATGCTTATTACCTGCATCTTGGTATAGAATTTAAAAAAAAAAAAAAAAAAATATATATATATATATATATACATTCAGAAAATCGGAGAACGGAATATCCAAAATCGAAATAAAGAGAAATATTATAAAAATGAAAAATTAAAAAAATCTTTACTAATTCCTTAACGATGAGATCATCTTCAAATAAAAAATGAGTCATATGTATGTGTATATATATATATATATATATATATATATATATATATATATATATATATATATATATATATATATATATATATAATTATATATTACAGAGTATATAATATCATCATCTGAAAGGTTCAATTGGCTCAGATTCTTGGAGGAGAGCCGCCGCCTCGAAACACTCTGCCGCCTCAACACCGCTCTCACTCTTGTACACCAAACCAAGATTGTACCACGCTACCGCATTAGTTCGTTCGAGCCTCAATGCATCGGTCAGAAAACTTTTCGCCACCGGCATTGATTTATCACCGAGTTGACTCAGAACAACAGCTGTTGATATTAAACTCGGTACATGATTTGGCTCAATGTACAGCGCCTTCTCGTAACACTTCAATGCTTCCTTCTCAAACCCTTTCGCTTCATACAATAAGCCTACAAAAACGGGGGGGGGGGGGGGGGGGGGGGGGGAATCAGTTTAAAGATGCAATTTTTTTTAGCAAACTACCCCTAAAAACTCGCTATTTAGGAGATGTGTCATGGGGTTTTTTTGCTAATATTAATAACACGAGGAGTTTTTTAGGAATTCGATATAATACAGGGGGGTACTAAATGCAATGAAGTCAATAAAGATACGACGTACCTGCAGAATGTAATCTTGAAGCCGAGTGAGGATTAATAGCTTCCGATTTCGAAAGACATATCTCAGCATCGCGCCACTGAGACAAGCTCGTGTACACATTCGCCAGATCATGCCATATTTCCATTTCCAAATTTCCGTTGCTCTTCGTCTTCCCCTGTGGATTTAAAAATTGGTTAATTTGATTATAAAAATTTAAACAATTCATGAATAAAACTAGCAGTGCTGGAGCCAAGGCAAAAAGGGTATTTTATTGCATTTAGTTTAGCACCCTGTATTTACTCTAATTGTCAAAAAAACTCCCCGTGTCATAAATTTTAGCGAAAATCCCCAAAAAATCAATTTTGTTAGCAAACTACCCCTAAAAACGTGCCATTTTAGCGGGTTGTGTGCTAAAAATATATGCATTATAAGGGTTTTTTTGCAAATATCTATAACACGACGGGTTTGAAAAATTATGAATTTCTATATTCGAGAAATTGTCACAATAATATAGGTTTTATTGCAATTAGTACCCAGTGTTATATCGATTTCCTAAAAAACTACCCGATGTTATTTTATTTGCAAAAACCCCGTGATTCATTTTTTTTAGCACACGACCCCCTAAACATGGATACTAATTGCTAAAAAAAATTAAATCATAGAAGGGTTTTTGCCAATAAAAATAACATGGGGGTAGTCTTTTAGCAATTCGATAAAACACAAGGGTACTAATTGCAATAAACTCCAATAATATATGTAGCACATACTTTGAAGAGATTTTCGTGGACCCCACCGAAACTCTTTCTTCGAACTTGAACAACCGCGAGAATCTTCGTGTACGTTTCGACCGCATCAATTAAACACCCCTGCACAATCTGCAGCTTCGCTTTCATTCTCAACAACTCCCCTTGTTCCCATTTCCCCGATTCCTCCAAAGCAGCATCTATTATATTCTCAGCATCTAAATACCTCTTTTGAGCCGACAAAATACGAGCCAAGAGAATCCACCCTTCCACACTCGAACCGCCTTCCAATCTCAAAAGCTCCTTCGCATAATAAAGCGCATCTTCGAGTTTCCTCTGCTCGGCATTTTCAAGACTTAGAGAATAAAGCACCCTCGAATATTTCCCATTTGTCATTCTTCGAGCATTCTCGAGATATTTCAACGCCTCGGATTGATTCAATATTCTCTCGGAATCTGATCCGACGGCCCTCGATCGAGCCGAGTGTGATAAACCTAGCAAGTAGTTCGCATAACTCACTCTTTCTTGGCATTTTTCCGATTTTTCCCACTCGTTGTTAGCAAGAAGTTTGTGTATATACCTCGTCGCTTCTTCTGAATAATCTCGTTCGGTACAAATCTTCGAAGCAAGCAATAATTCGAAATCGCAGTCACGGTTATTATTCTCTCGATTATTCAAGAAATTCCTCAATAAATTCAACGCGATTACATCGTCGCCTTCCGCATGGTAGCAAAGAGCTAAAGAATTGTACTTTTCTCTACTCCCGACTGTACCTTGCGGCAAATCCTCGATCTGACGAGCGAGCGATTTGCACTCGCCACCTGTCGACAGCGCAAACGCCAGGTGGTCCAATACAGATGGGTCCCACTCAACTCTCTCGAGCACAATTTTCTTCAACACAAGCAGCAGAAGGAGCACAGCTTCCTCCACGTTGTTTTTCGGAACAAAATTGCCCTCGATTTGCGAGCGGAGGTCGGGTGGTGCCGCCTCGTTGCCGCTGTAGAGGAGGAATATCGCAAAGTCTTTTTCAATTTTGGTTCGAGTTTCGATTTCGAGGATCCATTTGTAGAGTAGGGCTCGCCTGTAGGATGAGATTGCTTCTTGAGGGGAGTGCGAGAGTTTGTATAGCTCGGGGAGTAGTTCGACTGCTTTGTTTAGGGTTTCGAGGAGTTTATATTCGGAGGTGAAGTTTTCGGGGAGCCCGTTGGGTATTGCGGTTTCGAATGTTTCCAATATTGCCTTGCATGATTGAGCTGCTTCTGCAAAAATTACAATCGAAAAAATTGATAAATATTATATATAATATATATAGTGAAAGTAGGGGTGGTAATCAAACTGATAGGATTGAAATTAGCGCTTTCGGAGAAATTGCGCAATTGACGGAATTAGGAAATTCCATTTTTCGAAACTTTCGGAAATTGGAATGAAAAAACTTGTTCCGCAATTGACGGAATTAGGAAATTCCATTTCTTTTCTTTTGGAAAAAAAGATGGAATTTTTAAAAATTAATATCCGATCGGAAATCAGAATCTAACATGCATTCTAATTCAGCTCCAAAACATATTGAAAAAAATGATAATCAGAACTTTCGGAAATTGGAATGAAAAAATTTGTTCCGCAATCAGAGGAATTAGGAAATTCCAATTTTTTGGTCACCTATAATACGAAATGCATAATAATATTGATATTATAAGTTTAATTTTTTGAAAACAGACAGAATTTTCGGAAATTAAAATCAGATCGAAAATCGAAATTTAACATGCATTCCAATTCCATAAAAATCGGAAAAAAAAAATCAGAAATAGGAACTCTCGGAATGCGGAAAGAAAAATCTCGTTTCAAAATTGGAATTTTTTTTTATCTAAATCGGCAAAATCCAGAATTTCTGTTTCAGTTTCCACCCCCACGAAAAAATGCTAAATTACACACACACACACACACACACACACAGTATGTATATAAGCTATTATGTATATAAGCGAGAGACATTTTAAAGTACCTGAATATCTACCAAGGGCTTGTAACGATTTTGCTTTGAGAAAAATAGCTTCGACAAGCAAACTAACGGCATGCATCGACATCGGTGGAGTATTTTCACTTTGAGAGTGACGTCTCGAAATCTCGCATCTTCTAACTATAGTTATTTTTATTCTTGGAATAACCGCTGCAGTATCGATTCCTTCGAAAACACGAAGAGCAGCTTCCACATTCCCCTTTTGATATTCGAGTCTTCCCAATAATGCCCTTGCTTCCTATAAGTTAGATAATCATATTTTTTTAAACAAAATTCATTTACCGTTTCTTTGAATATTTTATTATACGTATATTTTTTTACAAATCATACACTTAAAGTCTATTAATTCAACAATATTCAAAAAGAGAGAAATAATCGAACGAACCTCGTAATTCAAAAAGCCACTCTCTCGAAGAGAAGATTCCGCCTCTTCTATATTACTCGTGTCGGCTTTTTCAGTTTCACCTGCTCGAGAGGAATATCCACTCGCCGAATAATCCCGAGTGGCCAACGACTCCGAAGAGTGAATTACTTCGTCTTTTCCCAAGTGCTCGCCCGAGCAGATACATTTCATCATCTTCCTCAATTTCGATTTTTGTTTGTGCAGCCAGTATTTAATGTTCATCACTTCTCATCACAATTCTTGCCCACCTAAATCAAAATCGAAAAAACTTCGATTTTAATTTTTTTTTAAAACAAGAGGAAATAGTGAACGAAAGGAAGACAATTGAACATGGGCATCATAAATATCGATCGCTTTTTTCATTCAAGACATTAACCGAAAATTCGAACAATAAACGAAATACAAGTCCCACACACCAACCAACGAAAATACATCAATTAAACATACATTTAGACATAATTCAAGTAAAAAAAGACACTAACAAATTACCTCTTTTAGGACAAAATCCCCAAAACCCAGTTCAAAGAATCTCAAATTTCATCGAAGAAAACGAAATTGAGAACTACAAACGACAAATTCACAGCAGAAAGCAATTAACTCAGCAGACAATTGAACATGGGCATCATAAATAGTGATCACTTTTCCATTCAAGACTTAACCGAAAAAATTCGAACAATAAACGAGACAAAAGTCCCACACACCAACCAACAAAAATGCATCAATTAAACATAATAAAAAATTAACAATTACCTCTCTTAGAACAAAATATCCCCAAAACCCAGTTCAAAGAACCTCAAATTTCATCCAAGAAAACAAAATTGAGAACCACAAATGAAAAAAAAAATTCAAGTAAAAAATTCACAGCAGAAAGCAATTTACTTAGCACCAGACAAAAAACCCAAGAAATAAAAGTCAAAAGAAAGCAACTTTCCGACAGGTAAAAAGGAGAAGAGGAGAAAAAAAGAAGCAGTCCATCATACCATCATCAAAGTGAAAACAACAGGAAATTAAATATATTATTAAAAAACTAAAAAAATGTAGATTTATAAAAACAAAAAAGAATAAAAAAAAAAAAAGGGAAAATATATGAAATGATTAAAGAAAGGACCTTTTCTTGGTGGCGAAAGCCCACAGCAGGAAGCTCCCACAAGAACCCCATTCTTCATCTCCCACCAAATAATAATTAGGGTTTTTTTTTTGGGGGGGGTTTCTTGATTTTAATTTAATCAAGAATCGAAGAAATGGAGTAGGTGGTTTTGGTGTGAGAGCATTAAATATTATAATAATAATAATATCTAACACAGCAGCAGCTGCAGCATGAATCTTCTCTTTCAGAGCCCTAAATGCAGCTGCAGCAACTATGCATTAATTTAATTTCAAGAGTTTGATGATTTCTATGATATTAAATTTAATTTAAATAAAGAAAGACGAAAAGAAAGCATTTTTGAGACTTTTGGTAGAGTTGAATTTTGTTTATCAAATTCCCACTGTTTGGAATTCACATAGTCTTGGAAGTGGTGTGGGTGGGGGCCACTACTACATAATTAACACTACCATAATATAAGTCTTTTATGAGTTAATATAGATTTTTATGAGTAAATATAGATGTGGAAACGTCCGGAAATTGGAAGGATCGGATCGAAATTAATAATTTCGTAAGTGAAAACACTAATTTTAATTTTGATTCGAATTTTTTTTTTATCTGGATCGAAATCGACAAAATTTTAAAATATCAATTTATTAGTCACCTAGTATATAAGATACTCTCTCCGTTCCTAAATATGTGTCGTTTTTCACCATGCCGCGAGTCTTAAGAATCTCAATAAATGTGTGTTGATTTTAGAAAAATAGATACAAATAGACCAAAATATCCTTGTTTACTAACAGAAATAGTGTTGGAGAGTTAATAAGGATATAATTGAAAAATATGTAATTAATGCAGTATTGGAATTGTAAAGCGATAAATAATATGGAACAAAAAAATTCTTAAAAGAGACATATATTATGGAATGGAGGGAGTACATAATAATATTGTTATTATAGGTACAATTTTCGGGGAAAACAAAATCGGAATTTATGTATGATATGCCTAATTGGCCCAACCCAATGGGCCTACAAATTATTTACCTACTGGGCCACGAGCCCGATATCGAAGACCATTATCACCAAGGCCCAATCACCTTCAAGTAAGGCTTGGGCCCGACAATCTCAACTAAGCTATAAATAAATGTTTGAACTCATTCCTTAAGGTACGTCCTATGAACTGAGCAATACTACAATACGTATTCTCTGGACTAATTCTATGATCAGCACGTCTGACTTGAGCGTCGGAGGGGTTTCCGCCGGATCAACCCCCGGCGTAGTTCACGTGTGTTCATTTCGCAGGTACCTCAGGATCATCAAGTTGTCAAGCTACCGATCCGCTTTGCTCTCCCAATACATTTTCTACACTACCCCAGGTGATCTAAATATTTTAGCATCATCATTTTGGCGCCGTCTGTGGGAACGATGCAAACCAGATCACGTAGCCAACAAGATCCTCCTGAGGCGTCTGCTCGGAGAGAAAATGACACAGCTAACGACCTCCCACCTCGTGGAGGCTCTGGCTTGCCACCTCCTCCACGTCCCATGGATCCGCCTCGCGAGGTTCAGGTGATCCCCCTCGGGACCAACCACTCGCCGATCCACCACTCTCTGCTCCTCGAATGGTTCAAATAACCGAGGATGCGCTTCAACGCATGATAGCAGAAGCTTCAACTCGCGCTGCCATAGAGGCCGTGACCCAATATATCGCCACGATGGGAGAAAATTCTCCCAACGCAATACCAGCACCTGCTCCACATGTGGAGCCACCTATGGCACCACCGCCAAGGGTTATCGACTCCCTGGGGACTTACATCTGCCCCCAAAATATTTCGCTCGCCAAGGGTTATCGACTCCCTGGGGGCTTACTTCTGCCCCCAAAATATCTCGCTCGCCAAGGGTTATCGACTCCCTGGGGTATACAGTGCCCCCAAAACATTTCGCTCGCCAAGGGTTATCGACTCCCTGGGGGCTTACATCTGCCCCCAAAATATTTTGTTCGCCAAGGGTTATCCACTCCCTGGGGGCTTACCTCTGCCCCCAAAATATCTCGCTCGCCAAGGGTTATCGACTCCCTGGGGGTATACAGTGCCCCCAAAACATTCCGCTCGCCAAGGGTTATCGACTCCCTGGGGGCTTACATCTGCCCCCAAAATATTTCGTTCGCCAAGGGTTATCGACTCCCTGGGGGTTTATAGTGCCCCCAAAATATTTTGCTCGCCATGGGTCATCGACTCTCTGGGGGCCTACTTCCGCCCCCCCTCGAACGGTTCAGATAACCGAAGATGACCTTCAGCGTATGATCGCCGAAACTTCAACAATGTCAACTTCTATTTGCTCCTCTAACGGTTCAGATAACCGACAAGGACCTTCAGCATACGACCGCGAAAGCTTCAACTCGTGGTGTCACTGAAGCAACGACACAACCGTGTGCATTCACCTCAGACCATAGGTCTCGAGCGCCTCATCCTACAGTGGGTGGTTAACCCATCCCAAGGTTGGGCACCACCCTTACCTTTCAACCCCAAGTGGGTCCACATCACATCACAAGAGACGAGTATAATCTTCCTACTCAAAAAATAGAACATCCCTAAGGAGTGAACATCAACCACCAAAAAAAATAAAAGGGGGTCAAATTGCGCGAGCGAGACCCAAAAACAAAAAGAAGAAAAAAGAGAGTAAAAGAAGAAGATGAAAAGAAAAAAGAAAAAAAAATGGAGAAGAAGAAGAAAAAAGAAGAAGAAGAAGAAAAGAAAGAAGCAGAAGAAAAGAGATAAGAAAAAAAAAAAAAATATATATATATATATATATATATATATATATATATATATATATATATATATATATATAAACAAAAAAGAAGGGTCAAATCGACCAAAACAAAAAAAAAAAAGACAAAAAAAAAAAAAAAAAAAAAAAAAAAGCTAAAAGCATGTCTGCACAGCAGGCGTGTGACGGCCAAGTGCTGCTGTACTGCGCCCTTCCCAAGGCGTGACTGACGCGCCCCAGCCCACTCCCGCGCGCGCAATACACGCACGCACATTCCCAGCACCTCGGGCGCGTCATCACAGATAAAAAAAAAAAAAAAATTATTAATTCGCGCGCGCAAGCACGCGCGCGCCCCTTGGACCGCGCGCAATTTTAACTACTCTCCACCAAATTGCGCGTAGATTTTGACTCGCTTCACCAAATCGCACGAGAATTTCAACGCGATTCACCAAATTGCGCGAGCTCTCCAACGCGTCTCACCAATTCGCGCGCGCTCTCGAACGGATAAATAAAAAATATTATTTCTCCATACCACACCAACAGTTATCGGTACACCACGACACCGATATACTCTCGATACGATCCGGTACCATTTTTCGACTTGGCTCCAACATTGTATCGAGAGTGGGGAGCTTGCAAGACTACCACGAGGAGCAAACTCGGTCGGTACCCCAACCCGCAGCGGGACAACTCCCACGAGGAGTCAACTCCCTCGAGTCTCAAAACCACAGCGAGACAACTCCCACGAGGAGATAACTCGCTCCGTCCTATAACCCTTTGCGAGGCAACTCCCACGAGGAGCCAACTCCCTCGGGTCTCAAAACACAGCGAGATAACTCCCACGAGGAGACCACTCGTTCGGTACTACAACCCACAGCGAGAAAACTCCCACGAGGAGCCAACTCGCTCGATCCTACAACCCACAGCGAGATAACTCCCATGAGGAGCAAACTCGCTTGGTCCTACAAACCCGTTGCGACACAACTCCAATGAGGAGCCAAATCTATCAGTATTAAGCACCCGCAGCGAGACAACTCCCACGAGGAGCCAACTCGCTTGGAACTACAACCCGTAGTGAGACAACTCCCACGAGGAGATAACTCGCTCGGTCATATAACCCGTTGCGAGACAACTCCCACGAGGAGCCAACTCCCTCGGATCTACAGAACCACAGCAAGATAACTCCCACGAGGAGACCACTCGCTTCGTCCTATAACCAGTTGCGAGGCAACTCCCAGAGGAGCCAACTCGCTCGGCACCACAACCCGTTGCGAGGCAACTCCAACGAGGAGCCAACTCCCTCGGGTCTCAACACCACAGCGAGACAACTCCCACGAGGAGACCACTCGCTCCATCCTATAACCCATTGCGAGACAACTCCCACGAGGAGCCAACTCCCTCGGGTCTACGAACCCGCAGCGAGACAACTCTCACGAGGAGCCAACTCGCTCGATACTACGAACCCGCAGCGAGATAACTCCCACGAGGAGCCAACTCGCTCGGTACTATGAACCCGCAGCGAGACAACTCCCACGAGGAGCCAACTCGCTCGGTACTACGAACCCGCAGCGAGATAACTCCCACGAGGTGCCAACTCGCTCGGCACTACGAACCCGCAGCGACACAACTCCCACGAGGAGCCAACTCGCTCCATACTACAACCCGCAGCGAGACAATTCCCACGAGGAGCCAACTCGCTCGACACTACAAATTCGTTGCAAGACAACTCTCACGTGCAACCACCTCGCTCGATAATATTACTCACCGCGAGACAACTCCCATGAGGAGACAACTCGCCCGAAATTCACCATATAATCGCAAGCTCAAGTTAGCACGATTACAACCCTAGAAGCACTTAGAGATATTATGATTTATGAGAATCTATATAGCCTGGCCAGCTTGATTACTCAAATTTATCTACTTGTTTTCGATGGGTCATTCATTAAAACGTGGCCACGGTCCAAACATACTTAAGACCTACGAGGTCTAACAAGGGGCACGACCCCCATATAAAAAAAATCTTGAGAGTCTGATCCCCTCCTCAAGTACATCATGCACAAGGCTATATGTAAACACATATAAGCAACGCGTCAAAACATTGACAATGTCGAAAAATAACAACTCCCACGAGGAGAATACTAGCTCCGTGCTACTACATTATCGTGAGACAACTTCCACAATGACATAACTCGATCAACTCTATTACCCCAGAGACAACTCCCACGAGGAGATTACTCCTACTACATTATCGCGAGACAACTCCCACGAGGAGATAACTCAATCAACACTATTACCCCGCGACGAGACAACTCCCACGAAGAGATAATTCGCTACTACATCGTCGCGGGACAAAACCGACGACTCAATTAACTTACATCGCGACAACTTGGTCGCGCTACGCGCCAACGCGCATTCACGCCCCTCCAACACACGCTCCAACGCGTTATCACACACCATCGACTACTACAATTTTTACTCTCGACACGATATGTCGTCCATTTCAACATGACCCCCACATCGACTCGAGAGTGGGGGGCTTAATGATATGCCTAATTGGCCCAACCCAATGGGCCTACAAATTATTTACCTACTGGGCCACGAGCCCGATATCGAAGACCATTATCACCAAGGCCCAATCACCTTCAAGTAAGGTTTGGGCCCGACAATCTCAACTAAGCTATAAATAAATGTTTGAACTCATTCCTTAAGGTACGTCCTATGAACTGAGCAATACTACAATACGTATTCTCTGGACTAATTCTATGATCAGCACGTCTGACTTGAGCGTCGGAGGGGTTTCCGCCGGATCAACCCCCGGCGTAGTTCACGTGTGTTCATTTCGCAGGTACCTCAGGATCATCAAGTTGTCAAGCTACCGATCCGCTTTGCTCTCCCAATACATTTTCTACACTACCCCAGGTGATCTAAATATTTTAGCATCATCAATGTATATTAAAATCGGATCAGAAATTGGAATCTCCTATATAATCCAATTCTTAATATATAAGATAGATAATAATATTGTTATTATAAGTGCAATTTTCGAGGAAAACAAGATTGGAATTTTTGAATATCAAGATCGAATCAGAAATTGGAATCTCATGTATAATCCACTAATTCATTTCCGATCTGAAAATAATATAGGAAACTTTCGGAATCAGAGTTTTTTTGATTCAGAATGAAAATATTATTCCATAATCGAAAACTTAGGAATAGAAATCTGCAGAAATTGGAAACATAAATATAAATTAATAATCTTAGTGTCTAAAACACTATGTTTTAATTTTTGCTTGCATAGTTTTCTTTTGTATGTTTGGACCTAGACAAAGCTAAGTTTTTGGCTCTTGCTTGGATTTTCATAGTCTCTTTCAAAGGTGCTACAAAATAAATTGTCCATTGCTATTTTCAATCTCAATTGTTTTTTATTACAAACATATTCATTTTATTTCGTATTTGTAGGATATATTACACATATTCTAAACTTTTACTCTAAAGATAAAAATAATCTAAATCTGATTTGACTCGTTGACCAGTCAATTAGTCAAATAAACTTATATACATATAATTATATTAGACTAGAATATATTTTTTGTGATCGAATTATTCGATTCTGGCCACTAAGTCTCATCGACTGACTCAAAACTGTCTACTAGAATATTTTACTTCGGTCTCTTTCTGAAACCTTACTTTATGCTCTCTCTCTCTCTCTCTCTCTCTCTCTCTCTCTCTCTCTCTCTCTTCTGGCCGTACCATCGCATTGAATGCATCTTGGCATTTATTTTTTGGCGACACACACGTTTGATTGTGACGATGGTTGTACCGTTTATGTTTTCTGCTTTAGAGCCAACTTCTCTTTTCCATCTACATAGTAAACCGTTCTTTCAGAGAGCGAGATAGAGAACACACACAATTTGAATTTCGTCCTAATTTCAAGTTTATGTTCATTGGTGAGCGAGTGAGATAAATATATGAGTGAGTGAAACACGAGTGAGAGTTCAAAACTGGTCAGGCTTGGAGTTGCGGGTGAGAGCATTGACTATACGTAGTGGTTTTTTGTCCGATCTTGGGTTTGTGGTTTATCTGTACTTTATGCTGAGTTGTTGGAGCCACCGCCGATAGAAACTGAACAAGAAAAAGGTGACAAAGAAAATTGAGCCTTAATAGAAAGCTAAACCCTTTCATTTGTTGAAGCGGTGTTGCTCATAACTTCTCGATTTGCGTTCAATTTGTTCACATGGAGGACAAGTGTTATTTACCCTTCTTTGTTATGACATTTTTTCCTCTAAATTTAATATTTCAAGTAAAGCAATAAAAGTGTTGTAAATAAAAAAAAATTAAAAAAAAAAACAAAAAAGGAAAATGAAGTATTGGGCCTAGAAAGTTGAACCATATCGATCTATTTTCAGCTTTCATTAAATAATAATGAAAATTGACTATTCTTTAACATACCAAATTCCCTACTTGCCCCAATATTTAAGTCAACAGTCAATGCGCTCTGTTTCATCATGGACTAATGAAACGGCCAATTTCCCTTTTTACCCTTTCTCTTTTCTTAGTTTTTTTATTATTTATTATTTTTTCAGTCACATTGTTGCAAATTTCTGATTTTATTACAAATATATGTCCAATTAAACACACTAGCCATATCAGAAATATATAAAAAAAAACATTAATTTAAAATAAAACAAATAGAGTCGTATTGACTTATAATACGATAATAATTCACGATTAACTAATTTCGAGAAATCAAAGAACATTAATTAATTCATTATAAAATAATTGTGTAATAATAATAATAATAGAGCTTTGGATTTCAATGCTCATAATAATGTTTTGAGCCACTCCCAAGAGAGAGTAGATTAGTGATGATGTCCAATTCCTCCACCACCGCCACCGCCGCCACCCTTGCCAAAACCACCGCCTTTTCCGATGCCTCCACCAATTCCAAATCCTCCACCTTTGCCAATACCACCACCAAAGCCTCCGCCTTTTCCGATGCCTCCGCCAAGACCACCACCCTTTCCAATACCTCCGCCGAGACCACCACCGCCAACAATACCTCCGCCAATGCCTCCGCCCTTTCCGATGCCTCCGCCAAGCCCACCACCGCCGATAATGCCTCCACCAATAATCCCACCGCCTTTTCCAATGCCTCCGCCAAGACCACCACCGCCGATAATGCCTCCACCAATGCCGCCGCCTTTTCCGATTCCTCCTCCTAAGCCACCCCCTTTTCCAATTCCTCCACCACCACCGCCACCTTTTCCGCCAATTCCTCCTCCCAAGCCACCACCGCCGCCACCTTTTCCGCCAATTCCTCCTCCCAAGCCACCACCTTTACCAAATCCTCCACCAACGCCACCACCTTTTCCAATTCCTCCTCCCAAACCACCACCTTTGCCAATACCTCCACCAACGCCGCCACCTTTTCCAATCCCACCTCCTAAACCACCACCTTTACCGATGCCACCACCAACGCCGCCACCCACTCCACCACCAAGACCACCACCACCACCACCTTTACCAATACCACCTCCAATTATCCCACCACCTTTCCCAAACCCTCCACCAACACCACCTCCAATTATCCCACCACCAAAACCTCCGCCGCCGCCACCCTTTCCGATGGTCAGAAACTTCTCGTCACCACCATCAGCCTCCCTACCAAAAACAACAACACTCACTAAAACAACATTCAAACAAACCAACCACAAAATCCAAACACTTCTCATTTTAATATAATTAATTAATATCATAATAATTGCATGAACCATGCATTAGGGTTATATTTATAATACACAATATACATACATATATATATATTATATTATATATATAGCATGTGTTTAGGTATAATTGCATTAATAAATAATTAATAAATGAGCTCAACTGCCACCTGTTTCGTTACACACTAAAAGAAACAGAACGTGCTCGTTGAAGAAGCTCTTTAATGGCAGCTGATTTATCTTTCCTTTTTAAGTAATTTTCAATCTTCCCGCGCTTTATATTAGGGATTCATCATGCTGCAGCATGTCATAATCTTAACAGCTGGCATGTAATGATTTATTTAAAACGGTAAATTACGTCCAACCCCCTGAGGTAAGGTCAAATTATGGAAAAACCCTTCTTGTTTGGGTAATTACAACCACCTCCCTCAACTATGAATCTTCTTACATGTCCATCATTGCGGTGTCAAATTTAGTGGAATCTTTTAGATTGTGTGGAATATTCTCCATTTTGTACCCATTTTTGTCCATTCAAGCTCCACATTTTGAAAAAGATGATCATAAGTTATCTCTTGGCTTGTAAATATCTGATTGTTGTGTATTAGAAACTGCATTTTTGCACAAAATGAGTACATCTAGAGAACATTCTATGGAATCTATAATATTATGTAGAATTTGATAGTGCAAGGGTGGTCGTGTAAAAACATTCATAGTTGAAGGGTGGTTGTAATTACTCAAACATAAGAGTTTTTTTGTAATTTAACCTTAATTACTTCAAGGGACTGTCTGTAATTTACCCTATATTTAAAACTTAATTTATCTTTCACATTATTACATACCTATACTTGCAGCTGGATATTTAAAGCTGATCAACTGAAAAATAAAAAAATTAAAATGGTTGTTTAATTTGAATATAATAATAATAATTATTATTATTATTATTATTATTATATTTCACACCCTTTAATCTGAAATTTAATTAAGCTCTCCTTGCTAAAACTAATTTTTAATTTCGAAAAATAACTTTACAACTTACAACTTACAAGTCCATTGAAACGTGCCGTTACAATCTTACCATTGATTCCAACTAGTGGGGGCCAAGCTTTTTTCTGAAGACTCCGAAGAAGTTATGGGATGTTTGGTTTCATTTCCAAACCCACTTTCCAGTTTTATACTATTCATAAAACCGAGATCATGTTTGTTTCACAATTTTATCCAGAAATTCCCATTTTTTCTTATCAAATTTCTATTGAAAATACATTATTCATACTTTTTTCAATTTTCAAACCTACTAAAACCTACTACTAACCTATATATTTTATTCCAACAACTCATTTCTCTCTCCTCATTAATATTCACACTCTCTCTCCTCTCTCCTCATTAATATCTACACTCTCTTTCCTCACAATTTCTCTATCTACTACTAAAAATATAATAATAATAATAATAATAATAATAATAATAATAATAATAATAATAATAATAATAATAATAATAATAATAATAATAATAATAATAATAATAATAATAATAATAATAATAATAATAATAATAATAATAATAATAATAATAATAAACAATAATAATAATAATAATATTGTTATTGTTATTCAAAATAATATTCATCGTAGAAGTAGTAATAATAATAATAATAGTAATAGTAATAATAATACTAATAAATAATAAAATAATAATAATTATAATAATATAAGAATATAAACAACAACAACAACAATAATAATAATAATAATAATAATAATAATAATAATAATAATAATAATAATAATAATAATAATAATAATAATAATAATAATAATAATAATAATAATAATAATAATAATAATAATAATAATAATAATAATAATAATAATAATAATTATTATTATTATTATTATTATTATTATTATTATTATTATTATTATTATTATTATTATTATTATAATAATAATAATCATCATCATCATCACTATCATCATCATCAATCATTATATTCTACTTTTGCACGTACTTTCGTAGAGAAAATTCACCACAACCAAACATATTCTCATTTCTACACCTACATAAAACTAAAAATACACCTTCATCCAAACATATTCTCATTTTCTACACAAAAACCAATAATCTACTTTTTCCATTAGAAATTTTGAAAACTAGAAATTCGTTTTGGAAACATAACCAAACATCCCCTATAAGTTTCGGTTTCGCCCAACAACGAATTTTTGGCGCCATTGACTCGAAGAAGTTACAAGTTTCGGGCATTCAATTGTTTTGTTCAACAGGACGAGTACGTTATAAGAGGTTCAAAATTGAACGCTTTGGGTATTTTACTTGTTTGGGTAAATTATAATCAACCCCTGAGGTATGGTCAAATTATAAAAAAAAAAATCCTCTTGTTTGAATAATTACAACCACCCCCTCAACTATAAATCTTTTTACACGTCCACCCTTGCAGTTTCAAATTTCGTGGAATTTTCGAGATTATATGGATTATTATCACTTTTGTACCCGTTTTATCCTTTTCGAACTCCACATTTTAAAGCAAGATGATCATAATATGTGTTTTTTAAGCTTGTATATATCAGATTGTGGTGCATCAAAAACTGTATTCTTACACAAAACAAATTCAAATTAGAGCACATTTCACGAAATCTAGATGATTATGTTTAATTTGACACCATAAGGGTGGAGGTGTAGAAAAAAATCATAGCTGAGGGGTTAAATGTAATTATCCAAACAAGATGAGTTTTTTTTGTAAATTGACCATACCTCAGGGGTGGTTGTAATTTACCCTACTTGTTTTCATTAGTATTTTTCCCCTCATGTTACATATTTCGAATGTGTTCTTACTTTTTTTTTCCATGAAATTTACAATTATATTATTACCCTCATATTACATATTTCGGCATTCCGATATTCTTTTACAAAATATATGTAATTTACAATTCTTTTTAAATATATGTTTATTCTATATTATCTGTCACTTTAAATTTCCAATACTACATTAAAAATATTTTATTTTCTATTTTAACTTTATTAAATCAACGGGGCTCTTTGATATAACCCCCTCAATACTTCTTTTAATAGGGAGAGGCCCAAACTATTTTGCATCATTTGAGAAAAACTCACTCCTAATTTCAACAACTCATTTTTCCAATTATGTCCCCCCTTTTTTGCCACTTCATAATATTATCCGCCCTTTTGCCACTTCATCAACACTATCCGGCCCATGACCCAGCTGTGTCTTTTTTTTTTTATTTTTTTTTTATTACTATTATTATTATTATTATTATTATTATTATTATTATTATTATTATTATTATTATTATTATTATTATTATTATTATTAATAATTTTTTTTAATTCAATTTTTTTTTTCGTTTAAAAAAAAAATCTGCATCAGGTATATTAATCGACTATGAAGCATATTAAATCGACTATGATGAACTATAGTCGATTAAAGAACCGACTACTAAAAATAACAAATCACAACTACAAAAATGCAAACTCAACAATATTTTACAAAAACAAACAATATAAAAATATTATAATTGATTTATACAATTGGAATCAATAAACAAAAATTCCAAAAAAAATTAAAAATTGGAGTCAATGAAGCATATTAATCGACTATGATGTGAACCATAGTCGATTAAGAATCTGCTACTAAACATAACAAATCACAACAACGAAAAAAATGCAAAATCAACTATATATTACAAAAACAAAAAAATATACAAACATTATAAATAATTTATACAATTGGAATCAATAAACAAAAAATCTAAAAAAAATAAAAAAATTGGAGTCGATCAACCTTAATCGACTACCAGAGCATAGTCGATTAGCTTAATCGACTATTGAAAATGTCATAGTCAATTAAGATTACAGTATGCGCGAATTTCTCTACCCGCGCCATCCTCTGTCTGATCCACAAAAACACCCTAGATCCACAAAAAAAACATTAGATCTGCCTCCCCATCGTCATCACACCGCCGCCACACCATACTATTCAACCAATCCTTAACAAGAATTAAACAAAAAACCCAAACAAAAAATTTAAAGATTGGAGTTGTTTAAAAAAATTAAAATTGTCGTAGTGTGAACTGCTTTGTGTGTCGATTGTGAAAGAAAAACGAGTGGTGAAATCTCCAAATTTTTGGGACCCCCAAAGGGGTACCTTTCAATTGTCGATGACTCGGCCAATGCGACATAGATAGCCGGTGTTGGTGAGCTCGATTATGCCGACGGAATTGACGGTGTCGCCCTGCCGACGGAATTGACGGCGTCGCCCTTGAGGAGTACCAGGTTCACGTCGGAGCCGAACCTCAGCAGTTGGAAAAAGCTAAAAAGGCAGGAGAGAAAAAAGTAATAAAGAAGAAGAGAAAGGAGAGATCGATAGGCGTGAAAAGAAAGAAAAGATGCGTGAAAAGAATAAATGGATTAGGGTTCTTTACTTTAAGGGTATATTAGACAATTTAGATTTGTTAGGAGAATTGTTTTAAAGGAGGGGGTTTTCTCTAATTATTTTTAGAGGTGGTGTTTCCTTAACTACATTTCCTAGATTACGGGGTTTTCTCTAATTTTCCCTAATTGAACTCTAAGTAGTACTCTCTTATCACATTATTAAATGTTCAAGGTTATTTTAGTATTTATAATGTATTTTTTTCTAAAATTATGACACATTTATTAAAATCCTTAATATTTGTGGAAAGTTAAAAACGACAACTGATTAGCAACGAAAGGAGTATATTTTCTAAATTACTTTGTGCAATAAAACCAAATATTCTTATTTGACATGATAATGAATGTGACATGGATTGCAATATCTAATCTATCATCTTTTTTAGTACATATCATAATGCATTTGATTTGTGATGGTTAACCAAACATAATTTGTCATTATTTTTCCACCTAAATTAATCAACTCTGAAAAATGTAGGTGTTGCTAAAATCTATAGGTTAAGAGGGTGTTTGCTTAAACTTATAAATTGTAAAATAGCTTATAAAATCTTTAACAACTTATAAGTATTTTGAAAATATTTTTAATTTTTTTTTAGCATAAGTGTTTTATAATTTTTCTAACAAAGATCCTAAAAATTCTAAAAATAAGTTGTTGGAGAGCTTTTAAAATATTTTGTAAGAAGTACCTTCGCTCTACATTATTGTTTAAGATCTTATAATAACTAAAAATAGCTTGTAAGCTCATTATCCAAACATTTTAAAAATTAATTATAAAAAAATATAATAGTTTATTAGCCTAACTCTTAAAACAATTTAAAAAGGGAATACTAGAAAAAAAAAATTAAATAAATTTTGTTGGATAGTTCTGATTAATGTAATTTTCTTAATATGTGTGTGTTTATCGTGTCACATATTAATAATTGATGACTTATTTATTAATTTTAGGAAAATAAAGTGTGAATTATACTCTTTTTAATATTTTAATTGATGATAGTTACTGATTTCGCAAATTATCATCGATCGAATCCATAATGTGGGGCCGGAAAGGTGCAAACCTAAGAATTTTAAAATTTATTCGGCGCCCACGAAAATAAAATTTTGACTCCACTTCTTTAACATGAACTCATACGATTAATTCGACGAGGCTTGTATCAAAATAAGTTCGAATTTATTAGCATATATTATAGCCATAAATCAACATCTTTTAATATAAGATCGTTGTAGAGCTCATGATAATTAATTTCATATCTAAATAGTAAATACAATCAATGATAAAATATAATGATAATAATAATATATTTAATCTAATTCGATATTTAATTGGATTCAGATCTTGCATTTAACAAGCCTGGGCCTGGCCCAATAGATGGAAAATCATTAAATGACTAAAATACCTTCAATATCCTGAAATGCTACCCTACTTAAAACCTCACTATAAGGGTATAACAGACATTTTAGTTTAGCACAACAAAATTCGATGGTCTTTTTGTAAATACCACACAAACCCAAGGGCATTTAAAAAACGACATTTGCTATAAAATCCAGCATCGCACATCTCCACCCCTTCAGTTTCTCATTTTCTATAAAATCTTCTCGCCATTCTATCTTTTGTTTCCCCTTTTATATTTCCGCCACCGTCCACGGCGGCGCCACCCCTCCTACCGCCGTCTAGATCCATCGATTAAACACCAGATTTTTTTAATTTTTTTTTCTCAATAATACCGTCTGTCTGTCTAATCTGCCAATAATATTTTTGTACTTTTGATTCCTTTAAGTTTTTTTTAATACCTTTTTCACTTTATTTTTGTTTTTTGTTTTTATTCAATTAAATTAAAATTTTAAATCGTTTTATTTGAAACATTTATTGTAAAATAATTTTTTATTTATTTAACCGACTGGATTTTAAAGAATATCTCGCTGACGTGGCTTTCAATTTTAATTTTAATTTTTTAATACTAATAAAAAAAATCCAACGGCCAGGATGAGTTATCACTCACGGAGATTACTAACGCCCTGGGAGTCACGGAAGCGGAAGGAGAGAGGGGATTTGTATTCCTCCACGTCACCAAAACCGTTAGTTCCACCAACGGCCGTTAGTCGTGCTGTTAGTGGGTCAGATCCAGCAACGACGTCGTCCAACTTAGCCGAGCAGCCTCTTTCATCCAACCGGCTCTTAGCCGGTTGTATGGCTTACGAGTTTCTGAACAAGGGAACGCTGTTCGGGCAGAAGTTCGACCCGGCTCGAGCCGAGGCGCTGCCGCTGAACTCAGCCGACTGGAAAAGAAATAAGCAGATCCAGAGCCACGCCAAGCAGAGTGAGGAAGCCGAGCCGAGTGGGAAGTCGAAGCCGCATAGCTACACTGAGGTGGCCCACTTGCTAAAGAATGACGTAGCACACATACCCGGAGTGGTCAATCCCACGGAATTAGCCAGGTGGATTCAGATGTAAGACACGTGGAGGATTTTCATTGGCGCGCGATATTGAGCTGTATTTGTATATCGTGTTGCCGTCCTTAGCTTATAGAATTCCCCTCCCTTCTCAGGTGATTTGTATCTCGATAATGCATTGTTGTAGATTTCTCTCTCTTATTTTATTTTATTTTTTTTGTTTGAATAATATATCAGCGAAATTCTGTTAATCTGTGTACGTGCATGGATTTGCATGCATCAACGTTGGGACAAAGTTTTACGTAAAATATTCTCCAAAATTGTCCTGAAAATAGTTGTCTAGTATATATATATATATATATATATATATATAGGCAATGGTGATAAAATTAAACAGATTACTTTTGATGTATTGTAATTTGTAATATATCAATCATAGACCCGACCCGGGTTTAATCTTAAAGGGTCGGGTTCGAGTGGGTGACGCGTACTCAATCTTAAAGTGTACGCTTCGAACCGAAATCAATCTTAAACGGTCTTGTGGTTATAACGGCTGATTAATCGTCGATCGACGGGTTGTTGACCGGGATTTTTAATTGCTCCGTGGGAAGATGTGTGTTGAAGGTTGGATTTTTACCTAAATCAACAAATAATTGTCGGTTCATTACAACATTTTCTTTTAGCTTTTTTTACGGCCAAGAGCGTGTGAAAGTTGGAGATCAACGGTCACTATCAAGTCTTCGTTGAGAACCACCGATTAACCGGAGGTTCAACCGTCTATATTGTAATACAAATAAAAAGTTAAGGATGATCATGCAACGCTCGCTAACAAGATCCAACATAAAAGCCATTCGATTTCGACCCTTGATCGTACCGTGATTGTATATCGAGGTATGTTAGAAATACTTATCCAAACAATATTTGCCTTTTGATTTCTTTCACCAGAAAGAAACCATTAAAATAATTTGTTAGATGAACTAAATAGTAGGACTTAGTAAAATGTTTGATTAGTAGAATTCAACATTACTAAAACTTGCTACTAAAGTTAAAGTCCGCAATTAAGTACTACTACATCATGAAATTAGTAACACCCACCACACCTGCGATTAATTTTGTACGGAGTGACTAAAACAAAAATTTACAATTTTATCCTTAAAACAGTAACTTAATTTTGTTAAATAAAATACTTTACACACAATTCACATGTAATAACAGAATCTAACAAATTTCATACTACTCATAATCTAAATAGCCAAACATATTATTAACAAATTAATTAGTTAACCATTAATAAATTAATCCAATCTAATCTAATCCGGTCTAATCCAATATAGGTAAGCAAAGAGGGCCTAGTAGGTAATTAAATAGTCTCACATAATTTAACTAGAACACCAAAAGATGGTGAAAACTTGTCGCAAAAGTACCTATACAAAATGGAAATTAAAAAATCACCATTTACATAGATTCTCTAATTATTATTATTAAAAGTTATTATATATTCTCAACTTTCGGTATCTTTTTGGTCCTCTTCGGTGGAGTCTTGGCCAAGCCGTCGCATATTTCTCGCCTTTTTTTGTTGTTTCCGTTTTGATTATTTTCACCGTTATTGTTGTTATTAGCTCCCGTGGTCGTTGCATTCTTCATCTGCGTTTGTAATGTATCTTTCACGAAGAACTTCAGTTTCCACAAAGTGGATTCACTCTGCAAAACCGAAAAAAATTCCATCTTTTTTTTAAGTATTTGATTTTGATTATATATAAAATTAATTAAAAAAAAAAATTCAAACCTGAGCGTCGATGTCAACTTCAACGGTTTCTCCAGCTGCTTGGAAAGTAGGGTCATTTTGGGCAACTATTTCCAGAGCTTTGTTGATGTCATCGGGGGACAATCTGGTAATAGCAGTTCCGAGCCGTTTCTTCTCATCGGTTGTCATTTTCCTGATTCGGAAAAAAAAAAAAAGAAAAGAGAAGTGCTTATATTTATGCCCGGAATAAAATAGCGAGGAATTTGATCAAAATCGGTAAAAAATGATGTCGGTTACTAATAAGCATCCACTAAGATTACGACAAATCAGCTTGTAATCACCGGTAATATATTATATTTAATGAACAATAACCTAAGCAGGCAAATTCGAATTAAAATGAAATCCACGTGAATTAATAACTAAGTGTGAAGGAAACACGGGCAAAAGAAAGTGCTTTATAGCACGTTTTGAACGGAGAGGGATGGAAAAATTACTACAAAGTCAACTCACATCCGATATTTTATTTAACGTGCACACAAAAATTAAATGATTAAAATAATCATCCCAAATAGCTTCGATACTATTCTTTCTAACTTACCGTAACATTAATGAAGTGATAAAGAGAAAATAAAAAACCACAAATGGGTAAATATGTCAAATAAGAACCTTTAGAAGGGCATTTTAGTCAATATTATTTCTACGTGTTGAGATATAACAAACCTGCACTTCTGAAGTACCATTTCTCGGAGTTCTTCCAGATTCGTATCGACCTCATCCAGCTGGAAAATAATCATGAACAGCTTTTTTCAGATAATAAATAACTACGTCTACGAGTATCAACGAGTTCATCAAAGTAGATAAAAAACGAGTCTTTTTTATCGAAATTACCTGAAAAGTTAAATCTCGAGCCATTTTAGCATGAGCAGCCTCTTGAGCAAGCTGCATGCCTTGTTTTAACTCAGCTTCTTCTTCTTTCCGCCTTTTTTCCTTTTTATTAAAATAGAAAAATTTACTAAAACACCCTTCAAATCCAAGAAACGAAAAAAAAATAATAATAATAATAATTATTATTATTACCTCTTCATCAACTTTTGGCAAAAGTTGCAGCCATTTCGTCTCGAACTTATCCAACAAACTTTTGGCCATAACATGCACATCGTCCCTTTCGTCGTTATATTTCATTGCGTTTTTAAATATCAGCCGCACATCTGAGCAAATCTCTCGAACATTTTTGTAACCAGTTCCATCTTTGGCCTCCATTTTGCTTTTTATTGTACTGAAATCCATCGGTTTCTCGATAACCTAATAATAACACGTGTCAATAGATTTAGTAAAAATACTACCAACATATTGGCAGATGTAAAAGGACGGAAAAGTCCTTGGGCGACTGATTTTTACTTGATAGTAGTCATGCAAGCCAAGACCTATCACGTCAACGGGCTTCATAAACGGGTCCGCCCACTCGTGTTGAGTTATCTGACAAAGTTAAAAGATCAAGTAAAAAGATAATTATAGAGTACTGATAAATATTTCCGATTTTTCCAAATTCTTTTTTGAACGGAATTGGAGTACATATTAGATTCGATTTCCGATCCAACTTTAATTCCGCAAATTCCGAAAATTACACTTATAATATCAATATCATTTTGTGTTATACACAAATAATTGGAATTTACGAATTCCACCGTTCCGAAAATTTCAAATTTAGGAACAAGTTTTTTCATTCTATTTCCGAAATTCCGATTGCTTCGAACTTTTGTGGAAAACTTTTGTGGAACGGAATTGAAATTAGTTTTTTACTTCCGAAAATAAAATTGGAATTTTTCCAAAAGTTCTAATTCCGATTCGATCCTTCCGATTCCCATCCCTAACAGATAGACATGAAGAAAACGGACCCCACGTTCATTTTACGGTCTGTTAAAAAGCACTAAAGTAGGAGAACATATAGAGGTGTTAAGATGGAATTTTAATAGGAATCCAATGCATAATCATCCAATTCAAGATTTAAAAAAGTTCGCATAAAATTAAAAAAAATTACAATCTTGATTTGAATTACCTGACGCAATAGTGTACCGAACTGGCGCATAAGCTCTTGCATTCTCTTAACGCCAACCGCTTCCCTACGAGCCGAATCTTGTTGCCTCTTTTTGAGGTTCGTAACTAACTTTTCCTTATCTTTCTCTTTCCCGTTGGAGCCGCCTTTTTGAGCATTAGGTTGCTTCGTGTTTGAACTCGAGTAAAATTGTTCCACCTCAGTCAGTTGTTGCTCGAGCTGCAAATGCAACACAAATTTTAAAAAAATCACGTTTGTTATAGTCCATGTGATGTATCGAGTTAAAACTCTAAATCACGATTCGATACGGCTTATCGTAATAAATGTAATAAATTCATGGATTATATATACTACACAACGTAAGTAATCATTTACATTAAATGCTCGATCTCCCTTTGTGAGGAGATATCCACAAACAAATTCCGATTTCCTAATTTCTCTCAAACGAACCTTTTTCACTTAAAATGACGACGTACGTAACATCTTTAGCTCAATAAATTAACCGGGAAACGAGTCAAATTACCAAAATCTTTTAAATCTTCATCTCTCGCTTAAAACTCGATAACCCTTAGAAACGGGACGTTGCGATTAGGGCACAATCCACCATAAGAAATTCCACAAATGCTACTACCCAAAAATAAATTGAACATTCAATAATAAAATTGGAAATTCTTGAAAAGCTTCCAACAAGTTCTACCTGGTCAACTCTTACAAATATTTCATCAACACGTTGATTCAAGCTTTCGACTTCGTTTGTTTCTTGCGGGGCAACAACGGGTACATCAAGAACCGGCGGCCCATTCATTCCATCCATCACCTACTCAATAAAAATCTGTTCATGGACAAAATCAATAAACTATTAATTGAAATTAAAAAAAAAATAAAAAATTAACCCAAAATTTTGAAAAGATACAACAAAGGATCATCTCAATTTTTTTTTATTTCCTCCGAAAAACCCACCATAAGAACCCTAATTTTTTTTACCGTTAAACGATTACAAAATTGGGATAACACAAAATCGAATCACAAATTTTTTTTTTTTCTGCGAATAATCACACCAGAAAAAGATGCCCACTACAGAAAAAATTGATAATTAAAAAAAAAATTAACGCTTACCATTAATAAATTAAAAAAAATATTGGAAATTCGTTCAGTAAAGCAAAATTGAAGAATTAACTTACCTGGGTTTTCTGGAAGATTGAAGAAGAAGCAGCAAAATCACGGGCGAGTTTTTGATTTGATTGCTACTGTATACTTACTACTTGTACCTTTTGCTTTTCTTGCCGGGTGTAGTAATTAATTTCTACCCAAAGTCGCGTTTATGATTAGCGACTTTAATTAATTGTAACAATAAACACGATTTATGGATATGTACTGTAATTTTTAATTTTTTATTTTTAATTTTTCCCCCAAATTGTTGTAAACTTGTAATCAATGTTGAGATATATTAAAACTGAAATATTATTATTTTTTTTTAAAACCCAGGAGACTTTTGTCAAATTCAAGAATATTTTAGCTATTAAATAATAATTATTATAATTATAGAATTGTATGTAAGTAATTATATATATATATTGGAAAATAGTAGTAGTGGTAATTAAAGGAATTCTACCAAGTTGCGAATTCGAGTATTTACTATTAAGGAAAGTGTAAAAAGGATATAAATAAAGTCGATATTTAGCGAACGTGTTTATCGTTTTATTTTCTTATACGAACGTCTGTGGTGGTGGTTAATTACGGAGTGTGAACCGTTTAGTTTTTAAAAATTGATATCGATGGAGTTCGTGGGTTTTCTTTTTTACGATACTTAAATTTTGAATATATGAAAGTGTAAATTGGAAATTTTAAATTATTCGAGAATTTGTTTTTTTTAGAGAATTCATGAAGATGAAATTGTCAAACTTCCATATTAGGTTTTATTCAACACAATGAATAGTTTAGCAAATCTAATTTATTTAGTTAAATATTCAACATGCTTTCTAAAATCTCACAAATATAGATCTAATATGGGATAATCTCTATTTTACTATATGAAATTTTATATTAAAATTGTTAAAATTTGGTATTAAAAAAAATTTCTCCGTAATCTAACAATAATCAAATCCTATTTTATAAATTATAATACTTATAATAATTAAATAAATATATATTAGATACATAAATTAATTAGGGTAAATTCCACTTTACCCCTTGTACTTTGGCTGGATATCATTTTACCCCCTTGTACTCTTAATTGCATCGATTTGCCCCCTTGTACTTTGGTTAGATATCACTTTACCTCCAACTCTCAATTCATCGATTTGCCCCCTTGTACTTTGGCTCGATATCAATTTACCCCCTTTTACTTTCAACTGCATCGATATGACCCCATGTACTTGAAAAGTTATCTCAATATGGCCATCGCCGTTAGTTTTCATACATTTGACCTTAACACCGTTTGATCTAAGTTTAAAATTACAAAAAAACCACCCCACCCAGTTTAAGTAATTATTAATAAAATAAAAAAATTGTGGCTGGCGTCGTGTACTATGTTTTCTCGCTGTCTTGAATTTTTTATTATTTTACTTTTTGTTGTTTTTTATTTTTTATTTTTTTAATTTTTTTTAACAATTATCTAAACTGGAGGGTGACATTTTAGGAATTTTCATACTTTAAATCAAACGGTGTTAAGGTCAAAGGTCTGAAAACTAACGGCGAAGGCCACATTGAGACAATTTTTCAAGTAAGGGGGGCAAATCGATGCAATTGAGAGTAGAAGGGAGTAAAGTGATATCGAGCCAAAGTACAAGGGGGCAAATCGATGAATTGAGAGTAGAAGGGGGTAAAGTGGTATCGAACCAAAGTACAAGGGGGCAAATCGATGCAATTGAGAGTACAAGGGGGTAAAGTGATATCCAGCCAAAGTACAATGGGGTAAAGTGGAATTTACCCAATAAATTATTCCGGCCCAAAGCCAAATTATAAATGGGCCAAATAAATGGGTTCAATCAAAACGGGCTACTCTATATGAAATCAATAGTTATTATATGGAAAATTACAGTTTCCATCCCTCAAGTTTGCACCGTTTTCATATTTGGTCCCTCATGTTACAAAAAAAAACATTTGGTCACTTGTATTTTAATAATTTAACACTTGTTTTCATTTTCGTCAGTTAGGGCAGTCATCGGCACACGCTTGATTCCATTATTACTAACAAAAAAATGACAGGAAGTAATAAAAATGTTGAATTTTTAGAAACACGAGAGACCAAATGTGTTTTTGATAAATATGGGAGATCAATTGTGAAATCGGTTCAAACTTAAGCTATAAAAATTAAAAATTATGTTGTTTCCGAATATTAAAGAAACAACTACAATAAATTAAACAAAGAATTAAAAAAAACTAAGAATATATGCATGTGAGTGAAATTGGTTTTTTTTTTCTGTTTTTTTTTTTATAAAATAATGTTTGTTCATTGATAATTCGTTACTTCATACATATGTTGGGCCAAGAATAATTTCAACCCTTCATTAATTAAAATTATCTCACATTAGTGCTTTGTACTGTGACATTACATTATATTTCTCTTTTCTTTCTTTTTTGTTCAATGGTTGAATCTATAATATTTTTTTTATTTTGATTTTTTATTTTCAATTAATTTTGCATTTAAGTAGAGTCCCTATCGATGTCTCAAAAAGCAACCACTTGAAAATAATAATAGAGATGGCTTTAGCTTTTCTTTATATATATATATATATATTAGTCATTAACACACTAATGCATTTCAATAATACCCCCACTTAAAATTTAGCCTATTTTAGTCTTTTTTATGTGATTTTATTAAAATCAATTCACATTTATTGAGTTTTTTAATACTGCAGATGTGAGCATTCGAGAGTTACTAAACTAAAATCAATTCCCCTTTATTTTTAACTATTCTTGAATTTCGGGATTTAATAAGAAAAAGAAAAGGAAAAAATTGTTTGAAAAAAATCAATCTTTAGATATATATTAAATCCAAAATATTTTCTTCGGATACGAACAAACCCTCGTCAGGAGAATCGGTACATTACCTTGAGTACTATTACTAGGTCAATGTATAAGATCGAATCAATCCCTCCCCTACTTTAATTTCACATGATTTAAATTTCTTAAACTTGAGAAACAAATGTATAGATGCATACACCTCTTAATTGTAACCATACAAATTAAATATTTCTTTATACTTTCCATCAAAATAATCAAACAAAATAATTATGAATAAATTTTTGCATTGTGTGCTTGTGAGCACCAATAGAGTGTATAATAGTGTATTAGTGGGAGAAATAATGGAAAATGTAAATGATTGTAAGAATAAAGTAAAAAAAAAATATAGATGATGTATGCTAAGTTGTCCTCGATTTGGAATATACAGTTCGTCGCATTTAAGCTGTTAGTGAAAAAGACCGTTCAGTAAAAGCTTGAATTCGAGTTTAGTAGCTCAAACTTCTGATGAATCATACAAAGTTCACAAGTTTACTCATGAACTGTAATTAATTATTCATTAATTAAAAGTATAGAATTCATACTAAAAAACACCGACCTTGAGATCAAAGACTGCGGCAGTTATATTATAATCAAGCTCGAGCTTAAAACAAATGTAATTGAAAATTTGCTCGAACTCGAACTCAAATTCAAACTCAATTACGAGCATGGATCGAGTTCGACTTATTTACATTCTACATTTTAAATTCAAACACAATTACGAATACTTTTTTTGTACTTTTTTTTTAATGTATTTACTATTAATTACATTTGTTTTTTTATTGAAATGCGACTTTATCTAACCCACTCCCTAAAAAGCCTATAAGTTGTTGTTTGATGAAACTACACGACTCTTTGGCCAACGTGCATTTATTTATTTATTTATTTATTATTTATTTACTTATTTCTTTTTTTTCCCAATTGTATGCCTATATTTTACGTATAATTACTTAATTAGATACATTTCGATTTACTTCAATTAACATACATAATTGTAAAACCCATTTCACGCGTATCTCGCGTCGAGGTACTGCAGAAGAAAAAACAACAAAATTCGATCCAATTTATCGTAATCAATTAGTTAACATGTTTGGTTAACCGTATTTTGTAACACGAATGAAAAAAATCACTGGCTTATCAAATTATCTATCGAGCCGTGAAAAAAAATCAGCAAAAGACAGAAACAAATCCACTATCTGTTTTACGTCAAGCAATACGTGGAGTAACTCTCGATATGGCAGTAAAAGTTCCCATTGAAATATGATCCACACAAGGAAATGTATTTGACATTCGTTGATTATTAGCTGCATCCCAAAAACCCCCGAGTCGAAATTTCACACTAACTAACGAAATAAATCGGAATATTTTATCAATTTTTATATATTGATGGATCATGTGCGCAATGATTTGGATTAGCATTGGAGATCAAATGAATTAACAATATAATTAAAGAAAAAAGTTTGCTCTAATGCATGCAACACGTATTGAATTATCTCACCTTTAATTTTTTTTATTATTATTTTAAATGCGAAATAATCTAATCATCAACTCACAATCTTAAAATCTAAGTTGTAGTTTTACTTTAGCATACGACTCTAATCAATAAAATTTAATTGTATATTCGGTTTAATTTACGTATAGGGAATTAATTAACCCTTAATTTGACTGCTTTGTGACTAGGAATTGCATTTTATTTATATATATATAAAAACAAACAAATAAATAAATAAATAAAATTATTTCGAATCTTTCGTCATTTGCACTGCACCAAACAGCCCCTTAAACAGCTTCCCCCATAAAATACTAATAATTGGGTTTCTTGTTCTAGAAGTCAAATATAATAATCCGTTTTATTGTTTATAATATAAAGTCAAATTGTAGTCAATTCATGAATAATCTTTTAACTGTTTTTACGACATTGTTTAAATAACTTTTGGCATTTTTTTTTTTATTTTTAAGATAAATTTCTTGAAATAAATTATAGTGGTTGTTTAATTGACTATAAAAATTGATTATTTCGAATGCATATTGTTTATGTAAAGAACTATTGAAAGATCATCTGAGTTAAGGTTTAATTACGAAAAAAAGTCTCATTGTTTGCATAACTACGATCACCATCCTGGTGAGGTATATATTATTCATCTAACGAATTTATCCTCCCAGAGTTAACAATAACAGAATCAAATCGATTTATGGAATATCTATTTTGTAATGACCAAAATAACCTTAGGAGTCTAATTGTAAGGTTTGTAAAATAACTCTAGTTTATTTTTATAATTTTTTTTAAACACTTTTTCTTAAATTGTTATTTGTTAAATGTTAACTAACCTTTATTGTGTCATAAGGAGTTATGTGTAAGGTTTTACATTGCATAGGAGGGCAAATGTAAGAAAATCAGAAAATTGAATATATGAGTGTTTCTTTCTCTTTCATTTAATTATTTTAACACATGGGTATTTCAGACAATTACTACGTTCTGTTAGGGTTCTTCGCAGCCAATCACGTTAGTTTCACGGGCATACTCGTAATTAAGCAAACAATGAGCATTTTCTCGTAATTAATCCTTACCTCAGGGAGTTCCTTGTAATTTTCCCAAATTTTTTAGACGCCCACATTTTCCTTAAAATGAAAAGTAAAAAGGCTTCTATCACGACCTAATTGCATGATCTACGCATATGAACTATTGAAGAAACTATTCTAAAATATCAAAAAATATAAATTATAAAAAGTAAGAAAATAATTCCAACTTTTGGAGAGAGATATTCTTTTTAAATGAAAACAATAGGAGTACATATGAGGTTTTAATTTTCATTGCGATTTTAATTTTGAAAACTCGTGCATAAATCATAATAATTTTCTCAAAAGTTACACTTACGGCATTTTTTTCTCGAAAGTTGCACTAAAAAAAATCGTTTTTTCCTAAAGTGTTAAGTCAGATCTGATCCATTCCGTTCATCTTCCACCTCTCCGTAGGATGTAAATTTTAGATTGTACTAGTGAAGGATGATTGGGTCTCCAATAATATAGTTAAATAAATTTGGTGATTAGCTTAAAAAAAATAAAGTAACCATTTAAATCACGTTTAAGTGCTTTAATCCCTAGAAATATATAGTGGGACTAATTATTGAATTTTTTTCTTTTCTTTCTTTAATTGTTATTTTTAAAGGAGGATTGTTACTGCTTCGTAATTTCCAACGAGTGACTCGAGCGGATGATCGAATAGGTCAATTATTGAGATTTCTAATTAGGCCCGCATGAGTATATATAGGTCAATTGGTTCCGAAGGTTGTAAGTTGGTGTAATGTCGTATGATCGAGTACTGATAGCTGCAGTATGAAAATTTCAACTCAAACGAGGGTTGGTTACTTGTAGACATCAAATCTATGTCCGTTACCCTAACGACGGTTGAATCATCATAATCTACATTCTTCCATCAAAACTAATCGGAATAAAGAATTTGGAATTTGGGACGAGAGATTTCGTCTTTTTTTAGTGCAAGATTTCTTAGTTAGGAATATTCCAATATTCCCATTGTAGACTACTTTTAGATTAAAAGAATGATTCCATTTTTTGATATTGCAGTGGGATCTGTTGCACTGACACGATGTCTGAAATCTCACAAATCACAAAATATAGAATAGATAAATATTTGTTAATAAAATTATTTATTCTCAATAAAAAGATATAAAGCAAAAGTCGATTTATATGTATATATTAATATATTGTAGATTTAATTGAAAAATATATAGATGTATTAATATATTTCAGTCACTTGCAGTTTTATAGCCTTCCACAATTTCTTTTTTTCTCTAAGTTATATTTTCTACAAATGGGAAATTAAAATACCTACCATATCTACGAAATTATCTTTAATTATTGAACCTCAATACAATAGCTCTAACTATAAATGAAATGTAGTAATAATTAATGATTAATTTTCAATAACAAATATTGAACCTAAATAATGAATTGGACTTGGCAGCATATGTGACAAATTATATTGTTAATGTTACACTATATACGGTACAACTTCGATAAATTAATAATTTTGCTTAAATAATAATTTCTCTCGATCCAGACTCAGTGATAATGTGATAAATTATTAACTCGGGAGTTTAATAATTCGTTAAATTAATTTAAAAAATTAGTTACAACTATATTAACTTATCGAAGATTGACCGATTGACCGTAGTTAGCTAGTATAAAAATTGGATAGTCATTGATTAAAGATATTTGTATATCCGAAATAATGTATGATGCGGTTTACCAAAAATGCTTAATTACTTAAACTCGTTTAAATAATTCAATTGTTAGTAGTTACTAGTTATGCACAATAATTAATTTGTGATCAAAATAGATAGATAAATGTGTGTGTGTGTGTGTATATATACATTATTCTTATAGTTAAAAAAAATGATGTTTTTATAGCAAAATACTTTTATAGACACTAATACATGAATTGTACATAATTCCGTGCACCTATGCTTTAATTGGTTAAGTAAGAGAACTCCTAATAATCTGATTTGAGTGCAATTTTTTAAACAATTTCAAAGTTAAGTTCGTCACGTATTTTTTTTGGGGTTTACTGTTCATAGTGCAATTTTTTCCAGTTACAGTGCAAAATAATTCATTTATCAAGAAATCCTTTAACTTTTTTCCAAATTCTCTCGACCTCCGAATTCTTAAACTTTCCAAATCGTCAAAATTTTCCGATAATATCAATTAGAACACAATAATTATCAATATGAAACAAACCTACTTCGATTTTGAGATAACGAACATATTTTTTTATCGAATTTTGACATTTTTTATGCATTTCGTGTTGTATTGCACGAAATGGAACACTGCATTTCGTGCAATACAACACGAAATGCCTTTTTTTTTTTCATAAATTTGTTTTATTTCGTGTAAATTTACACGAAATGCAAGTTTGTATTTCGTGTAAATTTACACGAAATAAAACAAATTTATGAAAAAAGGCATTTCGTGTTGTATTGCACGAAATGCAGTGTTCCATTTCGTGCAATACAACACGAAATGCATAAAAAAACATAAAATTGTGGTTTCGTATATCGTAAAAAAACATTATTGCGTGCTTCTTTACACGAAATGCCTTCATCCATTTCGTGTTAGGGAATACGAAATGTTCACGCACGAAATATAGTTGGGAAAGGGTTTGAGAGCAGGGACGTACCCAAGCTTGTGGCTGGGGTGGCCCCCGCCCCCCCCAAGTAAAAAAAATTAAGCTTTTTCTTTTTGGGTATTTATGTATTAGTTAATGCACTTTCGCCCCCCAAACTTTTAATTTTGTACACTTAAGTCCTAAAAACAAAAAAAAAATTCTTTCTTAAATTACCCCTATATTTCAGCCCCCCAAGAAAACCCCCCTGGGTCCGCCCCTGTTTGAGAGAATTGCGGGTTTTTTCTTTAAAAATTACAAATGAAATAAAGTCGCACTGCAAGGTGGTAAAATTTGTTCTATGAATAGCATTTCAGTTATTTTCTTTAGGTGATTTTTTTTTACTTAATGCACATATACGATCAATTGGAAATTCATTCATTATATAAAAAAACAAAATAATAAAAAAAATACTGATTTTAATTAGAAGTAAATTTAATAAAAATATATATAGGGTAAGTTGCAACCACCTTTGAGATATAATCAAATTACGAAAAAAATCCCTCATGTTTGGATAATTACAACCACCCATCAATTATAAATCGTCTTAACATCCACTATTGCGGTGTCAAATTTAGTGGAATTTTCTAGATTATATAGAATATTCTCAAGTCTGTACCCGTTTTGCCCCATTGAACTCCGCATTTCGAAACAAGATGATCATAAGATTGTGGTGCATCAGAAACTGCATTTTTGCACAAAACGAGTACAAACAGGAGAATACTTTGTAGTAATTTATGGTAATACTTTGTAGTAATTTATTTCAAAAATAAATAAATAAAAACAATTGCAGTAATTAACTAATTATTATCTTATTTTACGCATGTACTAATACACCTCCCTATTTATACAAACCATCTAATACAAAACTCTCACGCTTCCTCTAAAACTCCATTTAACAATTTCTCTTTCCTCCTCCATATCCATAACCGCCACCCTCCGGCCGCCGCCCCTTCCCCGCCACGGCGGCAGCATGGTGAAGTTCTCGAAGGAGCTGGAAGCTCAGCTCATCCCGGAATGGAAAGACGCATTTGTGAATTACTGGCTGCTTAAAAAACATGTCAAAAAGGTTAAGATTTCAAGAAAACCAACTAAGCACGTTCTTCTTACACACGAAAGCAACTACGATTTCGGGCGGTCCATTTTCGACCCGATTCGAGCTCTTATGGGCAGGATATCCAACGGGTCGGGTCATGGTAGTGTGGATAACCGCGAAATCATTCAGGTAGGTTTTTTTAATCAATTACTTCTTGGGGGTTAGTTAATTAATATAATTAACGGGTGTTTAGTTAATTAAATTATTTATTATATTAATAATTGCAGGTGAATAGTAGAATTAGCGGCGGTGGAGAAGATGGAGAAGAAGAAGAGGTTGAAGTTTATGAAACTGAACTTGTTCAGCTCTTCTCCGAAGAAGACGAGGTAATTTAATTAACGAAGATATATATATATATATATATATATAACCTCGTACACGTTTATTGCACTTATATTATCTTGAATTTTGATATATTTATTGTTCTTTCTGCTGAGTTTTTTTTGGTTAGAAGTATACGTAAAAACTAACTCTGATTCTTAATCGGAAATCAGAACTTCAGAAATTGTAGCTTGTTCCAAAATCGGGATTTTTTGGATCGAAATCGGTGGAAATAATTCATTTTATATTTTTGTGATCACCTATAATATAGAATAGGTATAATAATATTGATATCATAGTAAGTGTAATTTTTTGGAGGGAACACAAAAAAAAAAAAATTCAAAATTTAAATTTGGATAAAGACAAGGATCTCATATAATTATATATATTATTCTCAGAAATAAGGTATTTGAGAAGTTAGAATGAAAAATAGTTGTTCCAAAATCAAACTTTATCGATTTTAAATCAGATAAAAAAAAATTATTCCAATTTTCACTTCTGGTATAGTCCATCCCTCCTCTTAGTTGTCCATATATATAATTAAACCTTCATAAATTAATTAATACAGTCGGACTTAGCAAAATTCTATTAATTTAGCGAACTATCAAACTAATATTTTAATACATTTTTCCGAGTCGAGACCAGAAGAAATTATTATTTAAGCGAGGTTATTAATCTATCGAGTATTAATTTATCGAGTTTCTACTGCAATAGGATTTGAATTAATTTTGCAAATAAAAGAAATGAATACTCTAATTATTTTTATTGATTTTACAATTAACTAAATATATTAATTGTGCATGAAAAAAAAAAGGTGAAAGTGTTCTTTGAGATGTTAGATGATGAGCTGAACAAAGTGAACCAATTCTACAAGACAAAAGAAACTGAGTTTCTCCAAAGAGGGGATTTATTAAATAAGCAACTCCAAATATTATTGGACCTCAAGCAAATTCTCAACGACCGTCGTCGGAAAAACCAATCGGCCTCCACGACCGGTGGCGGCATCGCCTCCTCCGGGTTTCTCTCCTCCCGGTCCAACTCATTTCTCGGCCGCAACTCGGATTTCTCCGGTGAGTAAATATTTTATTCATTTAATTATAATAATGGGTTGCTTTATTAAGAACTATAATCTCTAATTAATTATTATTATTATTATTATTATTATTATTATTATTATTATTATTATTATTATTATTATTATTATTATTATTATTATTAGTATTAGTATTATTATTATTATTATTATTATTATTGTTGTTGTTGTTGTTGTTGTTGTTGTTGTTGTTATTATTAGTATTATTATTGTTATTATTATTATTATTATTATTATTATTATTATTATTATTATTTATTTATTTGTTTATTTATTTGTGAGGAGTCCTACACGACATTGCACTAAAAACATAGGAAAATTTGGCTGTCAATAAATATTGGTGACAGATTTAAGTGGCCATAAAACAAGCAATATTAAATTAGTACCAACATAAATGATGGTCTAGAAAGGTCTATCAGAGGCTATATGGACCAAGTATAAATTGGTATAATAAATAAAAGAATTATTCAATAAACTAAAATAGAATTGATACTAAGAAAAGATACATGTCGACCCAAATATTGTTACGTTTATCGATAAATCAGTGGTGAAGTCAGCATAGGTTAGCCGGAGGCCGAGGTTTCTCAAAATCCTAATATGCTATAAAGAGATTTGTTATTTTTTTAGTATTATAGTTTTGCATGGTCCTTAATCACCAAATCTTACATATTTATTTGGAGTGGAAATGGAACAGATTAAAATTAGGATTTTTTTTTTTTAAATTCTAATTTTTAAGAAGTGTAAAAGTAGTTCCTATTTCGTTCACCCCAAAAAAAATGGTAAGATCGAAAATAAAAAATTCTGAGAATTGGAATGAAAAAACTTGTTCCAAAATCTGATTTTTTTTATTTGAGTCTTAGAATTCGAAAACTCCAATTTCTAGGTCACATATAACACAAATTACATAATAATATTGATATTATAAATGTTATCTTCGGACCAAAAGTTGAAATTTCCAGGACAGAAATTAAAATCGGATTAGAAATCGGGAACTAATATATATTGACATTATGTAAATTGAAAAAAAATGGAAAATTCAGGATTTTCGGGATTCATAATGAAAAATTTTGTTCTAAGACCGATAGATCGTAATAAATAAAATTTGAAATTCACGTTCCAATTTCCAGCCCTAATATTTATTATCAACAAAGATAAAATCTTGGTTTCGCCGCCGAACAAAATCATATTTTTTCCTCATCCTCCTCGTGTAGAGAGCCAGAGCGATTATTGTGATAGTCCAACAACAGATTCACAAACAGACGAAGTAATAGCAGCTTTAGAAAAAAATGGAATTAATTTCGTTAATTCGGCGACGAGGGCAAAGACGAAGAAGGGAAAGCCTAAGATGGCGATGAGGATAGATATTCCGGCGACAACTCCGACAAGGACGATAGCCGCCGTGACATCAATGCTTTGGGAGGATTTAGTAAATAACCCAAAGAAGGGGGGTGGAGAATATATTAATAGAAAGAAGATTCAGTGTGCTGAAAAGATGATAAGAGGGGCATTTGTGGAACTTTACAGAGGACTTGGCTTGCTGAAAACATACAGGTACTATGCTTTATTTATTTAAATTATTTACCTTTTTTGGAAATTTATTGGAATCGATTATATAAAATACATAATATAGATTTCTTTAATATTAATATTATAATATGTGTTTTGTTATATAAATTTAAAAAATAAGTGAAATTTATTTTAGAAATTTATAACAATAGAGTCATAAATCAATATTTCTAGAAATTTTATATAATTTTGATTCCGATTTGATCTTTTTATTATTTATTTTTTGAAGTAAGAAATCAAAATTAGAAAAATAAGTATTTCAAAAGAAAAAACTTCCTATCAAAAATCGACGGAACTATGAAATTAGTTCCATTACGATTTCCCGACTAATAGACGACAACACTAATTTAGAACGACACGAAATTTGATACACCAAACTCCGTATCAAACATACTTATCAAACGTAGTTTGAGATATCCGACCTAATATTTGAAATATTTAAAGCTAAACAAAAGGGAAAAAAATATAAATTTCTCAAAATTGAATATACATTTGGACAATATGTATATATAAGTGTCACATGATTTGTCACGCCCCCTAAAACAGCATGTTTGGTACCGAAAAAGTCGTGCTTTTTTCGACATGCTCTCATGCTAACCAGAAAGTGCGAAAACGGAGAAAACATGAATACGTATGATTTTATGTAAAAAAATAGTTCGTTTTAAATGAAATAAATAGAAAGAATTTATGTTTATTTAATGAAATAAATATATATTCAGTTTTCAAGAACTGTCATTTAAACCTACTTTCAGTTTCTCCATGTATGTAATTCTAATGATTTCAGAATATTTTGGCAGCTCACTCAATATGGTGGCCTTCACAAAGATACTCAAGAAATTCGACAAGGTAATTTATATATAATATATTAAAAAAAACTAATATTCATATATATAAATTTATTATTTTTCGAGTATTAATTATAATTATTATTGTTTAAATTTGTTGTGGATTTCGATCAAACAGGTAGCAAACCAAAAGGCATCAACGAGTTACCTCAAAGTAGTGAAGAGATCTAATTTTATTAGCTCCGATAAGGTAAGGATATATAACACGAAATTACAAAATTAAAATAATAATGTATTATTTAATAATATATAGTTTCTGAATTTTATATGAATTTGACACAAATGAAAAATGTTAGACTCCACTTAACAAATTTTCTAATGTTAGTTTCTAATTAATACATAATATTGCATTCAAAGTATTTTGTATATATATAGATATTTATTTATTAATGGGAGGTTATAATGTTTTCGCCCCTTAAGTTTTTTTCAATTTCACATTTGGTCCCTTATGTTCACAAAAAAACACATTTGGCCCCTCATGTTTCAATAATTTGACATTTTTGTCATTTTCATCAATTTATCGTTAGTCCGTCAGTTAGGTAGTGATGAAAACACGTTTTATTCCGTTAGTTTTAACGGAAAATTGATGGAAATGACTAAAAGTGTTGGATTTTTAAAACATGGTGGACCAAATATGTTTTTTGTGAACATTTGGGGACCAAATGTGATATTAAAGAAAACTTGTGTGGTGAAAACCGTATTTTTCTCAGATAAAAATTCACTCGATGTAATCTTTAGCGGATGTAGCATATAAATAACCGTGATCTGCTTTGAGTACATATATTTAATTTGATTAGTACTTGTAGTTAGTATCGATTGATCAACGTATTAGAGATCTGCAGCTTTATTATTCTATATCCGATGAAATACATCGGCTAGATCTTTACCATTTATATATAAAAAAACAAAGAAAAAAACATACACTAGCTTTGTTGTGTACATCAGCATGTAAAAATTCAGTCAGTGTAGCATAGAAATAACCTTGATCACATATATTTAATTTGAAAAATAAGTGTAGTTAGTGGAGTAATTAAGGGGGTAATTAATTAATTAAATAATGGTGTACTTTGTGTAATGGAAAAGGTGGTAAGACTAATGGATGAAGTGGAGTCCTTATTCACACAGCACTTTGCCGGCAATGACAGGAAAAAGGCTATGAAGTTTTTGAAACCCCAACACAACAAAGATTCTCACATGGTCACTTTTTTTGTTGGTACAATTTTTTTTTTTTTTTTAATTATTATTATTATTTTAAATTGAAATTAATTAATTTATTTTATTGTGAAATTTTGGATATTTAGTGGTAATTAATTAGTTTTTTTTTCTTATGTAATGTTGCAGGTTTATTTACAGGTAGTTTTGTGACATTGTTTAGTGTGTATGCAATATTGGCACATCTAAGTGGAATGTTCTCACCTGGAATAGAAGCTTCTTACATGGAAACTGTCTACCCTGTTTTCAGGTTTTTTTTTATTTTATTTTTATTATTTTTTCCCCTAAAAAAAATCTTTTTCTCACACTATTGTCATTTTCACTTTTTTTTTCCCCTCATAAACATGCATTAAAAAAAAAAAAAAAAAGAAGAATTTTTGTATTATATGTATATAACAACACTAGAGATAAATATTTCTCAATAAAATCTTATATATAAAAGAAAGAAACGCTAGGCAACCCTAAAAAACCCTAATGGTATTTCTGTAATTATTTATTTTTAATATTTTTTTCTCTACAAAATTAGCAATCTCCGATTTTTCATCAATATATCTCAAATCTTAAGAGATAAAGATAGAAATACGATTTTTTTAATCTTAATCTATATATTTTGATTATAAATCTTAATATATCAGATTAAAAAATCAATGTTATATAAAATATGAATAATACTACATTATTAAATTTTACTATGTTAGTGTACGATATTTTCTTATTATGTATTAAATTGATTATTTTTTCCACATTTGAAATAATATCCCGTGCATCGCACGGAGAAAAAATGCTAGTACTCATTAATAGTAGGTTAAATTATGGAAAAACCCCTTAGACAAAATAAATCCGTGATTACTAAAAAAAAAAAACCATGACTAACTATTGACCGAGTTTTTAAATAGAAAATATGTAAAGCCCTTTATACCCTTCGGTTAAATACGTGAAAAATAAAAGAAAAAGACTGAAATATGTAAAGTCTACATCGGGATCTCGAGCAAGACCATGAATTTTATGAACAACTTCATTAATGATATCTCCGAGAAAATGATGCAGGAGGTAGAATCGACATTTTTTTGCGAATATCCCTCAAACCAATAAGATTTTGTGAAAAGTCACACCATAGGGGGGGCTTGTGTAAGACATAAACATACGTCATGGGGATTTTGGTAATTACGAATAGGTGGGGGTGATTTTCGTTATTTAGCCTAAGCTCAGGGGAGTTTTCGTAATTTACCCTTAATAATACCAAAAAAAAAATCAAACAAGATTACATACTAGTATACTACTAAAGTTTTAGAATTAATTTTAATAAAATAAATGTTAGAGAAATATATATTAATAATTAATCTAATTAAAGTAAACTATGTGCTGCAGCATGTTTGCATTGTTGAGCTTGCACTTGTTCATGTACGGATGCAACTTGTTCATGTGGAAGAGCACAAGAATCAACTACAACTTCATATTCGAGTTCCAATCTTCAACTTCGCTCAAATACAGAGACGCGTTTCTCATATGCACGTGTTTGATGACTTCCGTCGTCGGTGCTATGGTCATCCACCTCATCTTGCTCTCCACCGGCTTCCCACCTCATCAAGTCGACTTGATTCCCGGGATTCTATTCCTGGTAAATAAATCAGACTCTAATTAGCCATGATTAACTAAATAATGGGACTTTGTTTGATGTTTGGTATCCCAATAACTTGCCTGTTGACCCGCAAATATTATGTTATCATGCTTTAGTCTTTTATTGGATCTTCCAAGGTTCAATAATACAATTTGGTTTCATTAGATTATTTAATTTTATCTAGACTAATCTTATCTTAACAACCAAATGAGGCCTTACTATACATATAAATGCTATATATTATTTAATAATATATATTGATGGTTTCTTGTACTCTCATTTCAGTGTTTTGTCGTGCTTTTGATATGTCCATTGAACATCTTATATCGCCCGACGAGGTTCTCCTTCATCAGAGTCATACGAAACATAGTTTGCTCTCCGTTTTACAAGGTAACATATGATTCTGTAAACTAGTTTAGTACTCCGATCCATCTGTTCCATAATAACTGTTTCTTTTATAAATAAAATTGTTTCATATTATCTGTCGCTTTATATTTTCAATAATACATTTTTTTCCTGTTTTAACCTTATTAATTCAAATCTAAGTATTAAATGATCAAAGTTATTTTAGTCCTTTTAATTTGTTCTTTTTTAAATTAAGACACATTTATTGAGATTCTTTAAACTGTGATTTCAGGTTTTGATGGTTGACTTCTTCATGGCTGACCAACTTACTAGCCAGGTAACTATTTATTTATTTTCATATGACGAAATTACCCTTCTTTCAAATTAATTTATGCCTCACAATTAGGAAATAACACTATTCTTGCACAATTTATTTATTTTATCATCAGATTCCATTGTTGAGGCATATGGAATCAGCGGCATGCTATTTTACCGCCGGAAGTTTCAAAACGCACCGTTACGAGACTTGCAAGTCCGGAAAGATGTACCGCGAGCTCGCCTACGTTATCTCCTTCGCCCCCTACTATTGGCGTGCCATGCAGGTACATACATTATATATATAAATACATTCGTTTAGCCAAATGACGAAAATACCCTCGGATGAAAGCAAAACACGCTCGTAAATCCACAATTCAATATTGTTCGATCTCTTCTTCATAGTTAATTCGCTCGCTTTTTCGACTTACATGCAATCTTCAAAATTCTTTTTACACTAGTGCGCTAGGAGATGGTTCGATGAATCCAACGTGGACCATTTGGCTAACCTAGGAAAGTATGTCTCCGCCATGGTGGCAGCTGGCGCTAGGCTAACGTACGCTAGGCAGCCGTCGCAGTTTTGGATGATCGTAGTTTTGGCCACTTCTCTTTTCGCCACCGTTTACCAATTGTATTGGGATTTCGTTAAAGATTGGGGTCTTTTCAATCCGAAATCGAGAAACCCATGGCTTAGGGACGACCTTATACTAAAAAACCGAGGCATTTACTATGGATCCATCGTGAGTCATTCCTCAATTTTCTCGCAATTTTATTTGTAGTTTTTTTTAACGAAAAGAATAAAAATAAACAAGTATGTGTGTTTGCGTAGGCCTTGAATTTTGTCCTAAGGGTTGTATGGGTGGAGACCGTGATGCGATACAATATCGGGATTTTCGAGTCGCGCTTGATCGATTTTTTGCTTGCTTCGTTGGAGGTCATTCGCCGTGGACATTGGAATTATTATAGGTAAGAATATTAGACAAATATATTCTAATTAAATTCCCAAAGTAAGTAAATTAAATTAATTCAAAAAACATAGTACTAAGTATATGATTTTTTTTTTTTTGGTGATTGAACAGATTGGAAAATGAGCATTTGAACAATGTTGGGAAGTTTAGGGCAGTGAAAACAGTCCCGTTGCCGTTTCGCGAGACGGACTCCGATGGCTGAAATTACGCTAATGCACCTGTGCATTAGCACGAGGAAGGGCTTGAAGGGAGGGGCATTCTAGACTTTTCACGAAGCACGTGCTTGAGGGATTTTGGTGAAGAAGTTTTTGTTTGGAGGAAAAAAAGTTCATTTGATCAACCACTTATTCAGAAGTTAATAACGAAGAAGCTAAGTGAGAGCCACATAAGGTTCGATATAGCTCGACGACACACGGCTATATGTTTAATTTTGTCGTAAAATTCAACGATTTTCTAACGAAGATCTCGTGCATTATTAATGTATCTTCTGCTTCTATATATATTTTTTGGCGAAAATCAATATACCATGCGTAATTACCCAAAACTCCCTCAAATATTCATAATTATCAGAAAACGAAGACTTCTCTGATTAACTTACGCCCAGACCAAATTTCTTAACAGAAAAATATGTAATGTCTAAACTGCCCTTACACAAATACAAATTAATTGAGGGTTCTCTTTTTGTAAATTAGCCTCATTTAAGGAGATGTCTCGTAATTTGCCCGTAAAAGAAATGTAAACTGAGTGAAGAAGCAATTAAGGTGGTGTTTGCAAATGATTATTTAAAAGCAAATGTTATTGATTGTGATTTAAGTTAGTTTTAAGTGCTTATTTCTAAAAGTTGGGGGTGTTTGCAAATATTTCGGAAAATGAACTAAAATTGAAAAAGCAGGGTTAGGGGTGCTTTTAAAAAAATAGCTTAAAGCAGATTATTTTAAGAGAAGCAAAAGCAAAAGTTGATTTTGCAAACACCTAAAAACAGATTATGAGCAAAAAAAACCGCATAATCACTTTCAAAAAACATTTGCAAACACCACCTAAGAAGTCGGATAAAATAATTATAAATTATAGGGTAAATTACAATCACTCCTGAGGTATGGTTAATTTACAAAAAAATCCCTCTTGTTTTAATAATTACATCTACCCCTCAACTATGATTTTTTCTTACACCTCCACCCTTATGGTGTCCAATTCAACACAATCATCTAGATTTCGTGGAATGTGCTCTAGTGTGTACTCGTTTTGTGTAAAAATACAGTTTCTGATGCACCGCAATCTGATATATACAAGCCAAAAAATACATATTATGATCATCTTGCTTCAAAATGTGGAGTTAGAATGGGATAAAACGGGTACAAAATTGATAATATTTCATTAAATTTCGAAGATTCCACTAAATTAGAAACCGCAAGAATGAACGTGTAAACAACAACACCTCCGCCTCCCAACTCTCCTTCCACATATCCACCGCCCCCCACCTCTCGTCAACCGCCATTATGCAACTCCACATCATTTTTCGGCAACCAAACTCATTAAACTTTTTTCTCAACCTCCATTTAACAGAAAAGAAAAAAAAAAAAAACTAAATTAGTATTGCAAGAAATAAAATAAATTAAAAACACACAAGTGTTCGAGTAAAGGTAGGCGAACAAATGTGTACCAAGCTTGTGTGGTTTCACGTGAATTCAGTCCAACTGTTCGCCTTCTATTACACTAACAACCCTAAATCTATAAAATAAAAAACTTGAAAAACACATATGTACAACTCGCCTAGAATCACACGAACACGTGACCAATTGTTTTTTTTTGGTATTCATTTTTAAATTAAAAAAAAATACAAACTCAAGCACTCGCGTGGATCCACACGAAATCAATACTGAGTTTGTGTAGAACCACACGAGCTCTACCAAACATGTTTTTTTCCTTAAATTACGTAACGAAACAATCATAAACATGTAAAAATTACCTCCAATCTATTGTCGTCTCGGTCGTGATACGAGAATGGCCAAAAGCTTGAGAGAATTTGAAAAAAAAAAAATAGGTTCTTGATTTCTAAAAAAAATAGTAAAATACACAAATCATTTCAGTTTTTAAAATGTAATATAACTATTCATTGATAAATCTATCCTACCGTAATTGTTTTTAATATATATGTATTGAACTAATAAATTATCCTGATGATTTTAAATATATTGACCAAAAAAAAAAAAAAAGGCAGCCCATTATTAAGTGTGATGATAAGAAGAGAAATAGGGCCCGGCCCAACAATTAATGGCCCGGCCCATCCACCAGAGCAGCTGCATTTTAGGTCAATTATTTATGTTTAAAAATGCTAATTAGGGTTCCCTTCCTCCATTTTTGATCCGAAAAGCTTCTCCGGTTGACATAAGCCCCTAACAATGGCACCAAAGGTATCGAAGGCCGAGAAGAAGATCGCTTACGACAAGAAGCTCTGCAATTTGCTCGATGAGTACACCCAGGTTTTGGTGGCGGTGGCGGATAACGTGGGCTCCACTCAACTCCAGAACATTCGGAGCGCACTCAGGGGAGATTCGGTTGTTCTGATGGGTAAGAATACTATGATGAAGAGGTCTATCAGAATCCACTCCGACAACACTGGAAACAAGGCTATTCTTGCCCTAATTGATCTCCTTGTTGTAAGTCTCGAGATTGCTTTTCTCTCTGTTTTCTCACCTGTTTTTTTACTGAATGATTATGTATCAGAAAATAGGAAAAGTAAAAAAAAATTAGAGGTCTCGAGATTGCTTCTCTCTCTGTTTTCTCACCTGTTTTTTTACTGAATGATTATGTATCAGAAAATAGGAAAAGTAAAAAAAAATTAGAGCTTTTTTTGGCATTCATTTGAATTTTGGGTGGGCTGGTTAATAAAATTTTGGGGCTTCATTTGCATTAATTTTGATTTTGGGTGGGCTAATTCATAAAAAAAAATGGAGCTTCTTTTGCAATAGTTTGAATTTTGGGTAGGTTAATTAATAAAATTGGGGCTTTTCTTGCATTAATTTGGATTTTGGGTGGGCTAATTAGTAAAAGTTGGGTGGGATAATTAATAAAATTGGGGCTCCTTTTGCATTAATTTGAATTTTGGGTAGGTTAATTAATAAAATTGGGGGCTTTTCTTTCATAATTTTGGATTTTGGGTGGGCTAATTAACAAAAGTTAGGTGGGCCAAATATATATATATATATATATATATATATATATATATTAAGGTAAAAATTATCAATTGACCCTTGCCCAAAGGTGGACTCGTAATATTGTATATTGGTCGTATCAATTTGTATTTAGTCGTATTTAGTCATGTAAAATAATAGATCCAGGAGTTGATGATACGCTCTCACTGTTAATTTTGCGATGATTTGGACAGGGAAATGTTGGATTAATCTTCACAAAAGGCGACTTGAAGGAAGTCACAGAGGAGGTTGCCAAGTTCAAGGTGAAGTTTTTATTCTTACACATTTTTTACTTGTCTGTGCGTTAGCTAGTTATGAGTTCGGTGTGATTGATCGGTTTTAGTGTCTTGGGAATCTGTTTTGTACTGTTATCCAAGAATCTAATTATTCTTGTTATGATGTTTATAGACGTTGAGTTTACGTAGTTGAATATGTCATTGCCGATAACTGCTCGTAAATGTATCAAATGTACATTAATTCTTTGCACTTGTATCTCTTGACTTTATGGAAGGTTGCGCTGGGATTTTGCTTACGAACCTATCTAGTTTACATATCTTCTTGTGTTGTAGTATCGGTGTAATAACGTATTAGCTTTATCGAAACAGGTTGGAGCACCCGCTCGTGTTGGTTTGGTGGCTCCGATTGATGTCATCGTCCCACCTGGAAACACCGGTCTCGATCCGTCGCAAACATCTTTCTTCCAGGTACCTATAGACGACTGTATCACTGCTGTTTTTTTTTTTTTTTTCCTTGTTTTTTTTTCTTTCCGTTCTATAACGTGTACGGTAATATCGAATGCTGTATTCGTGTAGGTTCTAAATATCCCAACCAAGATTAACAAGGGTACAGTCGAAATCGTCACCCCTGTTGAGCTCATCAAGAAGGGTGACAAAGTGGGTTCTTCTGAAGCTGCACTTCTTTCGAAGCTCGGAATCAGGCCATTCTCTTACGGTCTTGTCGTCCTCAAGGTTTACGACAATGGTTCCGTTTTCAGCCCCGAGGTGCTCGACTTGACCGAAGATGACTTGGTTGGCAAGTTTGCCATGGGTGTTTCGATGGTCACTTCGTTGGCACTAGCCATCTCGTACCCAACCCTAGCCGCTGCACCTCACATGTTCATCAACGCGTACAAGAATGTCTTGGCTGTGGCCGTTGCAACTGATTATTCCTTCCCGCTTGCCGATAAAGTGAAGGAGTATCTTGCTGTAAGTACTATTATTATTATTATTATTCTATTACATTTATTATCTACTGTCTGTTTTTTTTTTTTTTTCCGAATTTGTTGTCTGATATTTTGATGGGGTTTATATAAACCAGGACCCGAGCAAGTTTGCTGTTGCAGTCGCTGCCCCATCTGCCGCTGCTGGGTCGGGTGCTGCACCTGCTGCCGCTGCCAAGGAAGAGGAGAAGAAAGAAGAACCTGTTGATGAATCTGATGAGGACCTTGGTTTCAGTCTTTTCGATTAAGTTTAGTTTTGGCTGACGTTAAAAGATTTTGAATACGAACTTCTAGGTTGACTATATGCTGTCGTTGATTTTAGTTTTCAGTTTCCCGACAGCTGTTCAGACCGTATTCCGCAGTTTTTTGTTAGAGATATTATTTCCTTTTTTGCTTATTTTATGCATATGTTTTCGATTAGCGGGGTATAGAAATGCGTTGAATCCTTTTATTTATGCCTTAGCTTGAATTTTGTTTATTTGAAGTTGCTAATAAAAAGTTAGGTAAATAGCACTTAATCCCCCCTGTTGTCACAAGCTTTTGCAGATGACTCCCTTTGTTTTGTGCTCTTAATATCATCACACAACCCCCTTGTGGTTTAGGGGTAGTTTCGGTTAGTTTTTCCCGTCAAAAGACTTAACTTTTTGTGTTAAATTTCAAGGGGGCCATCCGTAAAGATGTAAGTATAAGGGGTCATCTGAAAAAAATTAAAAATACGGTTGATTTTTCTAATTGGATTATTATGGAATAATTTTACACACAAATAATAATCTCTCAATCATTTTAAAGTAAATTAAACAATATATAAATTCTTAATCATCATCACTTCAACTTCTCAGCAATCTTCTTGGAAAGACAATAAGCAGTCGCCTGAACGGTGATCATCGGATTCACCCCGACCGCCCCCGGCAAAACACTAGCGTCGCAAACAAACAGCCCCTCCGCCTCCCAACTCTCCCCCCACGTATCCACCGCCCCGCACCTCTCGTCAACCCCCATTCGGCAGCTCCCCATCTGATGCGCCGAGCAATACGTCGACCACTTCTCCACCATCGATTTCGGCCCCTCGGGGGCCACCACCCCCTTCAGAAACTCCTCCACCCCCTCGCCCCCGGCCCCACATTTCACCCTCTGCCCGTCGCTCTGGTGGGTCCCGACTTCGACCGCCCCCGCGGCTATAAGTATCCTTAACGCTCGAACCAACCCTATTTTCATGTTTTCTTTATCCGAAGAATCGAGCTTGTAGTCGATTCTTCCTTCAGACAATACCGAACCGCTCCCGGTGTCTTTGATCATCGAAAAGAGATGGCAAGTTCTTGAATATTTGATGATTCGATTCTTTAATTCGATGCCGGATTCAAACGGTAATAAAGCGGCAAAAGAACCCGGTCCGAGAATCGGAGACTCTATAATAGCTCTCACTTTATCTTGTTCCACCACTTTATGCACTGAGGTTATTATGCCACCTTCATAAGCTTTTCCCTCGACAATATCGGGCTCTGGAAAATACCCCCACGCCATTAAAACAGGGTGGAGGTGAAGATTCCGGCCAATATTCCGATTCTTGAGTCCGCTATTGATCAACAACGGCGGTGTCAGAAGTGCACCGCATGCAGATATTGTTACTCTGGCCTCGATTCGGAGGGTGATTTTTATGTCTTGATTTGTGAATTTCGCTATGACACCGTGGCATTTTTTCTTCTTTCTTTGGTTTTTGTTGTTTTGGTTAATAACGAACCGTACGGCCTTAGCTCCTGATATGATAACCGCGTCGGAGTTGACTGCATCGACCAGCCAGGTGGTGTCGGTGCCTTTCTTGTCGCCCCTGATGCAGCCGTAGCAGCAGGAGCCGCAGTAGTGGCTTTCGGAGGAGTTTCGTGGGACCGGGTCCGCTTTCAATCCGAGGTTTTCGCAGCCTTGCCGGAGGATTTGATTTTGGAAACCTTCTTTTGTGCACCCGACGGTGACGCCAATTCTGTCACAGACTTTATCCATGGCGTCGAGGTATTCCGGGCCGGAGAAGAGTGGGAGGTTTTGGCCGTGGGCCCACTCGTTGATGACGTGGTCGGGGGTTTTGAAGCAGGCGGACCAGTTGACGGCGGAGCCGCCGCCGACGGTGGATCCGGCAAGGAGCATGGTTTTTCCGTCGAGGGTGGAGAGGATTCCGCCGGATTCGTAGAGGCGGTCCAGCGACGGGCCTTCAAGGGCGGAGTAGTCGCCGCTGGTGAAGTAGTCTCCCTTCTCGAGGACGACGACTTTCAGGCCGGCGGCGGCGAGGACGGCGGCGGCGACTCCGCCGCCGCAGCCGGAGCCGACGATGACGGCGTCGCATTTGACTGTGTAGGTGTCTCTGGAGGCGGGGTTTAGTGTGGGTTTCAGGCCTTTTCCGGCGAGGGCGGCGGCGAGAGAAGAATCGGTTTCGAGTCTGGTTTCGATGATTCCTTTGTCGAGAGGTCTCTCTTTCCTCCTCTCTTCCGGCGAGTTTTCTCCGATGACGTCGACTTTGTAGTCCATGGCTTTCCATGCAGGATTGCTTGAATCTTCTCCTACCTGTTGAAAAAAGTTGGGGAAATTACATTTTTTAACCCCTCAAGTTTGCACCTATTTCACATTTAGTCCCCACGTTCACAAAAATAAACCATTTGGTCCTTCATCTTTCAATAATTTAACACTTTAGGTCATTTTCGTCAATTTACCGTAAGTCCGTTAGTTAAGACAGGCACATGCTTCATTCCGTCAGTTTTAACCGGAAATTGAACATGACTAAAAGTGTTGAATTTTTGCAACTAAATGGACCAAATGTATTTTTTGTGAATATGGGGACCAAATATGAAATCAGTGCAAACTTGATGACAAAAACTTTATTTTTTCCAATAATTTAACACTTTTGGTCATTTCCGTCAATTTATCGTTGGTCCGTTAGTTAAGACTGTGAAGCACACGCTTGATTCAGTTAGTTTTAACGAAAGATTGACGGAAATGACTAAAAGTGTTGAATTTTTTAAACATAATGGATCAAATACGTTTTTTTGTGAACATGAAGGACCAAACTTGGAATCCGTGCAAACTTAAAGGATGAAAAATGTATTTTTCGCATAAAACAATCACACTCAAGATAACATTTGTAAAGTTGTTAATAAATATATAATAAATACAAATTAATAGTAATTATTTATGTACGAAATACACGAATTGTTAGGTAACCTGTTTAATCTAATTAATGTTTACTACTAATTAAAGTAATTAGATAACTATATAATCAAGTGCTAGGCCTAATTAAGGGACACCTAATTAACTTTTAGTGCCTATGTAATTAAAGCCGGTTAGTTGGTGAACTTTGAAGTTAATAATTTGTAAACTCTTAATTTGAATAATTTAGTAAATGTAAAATTTGTACACAATTAAACCTCTATAAGTTAATACAGTCGGATTAGAATATTTCTAGTAATTTAGTTAATATTATATTATTGAACCAAAAATTTAGTATATTTTTATCGAGTCGAAATCGGAAGGAATTAATGTGATATTTATATACTTTAAATTGTCCCTACAATATAATAACAGTTAACATGTCAAAGGTTCAATTAATCTCCAACTAAATGTCAATCCTCCATGACAGCAGATTTTCAACTAAAAAATCTTCTATTATAAACTAATACTCTCTCTGTTCCACAATAACTGTCTCTTTTTAAAAATATTTTTGTTTCATATTATCTGTCACTTTAGATTTCCAATACTGCATTAAATGCATTTTTCCTGTTTTAACCTTATTAATGAAACTTTATTCATTAATTTTCTCTTATAAATCATTAAATAATAAAGGTTGTTTTAGTCATTTTTATATGATTTTTCTAAAATCAATATATATTTATTGAGTTTCTTAATCTTTGTAAAAAGTGAAAAGTAACAATTATTTAGGAACGGAGGGAGTATTATATTACATATTTTATTACTGCATTAATTATATCAATTAATATATGCACAATATAATTAGTAAACAATATGAGATGAAATATTATTTTACAAAAAACATCAACTTTAATTTTGATGCTTCTGTTTCTTATCCTCCATTTCCTTTAAGTGTAGTTTAAGATATATATATATATATATATATATATATATATATATATATATATATATATATATATATATATATATATATATTTATATATGCAAGTAATTAATAATTCTAATTAATTAATAACAATAATTTTAGTAGAAAAGGACAAAAATACCCTTTACACATATTAACAAAGTTATTAAATAATATTTTCTATCCACATAAATTCAAAGGCAAAATTGGTAAAATGAAAAAGAAAAATCTGCTTAAAACTCTAAAACAACACATATAATATGGATTAAGATAAAACAAAAATCCTTTATTCGAATAATTAAAACAGAGTGATCGAATTTATTGATTTTATTTAAAGTTTCTTTTTTTGAGGAATAAATATCAAATTTCAAGAAAAATTGAGACTAAATAATCGTCTTCAAAATTAATTATATTACCTGTGTGAAGAACACCAAAAGAACCAAGAATTTGAGGAACACAAAGGCAAGCCTGACAGGTGTCAGCAGCCAATTCTTGAACCATTTCTGCACAACTATTTCTCTATTTTCCAGTGGAATTTCAGAGAATTTCTTCAAGAAAGGCCACTTTTTGCTAACTCCAGAACTCCCACATATTAATAACGTCCCCACCCTTGTTGACAGGACCCTCACAATTGCTATTACCAATATTTTTGCTTCAAAAAAAGCCCTTTTCATTACAAGCTCAGCCACCTGCAAAATAAATAAATAAAAAAACATCCACAAAAATATAAGGGCAAATTAGACCACAAAAGGTAAGATTAAATTATGAAAAATTCCTTCATATTTGCATAATTACAAGCACCTCCGATTATGTATTATTTTATGAAAAAATCCTTCCAGTTGATAAATTTAGAGGCGTTCATTCCGTAAAAACTGTACAGAGGTACGCCAAAATTTTATATTGTTTAGTGTTTGGTTCGATAAATAACCGAATTACTAAAAATTTATTTAAAATATCGTTTTTTTTTATTTTTTTAATTAAGTTTAGGTTAACTACTAATATTACAAATATATATATATGAAATAAAATACAACTGAATACCACACCGAATTAAAGGTTCGGTAATCGGTACGTACGAATTTTCGTTCAGTTCTATTCGGTCGGTTTACCATTCAGATGAACACACCTAGGTAAATTTAACATTGTAAGGGTGGACGTGTAAGACAATACATACTTGAGAGGAGTGATTGTAATTATGAAAATAAGAGGGGTTGTTTCATAATTATACCTTACCTCAGAGGTGGCCGTAGTTTGGCCGGAATAAAATTGAGGGAAAAAAAATCATGGGTACCTCATCAGGGACTGGATATTGAGAAGCAGAAGCTTTATAGAAAGCCTGTACGACGTCGTTTTGGGGGTTAATGTTTTCATGAGGAATATAATTATTATTAATTAATGGCGTTGGAGGCAATAAAACTTCACAAATACTGGTGAGTGTTTGTATCTGTGATGAAGAAAAGCCATGGCTGTATTTGGTTTCTCTTCTTCCACCTTTCAGTAATGGATGATGACAATCTCCTCTACCCATAGTTTCTCTCTCTAGATCCTTCTTTCTCTCTCTTCTTTGATTTTTTTTCTTTTCTTTTTATCTTTTGGTGGAAGTTATAATGAGATTGTATTTGCATGAGAGAAAATATCATCTAGGCCTCTTCTTATTTTATAGAGGCTTGAAAAAATAAATTGATTAATTAATAAATTTAATTCTTGATGTCATTTATGTAAATTATAGATGTACATGATTATGTAAACTCAACCCCACCCACCCCCCAATCTAGGCCCCCCTCAACTCAACCCCAAATATATGCAAACCCCAAAATAAGTGGGGTTTGACTAACTGCAATTGTATTTACCTTTTAAGTAATCAGTAGCGGAGTTTGAATTTTAAGTTCGCGGGCGCTGAATGTATTAAATTAATTTGGAGAGGGTTAATAATGCTAAAGTACATAAAAAGATATAATTTTTTTATTTTAAAATAGTATGGTTTTGAGAGATGTTGGGGGGTCATGGCCCCCTTGGTTCTATGCTAGTGGAATGGATTGATCAACGACTGTTGATCTACACGCACCAATATTGATGTATGTGTTTGTGTACTTATGAGTGGTAAAGATATGACCTGCGTATTTCATTGTTTGGCAATTGTGAACTTTATTATAAGAAAAGTAATTAGCTAAAAGACATAATCTATATGGTTAGTTAATGGATCGTGTGAATGTATGCGTAAACGAATCAAATCGAATTGAATGCGCAAACTTATTTGAATTTTTATCCATCTTTTAAAAGTTTTATTTGAGTTTGTTTTAATACCCAATTGAATCGAGATTTAATTTGATGAGACGAGCACAGAACGAGCTCCACTAGCTTTATATTTGTACAATTTTTATATATATCATATATTTCTTCAAAATTCAGGTCAAATGACAAAAATACCCCTCTTAGGAATTTTAGGAGAGACCCTTACGTTTTGAGCCTTCCTCGTCCGTCCTTCGGAACATACTACAGTAGAACCTCATTTAAACAATATATTTTCGAGGTCCCGATTTGAAAGCAAAGTGCTAAAACATATTTCGTTAAACTAATACAAAATTAATTTATAAATATTTAACTATAGTACAAATTACATCGTTCATTTAATTCTGATAATTCATCAAGTTGTTTCGTGACCTGTCAAATTTGTGGGCCTTGAAATGTAATTTACATGATATGTAATTGTCATGAAATTAATATATATGTTAAAAAGAAAATTAAATGAAATTTGCAAATAAAATAAGCCAAGCAAAAAAACAAAAGAAAAATCTTCATCATTGTGTAATGTGTATCACGTTTATTATCTCTTCTTTATTCTTTTTTCTTTTTCTTTTTCTTTTTTTTTTTTTGTTTTTTGAGAAGAAGGTTCACTTGGCTTGTCCAATGCATTTTATTTTCTGTAATATCTAATGATTTATTTTAAATATTCGTAAATATGGAATTTGGTCCCCTTCATTTTTCTTCCCATACTCTTATGTAAATTTATATATTATTTTTCATATTTGTCATTACATGTAAAATATATTTAAATCTATAAGAATTTATTTGTTTTTGTAATTTGTTTATAAATATCTCTGGAAAAAGAAATTTTGGTTGGTTTCCAAAATTTTCAACTTACCTATCTATCATTGTATCTTTGGAGATGAATATACATTTTATCCATAAATGCATCTCTTTCAGAAGTCTGAGTTTGTTGTACGTATTAATTCTATAATTTATTGCAGCCATATACTATCAAACAAACTTTTCATCAAAAGCATTGGGAGCGACTAGTGCGGGCTGGTGCCACCCGACGGTTTCGGCCGGACTCTCCTAAGGTGGTCAAACGTCTCGCCATCTAATTAGAATTAGTGACGCTCATGAATTGATTAATTAACGAGATTTCCACTGGTCATGTCTACAATTCGATCGCCCTTTGTTGGGGTAAATAGAGAGCAAACGTCTCGTACCCACTCACTCAAATTTTCCGCATTCGAGAAATCGAGCAAGCTGCAGTGCGCCAAATAAATCACAGTAATATTCATAAGAATATTGTGGTATGCCTTCATTTATCTACTTGCAATTTGCTCAGGTCAATTTATTCATATTAATTGTGTAGTGTAAGTAAAAATTACAACGTCCAAATTTGTTAGAGACAACTTGCCAAATAGTAGTAACACTTTACCTACAAATCTAGTAGGTGTGTATGATTTTTACATAAATAAAATAAAATAAAAATATTTCAACAACTTGTTCATAAGTCTTTGATAGAGATTATTATTTATTAGGAACAACTTGCCAAATAGTAGTAACACTAGACACGGCCACGGGCCGGTTCGGGCCGATTCCGGGCCGGTTCAAACCGGTTCACGGTTCACATTTTCCGGAACCGGAACCGGCCCGTAGTATGGACGGTTCAGCGGGCCGGGTCGGGCCGCCGGTTCGGGCCGGTTCCGGGTCGGCCCGGAAATTTTGAATTTTTTTTTTTTTTTTTTTTTTGAAATATTTGATGAATAAGTAAATTATAGGAAAAATTGGGGTGTAAGGGTATTTATAGGAAAAATTGGGGGGAAAAAACAAATAAAAAAAAAGTAAATAACGGCCGGTTCACCCGGGCCGGTTCACCGGGCCGGTTCACCCGGGCCGGTTCACCCGGGCCGGTTCACTAGCCGTTATTTGCTTTTTTTTTGATTTTTTTTTTTTTTTTTTTTTTTTAAATCCGGGTGAACCGCCGGGCCGGCCCGGCGGTTCACGGTTCACCATTTCTGAGAACCGGGCCCGTCCCGGGTAGGACGGGCCGGTTCACGGGTCCGGGCCGGTTCACTCGGTCAACGGGCCGGTTTGGGCCGTCAACGGGCCGGTTCGGGCCGTCAACGGGCCGGTTCCGGGCCCAAAACCGGCCCGTGGCCGTGTCTAAGTAACACTTTAGTTATAAATCTAGTAGGTGTATATGATTTTTACATAAATTAAAAATAAAAAAATAATAAAAAAAATCAACAACTTGTTCATAAGTCTTTGATAGGAGTTATAAGTTGATGTTGAGATTTGAGAAGTCATATGACTTTCCCTTTCCTATATATTTAGGGGTTCCTTCGACCCTACACCCGGTGATAAACAACGGGTGAGTCTTCTGCTGCCACGTGTTCCTTTTTTTATTTTCTTAAAACCTCTAAAGGCAAATTTACCGGGGACTCTATTATAAAATACAAAAAAGAGACACGTGTCAGCAGAAAACTTACCCGGTGTTTATCACCGGGTGTAGGGTCGAACAAATCATATTTAGGGGCATTTGTTTGACAGTTCTTTTCGGCATAATTTTGTACGTGTTATTTTTCACGTATACTTCTTAAGTTCCCTTTTATCTGACATTTTTAGCATTACACATAGATTATGCAAAAGCTTTTTAAAAGTGATTATGAGCTTTTTTTTGCTCATAATCTGTTTTCAGGTGTGCAAAATCAATTTTTGCTTTTCCTTTTCTTAAAATAATTTGCTTTAAGTTATTTTTTTAAAAGCACTCATAACCATGTTTTTTTCTATTTAAGTTCATTTTCCGGAATATTTGCCAACTTTTAGAAATAAGCACTTAAAACTGACTTAACTCACAATCACTAACTTTTGCTTTTAAATAATCATTTGCAAACACCACCTAAAAAATATAATTAATTTTTAGAAAAATATATATTTTTTGACTAAAATGCCCTTATATTCATTAATTTATCCTCAATACTTATCACACTAATCTCTCTCATCCCATTAATTAGGTGGGGTCCAACAATTGTTATACAAATTTCTTTTTTCTTTTCTTTTTTAACATAACTACACAATCATATTTCCTTTTTATTTTTCTTTTTTGGTGCGAAAGAAACTAATTTCATTAAACAATAAACAAATGAAGATAATCATACGAGAGACGTGATTGATGTAGATTTTATTATTTAATCACTTACAAATAAATGGCAAAGTCCAAAAAAACTACTTAATAAAAACATTGACAATTTATATTATATTCAATACTTATATAGTTTTTCTTCTGACCCTGCTTTTTTTTTTCTTTTGTTTATTTGTTTGGTGGTAGTTGTCAAGATAATTTAATTATTATTAACAGGAAATTAATAAATTGTCACGTCAAGTGGGTTTATTTCAAATACTAATTAAATGCATTTGCATGAGAAAAATATCTTTGTAAAGCTGCGGCATGCGGCTGATGACTACCCAAAGTTGAAGGCATTAAAATTAAATATGCATCCTTATAAATAATAAAATATAAAATACGTCTGCACGGATACGAAAACAGTGATACGGAAAAATATGGAAACGAATATGGGGTACCGCATATTTCAAAAATAAGAATACAGAAGCTCGGAGAAAACGTGTAAATATTAAAATTATAAGAGTATATTTATAAAATATTTTATATATTTTTCATACAAACTTTTATTATCAACTATCAATTTCCAATTGATCATTAAATCGTGTAAATAATTATGAAAGCAACAAAAATATTTGAAAATTTGCTATTCAAACATTTTTATAACTTTTTATATATTGCGAAAATAACCCATAAAGTGTCCAGCAGATGTACTCGAGTGTCCGAAACGAAACGCGTCCGAAATGTACGAATATAATTTATTATTTTAAAGGAAAAATAATATTTTATTAGCAAAAGGACCCCATCATTCAATCTTCTTTTACACACAACCCCCTAAACAGGTTTACTAAATTCTAAAAGAAATCACAAGGGGACTTTTGCTAATAAAATAAGATAAAACAGTTTTTCAGCAATTCGATATAACACAAGGGTATCAGTTGCAACGAAAACGATTAATCCAAGAAAATTTAATGCCACACAATCCGTCGAGAATGCCTATTTTGTTCTAGAAAAGATCAACCGAAATTCGAAAAACATTTTTTTTTCGATATCCATAAGAACAAGAAACTTACATGAGCCAAATTTGAACTTAAGACAAGAACACAACATTTTTCCAAAGGTCCTAAAAACAGCATTTCAGACACTAAACCAAGAAAACAAATTTAGCAGAGCTGTAAAACACTAAGCAATAAGTTACTGCATACCTAAATGTGTGTGTATATATATATATATACACACACATACTATAATAAGTACCTCCAGCAAGCGGGCCCGTCTCTAGATACGATTAGAACCCTCGAATCCAAATAATCAAACGAAGGAGAACACACATCATCCAATCCAATAGCTTCTATCGCCTCATTCTTCAAAGAATCGAAAACGAATAAACCGATGCCACATACTCCCATCACAAGATCCGAATTTCCCCACACTTGTGTCACTGATGTGGATTTATTACGAGCGTCCGATTCTGGCAAAGAATATGTGGCTAAAAGGCTCTGTTTCCTCAATGAGAAGTGATGTATTTGTGACGAAGACTGATTTTTTAGAGAGGAACTTGAATAATTATTGCATCCGATGTATATAGAGTCGCCGCGAGAGAAAACCGATTGTGCGTTTATATTGTGTTTGGGTATTTTGAGACCGATACCGGATGGTTGTCTGAAATCAAGCACGTTGATTGAATCCGGTGTGCAGAAAACACCGTCGTTTCCTTCGGCTTCCGATGAACTAACTCTGTAGAGAATTAAATATGTGTGAATTAGGATTGTAATGTGTTGATACGATTTACTCGGAACAAACTGAGGATTTAGACATATTTATGTCCCGAAGTCGGAAGGATTGGATCGGAATTACTACTTTCGGTAAAATTCTATGTTTTCGGAAGTGCAAAACTAATTCAAATTCCATTCCAACATAAATTTGGGAAAATCGGAAGTTGGAGTTTGGAATAAAAAAATTGTTCCATAATTGGAAATTTTTGGATCGAAATCGGTGCAATTCGAAAACTTTCATGTTTTTGGTTACTTGTAACACAAAATACATAATAATATTGATATCAAAAAGTGTAATCCGAAGAAGAAAAAAAAAGGAATTTTCTGAAATTAAAATCGAATCGCAAATTGGAATCTAACATATATTCCCCAAGTCTTTCCAGAAAACATTGGAAAAATCGGAAATTGGAACGAAAAATTTCTTCCCAAATCAAAAAAATTGGATCGCAGAATTAACATACTTCAATTTTTCGGTAACCTATAATTAAAAAATACACAATCATATTGATCTAATGATGTGTAATTTTCAAAAAGAAAAAAAAAAGAATTTTCAACAATATTTTCGGAAATTAGAATTGGGTCGGAACTCGGAATCTAATATGTATTCCAATTCATTTCCAAAAACAATCAGAATTCAAACCGAAAAATATTGTTCTATACTCGGAAGTTATCGGATCACAATCACAGAATTCGGAATTTCCCGTTCGAATTTCCACCCCTACATACATATATCATAAAAGAGAAATCGTATATTTTTTTAGAATAAGTGAAGACATAATTGGGTTACCTCTGTCGAACACCTCCACCTAGTTCGGCATCAGTGTTGTTCACATGAAGAGCCGATATTTTCTGACCAGACGAAGAAACAGACAACAACGCCTTCGAAGTGAGAGAATTCACATCCCACACAGAAACACCATCCACCTCAGCCACCACCACTTTTCCTCTGTTCCTCCATTGCAAAGGGCTCGAACAATCCATTGCCGAAACGGGCTTTTGCAGCTCCCATTTCATTACACGCTCGCCATCTCGAATATCGTAAATATGGACACTTCTCTGACAGCTGGCGGTCGATGTAATAAGCGGCCCACAGGGTGTGTACCACCTCAGAGGATTTTTTCCATGATGCATGGTGTTGTTGGATAAGGATGCGAAAGCTGTTCTTCTTACACGGGCATTCGTTGCATCCTCGAAATTGAAAGCTTTAACATCTTTCGTGTAGAAATCCCACGAACAGAAACCTGATTCGACGGAATTATTTCCGGCTGATGCTGCCACTACGTATTTTCCCGAGCACCCATCTGCACTAGGGGCGCGTATTATCCAACAATCTCTCCATATGTTCGGTGAGACGACACCTGGCGGCTTGTATTCAGCCTTCTCCTGTAATAACAACAGAAAAAAAAAATCGATCTTTTTTCACTTAACCAAATATATATAAAGTGCAACTTACACGAACCAATTTGAGAAAACAATAACATATACCTCAGAGTTAGTAATATCATAGAAAGAACAAGAACCATCACCATGCGCAAGAAGAACCGATTCGCCTTCCGACACAAACCACCCTCCAGTTGATGACTTCGATCCGATAACATTCAACTGATACGTACAGTTGTCTTCTTCATCAGTCTCAAGCATCACAGCTGGCACTTTTTCTTGATAATCATCAAACTCGTTCAAGTTTTCGTCGGCAAATAGCAAAGATTCAAGATCACATTTGGCATTCGGCGCATTCAGAGAAGAGCCCGCTACAGAAGTTACCTCTTCACCAACATTTGTTTCCTTATTACTCGAAAAAGCCACGATTTCTAAATTCATTGCATTTTTTGATTCTTCATATGCTGTTTTCGATAGCGACCGATCTCGAATCAACTTATGATGAGGAAACAACCTCGCTTCGAGCTCCTCGTCATTCAGACATTTAATCGAACACTTTGCATCCATCGCGTTCTTTTCTTGGCCCTTCTCCTCATTTTCACATTTCGCGGACCCCACATCGGTACCCATTGCCTTCTCGATACCCGAATGATCTTCCTGAATATCGCACAATATTATCGTCGAAGAATCCGGATTGTTGATATCCAATATCTCTTTAGTCCTCTTTATATCGGAGGCTATCCTCTTCACTTTCCCTTCTAAAAACGCAAGCTTTTCGTGTAGCTTACTGGGGTACTTGTTAACACTATTCTCTCTGGCAGAAGTACTCGCATTTTTCACCATCTTCGACTTTCGTTCCTCTGAGGCTTTAACTCTGTTGCCATTGACGGGATTGGATTCCTTTGAATTATTCGAAACCTTGTTTACAGAGATTGAAGTCGAACTCCCAATTTTTTTCCTAATACCACCATTTGGCATAAATTTAGCCCCAATTTTCTCGTTTGATTCTGAGTTTCGATCCAATTTATCCAAAGCTACCCTAGTTTTTACAGTATCTTTTGAAACCCTTTTCTGAAGATTACACCTTCCATCGGTTTTTTCGTTCGAACGAGAAGTATTAACTTTTATCTGCGATGGGCCCATCGAAACCCTAGATTCCTTCCTCAATTCAGAAAAAACCCTAGTAAAATCAGAGGGGCTAGAACTCCTACCTCTGGGCACCGATGAAGTGGACTTCCTGACACGTGGCTCCACCGCCGCGGATTTGTCGATCCGGGCCATGAGAGGGATACTGGGCTTTTGAGTGGCGGCTCGTATGCGAGAAGTGGGCCTCGGATTCTCCTTCCCGGTGGAGGCGGACTTGCCTGAGAGCGGCGTGGTTTTTGCCGCCGCCGCCGTAGCGGCGGGGGCGATTTTCTCCCCTCCGCTGCCGCGTTCTCTGACCTGCCGGGCTGATGTTGTGGACATTTTGTGCGACAAAAATGAAGATAGTTCAGTTTTGTTGATCTCCTAGGATTTATTACAGTGAGGAAATTGCGGTGGTGGGATGGGGGTGGGTGGTGATGAACTTCATAATTCACCCTTCAGATTCTTATTTTTGGTAATTAATTACTACTCTTCTGATTCTTGTGCACAGGCGCGGGAAAATGATTTTCTATTTCGGATTTTGAAATTTTCAAACGACGAAGAAATCGTGACCAAGGGAAATCGAATTAACGTTTTTTTTAGGGTGTTTGCTATTGCAGCGGGTCTTTTACTGAAATTTGCGTATTTGCAGTGGAACTTTTTTCATTTTTTTTTTTTAATTCTCTCTCCTATTCCCAAACTCTCTCAAGGCATTCGAATTTCGGAAATTTTTTCGACTTTGAATCCGTAACAAACGAGGCTCGATTCCGGTATATTTTCAATATTCGTGCTCTGTAGAACAGAGAATTCAAGTTTTTTGAACTTTCCGTTCTGCTGAGCACGGAAACTTGAACTTTCTTCAAGTTTTCGTGCTCTGTGAAACGGAAAGCTCAAAAAACTTTTTAATTTTTTATTTTTTGATATATATATATGAATCCCCGTGCTGAAGAACACATGAACTTGAATAATCTTCATGTTCTCGTGCTCTGCAGAACGGAGGACTCAAAAAACATGAAGTTCCCGTTCTGCAGAACACGGGAACTTGAAGATTATTCAAGTTTCTGTGTTCTGCAGAACGGGAACTTCATATTTTATTTATTTATTTTTTTTTTTTAAATATCGAATTTTGTAATAATTTGATGAACATGATAACACATATTCGAATTATTGTACTCGTTTGTATATTCATCATCAAATTTTTCGTCAAAATCACCCTACCAAATAATACTAAAGGAATAAAGTAAACCAAAAAAAAAAAAAAAAAAAAAAAAAAAAAACTAAACCTATATTCCCTTCCCCTAGAGGACGGGTAATTCAAATTCTTTTTTTTTTATACCCTACGTGCTGCACAGCACGATCTCCCTTCTTCTTCTTCTTCTTTTTTTTTTTTTTTGTACCTTATAAAAGTAATATGAATCGGCCATAAAAAAAATGTTGTGTTTGGTTTCGAATTTGTCGAACGATCTTCAGATTCTAAGTTTTCGACTTTTTTTAGTTGAGAGAGTTTCAATTTTTTAGAAAGTTAGAAAATAGACAAATGAGACTACCGCTGCAAATAAGCCAATTTCAGTAAAAGTCCCGCTACAATTAGCATTTCAGTTTTTTTTTTTATTTAAACCACCCTTTACAATATGATAATAAATTAATCAACGTTAGAGGTAATACGGTACGAGTCCCTCGTATGAAACTTAATTTGAACTAAATGACAATTCTAAATCCAAGTTTTTAATTAAATCCTTAGTTTGAAATAATATAAGACCCACATCCTTAATTTTTTTCTAATCTCTATTTTTCCCTTACACCCTGAATTTTACAACCCACATATTCACGTTTCTCTCGCAGTTCTACTTTTCCTCTTTATTCTTCTCTCTTTGTCTCACTCTCTGGTTCACTCTATCTCTCTCGCTCGTTTTTTTCTCTCATTCTCAAACTCTCTCTCTCTCGCCACCACTCCACTCCATGGTTTAAGGGGAGATGGTGGCTAAGACGATGGAATCGACTATGGCGCTGGAGGCGGCGACATGGGGCGGAGGGATGGCGATGGCGGTGGCAGCGCGGCTCGGGGAGGAAGCGCTGGTGGTGACGCGGTGTTGGGCATGAGGATGGCGTTCGCTGGGGGATGGTGCCGGTGACACAACGATATTGGGGTGGGGGATGGCGACGACAACGTGGGTGAGGTTTGTGATATCTTTAGCGGCGTAGGTGACGTTGGCGTCGCGGATCTATGTTTTGATGGAGGAGATCTAGGGTTTTTGGTGGGGCAGATCTAAATTTTTTTGATTTCATGTCTACAATTGTCTGTGAGTGTCTATGGGTGTCTGGCGGCTAGGGTTCAAAGAAGGAGTTAGAGTTTTGAGAATATGTGACTACGAATTACTACGGTTTCCTACGAGTATCCATATGTGACTACGGACTACTACGATTTCCTACGGATTTCTATAGATGACTACGGCCGAAAGAAATAAAAAAAAAATCATAATTTTCAACACTAGGCGGAAAGAAAAAGGAAAAAAATACCAAAATGAAAAAAAAATGTTCTACGAAAAAAAAATAATAACAAAAATGTGAGATGCAAGAATGAAAATTGTTAAATGCATAATGGTAAAAATAATAAATACTGTTTAAATATTACCTGATGCATGTTTTATTTTTTGTGTGTGGAGGCATTTTTGGAATGAATGTTTTAAAGGATGTGAAGGAAATGTTTAGTTAGACTTGTTATTTAGTTCTAATAAGTTTTGTCACCAGGGACATATATCTTAAGGTCCCTAAACATTATTATGAAGATAAAAAATGATAGCGATGGTTTTTAATTATCTTTAAATATAAAACTCCACATATTTTTTATTTCCGGTCTTTTCGATTTGTTTGATTAATATAGTAATATATAGGGTTTTTGGCACCTTGCACCCTTGAATTACACTATTTTGGCACTTTGCACCCTTAAATTGCAAAATTGGCAGATTGCACCATTTAAACATAAATTGTTTGGCATTTTGCACCCCAAATCACTTTTAGCTTAGAAAAATTACCTGCAACTTGTTGAAAACCTGAAAGATGGGCGAATTCGCAATTCTCTAATTATCTATCTTCTCCCCCCGATTCTTAATCATCGTTCCACCATTTTTATATTTCGTCCTATTAATCAAAAAATCATAAATTCTTCTTAGCCGTTTCTATTTGCCATAATATGTAAATTCTTAACTAAAACTCAAGAATGGTCGGAATATATAGACAAGAGTCCGATAACACACCTTTAGAAAATCAAGTTTTATTCCATGGTAACGCTATTTTTTTTTAATAATTTTGCAGATCCAAACTATTCAATGGGAGCACAAAAATCTTCCCATCATGAAACTAATAGGCACCACCTTTCTACCACCAAATAAACTTCTCAATAGCCTTATTTTGTCATTGACTATTAAAAAAAAAATGAGGGATCAGCCTAAAATTTCCAGTTACATTATTTTTCATACTCAAAAGAAAAAAAGAAGTGATTTACTATTATTGTTTAGTGTTTATATCGATGTTACCATTGAAAGAAATGATTAAAAAGATTTTAGGATTTTCTGATTTTCTGATTAAAAATTGTGGAACGGTGATTAAAAATTGAGGGAAGAGGATAGATAATAAGAAAATTATGAATTTGCCCATCTTCCAAGTTTCCAGCAAGTTGCAGGTAAGTTTTCTAAGCCAAAAGTGATTTGGGGTGCAAAATGCCAAACAATTTATGTTTAAAGGGCAATCTGCCAATCTTGCAATTTAAGGGTGCAAAGTGCCAAAAGGGTGTAATTTACATATATATATATATATATATATATATATATATATATATATATATATATATATATATATATATATATATATATATATATATATATATATATATATGATTTTGATTTTCAATTTGAATTTAATGTTCGGAAAGAATTCTAGAAAATCTAAAAAAAAAATCGAAATTATATTCATATTATCATGTATTTTATAACATTATGTATTTAACTTCAATAATTAATATGGTAATGGTAAAAGTCAGACGGATTGGGTCGTAATTATCACTTTCAAAAATTTCCATTTTTTTAAGTGAAAAACTAATTCCATTTAAATAAAACAATCGAAAATCGGAATTTCGGAAATTGGAATAAAAGATTTTTTTTAAGTGAAAAACTAATTTCAAATTCCGTTTAAAAAAACAATCAAAAATCGGAATTTTAAAAATTGGAATAAAAGAAGTTGTTCCAAAATAGGAAAAAATCGGAATGGGACGGATTAAGCAAATTTTTAGTCACCTTTAATAAGTAAAAAATACATAATAAAATTGATTATGGGTATACTTTTTGAAAATTGATTGGAATATCCAAATTGATTTTAAAAATTAAAATCAGATTGGATATCAAAAACTAGTATATATGTATTCCAATTCTATGAAAGAATTTGGAAATCAAAACTTTCGAAATTCAAAATGAAAAATATTGTTCCAAAATTGAAAATATTCGGATTGGGATCACTCGAATTCGTAAACTCCATTTCAATATCGACGTCAAGAAGAGTGTCCGTCCTAAGACTATCTTAGTCCAGTTATATCATATTTAAAAGTAAACACAATATACTAGTATTAAATTGAAAAAAAAATACAATTTTTATTCTTCAAGTTTGCATTGATTCCACAATTGGTTTCACATGTTAAAAAAAAAACATATTTGGTTCATCGTTTTTCAAAATTCAACACTTTTAGTCTTTACCTTCAATTTTTCGTCAAAACTAACGGAATAAAGTTAAATTATTAAAACATGAGGGACTAAATGTGTTTTTTATAAACATGAGAGACCAAATGTGAAATCGGTACAAATTTAAAGGACAAAAACTACAATTTTTCCAGTACTAAATTGAATGATATATTCTTCAAACTTACTTCCAATTTAACTAGTGTTATAAGTAATAACTAATCCAAACAAATTAATAAGAACAAACAATTTTATAGCTTACATAGATTTTTCTTATTCATTATTCTTTGTTGGGCCCAAACCCGGCCCGAATAGTAGTTATACGAATATAGACGTTACGAAACGTAACGGCTACTTTTGAGTTTTGATTTCAAATCCAAAATCGCTCTCTCTCTCTCTCTCTCTCTCTCTCTCTCCTTTTCTTCTTTCTTTCCTATTTCCAAACAAATCTTCTCAATTTTTTTTTAGCTCTTTTCACAGAAAAAATTCGTATTTCTTTCTCTCTCATCTCTCTCTCTCTCTCTCTAGATCTTCTTCACAATTCATCATCTTGTCCAAACATTCGAAAATTTGTTGCATTAATAAAAATTGATGTTAATGGCTCCTACACCATCATCAAAATCCAACCATTCGACACCTTCGTCGAAATCAAGCGCATCTCACCACCAGCCCAAAACCCCTCATTCCTCCAAGCTCCGCCTGAATTTCCCCAGAGAAACCTCCTCCGCCGCCGCCGCGGCGGCTCCGCCGCCGGATCACCCCGTGGAAGTCGTCGGACGAATCCGAGACCACCCGGAGCACAGAAACAGCAAGCACACCGCGAATCCGCCGTCGGCCCTGCATGCCAACGCCGACGGGAAATCCCTCCGGGTCAGAACGGAAACCGGGTACAGGGATTTCAGTCTGGACGGAGTTTCGCTGTCGGAGGACGACGATCTAGATGGGTTCTACAAGAAATTCGTGGAGTCGAGAATCAACGGTGTTAAGATGGGCCAGAAATGCACAATTATGATGTACGGTCCCACCGGCTCCGGCAAGAGCCACACGATGTTCGGCAGTTCGACTCAGCCTGGAATTGTTTACAGATCGTTGAAGGGGATTTTGGAGGAGGAAGAAGACGATGACGTGGCGAAAGTCGGAATGGGGATGTTTGTGCAGGTTACTGTGTTGGAGGTTTACAACGAAGAAATTTACGATCTTTTGTCGCCGGCTAATAATGGCGGCGGTGGTGGAGGGTTCAGTCTTGGTTGGTCCAAAGGTGGCTCTGCTTCTAAGGTGATAAACTGTTATATTTTTTTATGCCTTGTAAGTGTTTGATTTAATGCCTGAAAGGGAATTGGAATTGGAATTGGAAGGCCTTTATGGATGAGCTTGTTTTAATTCACGTGATGAACTGATTTTTTTACTAGCAACAGGGGAATTAAAATAAATCGATAATTAAAGAATTAATCGGTTGAAATAATACGAGCCTTTTGATTTATTGTTTAAGATTGTATGTTTTCTGTCCATGAAGTATGTGTGATACTTGTAAATCAATACGAAACGTAATAAAAAAAACGATGTTGTTTCATAGTTTCGAGCCATATTTTTCCTGAACCTCGATTTGGAGAAACTATTTCAATTCTTAGTGGTGATTATTATTGACTTCGGTTTCGGTTTCGGTTAGTTAAGGGCTTATGAACTAGAACCGCAGTCTTCTTCATGTAAGATATTTACTCATAAATTTAATTTCATGAATTGCAGGTGAGATTAGAAGTAATGGGAAAGAAGGCGAAAAACGCTACCTTCATCTCAGGAAACGAAGCTGGCAAGATGCTGAAAGAGATTCAGAAAGTGGAGAAGAGGCGAATAGTTAAAAGCACCCTCTGTAATGAAAGAAGTTCGCGAAGTCATTGCATGGTAATATCAATTTCAAAAACTTGCATTTTTTCGATCTTTATTAAATATTATTTTCAATTAAATATATGTTATATCTTCTTCCACACTGTTCTGTTGCAGATAATTCTTGATGTTCCAACGGTCGGAGGAAGGCTAATGCTGGTGGACATGGCCGGTTCCGAAAATATCGAACAAGCCGGTCAAACTGGCTTCGAAGCAAAAATGCAGGTGAGTTTATTTTTCAAGATTTCTTCGATTTAAATCATAATATTTATTTCTCAACCACTTATTATTATTTCTATTGGTGTACAGACTGGAAAAATCAATCAGGGCAACGTAGCACTAAAACGAGTGGTTGAATCTATTGCCAATGGAGATTCTCACGTACCGTTTCGTGATAGCAAGCTCACCATGCTTCTTCAGGTCTGTATAGATGTATATATATATATATATATATATATATATATATATATAGACACATATATGATGTATTATATGCTTTGATGGTATTTCTGAAATTATTCCGACATTTACTTGAACAGGATTCTTTCGAAGACGATAAATCCAAAATTTTAATGATACTTTGTGCAAGCCCAGATCCTAAAGAATTGCACAAAACAATTGCCACCTTAGAATACGGGGCGAAAGCAAAGTGCATAGTTCGTGGACCCCACACACCGATTAAAGAAAAAGACAACGAAGATTCCGTTATTTTGGGATCAAGAATCGCAGCCCTTGATCAGTTCATATGCAAGTTACAGATGGAGAACAAGCTCAGGGAAAAAGAGTGCAACGAGGCACAGAAGGAGCTCAAGAAGAAGGATCTAGAAGTTTCTTCACTAAGGGCCAAACTGGCAAGTAAAGAAGCAAGCGTGGAGGATGTGAACTCGAAAATCAACGAAAGGGTAGAAATCGAGAAGAGGAAAATGGAGGAGAGAGTATTCCAACAGCAGCAGGAGATTGAAATGCTGAGGCGGAGATTGGAAGAGATCGAAACGGAGCTGATTCTCTCTAGGGGTACGAGTGGTAAATCTGCAGAAATTGAAGGGGGCAGTTTCATGAGGAGGCTTTTGGATGTTTGTAACAACGACGATTCGGATATGGTTAAGTCAATGGATTTGGTTCAATCGATCGATATGGAGACGACGAATGTGCTGCCAGGTGGCGGTTTGGGTGGTTACTACACGAACAATAATTTCGGTGAAGGGAGCTTTTCGAGCAAGGCGTTGTGTTTGACCACGGTGTTTGAGGAAGAGGAGTACGAAAACGAGGATGAAGATAGTAAAGAAGAGAGTATTGGTGAAGAAGAGGAAGTGCAGAAGGAAGTTATTGAGGAGAAAAAGTTCGACTTTTTTAAAGATAATATAAGTGAAGAAGAACAAGATGGGAATCCTTTGGACGAAGAGTCGCGTAAAATGCGAATTCGGAATATTTTTACTCTGTGCGGAAACTATCGGGAGCTTCCTCAGCAAAATACCAACGTGTCTGCTGATAATCTTGATGTGAAAGAAAACATTGGAGAACAAAAATTAAGGGGCTCCGATGAAGAAAATCTCGGTTTCCTTGCTCTTGAGGTAATTTTCCGATTTCACACATCTGTAATATTTGTTGTAAATCATTATTCAGTTGGCATTCAATTTTTTTTTATTTTTTTTTTCGTCTGACTTAACGCGTATGATATTTTTATACTAGGATTCTTGTCTGCATAAGGACAACAAGCCGATTAGGATTCAGGCACCCAATCATTTACCGTTCAGCTCGCTGGAGAACAAGATTAACACCAACACTACTCCAAATTCACTGTTGAGAAAGAGCAAAGATGATTATTGCCTGTCGCCTGTTTCGACGCCTTTTATTACTGTCAGAAAAATTAAGTAAGGTGAGTCGATTTTTATATGTTTTGTAGAAGTCGAATTTATAGGTATTAAAAAAAAAATATAGTGCCTTGGATGTTTATGTACTCCTGGTGCATGGTGTTGGTGTAAGTCATTCTGTTAAATACGTTCGAAGCTCGATTTAGTTACATTTTTGAATTTTTATTTGTTGCTTTTTTTCTGTAATGCTATCATCTTGCACTATATTTGTACAAGAAACTTTTGTCGAACTGTTCGAATGTTGTGAAATTACATTTAATTTTTCGTTTAGTTGTCTCGAGAAAAAAAAAAACAAAGAAAAGACAGTTGCACATAATCACAAACGTTTCGAAACCGGGGAAAAACTTCATTAGAAGAATTAAAATGGGAACATCGTTGAGTTAAAAACGGAACATTGTCGGATTAAATACCTACTGTTTAACAATCTACGGAAGATTAAAATAAATAAATAATTGTAAAATCATAAACATGAGATTCAAATGTGAAGAAATTAATGTAGACGAAAGCTAATCGAGAAGTAGAACTGATTCCATCACGAAGATTTCATACTGTCCAATCCAACACTTGCCTGCACCAAAACAATTTATTTGTACATAATTATATATATATATATATATATATATATATATATATATATATATATATATATATATATATATATATATAAACAATTAAAAAAAATCGGAAAAATAAAATAAGTTTCGTTACCAGAAACTTATGAATCTGTACTAGGATCGGAGAAAAATCGGTGCAAAACTTTTGCATATCATCGTAAATGTCGCCATCTTCGATGCCGATAACCTCCATGAACTTCTTCCTATCTGGTGCAAGCTTAATAGCAACCTTTTGTAATACAAATTAAATCCCATTATTATTTCAATAATATTTAATGGTTGAATATATGATTATCTGATATAATTAGAATGCATTATTAAATTAATTATTTTTATTTTACCGCGAAACTCGAACTAGCAAGCCAACCATGCCATTTCTTTAAAGTCTTGCTGTATGCATCGTTACAGACTTGCGACATCGACCAATCATGGTGCTCCGCTAGATTACGGAATAGCTCGACTAAGAAATCCATTGCTCTGCAACATATTATTAATATTAAATCGTCAAATTTGAAAAAAAAAAATCATTTTTCGTATAAATGTGGAATATTTTATATTTAAATACCTGGTCAACCAAAGAAGCCCGTTGGTACAGCTGCACGATGACTTGGCAGTTTTCGTCTCGACTTCAGCTTGTACCAAGTTGTAGAGGTAGTTGAATCTGGAAGGATTTGAATTGAACTTAGATTCCAGCCTCTACAAAAGTTGATCATCAAAACACGAAAAAATATTACACCTCGAAAAATATTTTTAAACAATGTGAAATTAAAAATTGAAAATAAAAAACACGAAAAAAAAACAAGTTCTTAACCAATAAATTCTCAATCCAAGTAGCATAAGAAGTACGAAACTCAAGAATTGAAAAATTAAAAATTAAAAAAAAATATAATAATTCAAGCTTGAACGTAACATATATGTCGAGAACGGAAATCTTACCGATATATTACCGCTGATATCGGATTTTACGATCGTCATAGCAGCCCCAAATTTATCTATTATTAGAAAAAAAAATTATGAATAATATTTAAACACGATACTCTAATTAAAATTAAATAATTACGGAAAAAAAAATCGAAAAAAAAAACCTAATAGGGGCAGAATAAGTTTGCAGACATCCAAGAATGGCTTTGTCAGCATATCGCCTTGTTCGCATTTGATACTCTGTATTCCTTCCAGACAAGCCGTAAACACCGTTTCTCCCATTTTTTTCCGACTTTCTGCAAATACATTAATAAGCACAAATTCATATATACCGACATTTCGATTCTTTTTTTTTTTTTTTTTTGCCATTTATTACTTTCCAATCTCTAATCTTGAAAACGACACTAGAATATCGAAAAACGGGGTTTCGAAATCGCATTTATAATAAAAATGAATGACATGCAGATGATCAATATATATATCTCTATATATATATATATATATATATATATATAATTACAAGAGGATGGTGAAGAAGAACCTGAGATTAGGATGTGGATGGAATTGGATTGGATTGTACCAAGTTCTTACATCAAAATTATGTATGTATATAAGATATATATACGTATGTGTGTGTGTATATATTCATGTCTGTGTGGGTGTGTGATAATTCAGATTCAGGTTTTTTTTTTCTTTTTAGTGTTGAGTGAAAATGAGAAAGAAAGGAAAAAAAGAAGAAAAAAAAATGAAAGTCAACGGGAGATGAAGTAGTGGGTCACCACGTTTAACTGATTTTCAAAATTCCCGCGGATTCTGCGGTCTGTATGATCTAGGATACCATTTCCATCCGATATTTGTACCTTTTATTTATTTAAATAATTCATGTGTAAATATTCCACCAAACATATTATGAAATATTTTCCCCTTTCCTAATTTTTTTTATTGGGTTAATGGCATTTTTTACCCCGAATTTTTACGAAGCAAATATGAAAGTGTCTCAAGTAAATTTGGTGTAGTCGGAGGGGGAGTGAGATAATAAACATGGATATTTACGTTAGGTGGATTTCAACCGTAGATCTGATTAAATAACAACCCACTAAAAACACATACATATGGGTGCTTATGCGTGTGATTATGTGTAGATGTACGGTTGAAATCACCACAGTCGGACTGTATGTAGGTGTGTAATTATGTGTATGTGACTGTATAGTAGAACTTCGATAAATTAATACTCGATAAATTAATAACCTCGATTAAATAATAGTTTATCCCGGTCCTGACTCGGTGAAAATGTGTTAAATTATTAACACGATAATTTAATAATTCGCTAAAGTAATAGAATTCCCTGATCCCGACTGTACTAATTTATAGAGGTTTAACTGTATGTGGTTGTGTGGCAAATGTTCGATGATGGCAGCAGTGGAGAGGGGGGTTGGAGCATATTTGACGGAGCGTAGCGGGGTTTGACGGAATTTGATGGAGAACTGTTGAGGCAGACATAAAATCGTGTGTAAAGAACAAATGACTTTTAACAAACTGCAAAAGTTTGAATTTCTTGCCAACAGTTTTTGTGTGGTTTGTGAGTTGTTGCACCAAGAGCGAACTCAATAGAGTTAAAGTAGTTGCATGTTCTCTTATTAAAAAAAAGGGTCAATAGCACCTAACTCCCATGTGGTTACAAGCTTTAGCAGTTGAGCCCCTTTTGCTCGTAATACCAGCACATAACTCCCTTGTAGTTTGGGGATAGTTTCGTTGCTTTTTCCGTCAAACTTAACAACACGTGTCAAACTTTAAAGTTTTTTTTTTTTTTTTTTTTTTGTAGATGACCCCCTTGTGATTACATTTTCCATTTCATTTTTGCAGATGACCCCCTTGAAGATTGACATATGCGGTTAAGTTTGACGGAAAAATTAACAAAAGGTACCCCTAAATCACAAGGGGGTTATGTGCTGATATTACGAGCAAAAGGGGTTCATCTGCAAAAGCACAGAGGGTTAAGTGCTATTTATCCTAAAAAAATATGATTTTATTTTTGTTTAGGCCTAGTTTTTGGAGTGGAAAAGAATGTTGAATGACTCGAGCTTGAACTCGTTGCACTAGACATTCTATTTGACGAGAGGAGGATTTATCCGGTGCATTGCAGTTCATATCAAATATATAAGATATTATTATATTGAAGATTGAGTTACAGGCTATTTAAGTACGTAAATATAAACGTGATCCAAAATCAACATATATGAATGGATCTAACGTGGATCGGACTTGGACAGATCAAGATCGTATCCACATGGATGATTGCATCTTTAACTCAACTTGGGTGATATTTTCTTCGAGCATGTATATATTAATTTTTTTCGGGGATAATTTTCGACAATTACTGTTGATGCCTAATTGCACCTTGGGAACCATAATTTGTACCATGAGTTTATTGTTTTTCGGACATTCTACGATCCAGCCCTAAAAACGAAGGTAGTTCAAAACGGAACGAATGCTTATTTTAATCGACGAATAATTGACTATTAGTAGTATATTTAGTTAAGGATGTACAATGATCTCTGTTCAGATGAGTTATCGCATTTTAATCATAAAATAGAGTGCATAAATCAACTAGTGTCGTAAATCAGCTGAATTGTCAAGCCTCGATCGACATCTTGAGAATTCTACGATAGTCGTTTCTTTTCCTTTGTTTTGCTCCGAAAAGGCGATAACAAAGAGAAATGGCGAGAAACTGTAGCAAAACAGGCACGAGAACAAAGAGTCATTTTAGCCACATGAACCAAAGAATGTAACGGGGCGCGATCTAGTGTAACCGAAACACTTACTCTTTTGAGAAGAATTACTAGCACTAGAGGTTTCATCCTGCCTGATTAGATTCTTCAATGTGCCAACTGAGAAAAAGCCCAGAAAAAATAAATAAATCAGCAATTTGACGATTTATATTAAATTGACTACCCAATTTCGGAAATGCGTCAACGTAAATGTCACAACAAATACAAGCTAAATACGATTCATTACAGCGTACGGAAAATGTATCTGACCTTGACTTGCATTATCGTCATGGTCAGCGGCATCAACACTCGTACAGTCCGAATCGAAACTTTCATCCACCAATGACGAAGTATGGTTTTTCTTTCCAAACATCAAAAGTCGCCTCAAACCTCTTGATGATTCCTTAGCAGGAGTCTTGTCCGAAGTTGCTGCTTTTTTGTCCGATTTAGGGGTTTTTACGTCAACGACATGAACTTTGACCGATTCCTCGGTGCAAGGGTCTTGATAAGATTTTTCAGCAGTGGTATTGTTAGCAACGCTTGGATTATCCTTCTCTGGGTAGGCGGCTGTCCTAACCTGGTAAGACAACATAGTACGTCACGATCCAACGTAACTATTATTACGTTAATTAATCACTACTTACAAAAAGTTGCAGTGTCAAAATACGCTAAAACCATTTTTTTCGTTTGTATGATACGAACACAGATTCTTGGTCTTATAAATCTTACCTCATTAGAACCCGAATGCTTTTGGAGTTGAGAAGATATGGGAACTCTATCAACTCCATCCACGAGTGAATCGAACATCGCATTCCTTTTTTGTTCTTTATGCAGAATCGGAGGAGAAGGGTTCTCATACTCGAGCATCACTACATTTTTCTCAACGACCGGGTTTTCATCTGCACCAATCTGAAGTGACGTATTAGTTATTATAGTTTACTCACATTCAATTCAGCATTTTCGCAAAATTGTGGATGGCTTTATTCCAGTTACCTTTTGATCATTTACAGCTGATGATGTGTTCTCACCTGCATTTTCGTGCGACTTCGACACTTTGATCTTCAGTTCAGGTAGAGTTGCAGCTTTAATTCTATCAAGGTTTATGATAGCGGATATTTTGTTCATCTCGGGTCCTTCATACAACTTCCTTCTCGGTCCCGCTTCAGCACTTCGAGTCTTCACGGAACTAACAAGAGGATTTTTAACTACTTTGGGCTCTGATAATCTTCTAGTTTGAACCGTGGAAGCCTTCGAATCAGGTTTACGAACATTTCTTTCAATTTTTATCTCGGACAATGATGATGAGGACCTGGTCAACCTATCGCCTGCCATGTGGCTACCCTCGCTTAATTTACTAGCTTTAGAGGCCTTAAGAGGCTCAGTCGATCCTAGTGAAGTTCTGATTTTGGATCTCTGTAAGGGTGACGATGAACCAGGCTCTGAATCACTGAACTTGGAACTTCTATTAGTTGCAGGAGAAAGTTTTGCTGGAATTTGCTTCGTCTGAGGCGAGAGTACAGATGGCTTCACAGAATTGGATCTGCCTCTGGCTGCAATTCTCTTTTGTCTCTCAAGCTTTAATGCTTCAAGGCGCTTTGCATCGGCCTCTTCCTACAAAGAGAAAAATAATGATCCTCAATTAACTAGTGACATTTATATGTTGTACAAACACTGTAACTGTAAACACGTTGTGCAAATGAAATTTAGCATGGAATATGGATACTAGTGTAATGTGAACAAATCGCGTGTCAAGTGCAAAATCATTTGCCATACGAGTGGATTTGGTGCAATGACAACAGGCGACGACAAGATTTTCATGTGTACTATACCTGCTCTTTCTTCATTTTCTGGAGATCAGCTTTGTACGATCTTAACCTCTCAGCACGAACTCGTGCATTTTCTGAGGGACTCATCTTTGATGGTTTTCCCTTTAACGGGCCTCCACTTCTGTGCTTGTGTACAGAGTCTAAAGTAACCTTTGGCTTTCTATCTTTATTCCTTAACCCTTCCTTCATTTCAGTAACATCTTTCCCATCTTTCTGAATCGACCCTTTTGCCGAGACCTGCATTTCATAGTCCAAAGCAGGGTCATATCCAACAGGCCTACTTTCTGTTCCCCGTTCAGGAATCAAGCTTAAAGCATCAGGCTCATAAAATAGTTTGTTTGTATTTCCGTCCGAATCCAACTGAACCTCGGAATCTACATCAATGGCAGCTCTATCGGCTAGTCGAACTTGATCCATGGAGACTGACCTAAATGGTACAATGAAAGTTTCATCGGCCATACCATGTGTGGATTCTCTATCCATCTTACTGGTGGCACCCTCGAACAGATTAACCGCAAACGGATCCGAGGAACTCCTGAAAATTCCCTGGTTCTGTTGACTGCCAATTGTGAAATCTTCATGTGTCGTCCTAGACAAGATCTTCGTTCCATTGGCTTCTGCAAATTGACCATCTGTTTGACCATTGGATCCCCTGAAATCACGATCCCCTCTGTATAGTAAACCATCTTCACCTAATTGATCATTGCTTGCAGTGTTTACGCGTCTCTTTACTATAGCATCGTTCTCCATTGCAAACATGCCCTCATTGCCAGCTTGAGCATCTTCATCACTTCCTCTCAATAAACAATTCTGAAATGCCTGCCAATTTCCATCAAGGGCGTCCTTTCGGGAATTAGATACTCTGTCATTGCTGAAATTCAATTTATCCACAGACTTGACATGATTTCCTTCAATTCTCGAAGAACTATTACTATTACTAACAATTGAGTCCAGATCACCCGCCTTCAAATTTTCATCTTCTGTGTCGAAGTCGGAATCTGAACTCGAGTTGGATTCGCTGTCAGATTTCTTCTCTTTAGAAGTGACGTAATTAACATTCCGTATTACAACCATGCCTGGTTGCTTCTTTTTAGATCCTCCCGCTTTTTTCCGTGGTTTCTCATTGTGTGAAACTTCTGCACCCGTATTAACATCCCTAACATCATAGGTTTGTATCTTTTGTCCTGACTGATCACTAAGATTTGATGGGAAATGGTCGAGCGGGTGGTGAGGTGGCTGAAAGAAAGGACTACTGCCTGCATAAGTTTGATAGTATGGGATTCCCACGGGGTATGGTTGAAATACTGGTTGGGCGCCAGGTGGCGCATGCATAGGCCATGGCGGAAACGCAATATGAGGGAATTTCCCTTGAAAATATTCTTGCTGACTGATTGGAGCTGGATTATCTGCTGGAGACCAAACAAATACACATGATATCTTTACTATTCCATACGGGGGGGAGGGGGGAAGAGAAAGACATTTCGTCATATTTTCAAAAACTGGTATGGATTTTACTTGGAAAACAATATTGAGAAATTCTAGGATACATGATACATAATGAATTAGCAGACATCGACTCAGTGGTTAAAGCAGGATTCTGGGCTAAGGAAAGGTTTAGACAGCTATTTGACGAGCATGCATCGCAAGTAAGTTTAACAAGTGAACTGCGTCATTCTCGGATGCTTTAAGAAACAAGCCTAGCTAATAAGAAAGAATCTAGAAAGCTACTTTGTGATGGCATGATCATATTGCTGACTTTAGATCTCCAAGAAAGGGAAAAATAAATCTTAAATAGATCACATCGAAACCTCGTCAGGTAAGAAAACATGGAAAAAGCCTACCGAGCTGAGTTCCCAGACATTCAAAAATGAAACCATATTCTGCATGATATCTTCACCCTTAAGTGCAAAATTTAAAGATTATGAACCGACGTTGCCGAACAAAGACATGAGTAGCACGACGAACTTGATGAGTTTTTTAAGTAATGCAAATAATGACAAAATGAATAATTTTTGGTTGACCCCGATAGGTATTTTTATTGCAGACGTTCAGAGAGACATGATCTAACCTGCATTATATGTTGAGCCTGAATTGCCATTGTCCTCTGAAGCCTGCTCGTGATTGGACTCGTCATTTTTGTTGTGTGTGGCAGAGAAAATAATACCAGACGTGTTCATGTTTGAGAAGTCTGGTCGCGAGGATAATGCTTCCGATGCTTCAATATCAAGCCATTCCCCAGTTTCATGCTTTTTCTTCGACAGGTCAATGAACCGAAAGCAAGCTTCCCTGTTCAATAGATACAGTCAATTAGAAAACAATCTCGAAAAAGAACCTCTCTATACGTAAGAGAGTCCCAGGTCAGACATCACTTTTCAACGAGAGGGGCATAAGAAGGAGCTTACATTAAACGCAAGGCCCCAAAACACTCAGCAAAAGACACGAGTGATGCCAAGTGATCAATATCGAAACCTGCAGCTGCAGCGCGTGCAAAGGCCATTCCTTGTTCTTTCTGTAGCATTGTCTTGCGGGTTTCAAAGACTTTCAAAAGCTGAACTCTGGTTCACCATTTAAATAAAACACGGTGTTAGCTCTACAAATATTGCTAATAACCAAATTTGTAGCTCAATGGTCAAATATTATTTGTTGTATAAAAGGATTCTTGGTTGAGGATTCACCTAGAAACACAAGAACTTTCTACTGAGACACTCTGAACATTAACTAATGCTAGTAACCAATTTTTAACTCAATCGTCAAATATCATCATTGTTTAAAAGTGCTGTCGGTTGAGTAAGTAAATATGCAAGCAAAAGTAGAGGTGCCAGAAGATCACATATCAGGTCCCTTAAACAAAAGCAAAACACTTGTGTAGGAGGAAACTGCTCATTTTCTTTCAGGTGTGCATTAGGGATCTAAAGAACGAGTGTATTTAGGCATTTTCCTTCTTATGTAATCTTAGGAGTATCTTTTTGAATTTATTAAAATATACAACGTAAGAGGTTGTTTCTGTCAGTAAATGGCCTAAACATTATCTTGGAGGCCTAGAGATATAATCCCATCCCTTCTTGAGAATTTTTCGGAACTCCAGTTGAAAATGGTTTGGTTGCCAAGATAAGCACTTATGTCGAAGGAAAAAAGACCCTCAACAGAAACATAAAAGATGCAACATATTGGCAGCATATGATCACTTTCTTCTAGGCAAGAAACGAAGCCAACAAAACTAACATGCTTAGTTCATCTACACGTATAAAAAGTGCCACCATGAATATCCTCTGTGCATAATATATACTGTTCAGTTAGAATGCACAATTTTTGCCTATTTTAAACAACGGACAACCTCTAAAAAATTGGACTTAATCTACCGGATGAGTCATTTGGGCATAAATACAACGCCCAATAGAACTGAAATTTCAAGTTAATTTAAGAAGACAATGTAAAACATACTTTGAATTTCCCTCCTGCAAGCACAACCCATTAGCTTCAGGCACTGATGCTCCAGGCTGTCAATAAAAAAAACGAGACAGTGTTAAAATACGTAATGAAGTATATCAGAGGAAGAAATGCTGAGGGCTTACTGACCGTGTAAAGGACTATTGCTTTCTCTTCATTATCATTGGGCGGTGATCTGTTAACTGCCCATAGTTCAAAATTATTTAGTGCTTTGTTACTCACACGACAAGATCAAAATGCAGTACCATTTTACACAAATTTATACATCCCTTCTTAAATTAAAAAATGAATTTAGCAGAGCCAAATGAATACAAAATTTTGTCTCTTCAAGTCTCAGTTGAAATTAATTGAAAAAACAATAGGCAAGATAGAACATACAAAAAACAGGACGGAGAAAGCATGGTTAAGGAAAATCATCAGGATTGATTAGAAACGAGACAAATCAGAAGAACAAAATAGCCCCCTTTTCAAGTACACAATTCTGTTCTATGTACCTTCACAGTTTCCGTGAGGTTTTCCTTCATGATCTTCCAACTGTTTAGAAAAAAGGGGGGTGGAAACAACATCAATTATTAAGTAGGCTAACAGATATGGATAAATTATCAATTGCTTAGTCACTTACAATGCTTTGCTCTATATCATTGTTGCTCTGCATGGCAATTGCCTCCTCAATCTGTAAAATCTCGGTTTCTATCGTGTACACACGTTCCAAGATCTCTGGGGTGCTCACAAAACGGACAAACCTGATTACGTAGAAACTATTAGTTACAGAGATATATTTTTTTATCCTTCCAGGTTAGAAGCACAGCTTCTGCTTTAGGAGGATATTCTGGATTTCGTATTGGTCATCTAGCACCCGATATCCCAAATTGAATACCACCATCAATTTTGACATATTACTAAAATAGGGCAAGAACAGGAGCCACTTAAACTGACTTCAATTATAGCATCAGAAATGTGCAAGCACGTAGATTTGATACGAGGTACGACATTATAGATTAGACACACCTTTCTAAAGTGGCCTTGGTGAACCATGCTGCATCAGTGCCATTCTTCGGCTCAAGCAAAATCGAATAACCGCCTTTAGCGATTTGATCTTGAGCAGTCTTCAGGTGGGCAAGAAATGGATTTAGCAATCCCGAAGCGATTTTCTCTTTTTTATCATTTGCTATGATGATTAAATCACACCTGATAATTGGAATACTGTCAGACTAGAAATTCAAAATTTCAGATGGAAACTTAAATTACTACGGGACATTTTGTCTCAACTATGTCGGTGCTTCCGACAACATTAAATGAAGACCATATTCACCATACGTACAGAACATTTTAAAAATAGTCAAAAGAAAAAAAGCAATTTCACATGTCGTCAAGGATATAACCACTATTTTGCGCATTCGTGTTTTTCTATTCATCAACATGTATATAACTTTTCACAAACGATCAACTGATGAAAAGTGAAATCTCGGGAATCCGTCTTTCCGATATTCGAACATTTAAAAGACAAACGAACATTCACTATGTACTTCTATTTATGGTACAAATACAGAATATACTAATACGTAAAAGCGAAGAGAGCTTTAATTAAAGTTCTACATAATGAATGCAAACGCAGGACAAAATTCCCAAACAATACGACACAAAAAAAAAACACTACCCAAACAGCCAAAACCTGAGAATGATTAATTACACGTCATCAACTATCACCAAAAAACTGAAAAACACACACACAGGCATTCAAATCAACTCAAATAAAAGCCAAAACAAATTAGTCCAGCTAAAAAAAAAGTACAAAATTAAGTAGTTCAATCATATACCTAGTTCGAGTTGGAGTGAGCTGAAAAACGGCCGAGCTGAGTCGAGTGCTCCGTTTCATTTTGTGCTTCAGATCTCACCGGAAAAAAAAAATTGCTGACAGAAATTAAATAGACGATTAGAATTCAATTTTGTTTTTCAACGCTAAACAGCTTCAACATACATTATTAGAAAAAAAAACAAAAATGAGAACACAGAAAAGCTTTCTCAGCTGAATGGTGAAGAGCTTACCGGCTTTCTGATTCACGGCCTGCATTCGCATATGTAGAGAGAGAAAGAGAGGAGAGAGAGAGAGAGAGAGAGAGAGAGAGTATCGCCGATTCTGTGGGGAAAAAGTGTTGCAGAGAGTGCAAAGGATATATACATACAAGTTGTTGTATGTATATTTTTGCGACACTTCGGATACTGGGACAGGAGGGAGTGGAGACATATGGGCAAAAATAATAATCATAAATAAATAAATAGTACCTATAATTTTAAAGGTAATTTACCGCGGTCCACGAAGTATGGTCAAATTACGAAATAATACTTCATATTTGGTTAATTACAATTACCCCTCAACTAAGAATTTTCTTACACGTCCACTCTTGCAGTGTCAAATTTAGTGTAATCTTCGAGATTATGTGGAATATTCTCCAGTTTGTACTCGATTTGTTCAAAAATGCAATTTCGGATGCACCACAATCTGATATTTACAAGCCAAGTGTTTCAAAATGTGGAGTTCGAACGGGGTAAAAGGGGTACAAATTAGAGAATATTTCACATAATCTAAAAGATTCCACTAAATTTGACACTGCAAGGATGGACGTGTAAGAAGATTCATCGTTGAAGGGGGTTGTTGTAATTAACCAAGCATGAAGGATTTTTTTTTGTAATTTTAACATTAGCGTAGGGTTGGCGGTAATTTACCCTAATTTTATTTTAGATTGCAAGTAAAGGAAATTAATTAAATGAGAGAAAGATGGGTAGTAGTTTAAGAAGTTCACCCCTCTTTAAAAGTGACAAAAGAAATACTTATATATTTTCAAATTAATTAAAAATATTATCTAAAGTATCAAATGAACATTTATTTTAATATTTATGCATTGAAGTTGATTATTATTTTTTTAAATTTGATAGTCGAGCTCCATTAAACTTTACGGAATTTTCGAATATATATATATATATATATATATATATATATATATATATATATATATATATATATATATATATATATATATATATATATATATAAATTAAAAGTTTATTTATAATCCAAAAAACTATTTGATTGATTAATAGGCTGATTAAAAAGCGGACAAGCAGCATTGGATGCCCAAACGGCTACTTTGTTCCCCCACACAACGGCTACTTTTTTACATGGACTGTGTCAACCGTCTGTTGCGGTAATATTTGTTTATGGCTTCTATTTGCAACAAATAAAATTCAATAAAAAGATTTTTTTTTTTTTTTGTTTTTCAGGATTTTCAATAACCTATGATGCATGGAAACTTATTATGTTCGCACGCCTTTTCACGTATGGGAAACGTTTTGGGGTCGTTTATATATATATTTACAAGTTTCAAGGACATTTCTGGTAATAATGAAATAATGCCACCAACGAAAAAAAAAATCCAAAACTCATTTTAAATAGAGAGTTATCTGCCCTAGAAATAAACTTAAATCTTATTTCTCTTTTTCACTCGGTGTTTTAATATTTTTTGTAGATGTTAATTCAATAATAAAATAAATTTAATAAAATAAATTTATATGCCCATATGTAATTTGTGGGATAACAATTCAGATTGAAATTCGTAAATTATATATAACTTGTGTTATACAAATATGTGACAATAAATAAGTAAAGTTAAACGTTATAATATTTTTTTTCTGAAATTATGGATACACCTCTATATTTTTAATATTTACACATTTCCCACCACATTCCCGTATCCAACTTCTTAGAAAATGGAGTTTCTCAGTGTCTGTTTTTCCGTTTCATCGTATCCGCGTTCCCGTATCCGTGCTGCTGCGTAGCCAATAGGAGTTCAATTGGAGAAGGCTGGCTGACTCTATCTTTATTAGTCAATGTGAAATTAGAGACCAAAGATGTGCCAGAAATGGGCTAGCAATATGTGGGGTTGGAGTTTTGGATTTTTCTACCATCTTTGTTTTCTACCTCATTTTTTTAATAATAAAATAAAAGCTTATCCAATTCATTGAACCTCAATAAACTAATTCTGCGTAAATTAATAACCTCGTTTAAATAATAATTTATTCAGGTCCCGACACGGCGACATCATCGCTAAATTAAGTCGAACCCGACTGTATTAATTTATAGAGGTTTAACTGTATTACCACAAAATCGGCTGAGCCAAGAGGTGCAGCAAGTTCCAAATTTTGTAGGCTTGTGACATATTCAATAGGCTATATTCATTGTATGCAAGAAAGAAAAATAAAATTGATTTAAATGATTTTGAACTATATATGCATAAGTTATGATTTTCGATGCTCCCCATCCCTCGACACGGATCAATCATGCTGCATGTATGGTTTTGTTTCGTAGCCGGTAACTTAAAAAGAAAAGCGGAAAGACCATTTTATCCTTAAAACTATATCGTAATTTTGTTAAGGAAGAGGTTTTATAAAGAAATCACATATATAGTACAAGAATATGTTAATGTAGTATAAGATCTAATCTAAGGAACCGGAAATCTTATTAACTAAATAATTAGTTAATCAGTACTGCTTAACCCAATGTAGTCCAATATTGATAACCGGACGGCCTAATACTGAGACTCCAAACGAGCAAATGTAAACTTCAATCTGTCACCATATGTAAACTCGATATCCATCAAACATGCCACTGAACTTATTTTTGTTCGAAAATAGAAAGAGAAAAAAAAAGGGCCCGAAACTTCCGAAAAATAAAGCAATACCAAAGATTCATAGGAAGTAAGATTTTACCTGTGGATAGTGATGGAAGAAGTCGCCATACGAACCATGCTTTGTACCAGCTTCGTCCAATCGAACAATTTTCTCTACATGTAAGAACATGGAAAAAGAGAGCCTCGATTAATAACCTTCGTACTGTTGTGAACTTTGACGATACATATAGTTTCAAGTAGCCTTTCTGCAAGGTAATTGTTAATTTACAGTAATTAGAGTTTAATTGTTACAAGAACAACGTAACGCAGCTAATCCTAGCAATTAAAGCTGCTGGCTAATCAGCTATTCACTACAAAAGTACAATCCCATACGAAACTATATAGCTCTACCACCATATTTAAAGTGGATTATCCCACAATTTAATGGGACCATGGCTTCCAATTTACAATTAAACCTTTGTAAATTAATATACTTTGGAACTAGCAAAATTTATTTATTTAGCGAATATTAGTTAATGAATACGTCAATATCTATTAAGTGTAGTATTTAGATGAACCGTTAGATAATGAAGGCACTCAAGAAATGGAAATATAATCACATAGTTGTATTATTATAATGACTACATGTCAAATATCTCTTTCACTACCATGAAAATAAATAAAAAAACAAATTTAGCGAAACATTAATCGATCGATAAAATTACTATCTATTAAATGCAGAAATTAGATGAATCATTAGATAACGAAGGTACTCGGAGCACTGCAAAAATATTCAAATAGTTCAATTATCATAATGAAGGAATGTCGATATCTCTCACTACCATAAAAAGCAAAAAAAAATTAATTTACAAAAATATTAATTAATCGAGAACTTAATATCTGTTAAACATAGAATTTAGATGAACCATTAGATACTCAAGGAACTCGAGAACTGAAAAATATTAATTATCATTGATATCTTTACTACCATGACAACAATTAAACAACTGTATTGATGAGTACATAATTGAGAATGTCCATGAAATTTCTTGTCAAATGACTCAATCCAAACAAATATAAAATTCTTTCGTAGCCATATTATCTTATAAATTTAGCAAATTATCAATTTACCATATTGTCCCCAAGTCGGGACCGACCAAAAAATATTATTTAAGCGATGTTAATAATTAATCGAGTATTAAATTAACAAGGTTCTACTATACTCCCCCACACCTATTCCCGAGAAATATATTTAATATGTTGGTCCATTTATTTTGTAGGAAAAAAATACAAATAAATGTGCTTGTAATATGAGCTATTTTCCTACAAATGCAATAAAGTTGGATTCTATTTGTAGAGGCTTTTTCGACATACCAATAAATGGTTTTTATTTCCCACAGACTGTCTGTTTCACACACATTCCACATTTTCTATCTAAGAATTTACTCAAGGAAAGAGAAAAGCAAAAAGCAAAAAGCACAAACAGTCAAAAACTCATAATCCTCCAAAATATTATTTCTGGAAAACCCCAACAACTCATTTAAAGAAAACATGTAAAATCCAGTCGACCGTCACGGTAAGAAAAACATGAAATTAATAGCACAAGACAGTCCAAACTCTAAAAAACCATTACAGCCTAAGGGTCAAGTCCAACATCTCCTTAGGGTTCGACTTGTCATCGCCGTCATCATCACTAATAATGACTACATTAATAGGCCTACACCGCATCGCTAAATGCCTAATCTGCGGTTTCCGGTAATTAAGCCTTCCCTCATTTTTGTTGTTTGACTGAAAAGGTACAACACCTGTCGTTCCATTAGGATTAGCAACCACCCTTCTTGCTCGAGGATAAAACAAAGTCCGGCTCGATGATGAATGCTGCAAAGATTTCATTCGAGCATCAAAAGATGGGCTTAAAGGTGGCATCGAATTCAGCACCGGTATCTCTATAAGACCAGCATCCGTTAGAACAACATCGGTTCTGTTGTCTGAACGAACAGGAAAGGAACGAGGAGGTTTAGAGCGGTTGTTTGTTTTCGGAACTTTATTCCGAGGAGACATCTCTACAGAACGACCATAAATTTTTGGAGGATTTAAAGATTGAGGCTTTTTCTCGTTTTGAATGGATGGTGGTGGGGTATTGGTGTGGGGCCCGGGTTTGTAGAGATCTTCTTCGAGGTGACACTCGAAGTGCAAAACAAGGCTGACGTTGTCGAAAAAGATTCTGTCACAGACACGGCAGGCAATTGGGGTTGAGGGAGAAGTTCTAGGCCTTCTCCTCGGATTTTCAGACCGGTCATTGTTTTTGGAATTCGGCTCGTTTTCAGACATGCCATGAATGAATGTGCAGTAAAAGACGACAAAGAAATTAAAACCTCTAGAAATGAGAGACATGGCTGCCGCTAAGAAAATGAGGAGAGTTAGAGAAGGATTTGGGGTATTGAGAAACGAAGGGGACGCATCACATTTATAGGGGGGGAAACGGGCAAGCCGTTTGGATGCTTAGCTGTGTTTTCGATACAGCACATTATGCGTGCAATCCGCACTGTAATTATTGCAAAGTTCATCGCTGAATAATGGCGTGGGGCGGATTAGTTAGAGACATTTGTATTTATCTCACCTAAACAAGATTCTATTTTAAATTCAAAATTTTCAGTCCGTCTCGGAAATACAATTTATGTGGGAGACTCCAAAATATTTCCGCCATAGTAGAATGTTGTGAAGGCAGAAATTAAATTTCTCCATGATACCACTATTATACCTAAAGTTTGGGAAAATGTGAATGTGGTAAAATCATAGAATAGTTATCACAATTTAGGAGCAATATCAAGCTATGCATGGCTCCCGATATAATTAATGTTCGTTCTATAAAAAGATAGTTTCAATAAATATATCAGGCAATAATTTGGAGCATGCGATATAAGTTTATCAAGTAAAACTGAATTTGGTGAAGCATTTTAATAAAAAGTATACTTACTGTAGAAACTAATTTAAAAAAAATCTCACCAGCCAATAATAATTGTTTGCATGTCAACTATTTAACCCTCATTACAAATACATAAATATAGTAGCTCATCTACAGAATTTAGGCGGCATTTTTACTATTTCAAGAGTATTATTTTTTATTTAAACCCGGATCTTAATAATCGTCAAAAATCCTATCTATTTGATTTAATCGTTTCAACTACTAAGAAATTTTGGCTGGTATTTTTTATTTTTTTTTGAAGATTTTATTCACAATTAACAAGTAAACTTATTTTCAAGAAATACAATAAAGTAATAGTTTTAACTTTTAAGTGAACAACTATTATCAGCTAAAATAATAATTCCTACTAAAGTTTTAACATGTATTATTATCATAACTAGAAACTTGCCGACCACTAAGATATTCTTCTTAAACCTTAAAAACCCATATCTCCTACTCAAATCGACTCGTATCTAAAATATAAATCGAGGCTTCTATTTTGTAGTAAATTGAACATAAACTTCCCAACAAGCGACTGTTAGAAGGAGATTAATCTTGGCTCCTCATCTGATTTCAGACGCAGTTGTAGTTCCTTCACGCTTCAACCAAAAGCATATTCAATCACTAACCGAAATTTAACGTAGAGGAGTTCAACATGCTTCTCCTACTAGGTGACGGAAAATTAAATTTGAGATTAAGGTATAATGGTGAAAGACTACTCCATCGAGAAACTACGAGTTTAAAACTGGCGGCATTTTCTATATCCATAATAAGAGTTAAATACTTCCTAGCTAAGAACTAAGGCATATATTTCGACATAAACTTCGTATCTACATCGAATTTCCTAGGGTTAGTTAAGTACTCAAATCTCCTTGAGTAAATAAACAATAAAAAAATATGGGGAAAAACAAATTCCCAACAGCAAGATCGAGTCTTCGAGTAATATCTCAATGTCGTTAATCGCTAATTCAGTAATTTTTCATACCAATTTCCACCTCCAGGAATGTAATTGTAACATCCAACAAATAAAAACACACACACACAGCACACACTAAATTAGGGTTCATATTCTTGTACACAGACATTTACATTCATAATAAAAATTTCTCCTACCAAAGACTGATTAACTAAAACTACACACAGACACACACACACACACACAACACGTAGGTGTAATCTACTGCTCAACATAACACACAAAAAAAAAATAGCGTAACTTGGATTGAGAATTTTACCTTTTTATTAACGAATTCATCGGCAATCGAAGATCAACAGCACGTAATGATTTACCCAGAAGATGAGCCGCCGTCATTCTGAATTCGATTCACGAAAGTAAAATCCCTCGCTCGTAATTCGCCGAGAGAATTGTGAATTTGATTTGATTGTTCATCCTAACAACTGGCCTTTTTTTCCTCTTTTTTTTTTTTTTTTTTTTTTTTTTTCCTTTTCCGGTTAGGCTTCTGAAATGGTGGGAAGATCAGTATATTGGGAACGCCATGGAGAGGGAGAAAGGGGGGACGTCAGTGGAATCGAGCCGTTACTTGATTAATTATTAGAAGGGTGTTGCTTACTTGCAGCTTTATTCTCAAACTCTTTCAAAAAATTTGAATTCCGAAATTTTTTCGACTTTGAATCCGTAGCAAACGGGCTCGATTCCGGTAAATTTTCAATATCCGTGCTCTGTAGAACGGATAATTTAAGTTTTTTGAACTTCCCATTATGCAGAGCACGGAAACTTGAACTTTCTTCAAGTTTTCGTGCTATGTGGAACGGAAAACTCAAAAAACTTTTTAATTTTTTATTTTCGAAAAAGAAAATTAAAAAATGAATCCCCGTGCTGAAGAATTCGGAGACTTGAATAAAATCTTCAAGTTCCCGTGCTCTGCAGAACGGAGGACTCAAAAAACATGAAGTTCCCGTTCTGCAGAATATGGGAACTTGAAGATTATTCAAGTTCCCGTGTTCTGCAGAACGGGAACTTCATGTTTTAACTATTTTTTTTTAGTTTTTATAAAAAATTTAAATATCAAATTTTGTAATTATTTGATGAACATGATAACACATATTTGGATTATTGTACTCGTTTATATATTCATCGTCAAATTTTTAAAATCACCATCATCACCCTACCAAATAATACTAAAGGAATAAAGTAAACCAAAAAAAAAAGTAAAACCCATATTCCCGTCCTCTAAAGGACGGGAACTTCAAAGTTTTTTCCTTTTTTTCATGCCCTACGTGCTGCACAGCACGATCTACCTTATTTTATTTTATTTTATTTTTTATTTTTTTTTCTTGTAAAATTAATATGGATTGGCCATAAAAAAATGTTGTGTTTGGTTTCTAATTTGTCGAACGATCTTTAGATTCTAAGTTTTCGACTTTTTTTAGTTGAAAGAGTTTCGATTTTTTAGAAAGTTAGAAAATTGACAAATGAGACTACCGCTGCAAATAAACCAATTTCAGTAAAAGTTCCGCTACAATTAGCAATTCAGTTATTTGAAGGCTAAATTACACACACCCCTAACGTATGCTAAAATAATTTTAAGGTCCTTATAGTACCGGTAATTACAATCACCCCTGAAGCATTGTTATAACCTCTAATAGGATGATGCATTGTGATTGGGTACGTTAGAACTCTATCGGAACAACGTCTCCAATGCATTATCTCCGTAGAGTTTCTAACAATGTTCTAGGGGTTGATTGTAAATTGTAATTACCGATACCACATTGACCTTGAAGTTATTTTAGCATATCTAAGTGGTGTAGATGTAATTTACCCTTTTTAGAAAGATGAAAAAATTAAGGTGGTTAATAGCACTTTGCCCCACCCCCCATCCCCCTCCCCCTCCCCCAAACTATCGTCTATTTTGCACGTTACCCCAGAACAAATTTGTTTGACAAACTTTTACCTGAACTTGTTAATCTATTGCGCGATGCCTCAAATTCGCTATTTCCGTTCATTTCTTGTCGGAATCATCGGCACATGCATCGCATGTGAGTTTTCTTAGGGTAGTAACTTGTAAGGTCCATTCACTTCAAGTGTAACCATATCCCCCTCTACTTCTATACCATACCCCCTCTACTTCTATTTTTCCTTCTTTTTAATTTTGCCTTTTTTTCCTCATTTCTTTTTGGCCAACAAACGCCTCATTGTCACCTGCGCCCAAACCGAAACACTGTCCATAAACAACGTCAAAATCTCCAAATTCCCAACTTTCGACTTCAAAGTTCTTATAGTCAACGCAATGGATGACTTCTTCAAATTGAAATTCACCATCGCACTCACTAATTTGACCTAGTACAAACCCTAAATCCAATTTTAAAATGCCTGATTTGGAGACGGCTTCTCCTTTCGCAGATGTGTCTGACATGTTCAAGTCTCGAGACAACTCGAGTATGAAGTGGACTGTTTTTGTGTCTGTGGATGAAGAATTGGTGCAATTTTCTAGGGATTTCCCATAGTGTTTTTCAATGTTCATGAGGAGTATTTTGCTGGCCAACTATGAGGGGAAAAAGAATAAAAAAAAAGGAGAAAAATTTAGAAGTCCAGGGGTAGGGCACATTTAAGTGAATGGACGATTATAGTGCAAACATTTATGGGGAGAAATGAACAGAAATGGCAAATTTAAGGCACCGTGCAACCATTTGACAAGTTGAGGTAAAAGTTTGTAAAACAAAATTGTTCAGTAGGTAACGTGCAAAACGCACGATAGTTTGGGGGAAAAAAGGCAAAGTGCCATTAACCCAAAAAATTATATACATAATAATAAAATTTATATTAAATTGAAACGCTTAAGTATTAAACTAAAAAAGTAAGAAATTATAAGTAATGTTAGATACCAATGTTTTGAAAACCGGACCGGACCGGCCGGTCGGACCGGTTTAACCGGGAACCGGAGCTTGATCCGGTCCGGTTTGGTGCAGAAACCCGAAAGAGCCAAAAACCCGGGTGAAAGGCCAAAACCCGGAAAACTGCTTGGTCGAACCAGGAAACCGGAAACCGCTCACAAACCCGGTTTTCAGAAGAAAAAAATGCATTTTTTTTGCAAAATAGAAAAGGATTTACTGATTCAAGGATGAAAACTTACAAATTCGAGAATTATGAGCAAAACTTGAATATTCACTTGAAGTAATGGAATAAAAAATCTATATTTCATATGGGTTTTGAGAAACATCTCAAACCCAGATCTGATCGGCGGAGTGAAAGGCACGGATTTGGGGGGTGCGGACTGAGTTACGTTGTTTGCCGGAGGAAGATAAAGCAGACGAAGAAGGGGAGGGGAGGCGGCTCTTTGATTTTGCAGAGGATGAATCTATATTTTTACCTTTTCTTATCTTGGTTTTTGTTGCCTAAAGAAGCATAAAACCCCCTGTGTAATTTCGAATTGTCAAAAAACTCCTCGTGTTAAAAATATTAGCAAGGACCCCCTATGTTTTGTTTTACGAAGCACACCGCTCCTTAATTCGAAATTGATGGTTGACTTCCTAATAGTTTTTAGTGATATTTCAATTTTAAACAATAAAAAGAAGAAAAACATATCACACAAATAAGCAAACCTGCATCTTCTCTCCGACAAAGGTGTGCGGAGATTTTTTTGGTTTCTTTCGGATAGAAAGAAAAAAGTGCAGCAAAACAGTTTTCGGTGGACGGAAATTGTGGATTCAGAAACTATAATAGTGGTGGTGGCATTCAACGGCAGCGGCGGCAGTGTGGTGGATCCGGAGAGTCGGCTTCGAGTTTGGGTGGAGTAGCTGTGGAGTGACGGCGAATATTCTTCGAGTTTGACATTCTTCTTCTTCTTCTTCCTCGGTATACGACTCAAGATTCACAAATTAGAAAAAAAATGCTATGGAAATTGGAAGAAAATGCTTTGAAGAATGTTTGTATTTTTCATGGGTTTTGGCAGGGATGTGCCGAAAACGCTTGAGACGCCATTTTTCTTCCCTTTTTTTCTTGGATTTGGAATATGAATGAACATCATGCTCAGATTGGGTTTGGTTGATGGGTTTTGCTGGAAAAAAATCATGGTGAAAAAGTGGAGGGTTGTTCTTGAGGTTGGAGAAGAGGGCTTATTTGAATATATAAAGGACTCAATTGAAAATTTTAAAAACTTCATTTTGGTGCTTATAAAATTTATGGGGGCATTTTGGTATTTTTGTGTCAAAAAAACGAACCCCCACTCGCATTCATGGCAAGTGAAGCACACGGCCAGCCCTCAGGGACCTTATTGCCTTTGATTATTTTTCGTAGGGGGGTATTTGCTAATTGTTTTAACACAAGGTCTTTTTCAGCAATTCGAGATTACACAGGGGTGGTTTTTGCAAAAAACCCAAAAAATAATATTATACCAGTACAGAAGAGTGATGAACTAATTAATTGTTGTTTTATTATTTATTTTAGCAAAACATTATGAATTAAAGTGATATGTTAGGTTTTAGTGATATAATTTTATTTTTATGTTAGTTATGTTTAGTTATTTGATATTTATATTTAGTTTTATAATGAAAATGTTAAAAAAAATAATTAAAATATGTATATATTTTCAACATAGTTATTTTATAACTATTTAAGTATTTTTTAATAATTAAAAATAAAAATAAATCAAAAACCCGGTTCAACCATGGTTCAACCGGTTGAACCGTGACCCAGTTGTCCTTCCGGTTCGATGTCCGGTCCGGTTTTCAAAACATTGTTAGATACAGTTGGACAAAATAATTTTATTTTTTATTAAACTTGTAAAAAAACATTTAATATGAAAGTTCTCAAAAATAAATTGAGGGGTTATTAATGAGAAATTAATAAAAAAATTTACTCAAAAAAAATTAATTAGAAATTTAAAGCGGGTATTAATTATGGATAAGACTTAAGAGCATATTAACTATTGATTGGGCGTTATTAATTATGGACTAATAATTAGAGAATTTTTACGGACTATTGATTAGGGGTTATTAATTAGGGATATTAAATAAAGTTACGAATCTAATACATAGCCGGGGTGAGCAAGTCGGACCCATCAACCCGCTACACCCGTCAAACCCGTGAAAAACCGCCCCGTTGGGACCGGACGGATAGATCCATCCATAGGATTAGGTCCTAAAATGGTGAAGAACCGTGGGTTTGGGTCTTAGACGGGTTCAATTTTTTTTAATACCCGTGAAACCCGTCCTGCCCCGCCATACAAAACGACGTCGTTTTGTTTACATTATATAGTATAATAAATTAATAATATTAATGAATAAATAAAGTATCTCTAGTATATCAAATACATAAATCAACTAAACTATAATTGTGGAAGTAATAGCTATAAAGATTATGAAAATCTCTAAGAAAATGTAGGAAAAAAAACATATATATACAACGGTCAACATACGGCAGAAAAAAAAAGGAAGAAAATGGTGTTGAATGGAGCTGAATAGCGTTGGTTATGCTTGAAAAAACTATATTTATTTTATTTAAATTTTGTCTTTTAAGTTATGAATTAGTTATTTTTAGTTTTATATTAATTTTTATTTACTCTTGACATTTACATTATTTATGTTTGGTTTCAATTTAAAATTTTAGGTTATTCATTTTAGTTTCTAATTATTCTCCCGTAAAACTTATAAATTATATATAAAAAAAATAGTTTAGACGATAACGGGTTTCGACCCGTAAAGGTTGGGTCCTACTATAAACCCGCCATGGACCCGCCTATCATAAACCCGTTAAAAACCCACAAGTTCGGTTCTTCAAAATCAAGAACCGTTGTTTGACGGGACGAGGTCGGGTTTTGATAGAACCCGCGGGTTTATGGCCCGCGCACACCCCTAATAAATAGGGCTCATTTGTTATATATTCTGCAGCAACACTAAACTAGAGAAAAACTTAAATTCTAATTCAACTTTATGGATACCCCATTAAGAGGCAAATTAACTATACTGCTCTCATATGCAATTTTTGTTTACCTATAAGCTATATTCACTATTTCCATAAATTGTACTTATTTAGTATTATGGACCTGCATTTACCTTTTTTTTTTTCTAATAATTAAATATGTTTGTTTATTTTGTTATATTTAATATATATATTTTTTACCGATATGTTTACTATACTAAAAACGACTACAATTTAATATAGTCATTTGTAGTTATGTTCTTTCTTTTTATCCCAAAGTCATAGTAGACCAATTATGTACACATACAAATATCAATGATAAAAAAACTTCACCAAACCAACAACGAAATTAACAATTTTAATATTTATATTATAAATCAACTCGTGATCAACAAATACAAATCTAAAAATACAATCACATGCATATGTTAATACATATAACTATAGTAATGTGTAGTAATGTATAGTATGTATTCGACTATGACTTGAAACATATGTCAAATTCGACAAATTTGTCTATTGTTTCAACCAGTTTTTGACACATTCAAGAAAAGAACAATGACTTCCATTAAATTGCAATTGCAAAACCACACAAAAAAACTAGTTATGTTATTTGGGGAGACAAGACTACATCGAATGCAATGTGTATTTTTCAAATTAAAATTAGTGCAAGTTAACAAAAAATGACTATGCTTCAAAACACCGAAAATCAACAAAAATTAGGAAACAGACAGAGAGGCCATAGTTGCGAATGCTATAAAATTTTAGACCAAACCGCCAAGGACTCCTACTACCAAAACTTTAGCCGCCGTCAACTACCCCAGGTTCAGAGTGCGCAGTGGAAAAATATAGGAGATACTCACTGATGGAGCAAGATTTGCACTCTCAAGACCTCTTTCCAAATCCAACTCCTTCATTCGTTGGAGAGTACATCCGGCACCGGTTTTTTGGCCAGTAAAAGACAAACTAATCGACCTGAAAAAAAGATAAAAACAAAAGAAAGGGAGAATTCGAAAAATGAGTATATTACTAATGTTAAATCGTAACCCTAATAGAGTAATAGGGTTTTACAAATTCGTTTACATTGTATATGGATATTTCATAATTTAAGATCACTTTACTCGTCCGAGATTTACTATGATTGATTAGTCATGGATCTGAATTTACATATTTTCTTTATCTGAAGTTATACTGAATTCTTCTTCTCTAACGGTTGTCTCCGAACTTGCCACCTACCACTCATTTTTCTTCCTCTTTCGCGACATGTTGTATGTTGACGGAGTTTTATATGCACGAACTATCTGCTCGACCATCTTCTTACCGCTAAGTTTTCTCTTAGCATCAGTTACGTTTAGGGGTGTAAACGAGCCGAGCTCGAGCCGAGCTCGCCTCTTTTGGCTGGCTCGAGCTCGAGCTCGAGTTTATTTTGTCGAGCTCGCGAGCTCCTCTTTTTTTGGCTCGAGCTCGAGCTCGTGTCAGTTGTGTCGAGCTCGAGCTCGAGCTCGAGCTCGAGCCCATTGTCTTTTTTTTTTTTTTTTTTTTTTTTTTATTTTAATTATTATTTTATTATTAAAAATTATTTAAAAAAATAAAAAATAAAAACTAAATTGTAATTATATATATTTTTAATATTTGTATTTATTTCTATAATATTTTACATTATTATACATTATTTAAATAAAAATAACATATAAAAAATAAAAAAAATAATAAAAAAATAATAATAAATCCGGCTCGCGAGCTCATGAACAACTGAAAACCGGCTCGAGCTCGGCTCATCAGAAAGCTCGAGCTCGCGAGCTCGAGTTCGAGTTCGAGCTTTTTACGAGCCGGCTCTTCGAGCTCACGAGTCGGCTCGGCTCGTTTACACCCCTAGTTACGTTGGTGCGCTACCATTCATTGGGCCTTGGCTTGATGGGCTTAATTTCTATCGTTCATTGGGCTTTGGCCCAATAATTTCAAATATGGAGAGTTCGGCCCGATGGTGTTGAACTCGGTGCTGAACTAATCCCCATCATTCACTAGTATATATATACACGAGATATACATCACACATGTATATATATATACATGTGCGTGTGAACGTTCGAACAAATCACGACCACTCAATTCGGGGACCTGGACCTTACACACTGTATGTGTGTGACTGTGTGCAGATACATAACTATTTTTTTGCCACAAAATAGAAAAACCCGCGTACACGTAACGCATCATAAGTGTATCTTTACACGACAACATCCTTCAAGACAAAAATAATCGAAACGCAGTCGTTCAAGGAACTAACCATATATTGAGCACCAAAACGTAGCAATACTAGTGCAAAATTACATTTATACCCCAGACAGGGTAAGGCTGGGCAACAAAAAACATACCGTTATTTGCAATTACTATTATACCCCCGACACAGCTTTTGCTTTTTTTTTTTCTTTTTTTTTTTCATTTTCTTTTCCCAGAGCCGATTGTCAAAAGCTCAAAGCTTCTAAGGGTCTCGTCACGTACCCCTCTTGCAGCACCAGCACGAGTCAACGACGACGATGACCTGGACTCGTATCCAGGTGGCAGTCTCTGAGTGGTCGTCGCTACACGACCACTTTCCGGGCCCACCTTAGGATTATGATGATGATGGCGGCGATTCTCACTCGGCTCGCCGGAGGAGCTTGGCCGGCTGCTCGACGGCGGCACCACCCTCTTTGACGTGCTACCGGTCCGAGACGATTTTTGCTGGATTATCGTATTGTATAAAATAAATTGTATTATTTTTATTAACCAAAATAAATTTAAAAAAAAAAATTATAAATAATTATTTATTTGCACACCACGTCTTTAGACGAGGGAGAATCGTCTGTGGATCGGTGCCTCGAGTGATCACCATGCAACGCAGTACTAGAACCGTTTCTTCTTGCGAATGCCTCCACCGCACCGGAGAATCTGTCTCGTACATCTTGCCTACTACCTAAACGAAACAATTATTTGGCGAACCAATTTATCAGATATTGCGTAAATTACATTATCCTCCCCTGAGGTTACGTATAATTACACATAGACCCCTCGCGCCATAAAAAATAAAAACACCATGCATAATAATTGAAGGCAAGTTATTTTAGTTGTACTCAACTTAGATGTAAAAACAAAAATTAATAAAAAAAAATAGATCAGATATTCACGAGGGCAAGCAGACCTGTAGTTTTTTCTACTCGTTCTGCCGATGGTCCGGGATTTAGCGGTATTTTACCAGTTGGCTGCCGAAAAAAACAATCATATAAATTTAATTACTAAAATTGATTTAATATGTCTTATCCACACACCAAAAATAAATATATAATATATAATAAATAAATACTAACTCGTGCTCTAGAACTGGAGCCAACTTGAGGATACTTCAATACAGTCCAGTCAAAAATGAAATCGAACTGATAAGCTGCTCGTTTAAAAAAATGTTACGAAAAAATCGAAATTGATTTCCAATATTAAAAAAAAATTGACATGAAAATGCACAAAAAATAAAGTACGATACGAAGAAAAAAAATGATTATTTACCTTCCCGGATAAACAGGTCTCGGAAAAGTCTCTTCAAGTACGAATAATCAGGCTTGTCGTCAAATCGCAACGACCGGCAATAATGAAAATAAGATATAAATTCAGATGGATATGATTTACAAAGCACCTGTCAAGAAATAAATACAATTTGTCAGTTAATCGACTATTAAAATAAGGGCATTGGGCAAATTACGGCCACCCCCTTGAGTTATGGTCAAATTACGAAAACCTCCCTCCTGTTTGGGTAATTACAGCCACCCCTCAACTATGTATTATATTACGAAAATACCCCTCATGGGGTAAATTTAGAGATGTTAAATCGGTAAAACCGAACCGAAATTTTCGGTATGCCAACATTTCATAACGTTTGCCAAACTGAATATACGATTTGGTTCGGTAAATAACGGAATTACATAAATTTTACGTAAAAATATTTAAAAGGAGGGGGTGACTGTAATTACCCAAACAAGAGGGGTTTTTTCGTAATTTGGCCATACTTCGGGGGGGTTGCCGTAATTTGCCCTTAAAAATAAATATAGCATAGTTTTAGCTGTAGTATAGTAATAGTACTTCTATGGGTGTAAGCATCTTTTTCTCACTGATTCTGTCGTATTTCTGCTTCTTTGTGCCGGCTTTTAGTCCTTGCCACGGAAGGCTACGATAAATTAAAAATTAATAAATAATTAGCAGATTATAAATAAATTAGTAAATAAGTAATCTTTGTAGTCAACCTTCCTCTGAGGAAGTACATAAGAACATAGCCAAGCGATTCTAAATCGTCCCGTCTGCTTTGCTCTGAATCAAGAAATAAAAAAATAAAAAAATTGGTGTTAGTCGAAAAAAGAATTATGTTTTTTAAATTTCTTCAAAAAGAGAAAATAATAAATCAAGAAAAGCATAATTTCCACTCACCAACTCCGAGATGGGTGTTCACACTAGCATAACGAGCTGTCCCCGTTAGATTTTTATTTTCCCTGTAAAATAAAACACGAAACGACGAACAAAACATAAAATAAAATACGTTTCTTATACGGTTCAACAATTCAGCTTCCTTAGCAGCTGAAAGACTTTTCGATAAAATAAAGAAATACGATTTTCCGACGTAAATGACAGTACTAAGTCAAAGGAAGTGAAAAACAAATAAGACGAGTGCAACGAAGCAGAATCGAAACCTGTATGGTATATGCTTGTGCGTTTGAAGATCTCGGTATTTCTTTGCAAGTCCATAGTCGATGATATAAACCTGTTAGAGATTTAATACACAAGGTTAATTTACGGCTTGTAAATTAACAAAATAAATCGTATATTATATATTATATGATAAAACTAAAACAAGATCGGAATCACGTATGTATAATATATCAACCAGTCAAAAATCAAAAAACTAATTGTTAAAGAAATTCATTACATTATCGATATACATTAATTTACTAAGGGTATCGACAAAATATTATGTCTAACGATTCCACAGAAACAAGCCGTAGTTTCTCAGAGAACTGAAGTCAAACAACACTAAAAAAAACCGAAAATACAAAAAACTACGACCGAGACGAGAAAAAAGAAAAAAAAACAAAACACACACCTGGTTCGCTTTTTTTCCCAATCCCATTAAGAAGTTGTCCGGCTTTATATCACGGTGGAGAAAACCTCTTGAATGCATGTATTCCACTCTATTAATCTACATTTTAATATTACAACACTTAGTAAAAAACCACGTAAAAAACGAATCTTGAAAATATCGAGGAATACACATACTAACCAATTGATCGGCTAGCATTAGGACCGTTTTCAAAGTTAACTTCCTATTGCAATAGTTAAATAAATCTTCCAAGCTCGGTCCCAAAAGATCGATAACCATGCAATTGTACTCGCCTTCCACTCCAAACCACTTAAGGTGGGGCACACCGTCTTTCATTAAACGAAATAAATATTAATAAAATATATATAATTTCACAAACTAAATATCGAACACAACGGAAAAAAAAACACTCACTTCCTCCTTGGAGAAGCATGTACAGCTTCGACTCGTAATATAGCTGAGGGTGCTTAGTCTTGACCGGTTCCTAAAAAATGGATTTTTTTCTTTTTAATCGCTTCAATACATTACAAAATATCACTAATGCAGAAAACTATTAGCATAAAGAACCATCTTTTTTCGGTTCCTAAAAAATGGAGTTTTTTTTTCCTTTATTGTTTCAATACATTACAAAATATCACTAATGCAGAAAACAATTAACATAAAGAACCATCTTTTTTTTTCATCTTCTTCTTTTTTTTCGTGTCGATTTGTTAGAACTTACCAGCTTCACAGCAACCTCTTCTCCAGTTTGTATACTTACTCCTGAATTTAAAAAAAAAAAATCATATAAAAAAATTGGTACATAAGACAAATGAAGAAGAACATTCAAAAGATTAAATAAATTATTAAATTTAATAATTAATTACCCAAATAAAGCTCCCCAAAGGATCCACCACCAATTTTCCTCCCCAATTTATACTTGCCTCCAATGACATGATCCATAATTGATATCCCAAATGATTATTGAAACTCAAAAATAAATTAAAAATTCGATCTTTTTTTTTTTTTGAAATATCGCAACGAATCAAGAAAATCTCAATTTGTGTAATAAACAATCAACATCCCTAATTTCCGAGTACCCTCTTCAGATCCATTTCAAACCCATTACAGAAAATTACACAGAAAACCCACCCCCCACCCCCACCCCCCCAACCCCACCCCACCCCCCCCAAAAAATAAAGAAGAAAAAAAAACACAGACACACACAAAGAGGAAGAGATTCTCTACACATTCATTCCATTCACATAGAGAAAGTCAACATCTGGGGCTATGAATATGCTGGAAATGGAAAAAGGCAGAGCTCGTGTTGCATGGTGGGGGCAAAAAGGTAAATGAGAAAAAAATATTATATATTTTCTCTCTCAAGACAAGAAATATGTGACACAATGTGGCCTTTGTGTAATTCTTGTTTGCTATGTTTATATATATATATATATATATATATATATATATATATATATATATATATATATATATATATATATATATATATAGAGAGAGAGAGAGAGAGAGAGAGAGATGGAAATGAAGGGCAAGAATTAAGAGAGAGAAAGGGGAAAGAAATCTGAGTGAACAAAATAAGCTGGGAATTTATTTATTTTATTGGGACTATTAGTGAGAACCCCCTCTAACATTATTTTAATAAGGATGGATCTAGCTCCTTTTCCTTTATTAGTGAGAGACCCATTACTTTTTTATTCTCAAATTTACCCTTCAACTATTCTCTACCAATTATCCACTAGTTTGATGTATTAAAAAAAATATATATTTTAATTTTAATTTTCGATTTTTTTATTTATTTCTTCTTTAAAATATAATAATAATAATTAAATTTTCTTTTTTATTTTTTTAATATTTTTATTTAATTATTTTTTTACTATATATATTTTTTTGTTTTTCAGTTAAACAACTATATTTCAATAAAACAACTATTATTAAAAACAATTGTTATTAAAATAATTGGTATTAAAACAACTATACATTCCAACAACTATTTGTTAAAATAACTATTTATTCAAAACAACTAAAAAGTAATGAAAACAACAATATTGTTTTGCGAAAACAATTATATTGAATCAAATAGAAATTATTAAAACAACTATATTGAATCAAATAGAAATTATTAAAACAACTATGCATTCCAACAACTATTTGTTAAAGTAACTATTTATTCAAAACAACTAAAAAGTAATGAAAACAACAATATTGTTTTGCGAAAACAACTATATTACTATACGAAAACAACTATACTGAATCAACTAGAAATTATTAAAATCAACTAAAACAAAAGCAAAAAAAACACACTAGAACTCCAACAAAAACGACTATTATCGATACCAACTACAACCGTAACAAAAACGACTATTATCGATACCAACTACAACCGTAATGAAAACAACTATATCCTTTTGACTAACATGAACACAGTTTCAACAAAGTAACATACATTCTACAATTAATTGAACGATAATCAGCCTCCCAAACAATACCAAACATAACGGATGAAGCAGATCCGCTTATGTTAAGCGCGAGGTTACGGTTGAGCGTCGGCGTTTGCGATTCTCACATGAAAATGCAGCCCCAGGAGATAAAGTAGAGAGGTAACGAGCAAAGTGTGAATAAAACGGTATAAATTCTGTGCAAAAGGGAAAATTAAAATTAAAATAAAATAAAATAAAATAGGAAAAGAAGAGAATTGAGAACAACAGATTGATGAACAGTACCACGGATTTTAAAAAAAATCTAATCTTTCAAAATTCCATAGAGAAATGGGGAAGAAAGGAAATAACAAAAACAAACCCCCAAAATAAAAATTAAAAAAAAAACAGAGTACACACACAAACACGAAGAAGTGAGAGTAAAAATTACCAGTTCCGATGGAGATATAGATACAAAGGAGAGGATTGTTGAGTGAGAGAGCAGAGCTGCATAAAAGCTATGGTGTGAAAATTGAGAAAAATGAATTTAAAAGCAAAATAATTGGGAGTGTGATCAGCAATGAGAAGAAGAATGAATCAGACGCGAAAAATGAAACAGAATATATATGGCCGTTTGTGATGGACGATGTGATTTCTGAAAAGAAGAGAAAAGATGAGGGGATTAGAGAACGGCGGTTTGTGATGGACGATGTGGCTAGGGTTTGTAAATATAAGATTTGGTAATTAGGGATAATATAGGTATAATATTTAATAATTGTAATATTATTAATTTAATTAAATAATTAAGGGGGTTCTCACTAATATTGTAAAAGGGTATAGATCCGCCTTAATATAACCTAATTAGTTGGGGGGTTTTCACTAATAATCCCTATTTTATTTTAGTGGGGATCTGTTTTAAGGAAAGAGATGGTGAAGTTGAACTAAATGAAATGGGGTTGGGGGTAGCATGTGACCATATATATTTTCATTTTTGGGTACCCTTTTGCAATTATTTATAATTTCTATTGTTTATTTTTTATTTTCTTTTTATAGTGGGAATTTATGTTAAAAGATTTTTTTTAAAAAAAAATCAATTTTCCTTTAATTTATGTATTTTATTAAAAAGATTGCATTGTAACCTGGTTTTATAATGCAAACAAAAAGAAATTCGAACACTCGGACCTCTTATCAGACTCTATCTCGGAAGAGGCTTCATTCAATATTACTCAGGCTAAACTGGTTATTTTTATGCTACACCCGATGAAAATTACACCATGTGAATTTTTACTTTTGGTCTACACACACTAATGTGGGTGTCTGTGTGTATATGAATAATACACGGTGTATGAACAGACCGGCTAAACTTTAGTCACACCATTTGGTTTTTACTATCAATTATCACAGATTATTTTTCAATTCAATAAAAAGAAAATGAATATTTCAAATGTAAAATAACAAGATGTGAATTCCCTCTTGTAGAAAGCAAGTGAGGGATATCAATCGGTTTATACTATGCTACACTGGATAAAATACACAGAATAGATCTTTATCGTTCATACACACAAAAACACACACAAAACCACATTGATGTGTGCAGATCAACGGCAGAAAAACCACTGATAGTAACATTCCCGGGGTGTAGCATATAAATAATCGATATCAATCATATTAGTACATCTCCTCCATGATTTATTACATGCAATTTAAGTAAGTGACAAAGGAAATTGCCTCAAGATATATGTTCAAACATTAGTTGAATTATGGAAAGTTTAAATCCAATTCCCACTCCACAAAGAAAAGATAATATAGCACGTACAAGACAATTATTTCATTTTCTTTTCCATCGACAAAAAAATAGATTATAATATAACCCCACAAAAATATGATAATAAATTTATAATATTTTATTTATTTATCAATGACCTAACGAAATCAGTAAAACAACAAAAGTAAAGATGGTGACAACACCATCTTTCCACTTTAACATATATATATATATATATATATATATATATATATATATATAAACAAACTAAATAGAGGAAAAAACAGCAAGAAACACACACAGATACACACAATACACACACAATGACAACTCAAGGTGTTGTCTATGCTACACATGGTACTATCTCACCATAAATCTACACACAATCTCACATGCATACATATGTGAGTGTGTGTAAAATAGGTAGTTACAAATAGACACACACATATATATACAGATATATTATTGTGAGATCTATACTTGGTGAAATTCACTGGGTCAAGATCAAAAAGTTGTCAATTATGCATATGTAATGTAACTTTCAGACAATAACAAAGCATACACACCGTACCATAAGTCTCGACAACTATATCGCAAAATGCAAATGATAAATTCTTGAGCTAAAATGAAAAGATAATACAACGTTTTGCAAATTGTCGGTAAGGGCACTGTTTTTTCTGCTTCAACAGCGATAATCAGACGAGTTTGCTTCACTCGTCTTCTCTTTCGGGAGGAAGACCACATGGCAAAAGCATTTTCTGCATTACCACAAAAGTAATTATTTCTTTAGATCATAAAATCTCGTAAGCGCGGACAGAAAATACGAGTTCCATATAGATTCTTGATTAGTAGAATGATGGATAGTGTTAAGCAATTTACGATGCGCCATGCTTCTTGACAAGAAACTACGACAAACAGAAGAATTCCTGAAATGAACTTATATTTTTCAAATTTAAAAAAAAAATACGACATTTAACAAACACAACGCAAATTCTGCTCAAATGCATACACCTAATAATGCACTTTGTTGCGTATATTTTGATGCTAACATAAACACTGCAAAATATATCAAGAAAATTATATATTGAAAAATGGAGCACAGACGCAGACTGCGTCCAAATTAACCCAATAAGATCTCCAATTTTGTTTCATTTCTGATATGAAATCGAAGGGTCCAAGCAGTCAATTAGACAAATTTCAATGATCATCAAAATCTTTTGTGCAGCAATTTTTCCGAAGGGATCCAATAAAATCAACTCATCAGAGAAAAAGAAAAACTAAACCTTGTTATATTAGTTCACAAAGCAAAATAGTTATCTTTCCAATAACTCTATAAACGAGACAAGAAGCAGAAAGAAGTCGATAACTCTATATTCACATCACTCCGTATGCAGAAAGCAACTATTAACTGAGGGGTTTGACTCAGCAAAAACAACTGAAAAACTATGCAGTTAGGCCTTCTTCGGCTACATGGATCGGATTAGATTGGATTGCATTACTTACGTAGTAAGTAAAATAACTAAGTAGTTGCATGTTTGGTTCCTCCTATTCAGGGGGTGAGTCCACCCAACTTTTATGAATTAGCCCACCCAAAATCCAAATTAATGCAAGAAAAGCCCCATTTTTATTAATTAACCTACCCAAAATTCAAATTAATGCAAAAGAAGCCCCAATTTTTATTAGTTAGCCCATCCAAAATTCTAACTAATGCACAAAAAAAGCCCCAATTTTATTAATTAGCCCACCCAAAATTCAAATTAATGCAAAAAACAAAAAAGAAAGCTTTAATTTTTTTTACCTTTTCTTTTCCAATTTTCTGATTTTGTCACAAAAAAAATCCTAAACAAATTTCGGGGCGCTGCCCCCGAACACCCGGAAATTTAGACCCACCGTACCAAATTCCTGGGCTCGTTACCGCTTGTACTAGATAAGGTTGGCTATTAAAATTGTTAAAATCTATTATTAGATGCAATTTCACAATTACATAACTAATTTAACACTAATCATATCCTAATTTTGTAGTGATTAAGGGATAATTAAATTGCCGTTTTCTTTTTTCTTCACTACCTACAAAATTAATCGCAGGGTAGGTTCAATTACTAAAGAAATGCAGAAGTAACAACAGATATTAATAAAATTCAAACACACACATAAACAAACATGAGAGAGAGAGAGAGAGAGAGAGAGAGAGAGAGAGAGAGAGAGAGAGAGAGAGAGAGAGAGAGAGAGAGAGAGAGAGAGAGAGAGTAATTACCTGCATAAAATTGTAACGCTCTCTACCAATGGATTCGTTTTCGGCGAGGGCGAAGTAGGACAAAATAGGGTAATGCCCAACGTAGGAAGCGTAACTATCTCGATGAGTGTTCACCGCCCATTCACTGTAAATAAAAAGAAAAAGAGAAGGTTTTTAACAGCACAAAAAAATAAAAATAAAAATCGAAATTGTAGAAATTTATCGGCGAGGTTACGTACAACCGAGTCAAATCGGCGTGGCCTGTGCCGACATATTTAGCCTGTAAATGCTCGAGCTGTGAGTTTATATTAAACCTGTCGCTCGCCTGCATCACAACAAATTGACAACACAGAAAGAAAGAAAATTAAGTAGATTATCGTGTATGAATGTAATTTGACGTGGATAAATGTTAGGGTTTTGAATTGGGGGGTTTTTGGTTACCTGCATCTTGAGCTTTCTGTAGTTGTTTGTTTCAGAGGAGCAAATATGAGGTATATGTTTAATTTTCTAAATTATAGGGGTTTAGTTGTAATTTACCAAATATTGAACAAATGGTCCCTATTTAAAATTTAACGAGTATTTATATAATTAATAATAGAAAAAAGAAATCCATCGGCTCTCGTTGCTTAGTTGGTTAGAGCACCCCGTAAGTAAGCGGGGAGGTCTTGAGTTCAACTATCAACGAAAGCAACTGAATTCATAAAATATTATTTTTTGTTTTTTATTTATTTTTTAAGTCAGTTCATAAAATATTTTTTTCTCAATTCGAAACCATGAAATAAAATACCCAAGTTTCATTTCCTCTATTATATATTATACATTATATTATTGATGAATATAGGTAGTTTACGATTAACTTAGGTTCGATCATCTTTGGTCGAAAATCGAACCTTTAAAGGTTGATTGAAGTCAGATGTTGACTACCCAGAAACTGTCAATTTTTTCAACATCGGAATTTGCTTCATGTTTTTGCTATTTCCTAACGGAAAAAAAACGACAGAATTCGACCTGTAACCCTTTGCAGATAGATGCTTTGAGATCACGCATCAACTACGACAAGATGAAAAACGATAATATGCACACAATCAGGATAATGATTTACATCAAAAGCTAAATCAAGGTGCATATACATGGTACACAAGCTGCCTTCACCATGGATACTTACAGTTTATAAGCAAAACAACCCGATTTTAAAATATTAAAAAAAATAAAAAAATTAAAATCTATTCACTTCAAAAGAACTTAAACCTGGTTTCTAACGCTTTACCACAGTCATTGGATGCTATATAAACAAATTAGTGATTATTACGATTCTCCTGGTTTTGAGATCTCTAATGTGGGAGGTAGTAAACTAAGAAAGCTTCCTCGTTCAGGTTGAATCGATGCTGAATTCGTCGACTCCTCGTCTGTTATATGTCAAGTAAAATTATAAGAAGAAAAAAAAATTACATACAGATATATATTATGGTAAGATTTGTAGCAGAGAGGAGAAAAAGAATCATACTGAAGAGTGACTTCACAGTTGGTCGCTTTGGTCTAGTGCTTTTCTTCTTCAGTTCGGCTATTAGTCGAAAGAAAGCCATTTTGAAGCGTTAGTTACTAAATAAAAAACCGAATAACGTGTCAAGTTTATATTTTGATGAAGATATAAGCTAAGCATGGCTAATCTTCTTCAAGTAAGAGCAAGAGGCAATTACCCATTCCAGGAACTTGGTGATCATTCACAATTTCAAAGTTCTTGTATGTGTAGCCCATAAAGTTGACATCCTTCGACGGGAGCATCTGCATTGTGAAATAACGATATCTCGGATCAATTGCAACTTCGAAAACAATATTTCATTAGTCAAGTGCTTTGCTTCACAAACGATAATGTCCATCTAAAAAAATTCTAATCATTGCCAGCTCAGCAGAAGCATGGAGCGATCAAAGTCGCAGGATTTTTTGGTTCAGCGTCTCGTTTCCCAACAACTACAGAATTATCTTTATTTTTGGTGCTTCCCTATTTGAATGGTAGGTTGATTTAATTGCAACAAAACTCAGGAGTCCCGTTGCCAGGATAAGATAGTCATAGTAATAACACATACAGCTGCATATTGCTAATTAGATCACATGGCCAAATGTCGTGCTCGATTGCGTTGTTTCCAAGGCAAAGAATGTCAATATGTCATGGAGAATTCAAGATTTCAGACAACCAAAACATTTTCATTTTGTTTTTATTTATTTTTTTAATTTTTATCCGACTCAAAGATTGGTATTGAAGCTTCAACATTACTTTCAGGATGACATTTTCTGTTTTCTTCAGACAAGCAAAACATAATGTTTACTAACCTTCCTCCAAGGACCTGATTTTGTGGCTGAGGGGACTTGATTGTCAGACTGCAAAAGATTAGCAGACGAAGATGAGGAAAGAATACCAAAAGGCAAAATTACTAGACGAGGTTTAATTGAGACGGTTAAAACCTCTTCAAACTTTTCAAAGTTTTGAGTGTCCAATTCATCATTAACTTCTGGAATAAACGCTGCTTTCATTTGATACAGCTTATCCCACTCAATGCCTTTGAACCACGGGTGAGCCTGTGAAGACATAAAAAGCTAGTGGGAAAATTTGTTCGGCAGAATCAACCTTTAAAAAAAAACATAAATTCAGACACAACAAAGAACCTTTATTTCATAAGCGCCTCTTGTTCCGAGCCTTTTCTCTACATTACACAAGAGTTTACAGATAAGATCCTTTGCTTCCGCTGATAGTTTCGCCTCTTCGGGAAATTTTAAATGAGTTCTCCAGTTTACTATCTGCGCGAAAGCAAATGAGAAATTGTTTCAAGATATAGGTTCAATAGACAATAAAATCTGATAGTGAAATCCCGTAATTACCTTTCTGCATGTAGACATGGGTTCGTCTGAATAGAAGGGTGGATATCCGACAAGCATCTCATACATGATAGCACCGAGAGACCACCTATTGCACATCCGCATGGTCACGACAGTCTCAACTAGACAAATAATAAAATATTGCAGTGAGATGGAAAATTATAATATAGACGAGTACATACCAATCGCATTCCATTCCATATCCTTTCTTCAGCAGAACTTCTGGAGCAATATAATCAGGCGTACCAACAGTTGAGTAAGCCTGCACCATCGAAATGTTAAGGTGATTCACAATAATTGCCTCCCTTTTTAAATAGTAATATACCAGGAAGGACAAATCTCACGATATTTCTACCATAATATATTCTTCGACCCCAGTCTATTCAGATATTTTTCAAAAATTTTATGCATAGATCTTACGAGAAACATGAAACATTTTGATCGTTGAAAAACTCATAACAACGTGACGAGACATCGATTCTGCTATATTGTGAAAGAAGAGGACGAGTTCAATAGCTTGGAAATATATTTTGCCTCATAGGTACAGAGCCCTTTACATGCAAGACCAACTAAATGACTGTATCACTATTCATTCGGTGAAGTTCACCAAAGATTAAAAATATGATTATCTTAAGCTTTTGGGTAATTAGATTGCAAACGGGGAATTAGGGATGGTAATGAAATCATGTATTGATAGGATGCTTACAAGCATCCTCCTATTCCTCTGCCAGTGCTGCAGTTGCTCCTGCTGAGTACGCTTTGGTGCCGCAGGGCGACCGTCGCTTTGAAGAGATCCACTGTAGTTATTTCCTACTGAAAAATCATTTTCTTGAATATTACTGCAATCCAGTGGTTTACATAACCCAAAATCTGACAACTTCATATGCCCAACTCGGTCAAGAAGCAAGTTATCAGGCTTGATATCTCTACAAAATTATCAAATAAACGCAAATTATATCAGAACACGACGTAAGATGTTATAGTAATAAGTTGTAGCATTCCATCAAAATCACCAGACAATCAAAACACACCTATGGATATAATTATGCTTGTGGATAGATTCGATTGCAAGAACTGTTTCCCCAACATAAAACCTTGCTTCATCTTCCGTTAATATATCTTTACGCATCAGTAGAGTCATCATATCTCCACCAGGCAGATATTCCATTATTAGATATAGATATTCTTCATCTTGGAAAGAACAATAAAGTTTGACAATGCAATTGCTATCAACTTCAGCAAGTAGGTTTCTTTCTGCTTTCACATGTTCAACCTAGATAACAGAGTGAGGATAAGTAAAAGGAATAAGCATAACAAAGCAGCTCGGGCATTTTTTTTATCTATTTAGCATAATAAATTAATTTTAACCTGGCCCCTACGAAGCATTTCCGACTTCTTAAGCTTTTTCATGGCATATACATGGCGAGTTGACTTCTCTCGACATAATCTAACCTGCGACAGGAACATATTTCAAGTTAATTTATGCAGGTAAAAAAAAAATAATAATATAGTAGAAATTAGCATCATCAGCTGCACAAAACTAGAGAACCTCCCCAAATGCACCCTTTCCTATCATCGTTAGTGGCTCAAAATCATCAGCACCCATTTTATGCCTTTGAAGGCGCATGTATTCTGTTTCCTTTTTCTCAAGGTACTTCAAGATGTTGTTTTGCTCTTCTTCAGATACCTCAGCATCAGCCAGTTTTCTCTCTAGCACATTACGCCTACAACAAAACCCCAGAAAATTACGATTTCAAGGTGAAAAATAAAATAGTCTCTCAACACCTCTCCCCTGTAAATATGTTTCTTACATCCCAAAACTACAAAATTTGGGAAGTCAAATTAACCAGAACATATATTAGGAGATAAGATCAGACTAATATGATATTTTCGTTTTTCAGAAATAGTATCTGTTTCTGGAATTATTTTAAAATTTATCTCTGAAGTAAAGGTCATACATACCGCTCCCTTCGCTCTTGCAGGCTCCTCATCTGCTCCTTGTAATGCTTTTCTATATATTGCTTGGCAGCAGCAGCCTTCTGCTTAGTAGCATTTGAAGGAGTTTCCTCATTCACTGGTGTTCGTGAAACTTCTTTCCCATTAGGTGTAGGTTCCTCCTTATCGCTTGAAGTCTTATGTTTCTCTTTCGATCGGAATTTCCCAAAACAACGTTTAGCAACTTCCATCTTACTACCTTACTCTGTTTGTCTTGTCAAACTTCAACACCATTTCCAAATGACATAAACCCGCTGCCTTATAGAGTTCTCTTTCTTCAGCAGCAAGCTACCTATACATGAGTCATACCGTCAAATCCCCAGATCACGGGAATAAAAACATGAATCTTTAATGCTGCATAGAGAAACAAACAAACATAATCAATCAAGAAAGGTCAGCAATCTTCCTTCATAGTCAACAAATCTCTTTTTGGTTGGCTAAAATAAAAATAATTAAAAACTTCCATGATTCGGTAACAGCGTGTTCCTGATTTTTATACTCTCCATAATTTCAAATTCAATTTACGATTTACGTAATAAATGTCACTCACTTCATAAACTCATTGCTCATCAACCACCTCCATTCACCTCTGTAAAAATCTCCAGACTATAACATTAACGGTAGAGTACAATCCAACTAATAAATAGGAATAAAAATGAAAATCGAAGACAAATTGACTAATATAACTCAAATAAAATTGAAATGAGAGGGAAAAAGTTATATTATACATTAATCAATAAATCAAAAAGCAATCAACACAAAAACTCACTCCTCCCATTACTCCGCATACCTCCCAAAAAAAATCAAAACAAAAAATTAAAAAATCAAAAACCTCACAAATAACCACGCGTTCAAAAGCTAAATACTAAGCATAATCAATCAAAATACCGTTCACAATTCCAATAAACCGCCGTTTCAGCAAAACTCAAATCACTAAAAAAAAAAACCGCATCAAAACGGATCCAACAACCAAAGTTTCGCCGGAATCGTGAACTCAAAAAAAAAAAAAAAAAAAAAAAATCAAACACGCACCTGCAAATTCAATCCAGAAAACCTAACACAGCGCAATCCTGTCGAATCGAGCAAGTGAGCAAAATGGAGATGAGAACTATCGAACAATAGGATAGTGGATTTGAAACCCTAAGTTTGTAGAGAGAGAAAGAAGTTCGCTGAAGAAGAAGAAGAATGTGATGGGAAAGCTTTTTATGCAGTGGTGGTGAATGATGGCATCATTCGCCATCAAAAGCTCAACACAGAGAGTGAGAGGGGTGGTGCTTCTTTTTCCTCTCCTTCTTTTCGGTTTATTTTTATTTATTTATATTTCTTGTTTTTGCTTTTTAGGCAACGGGAAATCTTTGTCAAAAATTAAGATTTATTTTCCTTTTTTTTATTGTTGGTGTTATTTATTTAGCAGAGTAATTGCGTTTGTTGCGCTGTAAATATTAATTAATTGAGTTAAAAACGCTGTTGAATTTATCTCCTGGAAAATATGCAACGCGTTTTTACCAGAAAGGTAATAAATAAATAAGTGCAAATTACGACCACCTCCCTAAGGTAAGGTCAAATTACGAAAACAACCATCATGTTTTGCATAATTACAAGCATCCCCCTCGACTATGTAGTTACGCTGATAAATTTAGGAGCGTTCGTACGGTAAAATTGTACATAAATTTCATACCATTTAGCGTTTGGTTCGATAAATAACTGAATTACCAAAATTTTATTACAAATGTTTAAATTTTTTATTTTTGTTTTATTAATTTTAGTTTAAATATTAATATTACATATATACGGGTAAATCACAAACACCCCCTGAGGTATGGTCAATTTACGAAAAAAACCCTCTTGTTTGGATAATTACATCTAGCCCTTAACTATGATTTTTTCTTACACCTCCACCATTATGGTGTCAAATTCAACATAATCATTTAGATTTCGTGGAATGTGCTCTAGTTTGTACTCGTTTTGTGTAAAAATACAGTTTTTGATGCACCACAATCTGATATATACAAGCCAAAAAACACATATTATGATCATCTTGCTTCAAAATGTAGAGTTCGAATGGGATAAAATGGGTTCAAAAGTGATAATATTCCATAAAATCTCGAAGATTCCACTAAATTTGAGGAATTGAGGGGATGGTTGTAATTATCCAAACAAGAGGGGGGTTTTCGTAATTTGACCATATCTTAGGGGTGGTTGTAATTTACCCTATATATAAATATATATTTATAAAATAAAATAAAACTGAATATCACACCGAATTAACGGTTCGGTAATCGACATGTACGAATTTTCGTTCGATTTGATTCGCGACCGGATGAACACCCCTAGGTAAATATTGTAAGGGTGGATTCGTAAGATAATACATAATTGAAGGCTGGTTGTAATTATGCAAACATGAGGGTGTTGGCCGAAAACCTACACGCAAGTGCACGTATCGTACAAGTAATATAGTGGACAATTAAGTCCGGATATCGAACCCACAGGGAATATTTAATTATCTAATCCTAGACGCTAAATTCTACCAATTATTATCAAGCCCACCCTACACAGTCGACTTTAGGGAGAAATAACTAAATTAAACTAAATTAAAAAGCAAATTAAAAAGACAAGAACACGAAAGCAATTAAAAACGAAGATTAATCAAAGTAGACAAGCCTAGGATTTTATTCTTCCCCCTATGTGATTATTATTCCCCCAATTCCTTCAATTATGCAAGCAATTAACCCGGATTATTAACCTGAGATGCTAAAATAATCATAACCCGCTTCCGCGTGTATTACAATTCTAATACTCTAGATTCAATTACTATATTCCTATGCAATTAATTCTAGAACACAGCATTAAGCACAAATCTCAATAATGGCTACCTAAGAGATTAACTATATTCCTATGTTAATACCACAAAGGCTCTTCTACCACAGTTCTAATTATTAACCCGATCTTCCGATTCATGCGATTAACAATAACATAAAAGCACATAAGTTGATCAAGTTCATGCACTTAATAAAACAAGTAGAAGAAATAATCCGGAATTAAAACTTGCATAAAATCATAGAATTGGGTTCATAAATCCCACATAGGGTTCCAAATAAAATCCTAGAAATAAGTAGTTTAGCTACTCATAATTAAATCAAAAACGCAAATAAAATAAATCATAGACGATAAATCTTTGCTTTGAGTCTTCGAATTCTTCGTTATTGCTTTGTTGCTCTTGAAATTGCGTAAAAAGATGGATTCCTAATTGTGTGCTTGGCTTGGTCTTATATAGGGTGAAAAACTTGGGGAAGAAGGCAGTTTCCTTGTACAATTAAGATTCCTTCACTGCGCCAACTCGCCCATCCGGACGGCCGTGTGAGATTTATGCTTAAAATCCGCACGGCCGCGCGGTCTATTCTCCAGAATTCTGCTTTTTTCACTTTTGGCCCATATTTTCTCCAAAATTGCAGTTTTGACCCCATACTTTTCCAATTCTTCAATTTGTACCTAAAATACAATAAATCAACTTTTTAAGCACCAATTATCGTTAAAACACACCAAAAGCTCAAATAAAAAGATACGATAAAGTATAAAAATATACACTTAACACACCCCCAAACTTGAACTTTTGCTTGTCCTCAAGCAAAATCAACCAATAAGCAAATAACACAACTATTACATCTCATCACATAGATCAATGATCAACTTCACGTTTTCAGAACTTGTAATTATAATGACAATTCTTAGGCATTCGCAAGCTCAAAATTCAACAACACTTAGTCACTCACCATTACAAAAAACCACAAATCATACAATTGCTTCAAGTATCCAATATTTGCAAATTAAAGATAGAAAGAATTTATACTTACATGCATATGCTTGACTCCAAATACTCACCAAATTATTCTACTCTACTAATATCGAACATTAAGCTATTGGGATCATTGGGGCTTTGTGGCTTTCAATTGTTAGGCTCTTTGGTTCGAGGTAGGAAAAATGGGTATGTGTGGCTATTCTTCTTGAATTTAGGTGATTACGCCAAAATTTGAAAGACAGGCGTTTGAAACAATGAATTCACCTATACGGACTTTAATAAACTCGATTCTCAAAAGTTCAAAAGTCTCCACTTTTGCTTTTGAGGCAATGGATCGAGTTTTCAAAAAATAATTCAACAACTAGTCCTTATTTCTCCCTTCTAGTCTCTTCTTCTTCTTCTTTTTTTTTTTTTTTTTTTTTTTTTTTTTTTTTTTTTTTTATATATATATATAGAAGCATAGATATTTGTCTTTTTTTTTTTTTTTTTTTTTTTTTTTTTTTTTTTTTTTTTTTTTTTTTTTTTTTTTTCGAAGAAGAAGAAGAAGGACCTTAAGAAAAATTTCGACTGAACTTCCAAGGGGTAATTTTCAAGAATCTCCACCTATTCTACCTTACACATTGGCTAAAAGAAAGAACACCTTTTCTCCGAGGCTCAAATCAAGGTTCTAAGGATAATTTCGATAAAAAGGTCGGCTTGAAAGGCTCAAACGGTTCAAAGAAGGCCCAAATCATATCCCAAATCACTCACTACTCAATACTTCGTATCATAAATTTCCTAGGGTGAGTTCTAAAACCGAACATAGCATGATATAGCACAAATTAATTCCAAATTTAAAATACAAAACATTCAACCAAATCAATGCACAAAATGTGATTCCTAGCAATAATTTGCTTCTAAGTCCCGTTGAATCGAAAGCTAAACAAACATCAAATCCTTATCACACAAAACAAGCAATTTCATCATCAAACATTGATCATCTCTCATCATCACAAATCATCGATGCATTCAACTCAAGCAAATTTTTTTTTTTTTTTTTTTTTTTTTATATTCCGGAAAAAACGGGAAAAACAATAAAAACGAATAAAACCTAATGCATGCAAACTAAAGCAAATAAGCACAAAAAAACATATTTTTCACCCCCAAACTTAAAATTTTCGTTGCCCTCAACGAAATTAGTACAAAGTTTTAAGGATAGAAAACACCTGATTTAGTCGAAGTCGATGTGATCGGGGTGCTCCTCCCTCCTTCTCTCATGCTCATCATCATCGGAAAGCTTGGGCACAGGCTCAAGAATGGGTGCCGGTGGATGCCGGCTCGATGCACTCGGGCTTGACTTGAAAAGATGAGATTTTGAAGAAGTTGGTTCGATGCTCTAGCCTCCCTGTCAATACCAACACAAAATAATAATTTGAGAATGCGTGAGTGAATTATATGTGTGAAATTGAAGAATTTTTGGAAGAGAAATTCAAAAAAAAAAAAAATTCGAAAATTCGTGTGTGGGAGTTAGAAAGAAGGAAAGAGGGGGGTTTAAGAAATAATGGGGGAGAAAATCGAATTTTTAGAATTTAAAACGCTCAGTAATAGCCTCGGACGGCCGTCCCATCTTTTAGCCTATTTCTCGGACGGCCGCACCGTTTCTCGAAATTGGGCAGAAGCGGCTCCGAAACTCGGACGGCCGTCCGTGATTTTAACCCTCATTCCGCACGGCCGCGCCAAGCTGCAATTTCGTCCAGTAGCTGCTCCAAAATTTCACACGGCCGTGTGAGATTCATGCCTTTTTCTTGCACGGCCGTGTGAAGAATTGCAATTGGGTCCCTACTCGACTCTCGACTCACGTTTTCGGCCCTGAAAAATAAAATCCAAAAATAAATAAATTAGAATGCATGCTTATGATACTAAAAACGAAACGAAAAATTAAATAAAAATACGAAAAACAATAAAGCTCGGGTTGCCTCCCGAGAAGCGCTAAGTTTAAAGTCTTCAGCCGGACGTTGCTTCTTTAATTTCAAGCAAAAGTGACCGAGGTCACTTGGCATTCTTCACTCGCTTCCAAATACGGTTTGAGCCGGCTCCGTTTTACGTTGAACGTACGATTTGAATCGCGCTCCTTTATTTTGACCACCTCGTGAGGAAGAATTTCTTGGACAATAAACGGCCGCGACCACTTTGATTTGCGCTTCCTTGGAAATAACCAAAGACGGGATTTGCACAATAACACCAATTGTCCTTTGTGCAATTCCTTTTTGATTTTCTCCTTACGACCACAATAGCTTGACTCATCCTTCTCTCGTGACTTGCTCGAACCTTTGGTTGGCAACATCTTCCTTGCATTCTCATCGTCGTTAAGACCTCGACTCGCATGACTTTCTCTTGGAGGATTTAAAATTGAGTCCATGAAATAAACTTGCTCCGTCCGATTCCCGTTTCCGCCATCATCTCCTGCACTCAAAGATGCTTTCCCATTGTCCAAGATCGAAACATCAAACTTTTCATTATTTGTAAAATCCATAAGCTCAATAGCAAAACAATCATTATTTTCACATGGATTTTTATTAGCACTAAAAACATTGAATTTGATTGTTTGATCATGCACAGTCATTGTAAGATCACCACTAGCACAATCAATGAGAGTTTTCGACGTGGCTAAAAACGGTCTCCCTACGATAAGAGGTATCTCCCTATCCTCATCTATATCAAGTATAACGAAATCAACAGGGAAGATAAATTTATTAACTTTCACTAGCACATTCTCTAAAATACCTTTTGGGTAAACTAAAGATCTATCGGCTAATTGAAGAGTTATAGCCGTCGGTTCAATTTCTCCTAACCCAAGATTTTTAAAAGTAGAGTACGGCATAAGATTAATGCTAGCGCCTAAATCAATGAGCGATCTAAAATTTTTACCTCCTATAGTACAGGGAATAGTAAACTTACCTGGATCGCCGAGTTTTTGTGGAAGAGGCCGAGTAAGAATCGCACTAATTTGCTCCGTGAGTTGGATCATCTCGTTCCCTTGCAATTTCTTACTTTTCTTCACGAGGTCCTTGAGGAACTTCACCCACTTTGGCATCTTTTGTAGTGCTTCAATGAAAGGAATATTTATGCGAATTTCCTTCAACTTGTCCAAAAATCTTTGATATTCGGCATCGAGCTTCTTCTTTATAAACTTTTGAGGATAAGGAATTGGAGGGACTTGTGGAGGCACCGTCGATGGTGGCTCGTCATGAGATGATTTTTTTTCCTCATTCTTTTTCGGCTTCTCGATTACCGTGCTTCTCTTCTCTTTTCGTGGGGCTTCCTCCAATTGCTTACCGTTCTTCAAGGTGACTGCTTGGCATGTCTCGACCTCGATCTTTTTCGTTAGCAATCTTTGTGGATATGGGATCGGCTCGACCCATTCGGCTACAGTGACTTGCGGCTTGATTTGAATTTCTTCCCTTTTTTCGCTCTTGACATCGATAGCTTGGCACGTCTCGAACTTTTGATTTCGAGGATCTTCCGTATTCGATGGCAATGCTCCCGGCGGGCGGTTCTCTTGCTTCAAAGCTAATTGAGCGATTTGGTTCTCCAAATTTCGCAACGAGGCTTGGGTAGCGGTCATGAATTGGGCCAATATCTCATCCGTGTTTGATTTTTGGGCCGGTGGATTGTTGCCTTGATAGCTTTGTTGAGGAGGGGCTTGATTTTGGAATTGACCTTGAGGTCTTTGATATCCTTGGCCTTGTTGATTTCCTCCATATTGCCCTTGTGATCTCCACCCTTGATTTTGGAATTGGCGAGGCGCATTGTTGACGTAGTTGAGCGACTCCACATCTTGTTGGCATTGGAGCGTGTAGTGATTTCCACTGCAAATTTCACAACATGGAGATTCAATTGCTTTGACTTGTTGTGGTGGACTTGCTTTGATGTGCTGCAGAAGGAGTTGATTTTGTTGAGCAATTTGGGTCACTTGAGCTTGAAGGGCCGTAATTGCATCTAACTCCAACACTCCGGGAACTTTCTTGGCTCCACTAACCGTCCTCTCGCTTGACTTGGCAAACCGATTTTGAGCAATTTGATCCAACATGATGAAAGCATCCGGTATCGATTGACTCATAAAATTTCCCCCGGTGGATGCATCTAAGACCGTTCGCGCATTCTCGTTAATCCCTTGGTAGAAGATGTGGATTTGCCGCCATTGTTCGACTCCATGTGTTGGACATTGCCGCAAAAGAGTTTTAAATCTCTCCCATGCCTCGTATAATTGCTCGCCTTGCTCTTGGACAAAATTGTGAATTTCTCGCCGGATTCTCTCGTCCTTCTCGGGTGAGCTATAGACTTTCATGAAAAGGTTGAGGAGTTGAGGCCACGACGAGATAGAGTGGGGGGCTTGGGACATCAACCACTGGCGAGCTCTTCCTTGTAGGGAGTGCTTGAAGAGAATTAATTGAAGCGCCTCTTGGGAAACGCCGTTTTGACGGTGGGAGTTACAGGTATCTAGAAAATTGACAATGTGCAGATGGGGATCTTCACCTGCCAACCCACTAAAGAGCCCGTTATTTTGGAGCATCGTCAAAAGGCCTTGTTTGATCTCAAAATTATGCGCCTCAATGGGTGGATATTGGATGCTCGGCCGGAATCCGTCATGAGTCGGGATTATGTAATCTTGAAGTGCCCGTGGCCTAGCTGCTGGCTGTAATGGAAGTTGAAGGGGTGGGTCTTGGACTTGGTTCCCGTTGGCATTGAGTAAATTACCCTCTGCCCTGCGTTCTTCGTCCTCCATTATATTGTTTGCGCGTTGTCGTCTCCTAGCGGCTCGAAAAGTTCGTTCGATTTCGGGATCAAACGGTTCTCTGGCTAGATCGAGTCTTCTGCGCATACACAGTACCTAAAACAAAAATAAAATAAAACGAAAATTAAATGGGTGAATCGTGAAAATTGTTCAAATATAGAGCTAGAATAAAATAAATAATTAAAATATTCCCCGGCAACGGCGCCAAAAACTTGTTGGCCGAAAACCTACACGCAAGTGCACGTATCGTACAAGTAATATAGTGGACAATTAAGTCCGGATATCGAACCCACAGGGAATATTTAATTATCTAATCCTAGACGCTAAATTCTACCAATTATTATCAAGCCCACCCTACACAGTCGACTTTAGGGAGAAATAACTAAATTAAACTAAATTAAAAAGCAAATTAAAAAGACAAGAACACGAAAGCAATTAAAAACGAAGATTAATCAAAGTAGACAAGCCTAGGATTTTATTCTTCCCCCTATGTGATTATTATTCCCCCAATTCCTTCAATTATGCAAGCAATTAACCCGGATTATTAACCTGAGATGCTAAAATAATCATAACCCGCTTCCGCGTGTATTACAATTCTAATACTCTAGATTCAATTACTATATTCCTATGCAATTAATTCTAGAACACAGCATTAAGCACAAATCTCAATAATGGCTACCTAAGAGATTAACTATATTCCTATGTTAATACCACAAAGGCTCTTCTACCACAGTTCTAATTATTAACCCGATCTTCCGATTCATGCGATTAACAATAACATAAAAGCACATAAGTTGATCAAGTTCATGCACTTAATAAAACAAGTAGAAGAAATAATCCGGAATTAAAACTTGCATAAAATCATAGAATTGGGTTCATAAATCCCACATAGGGTTCCAAATAAAATCCTAGAAATAAGTAGTTTAGCTACTCATAATTAAATCAAAAACGCAAATAAAATAAATCATAGACGATAAATCTTTGCTTTGAGTCTTCGAATTCTTCGTTATTGCTTTGTTGCTCTTGAAATTGCGTAAAAAGATGGATTCCTAATTGTGTGCTTGGCTTGGTCTTATATAGGGTGAAAAACTTGGGGAAGAAGGCAGTTTCCTTGTACAATTAAGATTCCTTCACTGCGCCAACTCGCCCATCCGGACGGCCGTGTGAGATTTATGCTTAAAATCCGCACGGCCGCGCGGTCTATTCTCCAGAATTCTGCTTTTTTCACTTTTGGCCCATATTTTCTCCAAAATTGCAGTTTTGACCCCATACTTTTCCAATTCTTCAATTTGTACCTAAAATACAATAAATCAACTTTTTAAGCACCAATTATCGTTAAAACACACCAAAAGCTCAAATAAAAAGATACGATAAAGTATAAAAATATACACTTAACAGAGGGTTTCGTAATTATACCTATCTTAGGGGTGGCCGTAATTTGCCCCAAAAAGAAACATACATATATGAGTAAAAAAGTAAAATATTTTTTTGTGTAATTGTAATTTTCACCTATGTAGCACGGAAACTTCAACTTCTCTCCGTGTTTGTGTCCGACACTCGATAACACATTTTATGGGTCATTTTGCAATTTATGAATAGAAACATAATTGAATAGTGAATTTTCAAATATTTTTATTGTTTTCCTAATTATTTACATGATTTAATTACCAATTGCAAATTGATAATTGATTACAATATGTATTTTGAATATATCTAAATGAAAATATAAAATTTATTTTATATATAAATAAAACCGTATATACTTTTTATAGCATAATTATAAATACAAGCTTATACTTTTAATGTTTGCACGTTTTCCCCCAAGTTCTCGTATTCCAATTTTCGGGACATGCAGTTTCTCCGTATCGTCGTTTCTGTGTCCGTACTACAAAGATTCTCACTCGATTTTTCCACCAATTGCTGAGCAACTATTATAATTTATATCGATTTGACCGCTATTTTTTTTAAATACAAGTCAATCCTATATTATACACTTAACTCAATTCCGGTCAAAGTTTAATTAGAAATAAAATTTCCCATACTATGACTTTCATGTTCTAAGTTAAATTTTATATTTATCTGCATTTGCCAACTATAAAACCCCCTTTAGATCACACCCTAAAATCATAGCTACTATATATTATATGATTTGAATTTTTATGTGCTTTATTATTATTTTTCAGGGTAAATTACGGTCACCTCCTCAGGTAAGGTCAAATTGTGAAAAAAGTTCTTCCTGTTTGGATAATTACAACCACCGCTCAACTATGAATCTTCTTGCATGTCCACCCTTGCGGTATCAAATTTAGTGGATTAATCTTCTAAATTATGTGAAATATTCTCAAATTTGCACCCATTTTATCCTATTGGAGCTCCACATTTTATAACAAGAAAATCATAAGATGTGTCTCTTGGCTTGTAAATATCAGATTGTAGTGCATCAGAAACTGCATTTTTGCACAAAACGAGTAGAAGCTAAACAACATTCCACGGAATCTAATATGTTGAACTGCACACCGTAAGGGTGAACGCTTAAGAAGATTCATAGCTGGGGAAGATGATTGTAATTATCAAAATATGATGAGTTTTTTTTATAATTTGCCGTGAGATATCTCAATGGTGGGGCCGTAATTTACCCTTTTTTTTATTCAAAACAAAGGCCAAGAATAAAATAAATGGGGAATGACTTATAAATTTGAAAATATAAGGGAATGAAAAGGACAAGACTAGACTAGTTGTAATCTATCAGAAAACGCGTTTGCTGAGTTAAAGGTGTTCTACCCCATTTTTCAATAATCTTGAAAAAAGAAAAAAGAAAAAAAAAAAGTCAATAAATATTTGTTCTTTCATGTGGGATAAAGGCATAAAGTGTGGGATTAAAGGGTACTTCCACTAAAAAGTAATCTTTGTTTAAATGTACTATTGTTTAATGATCTCGCTTGCCTATATCGGAATACATTTGATCAAATGAGATTGTATTAATACCTACTAACTAAAAAATTATTCGGTCAGTAAAATATTTGATTCCTTACATTAAATCTTGTGTTAAGCTTGTTAAGTTCTGATATTAAGTATGAAATGTCCAAAAACTCTCTTAATTAAGAAAGTTAAAATATTGTTTTAAGGATACAATTGTCTTTTCCTTTTTTAATCACTATGTACATAATTAATCACGGGAGAAAAGGGTGCTATTAATTTAATCAAATAGTAGCATTTAATTACGAGCATTAAGTGTAGTAGCGGACTTTAAATGTAGTAGCTGACTCGACCAAACACGAATTTTATCAGCCGAACATCTTTACTAGCCCTTTTTATCTAGTCAATAAAACTTAGCAGAACTAGGCAAACGAGGCCTTAAGTCTAATAGAATATTAGTATATTAGAGTTTCTATGCATTGTCATATTTATTTATTTTATCTAACAAAACACAATTAACATTCCTAAACTTTATACTCCACATGATTTACTCATTAAATTTGTTAACTTAGCTAGTAGCATTACTAAAAATAAGAAATAAAGCTAACTCTACCTCCATAATTTTCATTAATTAGCAATTAGCATATAGAAATAAAGGGAAGCATATTCTAGCTTTGTTGCATTGCCAAAATTGTCACAAAAAGAACAATCAATAATAATAGGACCATAGAAAATATAATAATTAGGTGAAAGAAAATGATACTTTTTTGTCACTTCATCTATTCATATTACAGACAAATAAAATGGCCAAACAAATGAAAAATATTCAGCCAAATTTTCCTTCAAATGGATCATTTTTTCTGTTGTCAAATTGGCCCACAAAGGTTCCCCATAATTAAGGGCATCATGGGACCATGACTATACCTTCTGGGGAGAAAAATAGTTAAAAGAAAAAAAGGCTAAATTACATGTAAGGCCAAATTACGAAAAATCCTTCATGTTTGGATAATTACAACAACCCCGCTTAATTATGTACTATCTTACAGAAATAATATATCCCTCATTCAGTAAATAAATTTGATATCGTAAGGATAAACGTATAAGACAATACATAGTTGAGGGGATTGTTGTAATTACCCAAACATGATTTTTTTTTTTTTTTTTGCAATTTGATCTTACCTCAGGGGAATGACCGTAATTTGCTTGAGAAAAAATCACTTCATGGAGAGATTAGCTTCTGATACATTAATTTCGCTAGATTACTCTAATTGCGGCTGTCCTAAATTTTTTTCTAAATTACTTATTCCCCTACGTACCAAAAAGTTTGTTGCTTTAGAAAATCTAAATTATTTGTTGCTTTAGCGTTCCAATAATCAATAACTGCATCTTATTCCAATTTTGTCATTTGCCACTCTAATTAGGAAACAAAATAGTTGAGAAACAATTAATTATAAGGGCATTTTAGTCAATTTTTTTAAAAAAAAATCACAATAAGCTTTAGGTAATACATTGAACAATAGATCACTACATTTCTTTTCAAGTATCGTTTAAAGCTGATGCACATCAATTGAAAAACTAATTATTAGACAAAATTACCCTTCATCATTTATTGATCTTTCATTAATGTTAGTGTAAAGTTGGACAAAAAAAAAACAAGAAACTTTAAAGTAACACTTAGAGGGTGTTTGGCTAAGCTTATAAGATGTTAAAAGAAGCTTATAAGATGTTTTAGAGCTTATAAGCTCTTCATAAGATCTTATAATGAATAAAAATATGAAATAAGCTTATTACCCAAACATTCTAAAAATTAATCCTAAAAATAAGATGTAACAGCTTATCAGCTCTTAAAACATCTTATCAGACGTAGGAGCTTATCAGCTGTTTAAAATAAGCTTAGTCAAACACCCTCTTAATATCGAGCGGCAATAAATTATTCAACATTTTAGACAGAAAATTAATGTCCCCAACAAAAAATTGACAAAATCAAACAATTAAGAATAAGCCAATAAATAGAAGTTGTCAATTTGCTTTGTCAGCTTAAACTGAAACACTAAAGCATTACAAAGTGTAAAAACACTTAAAAAATTAATAATAATAATAATAATAATAAATAAATAAAAAACTCTTGTCTGTCTACAAAATGATAATAAATTTCACCACAAACTCTTGAGATTTATTACTTAGATCCCAAAAAATTAGTGAAAATTTGAGACCATAATTCTCTACTCTGCATCTCTGAAGCTTTCACTTGTGAGCCACAGTTTCTTTTGAACCACAAACACCACTTCGTCTCCATCTTGGCTCGATTCTGAAATCGAATCGGTGGGGCCCACTGCTTCCCAATGCAGCGCGGATAAATATTTTTTAACAAATTCAATAACGGATTTATTATCACGGATGATAACAAATCCGGAAGGCCTTAGGATTCGGTCCATTTCGAGCAGTAAATCTTCGCCACTGCAACCTTTCTTTTCAATGTCGGAAAATATAGTCCATGCGTGTAGCAAATCGTAAGTCCTAGGGTATGTTGAGAACGCCTCGCACCTGCAAATGTCAAATCGGATTTTTTATTATAAAAAAAATAAACCAGCTTCCGAAAATATCGAATCTTGAGTTTGATATTATTGAGTTGATAGGATATGTATTCCACGTGATTCTGTTATCTATATTTGAAGTTATGCTTACTTTACGTTTTCCAAATTCGTCCATGCATAAGAACTAGGGTGGAAATCGGACATATTGGATTGGATTAGCACTTTCGGAAGTGAAAAACTAATTCCAATTATGTTCCCAAAAAGAAAATCGGAATTTTGGAAATTGGAATGAAAAAACTTGTTACAAAATCGGAAATTTTCGGATCATAATCGGTGGAATTCGGAAAATTCCAAATTTTAGCAACCTAAAATGTATTATAAGAGTTAAAAAAAAAACCGGAATTTTCGGAAATTAAAATCATCTAGGAAATCGGAATGAAAAATATTGTTCCAAAATCGGAAAATTTCGGATTGGAATCACCGGAAATCGGAAATTCCATTTTCACCGCTACTAAGAACTAACGTTACCAAATAGAGGGTTATATTATAGTACATATGCAAATATTTTTTTTTTAGCCTTGATCAGTAAAATACTATATCAAGGCTATCTATCAAACAAGGGCATAATAGTAAAACAATCATCACGTACCAGTTATGAACTGTGCCGATTAAGCCCCTGTCATAAACGATCTTAAGCGTTTTAGGCCCGTCTTCAGGTACAGCATTCATCACCCACACATCCTTATCTTTTAAAGCAGCAGCAAATGAACCCAAATGTGCCTTCATATCCATCACATTCCTTAGAGTATCCGACCTTATTTTTGGACTCAATATATTCCAATAATTATCCACCCTTTGCCTCCAAAGTTCCTGCTCGAAAGTTATTGAAGTTAACATCTTGGTTTTTTAAAAAGAATTAAAAAAAACAAAAGAAAAGTTGCAATTGCTAATATTTTTCTAATTACCGTGTCTTTCTCGAACATTTCGCTTGAATATCCAAAATCAGCAAGGCGTGGGGGAGGAGAAGTTAATCGAGCAGGCCATGGTGCTAGTCCACTTCCTCTCGATTTGTGATCATCTAATTAATGAAGAGAAAAATTATATGTTTGATGAGAATCAAAATAATCATCACAGTACAATTTCAACTGAAAATATTATTCCGGAGCTAATTTAGCAATCTATACGCATTACTGTCTGCAAAGAACACTCTTAAGTGAACAATTAGAGCTAATTAACATTTACGTCTGTGCACTCCATCACAAACTCAACGGGCAAATGTTGAAATATGAGAAACTTTTACATGCTTTCCCGACTTCTTTCCTTTAAAATTTCAAAACTAAAGTAACACACAAGAATTACCTGTTTATTAATAATTTGAAGACAATTTTCAATTTTCCTCGTAACAAGGCGAAACGATACTCTTTTTTTCCCTTTTTTTTTGAAAAAATGTATACCATAATAAAAAAGTACTTACGGTCAGAATAAGGCGTAATGCACGCCTCCATATTCACACCCCACGCAGCATCAGGGTCGTCGTCCGATCGGCACATAGGCGGCAAAACCCCGGCCTCTCTCTCCAAATAACAGTCGTTCGTCAAAGGCTTCTGCCAAATCACCGTCTGATTCTTCTTCGAAGCAATTCTCCAGCACATTCGCTCCACAAGCGCACTCATTTCTCTCCATATTCTCAAATCCTCTTCGTCTTGTGCATAAGCCTCGGGTGAAGAGTAAGCAAAATACCCACCAGGCCTAAGCACTCGATCCAGCTCGAGGAGAAGAATTCCGTCCCTTTGAAGCCAATCGATTCTGCACCGAGAGCAATGGGCTAGTTCGAAAGATCTGCTCGGATATGGGAGCCTTTTTGTACCGAGTACGCCTAGGTATGCGGGAATTCCTCTCTCTAGAGCAAATTGGATCTGGTTTTGGTGCACGTCGTTTGGTGCAAGTGACATCGCCATGATGTCGGACGAGAGGAGGTATCCTCCGAAACTCGCCACACCGCATCCCACGTCGAAGACCGTGCGGAGGTTGCCGTCGTTGTTTAGGTTGCTGTTTGAGAAGTTGAGCATCTGCGTGTTGAAGAATTGTCAGAGATAAAAAGAAAATGGAGGCCTTCTTGAACTTCGGTTATTAGAATACATGTCGATGATAATTTAATAATGTCTTATTTTTGGGATTTGTAGGATTGTGTAATAATAGGGGGCTGAGTTTGGACTAAATATACTTAATAAACTTGATTAAAATCCGGGCCCTTTTTGTTTATCATGTGTTCCATATATTTCCGATAATGAAATAATATTTTCATTTTGAATTCCGAAATTCCATTTTTTTAATCTTTTTGGGAACAGAATTGTAATACATATTAGAATTTGATTTGGAATTAGATTTTCACTCACAAAAAAAGTTGATTTTTTTTCCCCGAAAGTGCTAATTCCGATCCGATCCGATCCGTCCAATTTACACCCCTAATCAAGCCTACTCATAACTCCCAAACAAGGCCCTAGAGAAACATATATAGTTTCGCGTGATTATTACTTGATCTCGAAAGCTAGAGTAGCACAATTATCAACCGAAATCAGGTTTGATGCATGCAGTTGATAATGATTCAAGAGAGCGAAACTTACATCAGCAATTAAAGCAATATATTTATCTGCTCCATAGTGAAAATGAGTGCCTCCTCCAGGAAAATTGATCTTATCACCTTTAACAACCATCCAGTTCTGGTCAGATTTCTCGTGGGCAAGATGAGTGTGAGGAATGTTTGCTTGCCAAACTTCGTCTCTACTTTTCGGCCACTTGATTGGGATCTGTCATTACAAAACACCAAAAAAAAAAAATCAAGTATGAACAAAATATTCACCAGAAATTTAAAAAACAAAATTGCATCCTAGATTTAGGTTTTCAACCTTGTATCCGGGTGGTGGAGGAATTAAGCAATTGAATCGCCTTTCGGGTAATGGGCAGTGTCTTTCGTAGTGCTCCATCACAGACAAATCCAACTTCATTCTAGTTTGGTATATAAGGTTTCTGTCTAAACAAGGGATCAATTCTGAATGACGGTCATCACATACCTTTATCGTTGCAACAACAACAAAAATTATAACAAATCATCAGTTAGAATCTAAACACAAACAACAGATAATGCAGAAAAGATAGTATTTATATTATAAATAAAAAAAGGAAACAGTGAAACTACTTACGGGGAAGCTTTTTGGGGTGATACCATCTTCTCCATCATCTAACCCAAACTTAATCGAAGATTCATCTTGTTTATCTTCTTCGGCACCCAAATATGATGATCCTAGTTTTCTCAAAGAGCGGCTGCCATACTCTATAGCAGACTCTCCGGTATTTTTGGAGCCATAATAGACATAGAGAAACACAAGAAATAGAGCCACAACACACACAGAAGTCAATAACCGCTTCTTCTGTGCTTCATCTGATCTCCCCCTCGTCATTTATATAGCTTCAGTTATTTTTTTTCTTGAAAAATATTCAAATCCGATTAACTTACGATCTCATATTGGGATCTGGCGTCTGGTTGACTGGGTAAAAAAGGTAGAGTAGGAGACAACCTGTGACATTGTTCGAAAAAAAACAACTTAGGTAACTTGTTATGCAGATCGGATTCAGTAATTAGCTATAGGTATAAGAAACCATACAAAATAACTCAAAGAACCCCATAATGTAAATCTGGCTTCTAAAATATATACATCCGATAATCCATGTAACGAAAAAAAAACCCGGTCGATATTTCAAATTAAATATCTTCAATCTCTTATTTTTGCTCTAGAATGAGTTTACATGAAGATAGGTATTACGAGAGAGATATAGCTTAAAAGCATTCAAAAGCTAGACAGCTGAGATATAAACCGAGCAAGTAAACGAGTTAGCTTTGACATTTGGAATTTTATTTCACTATACAATCCAAAGAACTAAAGCAATTTACAATGATAAAGACATCCAATTCTACTGTGACCTACCTAGTCTTTTATGCAAGTGTAATCGAAGTATAGGAAAAACGAGGTACGAAAGTTCCAACGGAATCACGATCAAGGATGAACGTTCTTAGAGAACAAGGCTACCATTAATTTAACCAAAAATTCCACGATCATCTAGCAACCAAGACTCCGATTAGCTTCGACAATAAACGGAGATATCTTTTTAGGTTTTTACCAATTGTAATCTCTCTGGGCTAAGTACCACCAACTTATATGCATGATTACCTAATTAACTGAATAAGCAGAAGTCAACAACCAAATTCCAGGAAGCAACAAATTCAATCTTCTTCGACAAATCAACTAAAAAATCACAGCTCGAATTAATGCAGATCTACAACTCCATATTCTCCACGGAAATCATTGCAATAAATTGTTTTTAAAAAAAAAAAAAAAAACCGAATTGAATCAGCAAATTCAACACAGTAAAACGCAATCAGATCGGGGGTTAGAAAAAGTGCTTACCGAATCGAAGCGTCGATACGGGCAGATCTGAATTAGATTCTCCAGAATAAATTTACAGCGTTCGAAAATTGGAAATGCAATGTGGAAACGCGGAAACAAAAATAAGAAGAAGAAGAAACGAATCAAAAATTGGTTTCTGCACCGAAGTTGGAGAATTTGAAATGAATTAGAGAGAGAAAGGGAGTTATATGCATGGGTTTGGGGGTGGGGGGTAGATCTCAGTTCTCAGTTTCTGAGATTTTTACTGCGTGTGAGTGTGTGTGTGTTTTTTTCTTTTTCTTTTTCTGTTTTCTATTTTGGGAGAAGGAAAAAATGTTTAATGTTGGAGAAGAACTACTTTTACCTTACGTTGCGGTGAAGACTTTCGTCTTCGATTAAAAAAGATAATTAAAAAAAGGCCCATTTAATAAAAGGATTAAATACAAATTTCATCCATGTACTATCATCAGTGTCGCAAATACCCCAAGTACTACAAAATGCGACAGAGTGGCCCCTGTCGTTGAGCCACATTAAAAAATCCCGTCATTTTTCAAAGTTGATCGACCATTGCGACATTGGTGAGTAAGGGAGTGCAATTTTGTATTTAACTCTTTAATAAATAAATTAATTAATTAGAAATTTTCTAAGTAAGATCAAATTACGAAAAAATTCCTCATGTTTGAGTAATTATAACTACCCCTTTAACTATGTTGTACTACATGTTCACTCTTACGGTAACAAATTTATCAGCTGGATGAGGATTTTTTCGTAAGAAAATACATAGTTGAGGGGATAGTTGTAATTACTCAAACATGAGATTTTTTTTCATAATTTGACCTTATATGAGAGGTGGCTGTAATTTACCTCGTTTGAGAGCTGAATTGCTATCTAAACTCTTTCTTTTAGAGTTTAATGTGTGCATGCTGGTATTCTCAAATTGTGAATATTGTATTTCATGTTTTTAGACTATAATAATATAATAAATACGATAAATTACAATAGCCCTCTCAAGTAAAGTCTATTTACGAACAAAAAATCTTATTCTTCCATAATTACATCTACCCTTACAATTTCTAGATTTTTTACATTAACACACCCTTTGTTGTAGGAGGCTGATGTAAGAAATTTATAAATTAAACGGAACTAGATGTAATTTCTAAAAAATAAGGGATCTGTTTCTAATGATACTTTATCTCAAGGGAGATGATTGTAATTTAACCTAATAAATAATTAAATATACAGCTCTTAAAAAGAGTGTGAAATTGTTGTGTCGGTAATGAATCTCTGAGTTGGCATGATTGTGACCTCCGTTTGAGTCAAATATAATAGTTTTGGGTCTAAATTGGGCATGAATTAAATTGTATTGGGCCCAGTTGTAATTACCCCTAATATAAGCCATTCTCCTTCAGCTATTTGGTAGAATGATTTTTTCTTTAATTTATTTATTTATTTAGTTTAATAGTTAGAAAGTGTTAAATTCGTAAATATAATTGCAAACCCTATCGTATATTTATCCATTTATATTTATAATATATGGAAATTAACTACTCCTCCCTGAAAAATATCGGAACTTAGTTATGTTCGGTGGTCATGTACGGTCGAATATTTACCGATTTGCAATCTTTCCATCTCCCGAATTATGTAGCTAAACAAACTAAACTAGCAAAATACGTAGAGTTGATTTTTCAAATGATTATTGTGCGCGAATGTGATTATATGTGTGTGCGTGAGTGTGTGTGCGCGCGCGCACATGTGTGTGTGTGGAAGAGTTTCGGTGATGGCTGCAGCGGGATCATAAGTGAAATTAAATCTAAAGGATTACAGAAAAGATAGATGGAATGGTGGAGACAAAGACGGGCATACAAAACTTTTTAGAAAAATACCAAAAGCTCATGGTCCAACCCAAAATACAAACCAACGCTACTTTTTTCTCGTAACAAAACGGAAAACAAGTCCCGAAAAACCGGGCCGAACATAATGAGACTTGGAACAACAATAGCAATTGAACCATTCAATGTCTCATTTGATACTCTTTATTGAACTTGAGCTTAACAAAAACATTCTCCACAATCCTTTCAACAATATTTACACCACAAACAAGCTACAATATATATATATACACAAATACATACACCATTTAGAGTTTCCGTTGCATTGTTCGATCTCCCACCGCGCTGAAAAAACAAAAAAAGCAATCACTTCCACAGTTATTTGTTTGCTCCTAGCACCAAATACATATCTTGATTTTCCAAAATAACGAGGGCCTTTTTCTTATTATTAATGTTCGTAAAACGAAAAACATTTTCGATGTTCTCAATTCTCATACCAACCAAAATCATACGCAAACAAAAAAAAAAAAAAAAAAAAAAAGAAAGCCCAGATTATTATTATTATTATCATTATTACTATGAACCAAACTCACCAGCAATGTAGCATTTCTCCTTTTCATTAAACAGCATAAATCCTTATAACTTGATCAATCTCTGCACGGCAAACGGGGCAACCCCATTTCTTGGACTTAATCTCGTTCAGACAAGACATGCACCCGGCCAGGTGTCCACACGGCACGCATGCTCCCTCGAGGGGAGCGTCCAGACATATCGTACAAGACGAATTTGTATCACTCTCTTCATTATTTTTTTCGTGGGCCCCACCGAGAGAGCTAGTGTTGACAGCTGGATAGTGAACTTGACCGTCGTCATAGTCCACGTCAGCATTTGCTGCGGGAGGAGCTGATGCAGTAGAGACTACTACAGAAGGATTCTGGGGAGTTGTAATTTGGCTCCGGAAATGCTGAGCTGGACCGCCAGCTGGCTCGGCTTCTAGAACTTCGCACTTGCTTCCGTTTGAGGCGTTGGTTGCAATATTTAGTTCCTCGTTTTCGGAAATTGGTGGTGCAGAAGCAGAAGCAGAAGCAGCATGAACTTGGCTGCTGGGAGGAACAAGTGGGTGCATCGCCTAATTTATTTATTTTAGAAATTAATTAAAATAAAATAACAGAAGTTTTTAAGAATAGAAGTAAGATTAAATAGCGGAAATTGAATTTGTTTCTCATATTTCACCTGAGGAATTCCTTTACAAGCATTGCAAAAACGCTGCAATTGCTGTTTTTCACTTTCGTGCACAGGTGCAAGTCTGATTCGCGTGCCTGCAAAAATCCAGGAAATAAAAAACGAGTCGTATTCATTAACTCAATTTTCACTTCAATTATCCAGAAATTACTGTAATCACTTTTATCCTCTTCATTTGCACACTAACAGAGAGAATTATTTCTGCTAATCAACGATAAGAAAATTAATTATTAAGTTGAATAATGCAAGCTCAAAAATAAAATATACTTACGCCTTGCTTCTTGGCAGGACTTAATCTCCCGTCTTTTCCGCCAGCGTCTCGGAACTAAGCATAAAAATAAATAAATTAATAAATAATACAGAAAGTGGCCACCTACATATATAATACAACACATACAGTATATATAAAACTATGAATTTTAAGAACTTACTTTTTGAAACATCAGATATAATAGCAACTGGATCGGGCTGGTTAAAATTTGGTTCCTCTAGATTAGCCTTCCACAGGGGTATAATTGTCCGTGGTTGCCCATCCTTGTGGAAACAAAAAAGTACGAGTTTTATGTAAATACAATCCCACCATTCGATAATAAAAAAACACTAAAATAAGTAACTAGAATAGCACTCGGTTATCGAAACATATACATATAGGCACCAACACACCTGTGGACCACCATATATGGCAAGCTCCAACCGGAAAGGTTTTCTGGGATTGCGGGATCCACAAGGCAAAATAGCCACCCATCTGCATATAATTTATGTCAAAAAGACCATGCAAGAATATGAGTATAGCTTCAAAAAAGGACAATATGGTCATTCACCCACACTTTTCGAGAAAGAAACTGTGGAGCAAGAAGTTCGAGAATGCTCGGTCCGTGAAGTTCTCGCAGCCAACCGGAGAATAAGCAGAGATGCCCCTGAGAAAATCAACGCGAAGAAGGTTTGAATTTTTCAATAACTGGTTCTACAAAAAGGCAATTTAAAAATTATTTTAAAACTATAGCATCGAAATGGTTGCAAAAAAGAAGGATACCTCGATTGCTCGGACAATATTAGTGTATCCTTTTGATCTAGCAACATCAAGTGGGGTTTGACAATCATCGTTCATTACCATCGCATTTGCTGGAATTATTTCCAATGGAAAGAATTAATTGAAATAAAAATAAAACTGAGACACGAAAAAAGAAACATGATATGTTTTTTTTTCAAGAAACACACACCTCCATGTGAAAGAAGCAACTTGAGAGTCTGCTCGAGGCCTCGTTTTGCAGCATGATGTAGCGGAGTTCCAGCTTGTCGACCTTAAAGAAGGGAACAACGAAAAATAGGGAAAAATTAAACTAGGAAAAATTAATAAGAACTGAAATGCTAAATGCCGTTTCCCGTTTCGACTTCAAATGTGATTTTTGACCATTTTTAGTCCGAATTTGGCGAAATTCAAAGCATCAAATATATAGTTCCTTGAGTTAGTTTTCTTATACGCTAGATTGAATGTCGAGTGAGAGATTAAATATCAGGTGAGAGAGTAATGCATGAATGGGTTACAGTCTAAATCTCAGAATACTCAAAACATCAAATTTGGTGTTCCGAATTTAGTCAAACTCGGACTAAAAATGGTCAAAACCACATTTGAAATCGAAACGGTACCAATAAAATTGAAACCAGCATTTAACACCTCCCCACAACTAATAATAATTTCTTCGATTAATCGAACCAAAAAAGTCATTTTTCCTACCTTCCGAACCACCACAATCAATATTTTTCCAAATTAAGTATGAAAAAAAAAAAAACACAAAAATTGGGTGAACACCGAATTAAATATTACCTGGACGATAAGCATTGACATTGGCACCCAACTCTATCAATGTATTAGCAACATTATAAAGCTGTGGATTCATACAAGCTACGATTAATGGAGTCTTCCCTTCTTTGTCAATCCACTGCGCCACCAAATATCACCATTTCAGAAAGAAAAAAAAATATTAATTTTAATCAGAAATTAAAATTAATATTTGAAGGAATATTACCTCAAGGCCGGCACCATCACGGCGGAGAGATTTAATTTCTTCGACGCTTCCAGAATTTACTTTCTCATACAGCAATTCGTCTTTCGATTGCTGCAGCCCCATTCTTCCAGATTTATTAGGGTAAAATTATTTGCTTCAATTATGGTTGAATCCAAAACCCCTCAAATGAAAATTTTGAATTTTTGGGGTTTCAGAAAATAGAGAGAAATTTCGGGGGTTGCTTAAGAAGGAAGGAAGAGAAAAATGAAATTTGGATGAACTAATTCCGCTGATTTTGTTCTTGGATTTTGTCGTGACGACGACGTTTTACCTATGAAAAAGGTGATGTAAACGCGGGTGTCAAAAATAATTGGGTAAATTACGAAAAACCCCTGAACTTAGGATAAATAACGAAAAATACCCCCATCTATCCGTAATAACCAAAATCCCCCTCTGATTAACTGTTGGTCGAGTTTTTTTAACAGAAAATGTGTACAGTCTATTATACCTTATGTTCAATAGGTGAGAAATAAAAGAAAATATCTGAAATTGTGTAAATTCTATTCACTGGAATAAAAAAAAAATCCGTGAAAAGTCCCATTGTAAGGGGCTGGTGTAAGACGGAAACAAACCTCAGGGGATTTTTTCCAATTACGAATAGGTGGGGGTATTTTTCGTTATTTAGCCTAAGTTCAGGGAGGTTTTAGTAATTTACCCAAAATAATTTCTCATTTAATTGCACCAATATAGTAGTTGTTTGGTATCGGTTGAACTTCTAGATGCTAGTCTTTAAATTCAACTTTTAAACAGCAAAGTCTAATTACACTCTTTAATCGTCTTACATTATGCCATATACTTGTGTTTAGGGTAATTTAAATTGTACCCAATCGCCCAAATTACCGGCATTTGGCAACTATACCCCTCAAAATATTTAAAATTTCGGCATCCACCCCTTCTAGAATATAATATTTGGCGATCCTACCCTTTTTTTTGTTTTTTTTCATTATTATTATTTTATTTTATTTTGTGAAAAATGAACATTTTTTCATTAATGTCACTAATGAAAATAAAAATAAAAATTAGTTTTTCTTGGCGCTATTTAGGTGTGGAAATTAGAAGGATCAAATTAAAATTAATGTTATCGAAATTTTTTAAAGCTTTTTAGAGGAAAAACAAGATATTATTAGGCACTTATGGTCAGAGCCGGCCTTGGGGTAAGCCAAGGAAGCCTTGGCTTAGGGCCCCACCACACAAAGGGGCCCCACAATTGTTTTCATATACCACTATATGGCCCCAATAATTAGTTATATAGCACATTTTAGTCCTTTGATATTTGTTAAAAATGTGTACTAATAACAATATAATTTAGATACTATTTAAAAAAACCAAAGAGATAATGTTAAATTCCGCTTAGGGCCCCCAAATTCTTAGGACCGGCTCTGCTTATGGTCAAAGAAGAAGGGAGAGAAGACCATTCCGAATAGTCCAATACAGACATAGTGCCTAAATCATGAGCAAAGTTTGTCTTGTCTCTTTCACAAACGGAATGAACAAAATGTAAAAAAAAAAAAAAAAAAAAAAAAAAACTCGCTATGTAGTAGCAATCCTCGAGAATGGCTCCAAAAGGTTTAATTATAGTATGTTCCCGGTTGCATAAGGCATCCATCACCTTTTACCATGATGGCATGCCACTTCCTCAATCGAGCAGTTTGAAGTGCAAGAAGTACAGCCTGAGCTTCGCCGCCATATCCGTTGGTCTCAGATTACTCGTTCAGAGAGCTCTCGGACCTTCCACCAAATGCAAATGTGCATCAAAATCTCGAGCTACCAATGAAGTTTTATAAGAGTTTGGTCTCGGTGGAAATGCGACATCAACACTAATCCTAAAGCCCACATTTAGCTATATTATGAGTTCGAAATTGCCCTTCTTCGTTAAAGGCCGTGAGATATGAATTGCACCAGTTTATTACCTCCTCAAGATTAATGTGTTCATCGTTGTGCACTAGGGGTGTAAACAAGCCGAGCTCGCCTTATTTCGTGAGCTCGAGGAGCCTATAATTTTTAGCTCGAGCTCGAGCTCGTTGTGTTTCTAAGGAGCTCGAGCTCGTATACGAAACGAGCCCGAGCTCAAGCTCGGCACAACCAAAAACCCATCCATCAAATTTATTTTTTCAATTAGAAAAGTAATATTATTTTTTTTTTATTTATTATTAATAATATCCATTAAATATTATTAATATGTATTAAAAAATATAGAGAAAAGGTAAAGCTCGCGAGCCTGCTCGCGAGCTGTCGAACAACTGAAATGAAGCTCGAGCTCGACTCGTCGAAAAGCTCGGGCTCGTGAGCTCGAGCTCGAGTACAAGCTTTTTTCGAGCAAGCTCCGGAAGCTCGCGAGCCGGCTCGTCTCATTTACACCCCTATTGTGCACAACCAAAGTGATAGTATTCGGTCAAAAATTCCATTCTTTTAGGGTTCGATTGTAGGTCAATTTATGAGACCATTTTTAAAAAGAACTAACTTGAGTCCCCCACCAGTTTGTCACAAAATTACCGACTCTTGTAAAATCCTTCGGCCTAATAAAAGACAACCCACTTCAATTTCCTTACTAGGCCCAAGTGCCAAGTTCGGCCTACTATGTGGAACTAGCCTCGGCCCATCACTATATATCATTGAATTTGTAGATATAATTAAAAAAGAAAAAAAAACAAAGAAGAATAATAAAGAACACAGGAGAACCTCGATAAATTAATAATTTCACTTAAATAATAGTTTTTTCTGATCCGGACTCGGTAAAAACCTACTAAATTATTAGTTCAATACTTTAATAATTGGCTAAATTAATAGAACTTTACTATTTCCGACTGTATTAATTTATAGAGGTTTAATTGTATTAACTTGATCGGGAGTATTCAAATCAAACAAGTGCACGCACCACCAAAACATCATGCAGGTGGAGAGATGGACACATTGTATAGCTTTATCAGCAACTCACCGCCACGTAAGCAACACCCGGCCATAATCACACGATCTCCCCCATGCAGAACAAAACAAAACACCACCACATGCACAAACACGTAGGCCAAGTGTTGCACCAAATAAATTTACGTGTCAAAACCTAACCCTACTCCCCACTACTATAAAACCCCCCACGCTTTCCATTCGCCACATTCACCAAAAAAACAACCATCATAAATAATAATATAATAATTCCGCCATGGCTAAAGCTTTCGTGCTCTTCTCGCTCTCTCTGTTCTTTTTCCATGCATGTACGGCCCAGCTCGAGCTGCCGCAGCAGCGGTTCTGGCAGGGGATGGAGCAAGGTCAGCAGCACCGCCTCCGCGCCAAGACTCAGTGCCGCATCGACCAACTCACCGCCAGTGAGCCGAGTTACACCTACAACTCGGAGGCCGGCGTCACTGAGTTCTGGGACTCCAACGCCAACGAGTTCGAGTGCGCCGGCATTCAATTCGTCCGCCACGTCATCCAGCCCAAGGGCCTCTTGCTTCCTTACTACACAAATGCCCCTCAACTCGTCTACATTATCAAAGGTTCGATACGTCACCGTTTTCCTTTTTTTTTTCCTTCATTTTTTCATTATTTTATTCTTGATCTCACACAGTGTGTGTGTGTGTGTATGTATAGGAAGTGGAATCCATGGGACTGTGATTCCGGGATGTGCGGAGACATATGAATCGGAATCAAGCTACGAAGAAGGCGGCAGCCAGAGTAAGGGGAGGAGGAGCGACCGCCACCAGAAGCTCCGGCGGTTCCGCAGCGGCGATATCCTCGCGCTGCCGCAGGGCATCACCCACTGGGCTTACAACGACGGCGACACCCCTATTATCAGCGTCTCCATCCTCGACGTGGCCAACGAAGGCAACCAGCTGGATCTGAACTTCAGGGTATATTAGTAATTTCTCATTATTGACCAAACGACGTCGTCTTATTATATAAATTTCCTCAGTCTTATTATATAAATTTCCTCAAATCCCTAAATTGTTAAAAATTGCAGAAATTCTGAAAACGACGCCGTTTTAATGTAAATTTACTCGAATCCCTAAAATTGAGAAAATTTGCAGAAATTCTTCTTGGCGGGAAGCTCACGAGAAGGCGGGCAGAGCGAGGAGGGAGGCCGCCGCCTCCAGGAGGGAGGAAGCCGCCGCGGCCGGGAAGAGGAAGGTGAGCGTGGTCAGCGGATGAGGAACATCTTCAACGGATTCGACGAGGAGATACTGGCGGAGATATTCAACGTGGATTCGGAGATCGTGAGGAAGTTGCAGGCGAAGGAGGACAACAGGGGTTTCATCGTCAGGGCGGAGAAGCTCGATCTGGTGTTGCCGGAGTGGGGGAGAGAGGAGCAGCAGAGAGGAGAGAGAAGGGAAGGCGGCGGATACAACAATGGGATTGAGGAAACTCTGTGCTCGATGAAGATAAGGCAGAACATCGGCCACCCAACTAGGGCCGACGAGTACAACCCACGCGGCGGCCGCCTGACCTCACTCAACAGCCAGACTCTCCCCATACTTAGCTTCCTCCGCCTCAGCGCCGAGAGAGGTGTTCTCTACAAGGTACAAATATCTTAGTTTTAGTCCTCAAGTTTGCACTAATTACACATTTAACCATTCATGTTTACAAAGAACATATTTGAGTTTTAGTTTCTCAAGTTTGCACTAATTTCATATTTGACCATTTTTGTTCATAAAGAACACATTTGGTCCCTCATATTTTGGAAGTTCTAAAGTTCAGCCCTTTTAATCATTTCCGTCAAATTTCCATTAGCACTAATGGAATGTGCCTTGCAACGTACTAAAGATAACAATAAAATGTGTAATGTTTATTATATCTTCTCTATTATATCTATAGGTGAGAAATAAAAAAATATATATATATATGTTAAAAAAAAAAAAAAAAAAAAAGAAGCCTGATACTGTGTAAAGTTTATTGCCTTAAATAAAAAATGGAAATCATGAAAAGTCATATTGTAGGGGGTTTTTGGTAATTATGAATAGGTGACCTCAGGGTTTTTTTGGTAATTATGAATAGGTGGGGGTGTTTTTTGTTACTTAGTCTGAGTTTAGGGAGATTTTTGTAATTTATCCTTAATAATTATTATTATTGAATTTGTTTGTGACACAGAATGCAATAATGGCACCTCACTGGAGCACAAACGCCCACACCGCAATGTACGTGACGAAGGGAAGCGCGAGAATCCAAGTTGTCGGGAACCAAGGCAAGTCCGTGTTCGACGACGAAGTGAACAAGGGCCAGCTTCTGATCATTCCTCAGAACTTTGTGGTCTTAAAGAAAGCAACCGGAGATGAAGGGTTCGAGTGGATCGCATTCAAGACCAACGACAACGCGATGAACAGCCAGCTGGCGGGGCGGCTATCGGCCCTACGTGGCATGCCGGAGGAAGTTCTGATGAACTCGTACGGAATATCGAGGAAGGATGCTAAGAACTTGAAGTACAACAGGGACGAAGCTGCCCTGTTCAGCCCTGGATCTAGGTCTGGAGGAGGATATGCTTGAGAATATGCCTTTTGTAAGCAGTGTTGGTTTTTGGTTTTTGTAAAGGTTTTGTTGTAATAAGAGAAAAAAATGTATGAATGGATCTCCTCGGAGATGGTGTTTCTACGTGTTTTTTGTAATAATAAAACTATTTAAATTTTGTTGAATGATTTCAGGGTTTTAATTTTGTTTGTCTGGTGGATGATGAATTTAATTTCCTGCAAATTAAACAATATTATTTAATTCCATCATTTTTTAAGGTAATTATTATATTTTTATCACTAATTAGGTAGTCTAAAAATTAGTGTTTTGAAATCCGGAATGGATGGGATTGACCAGTTGAACCGGTTAACCGCGCGAACAATTGCCTTGTCCAGTTCACTGATTGAACCGAAATATCGAAATTCGAGTGAAAATCGGGTTTTTTTTTCTCCAAAATTGTGCTTTTTTTTTTGAACAAAAATAAGCAATTAAAAAGGTCAACGGCGTCTTTTACTGCCCGGTTGAAAAATAAAATTAAATCAAAACACTTTTTTTATTGGAAGATGCGCTATCTTTTAAGGTTAACAGCAAAAAAATTCCCTAAACTCAGGATGTTTTTGCACTTATTTACCCCTTGAACGAAAAAAACATGCACGTGTATACATGAACTTGCTAAATTGTTGCACCGGCAACTAAAAAGTCCATTTATAGCCAAATTTCCCCCGGAATTGCAAACGTGCAACTCACACGTGAAAATGGAGGGGTGATTTTGCCAACTCACACGATTTTTAGGAAAAATAAAAGAAAAAAATATGAGGTGTCTCAATGTAATTTGATCCAACTTCGTGGAGTACAATATACTTTTCGGTCTATGAGAAGCTAGAATCTCTGAAATACACGGGGTAATTTTGCACCACAAAATCTATATAAATAATTACCCACGATGCCCATGTACACATGAGTGTGTGTTATTAATATTATGTATGAATCATTGGTGCAAAATCATCAATAGTGCATAATCATCCAATGCATTTCACTAGATGTATCATCTACAAAACCGTAATTTTCTCACTATTTGGTCAAAGGTAAAAATAACATTTTTAAACAGTCAAGGGTTAAATATTTTGGTGTAAGTATATATATTTACCTTTTATTCTATTCAAACGTATTTTTGAATTAGATAAGTTAAAGGGTAAATAGCATTAAACCACTTAAACTTTGTCCATTTTTGCGGATTACAACCTCAACAAGAAAAATTCCACATTCTCTCTTCTTCTTCTTCCTCCTTTTTTAAAATGAAGCCATTTTCTTCACCTAAACTTTACCCCCTTTTTTTTTCAGGTGGTAATCCGCAAAAACAGACAAAGTTTAGACGGATTAATACTATTTAAACTAAGTTAAATAACGTATATCAATAATATAATTTCGAAAAATTTAAACATAACTATCCTTTAAATTGAAGAATAATCCGGTTGTTTATTTGGCGCCTGTGTCAGGGTATTTTGCCAACTAAAGTCACGGAAGATCGTTGCCTCACCATGGTGCGATCGGTGCAATAGAGAAGAAGAATAATGTGCCCCTCATGTTATATGGCGATGCCGATGAATGGAAGTTATTTGGAACTTACCCCTTTTCAATGCTCTGCACCATGTTGACACTTCGTCCATGTGGAATTGGTTTGCTGACGTTCAAAAGCTATTAGAGGCAGACGAGTTTCTTTTTGCAGTAATTTTGACGTGGAAAGCGTGGGATCGACGGAATAAGGAAATCAAAAGAGAAGAAGCTCCCCCACGTGGATGAAATAGTGAGCTGGTGTAAGGTTAATCTTGCCACTTTTAAGAGTGCCCAGTTCCAGCCGAAGTCAAACATGCAAACCTTTCACCCCAGCGAGTGGATTCCGCCGTCGCAAGGTTGTGTCAAGATGAATTTTGACGCAGCCCTACCACGAGGGCAACAAAGGATCGCAGTCTCAGATTTGTGGCAATTTTCAGCCGGCGGAGGGGGAAGCTTTAGCGGCACTCAAAGCCATTTCCATGGCCAAGGATAGAGGCTGGCCTGATATTGTCATCGATGGAGATTGTCTTCGGGGCTGTTGTGTAAGACTGCCGACAAATGGCTCTAGAATTTCAATTTTACTCTTTTAATTTCACAAAGCGTTCTAGTAATAAACTAGCCTAAGCTATTTCTCAAATTCCTTGTACCCGAACAAACTAGCCCAAGCTATTACTCAAATTCCTTGTAATAATGTGTTGGAGGATCTTGTTCTCGGGAAATTCTATGCTACGCCTGGTGAATATAACCAGGCACCCTAATTAATAAGATTCCCACTACGAGTTCAGTTATGGCCCAATGGGTTTTTAGAATATAATTATAAAATAAATAAAAAAGGACACATGTCAAGAAAAGAGCCACCCGGTGAAAATCACCAGGTGTAGCATCGTATTCCCAATAATATAGTGTAATATCCCTATAAATTAATAGATATATGAATATATGTAAATGTAAACCATACCAATTGCAACTTAATTAAATAACCGTAATTTTATTCAAACTCGTGAAGAAAAACAACATTCCATCCGCCACTTACAAGCTCCTAACAGCCATAAAAGGGGGTCACGGCCCCCAAATTATTTCAAACCTCTTAAAACTTACAATTCCGACGGAACATTTATACATACATATTATAAATTTCATTCATTACATCATAGCCTTGATCACATCCAAAGCCAAATCGAACGGCTGAGATCTGCCGTGGGACCTCGATCGCGAAGTCGAACTGAACACACTGGATTCCTCCCTCTTGTACTTCAAGTTCTTCGCGTCCTGTCGGGAAATACCGTACGAGTTCATCAGCACCTCCTCCGGCATAGCCCGGATCGCCGACAGACGGCCGGCGAGTTGGCTGGTGACGGCGTTGTCGTTGGTTTTGAAAGATATCCACTCCAAACCCTCTTCATCGCCTGCTTTCTTTATCACGACGAAGTTTTGCGGCACTATGATCAGCTGACCTTCTCTCACCTTGCCGTCGAAAACCGACTTTCCGGTGTGGCCTACCACCTGGAATCTGCCATTGCCGCGTGTGATGTAGATTACCGAGTGGGCATTCACGTTCCAGTGTGGTGCCATTATTGCGTTCTGCGCGCGTTTTTTTGGGAAATGCACACGGATTAATTTTTTTTAAAATTAAAGGAAATGTACAATTGTGTTTTTAATGTGGTGGAATTGGAGGATCAAATCGAAATTAATACTTTACGATTTTCTTGAAAGTACATAAAATGTACAATTGTGTTTTTAATATGGTGGAATTAGTGGATCAAATTTGGAATTAATACTTTTTCGATTTTCTCGAAGTAACGAAAATGTACAATTGTGTTTTAAATATGGTGGAACTGGAGGACCAAATCGAAATTAATACTTTTGGATTTTTTCGACGTGAAATAGTAATTATAATTGAAAAAAAAATGTAGAAATTTTGAAATTTTGGAATGAAGAAATTTGTTGAAAATTTTATGATCGAAATTGGCAGAATTAAAAAATTCCTATTTTTAGTCACATATGGTATAAAATATGTACTATTATTGATAATTTGATATATTTCAATTCCATCCCAAAAAAAATCTTGGAAAACAAAAATCAAGTATCGATTTTTTTTAAATTTGGATCAAAAAATGAGTTAGTGTAAAATTTATATATATATATATATATATATATATATATATATATATATTTATTTACCCTGTAAAGAGTTCCTTTCTCGGCGCTAAGACGAAGCCAGCTAAGAATGGGGAGCTTCTGGCTGTTGAGGGAGCTGATGCGGCCGCCACGTGGGTTGTACACGTCGGCGCGTGACGGCTGATCCAGATTCTCCCTCAACTTGGCGCTGCAAATAGTTTCCTCCAACCCGTTCGCCGCCGACCACGGCGCTCCTCTCTCCCGCCTCTCCTCCTCCTCTTCCGCCTCCGGCAAGACAATGTTGAACTTCTCAGCCCTCACGATTTGGCCCCTCCGATCATCTTGCCCCTTCAATTTCGCCGCCGTCTCTCGATCGACGTCGAAAACCTCCGCCAGAAGCTCCTCCTCGAACCCGTAGAAAATGTTGTTCTTACGGCCGGCTTGCTCCTCCTCCGCCCCCTCTCGCCGGAAAGAAGTTTGCTGACCGTATTGTGGTGTTCCCGCCAAAAAGAAGTTCTTTGAAAAAAAAGAAAAAAATAATTAATTAATCAACGAACGACGTCGTATTGCTGTTTAATTAAATTTGAATCAAATTTAATTTAATTTAATTTTATTTTATTTACTCTGAATGTTTGATCGAGCTGGTTTGCTTCGTTGCCGGTATCGAGAAGCGCGACGGTGACAAGCTGTTCATCGCCGTTGTTGTACAGCCAGAGAGTGAAACCCGCCGGCAATGCAAGAACATCTCCCTGCTTGAACTGGCGGACCTTCTGGTGGCGGTCGGAGAATCTCCGACGGCGATCAGATTGTGCCTGCTGAGTTTCCGTCTCGAATGTCTCCGCACATCCCGGAATCACAACCCCCAAAACCCCCCTTCCTGCAAAATATATAACATAATTTCAACAAATTAATTAAAGACTGAAAAAATAAATTATTTAAAAGGGAAAATTGCACTTCACCCCTCAAAATACAAAAACGAACCCCAAATGTGTATTTCCGATTTAATTCTTGTCAGATCGGAGTAAATTGGGAGGGTAATTTCGTCTTTTAAGGCTTTAAATGTCATTTAACATTTTCTCACCCTACATTACAATGATTGAGTGGGAGAACAAATAACAAATTTTGTCGAATTGGATACAAATTTCATCAATTTAGAAAGAAAATTTTATTAATTTGTAAACCATATGAAAGTAACTCAGAAAGCAGGATTCTGAAGTGGAAGATGTAAAATGACATATACACCCTTCATTCGGTAACTAAATTCGGTAACTAAAATACATATTTGGAACAAAGTGTACCGAGTTGTATATTTGTATTTTGAAGGGGGAAAAGTGCAAAATAGACATTTTTTAAGGGTGTGAAGTGCAATTTGCCCTTACTTAAATAATGGGTATAAATAAATTCTAATTAATAACTCAATTAACAGTTAATCAAAGGGGATGATTAATAATAACCTCGAACAACGTAGAGGAGTTGAGGTGCGTTGTTGTAGTGGGGGAGTAGTAATCCCCGGCGCTCGATGGTGTTTCTGACGGCGGAAACTCCGGCGCACTGGAACTGCTGGTTGTTCCTATCCCAGAACTCGGTCCGGCCGGCTTCCGAGTCGAGTCGGATGGTGGGTTCCTGGGCAGTGAGCCGGTCGACCCGGCAATCGGTTCTGGCTCTGAGCCGGTGCTGCTGCTGCTGGTGGAGGCTCTGCCACATGGGTTCTTGTTGTTCGCCGAAGATGAGGGCTGAGCCGCCATGGATGAGGAGGAGGAGTGCTGTTGCGACGAAGAAGAAGCTCCTGAGAGCCATTTTTATGACACTGTTTTCTTTTTTTTCTTTTTCTTTTTATTGTTTGATGGTGAGATGTGGAGAATAGAGAAAGTGGGGGTGATTTATATAGCTGGGGTTTGGTGGTTGAGTTTGGACACGTACGCTGTGAGAAGTGACATTTGTCTGTGCATGGTGTGCATGGGGTTTTGTTGTGTAATGAATATGGAGTCTGCATGCATGAGAGTGTTTGCTGGTGTTCTTACACCTAACCCTAATGGTTGTTGATCAGTTGGTGTATGTGGCGATTGTTTGTAATTTGTATGCTTTTTTTTTGAATTAATTGTGCATGTTCTTGGATTCTAGCGCACGTATTACTTGTACCGAAAGGTGAAATCCCTCGTCCCTCAGGCCCCCATTCCTTGTCTCGACAAGTATAAATGTATAATGTATGTATTATCTCAATTCTATTGACCCCATATGATATTTTCAGATGAAAAAACTCATGTGCTCACTACAACAAAATATAGATGTTGCGACATTTGTTTGGAGGCATTTTTTATAAAATGCCTTAAATATAATTTATTGGGACATTTGATAAAATTTTCTTACTTCTAAGAATATAGGGACATTTATTTTTTGGAGACATATTTTTATAAATGCCTCAATCCTAATTTATTACGACACTTAATTTTTTTACCTATTTATGATATTTATGGGGACACTTATCCCTCAAAGCCCAACTTTTAGTTTAGACGGTTCCTATTCTTTTTTCCTTCTATTTTTTATCTTTATTTTATTGTTTTTATTTTTTATTGTTCATTTATTTATTGTGGTCCAGCCCACCACGAATTCAATTAACAGTTCCCATTTAACTTGCACTGAATAAACCTACTACATCAGTCCCTCTTTTTTCAACCACGCAGATCAACACAGAAGGAGGAGAAGAACATACGGTTCGATGTAATTCAGTCAATTTTTTTTTTTCATGAAAATTGTTTTCGTCTTTACGGTAATTGATTCTCACTACACTCATCAATCTTTGTGAAATTTTCCGTCCTAATAATTTAATCCAATTCCTAAACCCCTAATTTTTTAATTATTAAAACGCTACATGTATATGATGTGAAATTAGAATTAGGGATATGTTGGTCTGTGTTTCTCTTGATCGCCCTTGTGAGTGTACGAGTTGAGATTGGAGAATTGTGTGAGAAAAGAAGAAATTTCATAACATGAAGAAGATAAAATTTTATAGGTTTCAATTATAATGGAGCAATATTTATATGGTAAGCAATATTTTATTCGTTCATGTTGAAGAAGGAAAAAATAGTATATAAATCAACTTTTTTCATTCATTGTTTGCTGCCATTGAAGAACAATAATTTGTTTCTCATGTGATTCTCGTTTTTATGTTGATTTGGTTTAATTTAACAGGCAAAAGTATTGTATATTTGGTAACCTAGAAATAAGAAACGGTTCTCTTTATATGATCCAAAGTATACAATGTAAAATCGATTGTTTCTTTTTGCATAACACTGGTATGCTTGCACAACAGATGAGGCATTCAAGCATTGTGTGAATATTATAGTCGCAACAGTGGTATGTTATATTTTTAAGAGGGGTTTTGTCTAATTTCAAGCTAAAGTCTTGTTTTTTGTTTGTTTATTTATTTTAGTGCTTATACGATTTAACTCTTTTCAATCCTTTTAATTCATTCACATTATTAGGTGCCACTTTCGATAGGTCGAAAATGAGCACATACTATTTTTCTATTTTGAGGCTAGAAGTCACTAGGTAGATGGCTTATTCTAACTTGCTCAATTTGAAGGCAATGCCAAAATTGTTTTTTATGTTTAGTTTATTATAGCTTTGATTGGATGTAGATGAATATTCCATGTAGTATGTAGTCAATTGATATTCTCTTAGTGAGATTTGCTTAATGTGGGTTCTGACCATTTGAGTTGTTGATTAGTAATCTAAAATCTTCTACTTAAGTATGTGTCTATGTTTTAACCTTTTTAAATAGTAATACTAATTGAACCTTTTAAATTAAAGAATGTGTTTTTTTCTAGAACTCGCTTGAGTCCTACTGTTAGAATTTTATGCACATCGACTAGATATATTTTGATGGATAAACGAGAGCTATGTTTAATAATACTATTTAGAAAGAGCACTTAGTTGTTCTCAAACATATAACAAGCTTAAGTTAGTGGCCAATGTGTATTTTGTGCTGCTTGTGTCAGTCATTTTTGTAATGTGCCTCCAAGATATTGGTGATTACTATTTATTCCTACTACTATTACATAAAAGAAAACATGTTACGAGTATTAGAGCTAATAGTTGATCATTGCTAGTGATTGTATTGAGTATGTTAAATCTAAATTCAATTTTGTTTTGCGTATAGTTCTCTTGTGTAATATCCATTCGTTTATGCCTCGATCCACATGTTTACTGTAATTGGGATACAAGTATGCTATTCAATTAGAATTTTACAACTTATTTTCTTGTTATTAATTAATGTGTATTTTTGCACTTGTAGGTTGCTTTGATAATGGATTTTATTGGTGATGCAGTCAAACATGTGATGGAGCTAAATCATGCATTTTGAGTTTTTAGTGTTGGAATATTAGAATGATTAGTTAAATAAGATATCCTCTATAATTTTGTAGAAACATAGACATAGTTTTTAATCAAGAAGTTGTAATCAAATATTGAAGTTCATTGTAATATTTGTAAACTTTCATGACCGAATCCAAATGAAATTATGATGATTGATAATTATTGTAATTTTTTTTGGTTTTAATTTATATTTTTTCATTATTAAATTAGGAAATAATATATATATATATATATATATATATATATATATATATATATATATATATATATATATATATATATATATATATATATATATATATATATTATTGACAATTATAAATGTCCCAATTGTAGTGACAGGTACAAATGTCTCAAGATTGTTGTAAATGTCGCAAAAAGGTTCGTAGCAAAAATAGTAACAACCTTATGGGATATATTTATGTGCCTCAAAATAGTCTATCGGGACATATTTAAGTGTCTTGAAAAGAAAATTATATAGGGACATATAATAAGTGCCCCATGAGCTATTGCGACACACAACTACGCGACATTTATTTTATTTGCCCTAATAAGTATAAGTGCCCCAAAATGGTACGTATTAGGGCACTTTTCAATGTCTCTAAAAGACATTTTTGTTGTAGTGGCTTAGAGTCATGTGCATTGCGCGTGCGTCGGAATCTATCGAGATTCGTCTGAAAATCAGTCCTAGCCACACGTATTTTTGTAATTATGTTATAGGGACGGGTTACCTGATCCCGATCGGGCTTTTGTAGTTATGGAACCGGGAATTCGGAATTTCCAAAATCCAGAAAATGAATAACGTACATTAACAAGAAGTGCCCTCGCAATTTTTATTGGATTTTGGGTCCAACTGAATTATTTATTTAGCCCATTAACCCAGATTCTCTTGAGGTGGCCCAACTGTTTAAATATCCAATACTTAAATTCACTTGGATTCGGTCAAAGTTTTCAAATGCTCCACATTCTTAATTTTGGGCATTGAAGTATTTTACCTCCACCTCTCTCTTTCTGATCTTTCTTCTCACTCTCTAATCTAATAGTACATCTGTACACAACCGTTTGACTATGACGGTGGTCGTTCCTTTCTTACTCTATGCTGTAGAGACAACTCTTAACGCATACAATTTGAATCTCACTTAGATTTCTGAAATTCCTGTTATTCGGTGCTCGAGTGAGATTCACTTCTGAGTGAGAAAAATAAGGGAAAGTAACAATCTAGCTAGGCTGGAGGTTTGGGTGAGACTATTGGCAAAAATTCTAAGAGATTTCAGTATGATATAGGGTCTCGATGACTGTGCTTTGTACTAGGCTGTTGGAGCCCCCATCGATGGATACTGGACGAGAAAAGGGGATAAGAAAACTGAGTCGTAACAAAAAGCTTAATTTCTCCATTAGTTAGAATTAAGTTGTTCATGTTTTTTTTTTTTTTTTGTTTTGTTTCTAATTCCTCTTATAATTTTTTTCCTATTTTTTATTTTTAATCTAATCTGTAATCACCTATTCCCTTCCCATAAGTCAAAATTTATAATAGATTAGCCATGATAGTTGTTCAATTTGTAATGGAGTTTTCGAATATTCACCCAACATTTTAAATTCTTAAAACACCAAAACTCTAAGGAAAAGAAAAAAAAAAAAAAACATAACTTTATTCATATAATATTTTATGATCTTATTGAGTTAACTTCAATCAATTGTGCATTATCAGTTATCACAATACATAATTCAATACATCCTGTTATAAACCGGAATTAGTTCACTCCGGCGCCACCGGAAATAAGCAACGGCCTCCGCCCTGGGCGGCAAATACTCGCTCGCGATCAGTTCATGATTGAGAAAATCACTCTGCCACGCAGCCAATGCCGGAAACTTCAAAGCGTCCAAGATTTTGACGGACGCAGCTTCTTCCCAAACAGGGTATAAATACGAAACGAATCCAACCATAAGATCCAAATACCCGATTGTATCCCCTCCGAAGAAAACGCTATTACCCGATTTCAGCTTTTCTTCAAGCTTTTCCAGAGCTTCAATAGCTTCTTTCACCGCTCTCTCTTGTTTCTCGCCTTCTGAGCAGAGAACCATCCATGCTGATTCAAGAACCTGAGGAATATCAACAATTATTATTATTTTTTTTGGAGAAATTCAAATTAAAATAATATTTCGGTCTCCGTCATGAAAATAGGGAATCCACCAGAAAATAGAGAAAAATGTATTTGATTACAAACACTTAAGTGTGTGGGACAACTAGTGGGAGTGCTCATTCGGCAAAACCATAACGAAATTTTGGTTTACACTAGAATTTCGTATTAAATTATCGAACCGAGATATATGTTCCGTTCGGGTAATTAATTACCCATCACAGAAAATATTATGAAAAATTAAAAATCATTCCAAAAAATAATTACAACTCGATTTGTTTTTAAATATAGGCATGTAAATAAAGGGTAACAATCACCCTCCGTGGTAAGGTCAAGTTAAAAAAAAAAAAACTCCTCATGTTTGGATAATTACAACAACCACCCCTCAACTATAAATCTTTTTACATGTCCATCTTTATGGTGTCAAATATTCTCTAATTTGTATTCGCTTTGCGCAAAAAATTGCAGTTTTTGATGCCCATAATCTGATATTTACAAGCCAAGAGACATTTCTTATGATCATCTTGTTTCAAAATGTGGAGTTCGAACGGGTAAAATAGATACAAACTACAAAATATTCACATAATCTAGAAAATTTTACTAAATTTGACACTATAAGGATGAACGTGTAAGAAAATTCATAATTAAGGGAGTGATTGTAATAACCCACACACGAGAGTTTCTACCATAATTTCACCGTACTGCAGCTGGAGGATAACCGTAATTTACCCTTAAGTAAAATATACCAAGATAAATAAAAATAAAATTTTGCGATATTGAATTACAAAAATTTAAGTAATCAAAAAATCGAATACCAAACCGAATCACCGGTTTGGCATTCAGTTTCGGTATGTGTCAAAATTTCGATTCGGCACAGTTCGATCAACTTACTGAACTCATAATCGCACCCCTAAGAGCTACGTGCATTTAAACTAAAACAAAAATTCATTCAAACCTTAAAAGAAACTAAATAAGAAACATAAACAGAAGTATATTAGTTTAATTTATACATTTATATATAATAAAAATGTCAAAAAATAAAATAAAAAAACATTTATACATTTATTATATAATATAATATATACCTTCTGATCAGCAAATTTAGCCCAGAAACGGGCTTGAGCTCTCTGGTAAGGATCCCGAGGCAACAATGGAGGGGCAAAATCGTCATTCCACACATGATCAATGTACTCAAGTATAATGGAAGATTCAGACAGTGGTTTACCGTTATGAACAAGAACAGGTACTTTGCCGTACACAGGGTTCAGCTCAGAAAGAAGAGAGCTTTTGTTGTATATATCTTCTTCTATATATTCATATTTTTTTATTCCCTTCATTTTTAGTGCCCATCGTACCCTCTGAACAAATGGGCTTACCCAAAACCCCACCACTTTTACATTTTCTTTATTATTTTCCATTTTCTTTTATGTGTTCTTTCATTTTTGCAGTGTATTATATATATATATATATATATATATATATATATATATATATATATATATATATTTGGAAAAGTCTAGATTTGTTTTTGTTATTGATTTTGTCAAGCTCGCCGGCTTGGAAAAGTATATTCATTAACGCTGACATGTCAGTTCATTTTAATTCTAATTTGACTCAAATACTGTCGTGTAAGAGATGATCATTTAGCGATTGGAGCAAGCGAATCTGTGTCGATTGATCCAGGTTTGAATCCTCTTAGTAACGGTTGCTAGGTCGAATTTGTCGCACCCGGGACACTTATATGGGTGGCAATGGGTTCTTTACTTCTTTTATCACCGGACAAAATAATTGAGGAAAATACAGTTTTCATCCCTCAAGTTTGTAATAATTTCTCATTTGGTCCCCATGTTAACAAGAAAACACATTTGGTTCTTCATGTTTTAATAGTTAAAAATAATTTTGATAATTTTTGTCCATTCTGTGTTAAAACTAACGGAACCAAATGTGTTTCCACTGCTACTGTAACTGGCGGACTGAGGTCAAATTAACGGAAATGACCAAAATTGTCAAATTATTAAAACATGAGGGACCAAATATGTTTTTTTTTGCGAACATAGATACCAAATGTGTAATTATTACAAAGAGGGGTGAAAACTGTAAATTTTCCAAAAATAATCTGACGCAATAGAGAATATTAGGGAAAAAGTAGGAGTTTAAAAATCAAAAGTATCACTTTTAATTGGTTACAAGTTTCTGCTCATTTACCACTTTGTGTTCGTAATATCAGCATATAACTCTCTCTCGCATATAATTCTCTGATAGAGTAGCTTCGGTTAATTTTTTCTGTCAAAATTAATTGTGTGTGTCAAATATCAAAATACTATAATTAGCAGACAACCACCCGGTGTCTACATTTTCCCTTTAATTTTTACAGATGACCCCTTTGAAGTTTGACATGCACGTTTACATTTGACGAAAAAAACTAACCGACGCTACTTCTGTTAACCACGAGGTGGTTATGTGCTCATAATTTAGATTGTACACCACCATAATTAAACAAAGTAATTGCCCCTTAAAAATCAGATCAAACCCTCTATTTTAGATTGTATTAAATTTCTTATACAAAAAAATTATTGATACAAGTCTCTGTATAAAAAAAATAATATCCTTAACATACATTACAAAAAAAAGAACCATCAGAAATGAATCAGTCCATTATAAATGCCCTTCTCTGCCTCAACTCTTTTCTTCTGAAAACTTACCCTTTCGATTCTTTCGCCGTATACAATGTTTCGTTAGCTTTTCGTTAGCATCGAATCGACCAACAATATATATATAAATATCAAAATTTATTTCATCCCGAGTACGTGGTTCGTCTCTTGGTCTTAAAAGCTTTACCCCGTTTCCTCTGCCCCTTCTGCCTCGAAATCATCATAGCCATCACCACAAAAAAGGAGAGAATCGAGAACCCCCAAAGCCCAATTATCCAAAATCTCATAAAACCGAACGTTTGATTCTCGTTGGTTTCTACCGGCGGCGATATCTCTCGAGATTCGTTCTTCACCGCCACGTCGCCATGCGTCAAACCATCATCCACATCATCGATCTTTCCAATTTTCCTCGAGGCAGTTATTTCACTGGGGGGCCCACGGTCCGGCGGGGGCAAAGACGTAATTTCGGGGGTCTTTTTCCGAATCGGAGGGGATAAGGAAGGAGGATTAGGGGCGGGTTTGGCTTGCTCTCGAACGGGATTGGACAACGTATTCGGGTCGGGGCATTTTCGTCTTTCGTAGTGACTTTTTAAAGCTTCGTTTAAAGAATTTCCGCACTCTATGCTGAGCAAATCGCGTTGGAATGAATCCTCGTCGACCCGTTTTAGCGTCGACGGGTCGGGCGGGTCGGGAAACTTGGCCCAGCATTTGTCGACGATATTCATACGTCTCCACTTAGCTTTGTCGAAGCTCCAATTGCCAACCCTAAATTCCAAGCCGTAGTGAAACACCCGATAGTTGACACCTGGCACGGGAATATACCCTGGGTATATCAGCATATCTTTGCTTATAACGTGCCGCAAATTCATCTGCACGGGAATTTTCGAATACGGTCAAACACTCAAAAGATCACGATCACGATCAGCAACTCTCTTAAATGATAAAACATTATAATAAAAACTCCTCATACACAACTAGTACAAAACGGTCATATTTCACTTTAAAAAAAATATTTGAATTACCCCGAGGGTAAAATTGGTATTTTGTTTTTTTTTGCGACATATTCGATGGAATTAAAAAGATTCCGTCAAAATAAGACGACAGCAAACAATAAAACTCCTCATAAACAATAGCTAGTACAAAAAGTCATATTTTATTAAAAACAAAAATATATTACAATTACCGCTTAGGTTAAATTCGGTAACTTTTAAAGAATATTCCATAGAATAAAAAATATTCCGTGAAAATGTAAGACGGCAACAAACTTCAGGGTTTTTTTTGGTAATTATGGATAGGTAACGGGTTTTTTGTGTAAACTGACCTTAGCTCAAGGGGTTTCTTGTAATTTACCCAAAAGAATTATGATCTGCAATTGAATTACTAAGCAAATCTAACCATTTTTAATTAATGGATGTACAGTAAAACCTCGATAAATTAATAACCTCGATTAAATAATAGTTTCTCTCGGTCCCGACTCGATGAAAACTTGTTAAATTATTAACTCGATAATTTAATAATTCGCTAAATTAATAGAATTCCCCTGGTCCCGACTGTACTAATTTATAGAGGTTTAACTGTGTTAAAAAGAATAAAAAAATTACCTCTGCTGCAGCGAAGGAGTAACCGTACATTTCGCTAATCCAACCAGCTTCGTAAATATCTCCGGTTATGTCTTTGGACCAATGGCCCACATCGGCTCGTACTTCCTCGGTTTTGTGGAGCCAAAGAAGCGCAAATCTCTTGAGATCCCTTACATGCATTATTATCACACCTCCTACTTTGTCACAAGCTTCCGGGTGGCGAGTGTGTGCTTTCGCCAGCTCGTTATCGCACCCAATCAAGTAACTGTCGTAGAATTAATTACACGTAAATTCAAATTAATATCCATGATTAATTAATTAATTAATTAGATCTTATTTGTGTCGGCCCGTAATTATGGAAAATTGAGCTCTTATCCCCCTAGTCCAATCATACAATTGTATTTTCACAAGATTGCATAACTTTTTTATAGATAAGATTAAATAATTTAATGAAAATCCAATAATTTTATCGGACTCCGAAACGTCCAACAAAAAAACTCCCTAAAAGGCAAGATAAGCCATGATAATATAATATTTCTGGGTCGACCCGGCAAGTTATTGAGGATACCAAACATTAAACAAATTCCAATTATTTAGTTAATAATTGCTAATCTCCCCAACCACAACGAGCCCTTAGGCCTTGTTTGGTTGCCAAGATAAGATTAGCCAATATAAAATTAAATAATCTAATGAAACCCAATTATATTATTGAACCTTTGATGATCCAATAAAAAGACATGCCTAAAAGGCAAGATTAACATAATATTTGCGGGTCGACTCGACAAGTTACTGGGGATACCAAACATCAAACAAAGTCCAATTATTTAGTTAACAATGGCTAATCTCCCCAACCAAACGAGGCCAAGTGTATGATTGGACTAGGGGGGTAAAAACCAATTAGTATGATTCGACTAGGAGGACTCATCCAATATTTAATTCGTCGATAAATCAAGAAAACGGCCCATTCTTCCCCAAAACTTTTGTGCCAGCCCCAAAAGTAATTGGATAGTCGAATTATTCAGTTAATCATGGGTTATCTCACCGACCAAAACGAGGACAACAAACTTGAAGCGCTTACGTTGGTCATATACTTCAATACACAATTTAAATGATTTTTTTTAATTATATATATATATATATATATATATATATATATATATATATATATAAAAAAAAACAACGATAGTGTCTTACTCATAGGGAGTGGAAACGGGTCGACCCTTATCCGCATTGAACTCCCATGGCGTAATCGGTCCTCTCATAATCATATCAGCATCCAATATCACTATATATTCTGCGTCGGTTTTCACATGGTTCATCCAATGAAGAACTGCAGCCGGTTTATTGATTGCAGGATACCTGAGAAGCAAATACTCGGCTTACTTACTTTATAATGAAAATATTCACTCTGCAAGTTGATTATAGAGTCTAAGAAAAATTCTTGAAGAATCGAGGAATTAATACCAGTCTCCCGTTAATGGATGTCGACTCATGGACGGTACATAATGAGTCGGGGCTAAATCGTGGCCTTTGTAACTGTTTAAATCCTCGTCTGTACAGCTCAGCAGCCTCGTTATTTCGCCAGGCTGTCCGCTCTTGTGGAAGCTGTGTACAAGCCCCACCGTTTGCCAGTCGAAGTAAGGCGTGCATTCCGTCGAGAAAAGCGTGTGTATTTTCGGGTGCGGCTTTGCCAGCTCAGCAGCTTCTTGCTCCTGCTTCTGCTTCTGCTTTGCCAGCTCAGCAGCTTCTTGCTCCTGCTTCTGCTTCTGCTTCGCCAGCTCAGCAGCTTCTTGCTCTTGCTTCTGCTTCTGCTTCGCCAGCTCAGCAGCTTCTTGCTCCTGCTTCTGCTTATCCAGCTCAGCAGCTTCTTCCTTCTGCTTCCGCACTATAACTTCCATCATTTGACGGCTTTTGGGGGTCAATTTTTTGGGGCGAGTTAACTCAGCGAATTTATTGCTCTTCAAAAAACTCAAATATTTCGACCACTTCGGTTTAGGGCAACCGCGTGCTGCGTGATGTAATAATAGACCTTCGTTTAGAGTGTTCATACATTCTATGTCTAGAAACAGTGCTCTCCTTTTGTTTGGATCGCTTTCTATTGCATTGAGCTGCAAGAAATTAAATTAAAAAAAAAAAAAATTGAATCTTCAATCATAAATTTGCGATAAATTCGATGAAAAATAAATAAAATTAATTTACCTCTCTAGGATAAGGAGGTTCGGGAAAAAGTCGGCCACAATTGTAGACGATATTGTCGTCGTGGTGTTTTAATTTACTGAAGGACCAATTTCCGATGCTAAACGTTAAGCCATAATGCATGAGAATCGGCTCCACGCCCTCTCGTGGGGTATAGCCGGGATATATCATTAAGTTATCGGTTATCTTGTGGCGAAGCCCCACCTGATAAATTATGCAACAAAAAAAAAAAATCGGTAAGAAATTAATCTATTGGATGAGAAATAAAAACACTATATATGCATAACAAAGACTCGTATATAGGGGGTAAAATTGGAACAAACTCCGAATTCCGCCAATTCTGATTCATTTTTTTTTTTTTTTACAATATTTGGTGTTCCGAATTCCAAAAGCTCCGATTCATAATTTTTCCGATTTTTTTTTTTTTTTGGAATGGAAGTGGAATATATATTCAATTCCGATATGGTTTTAATTTCCAAAAATATCGATTATTTTCCAAAACAAAATACAATTATAATATCAATATTATTATGTATTTTGTGTTATAAGTGACTAAACATTTTGGAACAAGTTTTTTCATTCCAATTTCCGAAAACTCGATTTTTCATATTTTTTTCTAGGAACGGAAAATTAAATTATTTTTTCAAATCCGAGAAAATTGGAAATCTCTCCAAGAGTGTTAAGTGTTAATTCCGATCCTATTCGTCCAATTTCCACCCATAGGTATACAACATATACAAACTAAAATTTCAAACTCTCGTTTATCTTCATGTACAATATTCACCGAGTAGCATAATATACTTAAACCCAACCGTCAACTCGTCCAACGAATTTAAATCAACATAAATTAATTGAGTGGGTCCCACTAAATCCACTTAACAAGAGTTGAAATTAAGGAAAAGAAAAGTTACCTCAGCTGCACCAAACGAGTATCCGTACATTTCACTAATCCAGCCCATTCCATATATATCACCGGTGTAATTAGTAGGCCAATGATCTTTATCCGCCCTAACTTCTTCGGTTTTCGATAGCCACATAGGCGCCAGTGCTCGAAGATCGTCGATATGCATTGCTAAAAGCCCACCAACTTTGTCGCATATTTCCGGATGCTTTGTGTGCAGTTTAGCAAGAATATTATCGCAGCCCACCAAGTACCTGTCCATAAAAATCCAATCTTTACGGAATATTCTCCAACGAGAATCTTTTTTATACGTAGTAGTAATTATCAATTAATTATTACTTACCCATAATAAGCAGCAACGGGTTTGCCTTTCTCTGCTCCAAGCTCCCATGGTATGATCGGACCTCGAATAATCATATCCGCATCGAGAATAACTACCCAATCAACGTTCTCGGCATCTTTACTGTGTTTAAGCCAATGCACAATACCGGCCGGTTTATTAATTGCTGGATACCTGCCATAAACCGATCGGAAGTTCAACTTCTTGATCGAAACAAGTGAAAGAAACACAACACGACAAAGAAATCAAATCTCGAACATACTAAAACACGAACACACCTACTATTATAAGGCCTTGTCAACACTAAATCAAGATTTATCAAATGTATGGCTTTCGTGTTTGAAGCCCGTGATTAAAAACGGATAAGCTCCTATTATTACACAATCCTATACGATGAATATTACTACCCAATACGAAAGAGTGTCTAATCGTACATCATAAACATAAGACAATCACATATTACATAATCATAGGGCAATGTAACCGCTCTACGATTCAACCAATCTTACGAAATCCCGTCGATATTCCCAAACAAGGGCTTAATGTAAGTTAATTTCTTGAATCAAATGTCTCATTGTACAATGGGGAAAATCAAAGAGACTTGTATATAAATATATAAAAATATATAAATGTGTGTGTGTGTGTGTGTGTGTGTGTGTGTGTGTGTGTGTGTGTGTGTGTGTGTGTGTGTGTGTGTGTGTGTGTGTGTGTGTGAACTGACCAATCACCAGTCTTGGGGTGCAGACTCATTGAAGGGACCTCGAGCGTTGGCGCCAAATCCATACCCGCGTAATTCTTCCTCTGTTCATCAGTGCAGCTGAGCAGACGGGTAATCGGGCCGGGCTGATGGGCTTTGCGGAAGCTGTGCACGAGGCCCACCGTTTGCCAATCGAAGTAATTCTGACACTCCACCGAGAACAGTGTGTGGATCCTGTACGGCGCCGTTCCAGCCACCGCCTCCGATTCCTGGGCATCTCCGCCGCTCATCGACAGGATCGCCGCCGCCACCGCAACCACCGCCACCAATAAAGATGGAAATTTTAGCGCCGTAGCCATTGTCACATAGCCAAATAACTGAAATGGGGGTTTGTTTCTCTCTCTAAACGGATCTCAATCTTGAAATTCTACCGAAGTCAGCTCTCTCAAATTCAATGATCACTATTTTCATTTTCTAAATTATTGTTTAAATTTTAAATTAATTAATTCCTCAACGATTCACAGAGTTTAATTTTATTTTTATATATAATAAAAGGGGAACAAACATAATCCAGTTGACTTGCGTGAAACGACGTCGTTTAGGTATTTGCTAATTTCAGACAATTTTTCGATGCTGGCAATAAATTAATGGAAATCCCTAACTAGCTAACCTAGTTAAATAAATTTGCTGAACTAACCTTTAAATGAAATAACCGCCTAACCTAGTTATTTAAGTTGACATTTGCTTCATTTTTTTTATTGACATTAATTATTTTAATTGCATTAGATAAATTCCACAATTGTACACTAGCTCGTATACCGGACGAGAGATGTAGACTGGTGTTTGTAAAAGCTTATTTAAAAGCAAAAGTTATAAATTATGTGTTAAGTTGATTTTAAATGCTTATTTATAAAAGTTGGGGATGTTTGCAAATTTACTGGAAAATAAACTTATAGAGAAAAAGTAGGATCATGGGTGCTTAACAAATTATAGCTTAAAGTTACTTAGTTTAAGAGAAGCAAAAGCAAAAGTTCATTTTACAAATACTTAAAAATAGATTATGATTTATGAACATAAAAAGTTCATAATCTATTTATAAAAGTTTTTGCAAACACCACCTAAAGTTGGTTAATAGTGAATACGTCTTTATAATATAAATATATATGATGCAGGATCACTGATCAGTCAAGTTGGTTAGTTCGAGGTTCCCTTGAGATTAAAGAGTTGATCGGGTCGTAAGGGTCATTGTGCACGAACACTGAAGTCGACCGAATGGAGAATACGTGGTCGCCCAACCTACATCACAACAACGTACTAAGGGATAAGTCAGAGTTTTTCCCGTGATAATCTTCTGACGCTCAAATCATATACAACGTGGTAATATATTTTAACGTTAAAAAATAATTAAGTATGTGGTAGTACGTAAATGTACCTTGATGTAGATCATATCTCGAGTTTATAGAATTTTTTAGAACTCTTCATCACTATTCAACCGATATGAGATTGTGAAATTTATAGGAGAAATATATTTGGAGAAAAGAGAGAATAATATCTCTTACGTATATTACTCATATATATAGTTACATGTAGGAAACCCTAACCTACTACACAAGGTAACCTAATATACAAGGAAACCTAATACACAAGGTAAGCTAATAAATAAGAATAATAAAGATACGTAATATATATAAAGATACGCTAATACACCCCCGCAGTCGAAACGGGAAAGGAGAGGACGTGGAGACTGGAGACAAACTGTTGGAACAGTTGAGTAGGGAGTCCTTTCGTGAAGATATCGGCAAACTGGTAGGCGGATGGGACATGAAGGACTCGAACGTGCCCCAAAGCAACTTTGTCTCGGACAAAATGGATATCGATCTCCACATGTTTCGTACGAGAGTGTTGAATAGGATTGCTCGATAGGTAGACGGCACTGACGTTGTCACAGTAGACAATAGTGGCTTTCGAAAGTGGGCAGAGCAACTCAGAAAGTAGGTTGCGTAACCAAGTCGTTTCGGCGACGGCATTTGCGACAGCTCGGTATTCGGCCTCCGCACTCGATCGAGAGGTAGTGACCAGTCGTTTGGAGGACCAAGAAATGAGGTTGTTGCCGAGGAAAACACAATAGCCCGATGTCGAACGACGAGTGTCAGGGCAGCCACCCCAATCGGCGTCGGAGTAGGCGATAAGGGAGAGGTCCGGATTGGGGGAGAGCTGAAGGCCGTGATCGAGAGTCCCACGAATGTAGCGAAGGATACGCTTAAGAGCAGCCATATGAGGTTCCCTCGGATCATGCATGAATAGACATATTTGTTGCACAACATAGCAGATGTCAGGACGAGTAAACGTGAGGTATTGCAGTGCACCGGCAAGGCTGCGATAAAGAGTAGGGTCAGCAACGGGGGGTCCAGTGGTCGAGGACAACTTGCTCTTTGTGTCAGCCGGCGTAAGACAAGGGTTGCAGGAAGCCATGTGTGCACGCTCTAGGATCTCGTCGGCGTACTTGCGTTGAGAGAGAAATAGCCCATTCGACGAGCGAGTGACTGAGATGCCCAGAAAGTAGTGAAGATCGCCAAGATCCTTCATTGCGAACTCTTGATTAAGTGCAGCGATGATGGAGCGGAGCAATTCAGGTGTGGAGGCCGTAAGTACAATGTCATCTACATACAACAGAAGGTAGGCGCATGAACTGTTGCGACAGTCGCGTGAACTGCTGCGACAGTCGCGTGAACTGTTGCGACAGTACACAAAGAGTGAAGTGTCGGACTTGCATTCTCTGAACCCCATGGTAGTAATGTGAGATGCAAAACGCTTGTACCAAGCACGTGGTGCCTGCTTGAGACCGTAGAGTGCTTTGTTGAGACGGCACACGTGAGTGGGGCGAGATGGATCGACGAATCCGGGAGGTTGCTCGCAGTAGACAGTTTCAGAGAGATTGCCATGTAGGAAGGCATTTTTCACGTCAAGCTGGTGGATTGGCCATGATCGCGAGAGAGCAATACTGAGAACTGTTCGAACAGTGGCTGGTTTGACAACTGGGCTGAAAGTCTCGTCAAAGTCGATGCCAGCCTGCTGCTTTCCTCACTGTCGCAACACCCTCTTCTCGCACTCTTTGGCATCGGCGTCTAGGCCATCCCGGCAAACACGTCATGTCTCGTTTATTTTCTAGCACTTTTCTTTCCCATAATAAAGACCCTAGGGAGTCTCTCTGTAATGCCTGTCAATTAGGCAAGCATTTTCGTCTACCATTTTTTTCTCAAAAATCTACTACTGTTGCTCCATTTCAAATTATTCATGCTGATTTATGGACTTCTCCTATTTCTAGTTTTACGGGTTTCAAATATTATCTTGTGTTAGTTGATGATTTTACCCATTATTTATGGACTTTTCCCCTTCGAAATAAATCTGATGTTTTTACAACCTTTGTCAATTTTCATACACTCCTCAAAACTCAATTCCAACATCCCCTGAAAGCCTTACAAAGTGATAATGGTCGTGAATTCAAAAATGCGGATTTTCAAAACTACTTCACTAAACACGGCATCCTAAATCGTTTTTCGTGTCCCCACACCTCCCCTCAAAACGGACACGCAGAACGAATGATCCGCACTATAACTAACATGATTCGATCCCTCATCTTTCAAGCCCATCTTCCTCCTACTTATTGGGTCGAATCCCTTCATATGGCCACACACCTACTCAATATCTTACCTACCAAAACCACACAAAACCGGACTCCTCACGAATCCCTTTACCTCATCAAACCTACATACTCTCATCTTCGAGTATTCGGCTGTCTCTGTTATCCCAACCTCACCGCCACCACACCACATAAACTCGCCCGGGGTAGGGCACGGCTATGCAGAAAAAGAGAAAAAAACGGCTAGGTTAACCTAGTGTCTGATACCATATAGGAGAAATATATTTGGAGAAAAGAGAGAATAATATCTCTTACGTATATTACTCATATATATAGTTACATGTAGGAAACCCTAACCTACTACACAAGGTAACCTAATATACAAGGAAACCTAATACACAAGGTAACCTAATAAATAAGAATAATAAAGATACGTAATATATATAAAGATACGCTAATAAAATTCTTTTATATAAGATTTAGAGATTGAACTAGTTGGTTGGAGTTTAACTTTGAGTCTCTATCCAGTTAGTAAATTCAGTTCGGTCGTTCAGGCCCAAGCCATTTAATTATAATAGTATAGGTACTATAAATGTGTTTTTGCACCAAAAGGCGAATCCCTCGCCCCCAGGGCCCCCATCCCTTGGCTCGACAATGATTGATGGAGGATGTAAATCATGGTAACTCAACGGTCCGTTAAGGTAGCGGACCCGGACCTGGTGCCCACAAGGAACCAACCCTCATTTGGAGTTGAAATTCCCACACTGCGGCTGCCAGGATTCGATCCTAGGACCTTGCACCAACTTACCACCTCCGAAACCAGCTGAGCTACACCCATGCGGGCGAAAATATGTTATATATAATTCGAATTTTGAACCAAAAAACATATCAAAAATCAAAAGTTCAGATATGAAGACGAATACTTATTGCATAAGTAAAATAATTCATATCGAAATCAACGAAGTTACGAATTTTCGTTCATGTTGGTTCCGAAACGGACTTTTTCGTGCTGGTCCTGATCCAACCTTCACTCTTAGCTATAATTTATTTTTGGGCCTTAGTAGATTTTCCTTCGACTAGTCAGGTTGATTGAGGCCCATTAGGACTTAACGACCAACTGATTTTTTTAATAATAAAATTTTGTCATGATTAAATTATAGTTGTAAAAGAAGACAAAAGTAAAAAAAATCAAAATAAAAAGTTATAGACATGTCACATTTCGTATTTCGTATTTCGTATTCCTTTTTATATATTATCTACTTCTTGTATTGATTTAGTAAATATCCTTAATTTTAAGGTAATATATTTTTTTTCCTCAATATTTTGATTTTTTTTTAATACAAATATAATGTCATTGTGTTATTATTAACAAAAAACATTGATTTTTTTAAATAATTAAGTGATGGATAATACCAACCAGTCGACCATTTTACAACTGACAAACTTGACTGTCAACCGACACAAGTCAGAGTCGATAATAATTTCTAATATTTAGCAAAATTAATTAATTGATTTAGTCGATAACTGATCGATAATTACCAAATTTATGCCGAGTAACCTTATGCTGGCTTTGCTACTTCATGGATTTATTTGAAAATTTATATAGCTGTAAAGGAAGCGAAAATGATAAGGAAATGCCATATTTCCTTTTCGCCTTTCAACTTTACAACTTGGAAAGTCATCCGGCTGGCTTGTCCACACATGGTGGCTGCGCAGCCACCGGACTTTATACAACTTTCAATCATATCATAAAATCAATTTTTTTTTTTGTATGACATTTCAAATCAAAGTTAGGTACCTAGATTTATATGAATTCTTCTCCAAAACAAAAGTTTGCTTAAGAATTAGGCAGTCTTAACTATAAAATAATGATAAATCCAATATTGGGCATTTTGGGATAAGTTTGAAAGGTATGGATAGGGGTGTTCATTAGGTATAATCGTACTGAATTGTGCCAGAATTTCCGTTTGCCGAAAATTTGTACTGTTTACCAATTACCGAACCAAACTATTCGATCATGTAAGGTTTTATAACGAATTAATTCGGTTCCTTTGATTGGGTACCAATAAAACTGGAAATATATTTTCTTAATTTAAAAAATGTCAAGAAAAATATTAAACTAATTAATTCTTGAATTTGACATTCAAATTTCAATAATCGGCCATAAATACAAATATATATATATATATATATATATATATATATGATTATTAATGGAGGCTAACCTTGTAAAAATGGAAAACAAATATTAAATATTTCAGTATTCGGTAAGGTATACTAATTACTAATCAGCCATCAATATCGTATACCGTATAACCGTTCTGAATACTGGGATTCAAAAAAAGAATTAATGGATACCAAACATAATTTTCGATTCAGTACAGATGGATCGGTTTACCGACGGAGTGAACACCCCTATCTATTAATTGATAAATATTATTCCTTTATCTCATTTGTTCAAACACTTCAGCATCAAATCAAAGCAAACCCCTCTCAGAATTCTCTGATTAATTTTAATATAAATATCTATCCAAGAAACCCAATTTGCATGTCCAATTTCAATTTGTCAAAAAAGATCCGACCCGCTAAAAGAGCGTGGAAGAGCTTCAAAAGCCATCTCCGATCAAAATTCGCCGCAAAGATTGCAACTTTCCGGCAGCATTTTGCGGCGGCCTTGCGACCCATCTCCCGTTTTCTTCACCGGCGGAAGTTTCTCGCCCCGCCTCATTCCCCCCGCCGCCACTTCCACCGGAGCAGCAACAACCCCGCCGTACACGTGGATGAACTTTTTTCACGGCCTGTCCGCTCGTTAGCAGCTTATCATCATCAACCAAGAAAACCCAAAGAAAAAATGGGCGAACCAAGAAATATTATTGGTGGAAGTGTCGATAAATCCAGGCCTGGATCCAATGCATCAACCGATGATCATAATAATGGCGGAAAGATTCAAATTCAGCATGTAGATAAAGTGTTTGTAAAAATTCCTGTGAGTGATGAAAAGAGCTCAAAAGCTGCTTGGAAAGGAAAAGCAAAAGCTGTTGATGAGAAAACCAAAAGTTCTGATCCAGCTTTTATAAATAAATGGAAAATTCCACAATTTCGAGGTGTGGACGAAAGAGCTGAGGAATTCATAGCTAAGTTTCGCCTCGATATGAAGCTTGAAAGAGAGCGATCGATTGTCGAGTTTGAGGAGATGCTTAAACGAAGTGCTTAAAAAAATTTCAAAAATTAAAAAAAAAATTAAAAATTGCTTTGATTTGCAGAGGTTTGAAGAATTTGATGCAGAGATTAACGGGTTTATTATTATTATTTATATTTTTTTATTTTCTTTTGGATGCCCGATTTTTTGAAGGGTTGATGAATTTCTTCGATTTTAATACACGTGTGGTAAAATAAACGTCGTGTGGGATTTGTTTGTTGGAGTCTAAATTCTTTGTAAGCAAGTTTTATTAAGTGTGTGTATACTATATACTTCAAAACTTGGAATTTGTGATGTTGGGTTCTTGTTGTTTTAATTAAGTTCATCTTATAATAGTTTTAATTAGGGTTGATCGAGATGAACAAGATAATGGGAAGACTGGAAAGAGATAGAATTCGTGAGAAAGTATAAAATGTTTTATCTATTGTATGTATAATGTATGTAACGCCAGTAGGGTTTCTTACATTTGTTTATATAGCGAATTGTATATGGTTATTTCCTTAATCCGTGACCTTTTTTTATTTGTCCGATTTTTACATTTATGAATGTAACTCCCTCCCGACGTATCGACCACTTCATTGGAGCGCTGGAATGCGGAGGTTGTTCCCATCATTGAAGTCTTGCTTTCCTCATTCGTTTATGGAAATTATCCTCAAATCTTCTTTAGACTGCTTTCGAACTCGCCACCGACCGCTCTTTCTCTCTTGCGAGTTCATACTTATTTAGCGAACCTTGTCAATTGGCCATTTAGTTCGTGAAATGATATATATTTACGAACTCCTTACTACTGATCTCTTATCTCATGACCACTCCGTCTTCCTTGTTTATTGGTTTTCTGGCCCACTGTGCAACTTTCGGCCCCCAACAGTTTTTTGAGATGGGTAGTTCAGCCCACTTAGTGCCGACTGCCGGCTGATCCCCATCGTCTGTAATTTTTCTTGAAAATTTTGTTAATTGTTGGCTGACCACTATTCTCGTAAAATAGCTTGCGTATAATAACTCTTTCTTGCATGGGTGTAGCTCAACTGGTTCCGGAGGTAGTAAGTTGGTGCAAGGTCCTAGGATCGAATCCGGGCAGCCGCAGTGTGAGAATTTCAACTCCAATAAGAGTTGGTTCCTTGTGGGCACCAGGTCCGGGTCCACTACCTTAACGGGCCGTTGAGTTACCATGATTTACATTCCTCCATCAATCCTTATCGGGCCAAGGGATAGGGGCCCCGGGGGCGAGGAATTTCCCTTGGTGCAAGGAATTTCCCTTGGTGCAAGCTTGCGTACGATATGATAAGTTGACCACCAATTTTGTGTAGATAGAAGAGAGGCACAATAAAATTTTCTCAACTATTGGGCCCATTAATTTCCAAATGTAGGCTTATTAGGTCTACCGTTGCTTGGCCCTAGTGGGCCAAAAAACATTCAAAACCATGTTAGTGGACTTTTTTGTTAAAATTATTGAATCATTATGAATTAAAATTTATTTCCAATTCAACTAGCAAAATAAAATAAAATAAAGAAAACGAAAGGCTATTTTATATGTGAACCACTCATGAAAGTCACCTTTCATCAACCGTTAGAGGCATTTTAATGTGAGATGAGAATATATCTAATGTATAATAATAAAATAATAATAATAATAATATTTATACAAATAGATAATTTATATGCTTACGAGTTACGACAAAACCCACACGAGAGAGTTATATGATTCATTTTTTTTTTCCTTTCTTATTTCTTAGGGTAAATTACAAACACCCCCTGAGGTATGGTCAATTTACAAAAAAACCCCTCTTGTTTGGATAACTACATATACCCCATCAACTATGATTTTTTCTTACACCTCCACCCTTATGGTGTCATATTCAACATAATCATCTAGATTTTGTGGAATGTGCTCTAGTTTGTACTCGTTTTGTGTAAAAATACAGTTTCTGATGCACCACAATCTGATGTACACAAGCCAAAAAACTCATATTATGATCATCTTGCTTCAAAATGTAGAGTTCGAATGGGATAAAACGGGTGCAAAAGTGATAATATTCCATATAATCTCGAAGATTCCACTAAATTTGAGGAGTTGAGGGGGTGGTTGTAATTATCCAAACAAGTGGGGGGCTTTCGTAATTTGACCATACCTTAGGGGATGGTTGTAATTTACCCTATTTCTCATTTCTCATTTATTTATTCAAATAACAAAACTAACAATATTGCCGAACAAAAACGACACCGTATAGCAGCCTGGCACACGGAAAATTTCCCTGGCAGAAGTCAAATAATCTCAGTGATAAATATCATCACACTCCCCACCATAGCTGAACTACTCCATTTCTCGAAATATTCAAAACAACTCTCTTCGTTTTCATCGATTTTTTTCTTTTCTTCAGATCACAGATCTACTACGCACAAATGGCCAAGGATCCAATCCGCGTTCTCGTCACCGGCGCCGCCGGTACGCCGCTCAATTCACAGCCCTTCTTCTCAGATCTGCTTTTTTTTTTTTTTTTTCGAATTTTTATTTGATATACTTATCATCTGTGTTTAATTGATTGGATCGTGGATATCTGCTATCTAGTTTTTTGATTTCGATGTATTTGGATTGAATATTCCGATGAATCGGTTGCTTGTTCTGCAATAGTTTTGAGTTTATACTTTGTTGATCAATTTAATTCACACCTGAATCTCGGTTATTTTTTACTTTGAAATTTTGCCTTTTTTCCGTGGATGAGTGAAGGGTTTGTAATTTGATTTGCTGAAGTATTAGACTTGACTGGGAATTTTACACTTGATTTGGAAAAGATCTGCGATTTGTTTGAGTTAGTTTACTTCTTATGAAACTCGTATAACTTATAAAAAAAGAAAAAAAAAAAAAAACTTGACGACAGATTTTATGGCTGTGGCGGCTTTTGCTTGCCTCTATTTTCTGAAGATTTTAGGCCTCAGTGCAATATCTATTGTGAGAATTGAGTTAAAAATGGAGTGGAAGTTCTAAATTTGGTCTGCGAAGTTTTTTTCGGTCTTTATTGGATTAGGGATTTACTTTCTTGTTGAAAACCGGAATCTTTTTTTTTCTTTCTCTTTTTATATGTGAACTAAGCTTATGTAATGGCATGCTAATGGGAAAATGTTCCGACCGAGTTTGTTTGATGCCACTACTTCGTTGTTCTAGGAAAAAAAGTATATGTTCAATAAGTTGTTCTAGTTTTTATTTTTGCTGGATTTCTTCGATTACTTAGTGATATTTTATTGGTTTTTCAGGACAAATCGGATATGCTCTGGTTCCTATGGTTGCTAGGGGAGTGATGTTGGGTGCAGACCAGCCTGTGATCCTTCACATGTTGGATATTCCACCAGCTGCAGAAGCGCTTAACGGAGTTAAAATGGAATTGGTTGATGCAGCTTTTCCCCTTCTTAAAGGTCGATACTCTTAATTTTTTGGAGAAATATCATTTCATTTGACTTGTTATATGCTATATGACATTTACGTGGTTTATACAAAAGCTTTTAAATAAGTAGAAGTTGGTGGTTGTGAGTAAAGCTACGAATAATTGCTTATTTCTAAAAGTTGGGGTGTTTGCAAATGTCATGAAAATTAACGACACACATGTATAGTACAAATTTAAGCCCAAAAGAGCTGTTTAAAACAACTTATTTTAAGAGAAACAAAAGTAAAAGTTGCATTTGGAAATACCCTCAAATAGATTATGTGCCAAAAGCCCAACAATTTAAAGCTCGTCTCTTTTGAAAGGCTTATGAAAACACCAACTTAGTCGAAATGTTGTCAACTCACGTCTCGTTTGTGGTGTTTGTATCAGGTGTTGTTGCAACAACTGATGTTGTCGAAGCTTGCACGGGTGTCAATGTTGCCATTATGGTCGGTGGATTCCCGAGGAAAGAAGGTATGGAGAGGAAAGATGTCATGTCCAAGAATGTCTCTATCTACAAGTCCCAAGCTTCTGCTCTCGAGAAGCATGCTGCTGCTAACTGCAAGGTGATTATTCATCAATTTCTCGTTCTTTTTATCGTAAAAAATTGTCCTCTAAAAAGGGAAATGTTGAATGAATTGATCGTCAATTCTGACATTTTACTATATTTTTCCTTTTTTTTTCTTCTAGACAATATATTGATCCTAGAGAAAATGGAATTTCCACAATATCATTGGAGAATATAAATTCTTTCTGTGCGCCCAAAATTTATTTTGATTAGAATCATTAGGATAAATAATAAAATGATTCTGATAAAGAAATTTGGATCCAAAAAGTACGCTTAGGAGAAAAAAGAAGGGGGGAGAAAAAGAAAAAAAAGAAAAATGATTTAGTTTTTTATGAAGTAATTCTGTTTTGGCATTTCCAATATTCATTCTTGTTGCATTTCTTCGCCTCAGGTTCTGGTGGTTGCTAATCCAGCAAACACCAATGCATTGATCCTGAAAGAATTTGCGCCATCCATCCCAGAGAAGAACATTTCTTGTTTGACTAGGTTGGACCACAACAGGGCTCTTGGACAGGTGTCGGAGAGATTGAATGTTCAAGTCTCCGATGTCAAAAACGTAATTATCTGGGGAAATCACTCCTCGTCACAGTACCCTGATGTCAACCATGCTACCGTCAAGACTCCAGCTGGAGAGAAGCCTGTTCGTGAGCTCGTTGCTGATGATGAATGGTACATATATAAGTTTTTGATTTAATTTAAATTTTTCGATTGTCACATTACCCTGTATGTTTTTTATGGAATTAAACTTTATTGACTCCTTTTTGTATTAAATTTTTTGTTAGGTTGAATACAGAATTCATAAGTACTGTACAACAACGTGGTGCTGCTATTATCAAGGCTAGAAAGTTATCCAGTGCACTTTCTGCTGCTAGTTCTGCTTGTGACCATATTCGTGACTGGGTCCTTGGAACTCCAGAGGTAATCTTTTTTTTCTTTTTCTTTTTTGTATATATATATATATATATATATATATATATATATATATATATATATATATATATATACATACATACATACATACATACATATACATATACATGTATATTTTAGTTTTTGGCTGCTTTAGATCGACCAGGGGTGTAAATCGAACGGATTAGATTAGAATTAGCACCGTCAGAAAAAAATCCAATTTTTTTCGGAAGTGAAAACCTTTTTCAAATTCTGTTCAAAAAAAAAATCAGAAAAATCGTGAATCAGAATTTCAGAAATTGTTATGAAAAAACTCGTTCCAAAATTGGAATTTTTGGATTGAAATCGGCTGAGTTCATAATTTCCAAATTTTTAGTCACCTATAATACAAAATACGTAATAATATTGATATTATAAGTGTAATATTCGGAAAAAAATAAATTCGGAAATTAAAATCGAATCAGAAAACAGAATCTAATTATGTTCAAATCCCGTCCCAGAAAGAAAATCTGAAATTGGAATGGAAAATATTGTTCCATAATCAGAAATATTCTGATTCGAATCGGCGGAATTTGGAAATCCCGTTCTAATTTGATGGAACCGTCAAATGTGTTCTATTTGTAATCTTGTTTTGTATTTTTGCAGGGTACTTATGTTTCGATGGGTGTATACTCTGATGGGTCATACAATGTACCAGCTGGACTCATTTACTCCTTCCCAGTTACTTGCAAAAACGGAGAATGGTCCATCGTGCAAGGTCAGTATTTATCTATAAATATATAATTAATTTATCTCAAAAAGAAAAAAACATCCAAATTTCTGAAGCGTTAGACGAATAACGTGTATACATACATGTTTAACTACATTACAGGGCTTCCAATTGACGAATTTTCTCGTAAGAAGTTGGATTTGACAGCCGAAGAGCTCAGTGAGGAGAAAGCTCTGGCATATTCTTGCCTCTCGTAATTTTGATTTAACCGACGCAAAAACAGTTTGCAATTTTCGCCTGGCTGCCCTTTATAGAAAGAAGCTGCAGTTTTTAATAATAAAGACAAATGTTATTTCTTGTCTAAATCATTAATGGTGGAGATTATATTGACTGTGTATGAGAATATTTATCCATTATTAAGAGACTTTGTTTTCATGGGCTTAAATATGTATGGTAAATTATGAATGGTGTGGAGAATTTACAATTGGGGGATAGTTCCTCTTTTTCTCTTCGTCCTTCGATCTTTTTTTCGTCTCTCCACGATTTTGGGGATCGGTTCCTTTGATATTCTCCTGTTCTACTCCGACTGGTTAAGCTAGGCCTATATATATTCTCCCCTGTTTCGAGAATAGTAGCACCAAGAGAAAAGAGCCGTACACGGAGCTAAATCATCGTTATCGTCGAAGAGGGTGTTTGGCTAAGCTTCTAAGTTCTTCAAAACTAGTAATACACCCGTGCGATGCACGGTGTATTCATCGTAAAACAAATATTGAATAATAAAAAAAGTTCTCAAAATAGTGATATTAATTGTTAATAAGTAAAAGAAAGAAGTAGAACATATTCAAAAATAAAAATAATTTGTATGGTGTAAGTTCAAAATAAGCCGAAATAAGTGAAAAAAACTAAATATCGAATGTTTTAATTTTCTCATACAAAAGAACGAATATATAGTTGGTCCCAAACTTGTACAACCATAATGACATGAACGTTGAAAACTTGAATTGTTTGCTACCAACCGCCCTAAACGAATGCAACAAATCCAATACAATGCAACTGACCTGCATATGTTGTAAAATGGTCACACGAAATATGTAAATTGTTACCAAAACAATACCAATATAACTTTTTAATTGCATAAAATTATTGTAAGATTACCTTCATCAAATATAGCGAGCGGAGTCCATAGCAAGTTCCTAGTACAATTAAAATAAACCTACGAATGAGGAATAACCAAACATAAAAATAATAGATAATAAAGGTCGTCAATAAATATTGTAATTTTTTGTATAAATAATTACCTTCATATATGCTGAAAAACTTCCTTGTATACAACATTATTTGTAACATTGGTCGTATCACCAGATTCCGAGTTCATAAAAAATCTTTATGCCACTTCGACTCTTAACCCTTGAGAGTGCGACATAGAGCTGTCCGTGACTGAAAATAGGTCTCGGCAAGTACATGCCTACGTGAGAAAGAGTTTGTCCTTGACTTTTATTGATTGTCATTGCGAATGATACCATCAGCGGAAACTGACGTCGCTGGAATTTAATAGGCAATGCAGAGTTGGACGGTACCAAAGTCATTCTAGGAATGAACACCATATCACCAACATGTTTACCGGACAGGATCCTGCAGTTGAGAACGTGTTTTCCCATATTAATAATCTGTAGCCTTGTTCCATTGCACAATCCTCTGGCCTGATCGATATTTCTGATGAGCATAACGGGAACACCTCTTTTCAATGTCAACTTATGCGGTGGAATTCCGGAACATGATATGGTGTTGAGAAACTACGGTGAGTATATTTCTGCGTTGACATCCGACAACAACTCCTCCTTGCACATACTATCTGAGCTGAAATAGACCTTCTCCTCTCCAGTTATGATCAACAAAAAATGATCGTTCACAAAACCGACACTTTCATTAGTGGGTGCAAGGATTGCTCTGCCTTCGAAATACTCGGGAGTGAAAAGGTTGGTCACCAGATCCGGATAGACAAACTCTATAAGATCCAAAAAGGGATCTGCAGAATTCCGAATCAGCATGTCATCGGGAATTTCAATTGTGGCATTACCGTCATTTATCTCGCCAGCATCACCATTGCCGATTCTCAATATCCAGTCCGCAAATTCTCTTATTTCATCTGCATTGGCGGAAGAGGAGGACGACTCAAGTCTCATGTTCTTGTTTAACTTCATAACCTTGCATTGCCTCCACAACGGTGATGAATTGATTGTAGCATGCACAATGTCTTGTCTCGACGCTTTCAACACAACTGGCAGAATTTGCCGAAAGTCCCCTCCAAGCACTACGACCTTGCCTCCGAATGGCATATATGAATCAAGTATAGATTTCATTGTTTTGTCGAGTGCTTCGAAACAATACATGTGCATCATCGGTGCCTCGTCCCATATGATTAACTTTGCTCTAGACAACAATTCTGCCTGTGGGCTCTGTTGTTTGATGCTGCATGTGGAGCTCTCATGTACAATTATTGGCAGTCCAAATCTAGAATGAGCAGTTCTGCCACCTAGAAGTAGAAGCGAAACAATACCACTGGAAGCAACATTTATAACTATTTCTCCTTTTGAACGGATAACAGCCGATAGAGTTTTCCGTATGAAAGTCTTTCCCGTTCCTCCATGCCCATAAAGAAAGAACAGTCCACCTCTGTCATTTGTAACAGCATCCATGATATCATCGAACACTTTTTTCTGCTCATCAGTAATGGATGAAAGGTATTTCTTAAGTTCTTCACGCATAGCATCAACGTCATAGTCCAACTCGTCGAGAACTAATCTATTTACCGTATTGTCCGTCATCGACCCAATTGGAATCGGCATTGGGGGAAAGTTACTCAGGCTTTTGCTGTTGCTTTGCAATATATTTTCTATTTCGATCAAAGCGTAATTTCTCAGAGTATCGTCTGACACAGGTGGACCTTCAATATAATATAATATGAAAAATTAACATAATGTGGCGATTATAAAAATATATAGTTTTAATTCAAATGTGTGTAGTAAACGGTGTAAGAACGTAAGATGTATTCTCATACCTGAATTGGTACGACGTTGTTGCAGTCTGTACTCAATATCCTCGGCGAATTCTTTCCAGCAACACTCCCACACATGTTCCGGCCTGCTCATATTATTTGCGACCAAAAGTACGATGAATAATCGTCTCACATAGTCACCACTGGCCCACTCGTTTGCCTCATTTATGCCAGCTATGTACTCCTTGTCGTCATCCAGTAGTCCAAGCGCGAAGCACGCATCTTTGAAAGTTGGGTAGACGTGATTCTCGACTTTCCTAAGATCATCGTAACACGTGCAACCTCTTTGAAAGTTCAACAACAGTCTCAAGTAATAGTCTTCACCCCTGCCTGGCGGTACATTCGTAACCCTTCCGATCGAGAATCCTATCTTTCTCGGCATCCAACAGCGAGCTTTTTCCTTATAGACAAATTTCTGTGGAAACTCTCCATACCTCAAATTTCTAGCTTCAGGGTACAACTTATTCTCTTGGAACCAAGCAAGGAACATCGTTTGCTTCGCAGTCGGTCTGTTCAGCACATCAACTAATGAGTCATTATCTGTAAACACAACAGACTGACTGTCTGGAAGATGAAAGCTTAACCTAATCACCGGTGGGTCTCTAAAGTGAATGTCAAAGCTAAATAACCTCCAAGCAGCCTCGCATGACGAAAGATATCTGCAGTCGTAGTACATCTTTATCTCATCGCGATTTTCAGGAGTTGCACCTGGATTATTTGATTGATAAAATGCCGCCGTGACCCGATCGTGTCCTTTGTTGACGTACTTGAATAAATACTTTATCGACTTATTCTGGTTGCACAACTCGACATTAATGTGTGCTCTGTACTTTTTTAGTAGAGCACGGTTATAAAGCACGACGAAACCATTGTCGAGATATGTTTTCTTCTTAACCACGGTCCTCCCATTTTCTCTTCTTCTGTACACCGGATAACCATCTGCATCGGCCTCAGTACGGTTGACAAAACTCTTTAGAAATTGCTTCGTGCAAATCCCGTCCTTCATGCATGGAGAGCTTTGATTGGCCAGACCGCACGGGCCGTGAATCATATACTTCTCAACCAAATCGTACATCTTTCGGTCTGTTACCTTATCTGGAATTTCGGCACATATGATTTTATCTATGTCTTCGGTTTGTCTTCATTGTGAAGCCAAATCAATATGTGCGCATGCGGGAGACCGCGCTTCTGAAACTCAATTGTGCAAACATCTGAACATTTTACATTTTAAACGTATTTGGTTAGCATTAATATACATATATTTTCAATGTTTGACGTAATAAAATATTTATAATATTATAAGAGTAGACAATATATAAAATATATATTATGTTATATTTTTATCTTATCCTTCTTCAAATCTGACATCAGACTGTCGAGCTTCATCTTAAAAACTCGAGCAAGAATATCGGGACGGTCTTCAGGTCTCAAATTAGTACCGTTCAACGCCCTTTGAATTTCCGGCCACTGTGGATTGCAGGTAATAGTGATGAACAACGATGGAAATCCAATCCAGTTGCATATTTGAAGAGCATCGACAAAGTTGTTAAACATGTATCTTGGACCTTGGGTAAAACTGCCTGGTAGAATAACCCTCGTGCCAATGGATCTAGCATCCGTATCTCCCTTCAAAATACTTTCCTCGATACCCTTGTACATGTCAACTCTTAACTTATCCTGGTTAAATCTTATAAATTTCAGTCTTTCCGATTCAACCCTTGAAAATGCGTCGACCATGAATTGCTGGCACAATTATTTTGAGTGCAACAGAACTGCGCTGTTGCCAAATCTTTTTTGGATCCTATACGCAAAATACTGCCGCATTGTTAACTTCTTGCGTGTACGTGTACCACTCACTGATGTTTCCCTCAGTGGTATATCATCCCTATAACCATCCTCGCCGTAAGGAAATATTAGCGGATACTGCAGTGGAAGATATAAAGGGTGCAACTCACTGATTCGCTGGAGTTTTTTCGACCGTGTCTCGACAACTATGTCTCTAACACCCTCCTGGGTGTCAAAATCACCAACAATGAGTCCCGTGATTTCACTGGAGTTCGGGAGATTGTAAGTACGGCCATCCGTACTTCGTTTTTTTATGAGTCTCAATTTGACATCTTCCATTCCAGGCTGCGAGAGCCTGTCCCGGGCAGCTCTGTAAGACTGAGCAAGCATATTTGAGTTGTCGACCATATCCTTGAATGTAGAAACAATCTCAAGATCCAATTCGCTGGAACTGTCTCCGGATCTGCAACGATAAAATGAAACATAAAGTAAATTCCTTGTAATATAAAAAAATAATAACATATAACTGAAAGTGCTTTATACCTGACTGTATCCATTCGATTCGTGACTTCATTCTCCGTGTCAAATATATAAAGTTGAGCAAACTTGGGACGCGATCCTTCATCTGGCAACAAACTACCCATTAAATGGTAGTTTTGTCCATGGAGTAGGAACGTGTACGGACCGGATCCTCTGTTTATCGTAGTCTGTATCTTTCCTCCAATAGATGTGAATGAGAACATCATATTATACGACCGTATGTGTTCTTGGAAATGCTTGCTTCTTCCATCGGTACCAAATAGGAGAATATTTAGGGGATCAGGTGATTCTATTAAATTGGGCAATTCGACTTTTCCTCCATTACATCACATTGAAAACTTAGGATTTGATGTACCCTTTTGCTTATCGATCCTTTCCCCGTTCCACATCATTGCGCCATTGGCATTCGTATGACTGATCACCAAGATCATCGTATTCTGCGTAGGAAAAAGACATCCGTTATTACGATGAAAACGACATGTTATCATACTTAATTAATATTGGAGTACTTACCATCATCGTCGTCGGAATCAATGAATGTTCCGTCATTTGATACATATTCTGATTCTATTTAAATAAATAAAAAAATAATGATATCAATTGATTATTATGAACAATTTATTCAAGACGAATTTTACGTGATAAATGTGATCGAAATTATAACACATGCATCCACTGTCCGAAGTAATTTCCCGTATAGTCTGTAAATCTTCATCGACCAAAGTGACAGGTTTTGAATCCATATCCAAGTCACGTACAACAGAATGTATGGTTTTTTGACTCTTCGATATCATCTTTCCGGTACGAACCGAAGAACTGTAAATTATTCAATGAATAAAAAAATATTATACTTTTACAATGTTGGATATGGTAACATATTAAATACAAATGTGTTATATAATTGTATTAATGTTGTGTTTCATAAATATTACGAAATGTACCTTTTGTTGGTTTCGTAGTATGTATTAGCAGAAATATTTTGCACACTGCCAATGCTATGTAACCCATCTATCTCGACGAATTAGCATCTGTTGGAAATATTATTAAAGACATCCGTAAGAAAATTTTGAATAATTCTTCTAATGATGATAATTAATTAATAGAGTGCAAACCTTCACAATTTGCTGCAACATTGTTATATGTCACCTCACGATTTCTCTTATAGCTTTTTTTGTCATTTGTATCTGTATTTGACATACTGGGCAACTCTCTTTTTGCTGACAGTGTATTCCAAATCTGTTTACATAATATAAAAATGTAATTCTTCATTATAATTTATATATTAAATTACGCCACATTTGTAATGACGAAACTCAAACTATATATATATATATATATATATATATATATATATATATATATATATATATATAATATAACTATAGTTTGAGTTTCGTCATTACAAATGGTAATGTTGTTCGTACCTGTTACTGCGACATCCTTCACAACTCTTCCATTGTTTCTTTCAGTTCTACTTACTGAAACACATCATAGTAATAATTTAAATTCATTTAATACTGATATATTCATATTAAAAAATGTAAGGGGATTAAGTAACATGAAATGTATGTAAACTACGAATATAATAATTAATCATTACCATTTGTAATATCAGATAGAATTAAATTTGTGGGTGTAGTTGGTGATGTCGGGTTATTTGGTGTATATAATTCAAGATCTCTTAATCGAATTCCAGCTCTCTGCCTGGATCGAAACTCCTCTGTGTTGTAAAAGTTTGATTTATCGATTGAAATTCCGCAAGAACCTGCATTTTTTTTCGAAAATTCTTATGTATATTATCGGAATATATATAATAAGGATGCCCAATACTAACTTTTATTAATTGGACATTGTTAAATGATATTTGAAGCAGACATTTGTATTAACCGAACATATAAATGCATAATTTAATTGACCTGAGGGGTCCATTGGCCTTTTTCCCTTGTCATTTCTATTTGTTTGCATATTATGGGTGTAGCCATCATCTCTATGAATAAATTAAAAGTATTATTACATCTAATGGTAAATATATTAATGTATAACAAACGTAATGATACTAACCATTTGTCATAGCAGATAGAATTAAACTGTTTGTTGTGGTTGGTGTTTTCATAATATTAGATGAGCACAATCCCACAGTTTTAGTTCCATTTACGCAGCCATGGTTCGATTGAAACTCCTTCATGGTCTCATTATTTGATTTATCTATCAAGTAAGACCCATATTAGAGTGAAATATTAATAACATGATTAGTAAAATGAAAACTTGTGAATATACACCATAAAGAAACAATTTTCACGAATTTATTTGCAACCAACAAAGTATTTGTTACCTTTCGCCGGTGTTAATGTTCTCTTGTTTCGAATATAATTTATGCGATTTGTCCTTGCAGCTTTTGTATCATGAATGTTGTTCTGGTTAAAAACATTCTGGCGGGGGGGGGGGGGGGGGGGGGGGGGGGGGTTGGGGGGGTTCTTTTATGTTTGATTGTTATATTCGTAAAAAATAAGATTACAATGTGATACAACAAAATGAAGTAGCGTATTTATATAATTGCAATATTGTTATTAAATCTATTTAAGACCATAAAATCTTCAAATATTACGACTAATATAGAATGATTTATTAAGATCTAATTAATTGGCAAGTTCCCGTATTTAGTGGATTGTAATAACAACTAAATATATAATTTGCAAGATATGTAAGGCATGAAATCAATTAGTTAATAATATATCTTATTTATATAAGAATATATTAGGAGTAAATATATTCCTAAATTAGATTTTTAGTGGGACCCGTTTTTAAAAGATTGAATACTCCTAAATTATGAGTATTCATCGTAAATTTTAAATTAGATTTCACATTGTTACTACATCCATAATTTACGTTTGTTCCATTAATACTAAACCATGATTAATTTACTATTCTTAATGTAGACAGTAGTCAGATCACATTAGAATTCCTACTCGTACTTTATGATATGTTAACTATTTTTTATTGCTGATTTTTATTTAGGGTAATAAATTTAGGATTTAAGTATTAAGATATAATTAATTTATTTTTGTTATTAAATTTCAATTCGGACTTATTTTCCGGTTTAATTTTGCTATTATCTTTTTTTCTTATTTTTGTTTTAATTTATTTTTATTATCTTTGCTTTAATTTAATTTTGTTATTAAATTAATGGTAATACATATATTTGCCATTAAATTTTTAGTAGCGTAAATAAAACTGAATTGGGTTAAATAATTAAAAAAAATATATTGTTTTAGTTTTTTTTAGTAAATTTATTTAACTAAATGTATGCTATTTTGTTTGGTTGTTTTCTCTTAAATTATTTGTTTCGAGCACTTCTTTTGATTAATTGTTTAACAGAATTATCCAATTAAAAAAAATATTATTTTATACTATTTAGAATATAATAGTATTTATTATTTTAATAGAACTTTTTATATAAACAACATATAACAGTAGGTAAAAAAACAATTTTTTTACGAAAAAAAAGGGGAAAAAATTAGAGAGGAGATATAGCACTCGTATTTTAACGGATTAAATGGAGTAAAAGACACATTAGTGATTTGAGATAAAAACATTCTGCGAATTATATAAAAGAAATCTAACAAATAGAATTATTGATTATAATATTAAATGTTAATTCAAATAAATAAATAGTGCAAAATACCCAAAAGAACAAAAAGTAAAAGGTTTTAGTGAATAAAACCACGAACTAAGTTCCACAGAAAAAAAAGTATGTCAAAGGAAACAATAAGTAATGCTTAAAACCAAGGTTGTTATTCCACTTTTTCCTGTTTGATCTTCTTCAAGAGAACAGTGGTCGAATGCATTGGGGTATTCTCATCCTCTTGCGAATCAAGACTGAAATCCAAACTTCTCTTTATTGGAGTGATTTCAACTGCCGATGAATCGAAAATTGAATCCTTCGAAACAGTTAAGGACTCGTTTTCCTATATTGAAATGTTACATAATCCATTAATAAAATACAATTGAATGAACTGTAATTAATTAATACTAATGTTTTAGTAAATTGGAATACTACCAACCTTTGATGACAACATACAGACCAAAGAACTATCATCGACACTTGCATGGGGTGAAGTAGTATTAACTTGCTGCATATACACATTAAAATTAAAAATATATTTTAATAGGATATAAGAAATTAAAAATATGTTGGAGAAAACAATATTAAATTTAATACCTCATCCAACTGGTACTTTTTGATGAATGAATCAGTAATAGCACTGTCGTTGCAGACTGTTAGAATACTATAAGTAGAATTTTCAGGGTCATCAATGTTATTGTGCTTGACATTGACTTTGAACAGAAACTTCTTATCAATCAATCCATCGAGTTCAGCAGGATATTCATTAGGATCTTCACCCTAAATAATGGGGCCGAAAAAGTAATACACATCTTAAGAATATATATTTATGGTTCTTTATATATCTCATTAATAGACATGTAAAAATGTGTTATAATTTTTTAGATAGATTTAATTACTTACTCTTTCTTCCATGATACGGATTAAAGCCCCGACATCAACACTGACTAATTTTTCCGCTTGTTTGCCAAAGGCGATGAATGATGCAGCATTTGTGTCATCCATCACGATCATCTCGATTTTGTAACTGAATTAAAATTGGTTAATGTACTAATAACCAACAATGTAAAAAACATGTATAAAGAAATGATTTATGAATAAACACATCGACTTGTTAACTTAGTTAAATATGCACTTATGTTTTTTCCGGTATGAATAAACATATCGACTTGTTAACTTAGTTAAAAAGTGCGGCATTATTTCGATATCAGACTTTTTCATGTCTCCTTGTAGTACCACATCTTGCATTCCTTCATAAATTTCGGAAGATAAATCTTTCCGCAAACGACCTAATTCGAACATCTAATAAAAAATAAAATTAACAATTAAGTATGAAAGATAAAGGAAATTGGTAACTATTAAACGAAAAACCATACAAAATATATATAGGGTATAAACAATCGAAAATTACGGTATAAACTAATCGAATATTAACTAAAATAGTGAAAGAATGGAATTAGAGTATACAACCTTTTTTCTTACCGTGTGCTTTGTTATATGAATGAGAAATAATGGATGTGGAGTGAGGTATTTATACTTACTTTTCTATCAAAAAAAAAGAGGTATTTATACTTATGTTTTACGTAATAAAAGGTAAATAGTATACATATTTAAGGAAATCAATTATATGCATTAAATTGATACAATTAAAATTATTTCATTTTAGAATGTAATAATAATAATTGAATATATTATGGATTGAGAAATATATTGTTACTAAAATAGTGTGATGTTTACAAATTAACCATAGTTAAAGAAATATCATTTAATGATTATCATAATATATATATATATATATATATATATATATAATTACGGAATATGTCATTTATTATAATGTATAATTACATATATATTACGGATTTTAATTGGTATTAGATGACAAAATTAATGATTACCATAATAACCTATATAATATTAAGGAAATATGTAATTGTCATAAAAAATGTCATTTATGTATTATATATTTATGGAAATATATACATATATTTTTAATATATTCTCATATCTGATTATGGAAAGTTATAATTAAATGGACATTATATATGTAATATGTAGTGACACATGGAGCATGATTAGGATGCCTACGTGGATGGTGACATGGATGACACATGTCGTAATTCTAGGCTATGAGGGTTTCAATTTATATATTATATAGATTATTTGTAGGGCAAATTACAACCACCCTTGAGATAAGTCAAATTATGAAAAAACCATTTATGTTTGCATAATTACAAGCACTGCCTCAACTATGTATTATTTTACGAAAAAAAATCCCTCCACTTGATAAATTTAGAGGCGTTCAATTGGGTAAAATTGTACACAATTGCGGTATGCCAAAATTTCATACCGTTTAGCGTTTGGTTCAATAAATAACTGAATTACCAAAATTTTATTAAAAATATTTAAAAATTTTGACTTTTTCTAATTAATTTTAGTTTAAATACTAATATTACATATATAAATATATATATATATATATATATATATATATATATATATATATATATATATATATATATATATATATATATATATATATATATATATATATATAGATACATATATAAAATAAAATAAAACTGAGTATTACACCGAATTAACGACTCGGTAATCGGTATGTACGGATTTTTGTTCCGCTCGATTTGATAGGTTTACCGACCGGATGAGCATCCCTAGGTAAATTTGGCATCGTAAGGGCGGACGTGTAAGACAATACATAGTTGATGAGATGGTTGTTATTATGCAAACAAGAGGGATTTTTTCGTAATTATCCTTACCTCGGTGGAGTGGCTGTAATTTTCCTTAGTTTATAAGATGTTTAAGAGCTTATAAGTTCTTCAAAATTGTTTGGTGATTTTTTATCAAAAAATCTTAAAAAGCTCAAAAAACTAAGCTGCTGGAGAGTTTTTAAGATATTCAAAAAAATATACCTACGATCCTATAAAGACTATAATTGGGTTATAAGTTCATTATTCTAACACTTGAAAAATAATTATAAAAAAGAGTTTATCAACTGTTTAAAATAAGCTTAACTCAAAGCGAAGTCGCACAATTTAAAAGAAAAAATGGGCATTAAAGGCAAATATCAAACTTTTGACTAACAAAACATTGCTAAGCATGACTAGGATTTAGCCAAGAATGACCCTATTTTTCTACCTGGCCCTCCAATCTAAATGTACAAAACCACAATTTCTAAGTCAAACCCTAACTTTTCTGAAATTGTCATATCACCCCCACTCACCTTTTATTTTGTCTTGCACACCCTTGAAAATCTTCACCCCCATGATTTGAATCTTGAAAGGTCAAAGATGCCCCCCCACATGGAAAAATCAAAATTCCAAACTCCCTAATACATAAATGTTTCCAAATTGAAAAAAAAAACCTTCAAAATTCTGGTAAATCTGGCATGTCTCCAGCCCTAATAAAAAGATTGTACCAAAAATCCATGCTATCATCAATTTTCAAATCTTCCATACTTTCCGCCGCAGGAAATTCAACCAAGCTCGAACAATCAGCATCGTCCTTCGACAACTCTTCGCACCAAAAACTCTCGTCGATATGCGGAAAGTACTCGGACGAGTAATCAATCTCTTCATTCTTCACAATAGTTTTCTCCACCGACGAATCCGTCACGGTCGACATCTCGCTCGAGCATTGCTTCGGGCTCCTACTATTATTGGTAACATTATTCTTGTCCAATTTGCAATTTTCCAAAACTTTGGGGTCACATTTGGAAATAGAAATAGTTGATTGCCTCTTGGAGTTCTGAGAAGACTGGTAATTCTTTATTTTTTTCTTCAAATGTGTGTGCCAAACATTTTTAATCTCATTGTCTGTTCTTCCCGGTAATCTTGCTGCAATTGCAGACCACCTGGAAAATAGATTTAAAAATATAATAAATATTTATTTTTTAATTAATAGTAGTTTAATTACACTGGAGGGAAAAACCATTAAATCTTGTGCCTGATTTTAAATTATTTAAATAATAAGACACTGCGTGCATTGTTGTCCTAACCAACATTTAATGATTCTGCAGATCTAAATAAAATTAATAATTTAACTAATTATTTAATTAATGCAATATTAGAGAATCAAATCAGCATTTCTTGATTATTCGATTGCTAAATTCCAACATGCACGGGGTACAGAGAAGGGATCAAGTAGTAATATTATTTTATTATTAATATTAGTTAAATAGTTTTAGACAGAGATATAAAATGACATTGTATTTGTCACATATGTGATCATGAGTTTTTTTTTTTTTTTTTTTAATAGTTTTAATTGGAAGTTGGAAATAATTTAATTACATTTGTCTGCTAGTCTTGTGTGACTGCAAGTTGATTAAGACTTTTAAATAATTTGATGACGTAGTAAAAAAATGTGTTATTTTTAGCTCAAAAATTGCCAAATTGCAAAATAAATAAATAAATAAAAATTATTGATTTATATAATTTAAAATCTTAAACTTCAGCACAACTTAAGTGGTTTACTTTTGCAAATGCTTATTTAAAATCAGAAGTTAAGGATTGTGAGTTCAATTGGTTTTAAATTCTTATTTTTTAAAGTTTGGAGTGTTTTTAAATTTGCTGAAAAATCAGCTTAAATATAAAACAAAAACAAATTATAGCTTAAAACTGCTTATTTGAAGAAAAGCAAAAACAAAAAAATCATTTTGCAAACACGTAAAAGCAGGTTATGGGAGTGAACAAAAACTCATAATCTATTTCTAAAAGTTTTTTCAAACACTACTCTACTCGTTTTTTTAAGTGACATTTCATCAAGATGTTTTTTCTTTTATATATTATGTATCGTTTTACAATTTCAAGTTAGAGCAAAAATTATTTTGTAATAATATATATTTTCATATAATTAATCAATATATTTTATATAATATACTTTTTTAAACCAAAATAATTGGGATGAAATTGAGGAGTCATGCAACATGGGGTGACGAATAATTGCATTGGAAATTAAAGTGGCGTTCCAATTTTCATCATGTGACAATAAGTCTAATAATTGCCAAAGTCATACTTTACTTTTGTACTTTTATACATTACTTTCATATATATGGATTAATCTTTTGTAAAAGAAATATCAAAAGGACTAAAATGCAATTAAATTTGGCGACATGAGAGAATTAAAATGAGTTAAATTGAGAAAAAAATATATAGTAGTAGTAACTAATAATTCATTAAATTACTAGAACTATAGAAAATCGAAAAACATGCAGAAAAACACGCGCACACCTGTTGCCAAGTAATTGATGCAATTCGATAATGGATTCTTCTTCTTCTTCACTGAAATTCCCTCTCTTAATATCCGGCTTCAGATAGTTTGTCCATCGCAGTCTGCAACTTTTCCCACATCTCGAAAGCCCTTCAAATATTTAATTTTTACTAACATCAATATATATTTCAATAATTATTTTAACTTGATCAACTATATATATGCATGTAAGTATATGTGTATGTATATATAGTGTATGGATATATATATATATATATATATATATACCTGCTTGTTTGGGGAGTGCTCGCCAGTTGCCATGGCCATGTTTGTGAATAAAAGAGATCAAAATATGATCTTCTTCAGTTGACCATGGCCCTTTCTTCAGTCCCATCTTTTCGCAGCAAGGAGCTCTCACCATTTTCTCTCTCTCTCTAGCTGATCTCTCCCTCTCTCTCTAGATCATGTTTTGAATTTTCTTAGTTTTGAAGTAGAGAAAGTAGAAACAATATGATCTCTTTGTTTTGGGTGCTATTATTATATATTAGTGTATATATATAGAGTAAAAAGCAGTTTGCCCCCTAAACTATGGGCCGTTTTGCACTTTACCTCCCAAACAAAAAAAATTTGCACGTTTTTACCTGAACTCGTTAATTCGTTGCACGGTGCCCCCTAAACTCAATTTTCCGGCAATTTTAACCGGAATGTTAAAACATGTGCATTGCACGTGAGATTTTGAGGGGTAAATTCGTCCCTTCACTTGCATCTTTAATATTAAATACAAATAAATATATATATATAAAAAAAAAGAATAAATAAATAAAGGAAAAAGAAGCTATCATCCTTCCCTGCAAACGACTTCCGAATCCTCCACGAAACAGCCCGAATTCGAACTGTAGAGCAAAATCGACGAACAATTAAGCAAAATCGACGAGCAACAGAACAAAATCGACGAACAACAGAGCAAAATCGACAAGCAACAGAGCAAAATCGACGAGCAACAGAGCAAAATCGACGAACAACAGAGCAAAGTCGACTAACAATTGAGCGAAATCCATGAATAATTGAGCAAAATCGACGAACAATTGAGCAAAATCGATGAACAATTGAGCAAAATCGACGAACAATTGAGCGCACAAATGAAATTGAGAGAAGAAGAAAAAGGCGAAAGTTGACCTTCGGGTGATGTCGTAGAAGAAAAAGGCGGGTCAAATGAAATCGACGAACAATTGAGCTCATCGAGCCAGCGGGGAACACTGTCGAAAGTTGACCTTCGGGTGATGTCGTAGACGACGAGTGCGCCGAACGCGCCGCGGTAGTAGGCGGAAGTTTATCCTTGAACAACCTCCGGTTTATGGCGGCGAAGATTTGCTCCGCCTCCATCGCCGCCGTCCTCACAATCCCTGGTTGCAGTCATCTGAGACTCTCCATGGCGGCAGCGAATGTGGAGTATTGAAATTTTGGTTGGGATGGGATCTTGGCTGAGCCTTGGGATGGGTTGGATTTTGGGAGGGGGTGGGTTACAGCTCTTTTCTTTTTTTAAAGCTTTAATTTTTTATTTATTTAATTTATTTAAACGATTAATTTATATTTAAAATATAGGATGTATGTGAATGGACAAATTTATCCCTGCAAATATCACGTGCAATGCACATGTTTCAGTATTCCGGTCAAAATTGCCGGAAAAATTAGTTTAGGGAGCACCGTGCAACGAATTAACGAGTTCAGGTAAAAACGTGCAAATTTTTTTTGTTTGGGAGGTAAAGTGCAAAACGGCCCATAGTTTAGGGGGCAAACTGCTTTTTACTCATATATATATGTGTGTGACAAAAGGTTGGGTATTTATCCTCAAACTGATCGACATGTAGTCCACTTCTCTCTCTCTCTCTCTCTCTCTCTCTCTCTCTCTCTCTCTCTCTCTCTCGTGCATGTTAATTAATGTCGACATCAAGTATAAAATAATAGCAAGAAGGACTTAATTTAAACTAGTGTTTAGTTACCACTAAGCCATATTGTGATGAAACGATCGAATTGAAATAAATCAAACGAGAAAAGCTAGGTCCATGCACTAGCCACCAAATTCTTATTATATTTATATAACAAATTAATCTTGAATATTTGCCTTTTTTAGTTCCAATATTTCAAAATGGTGTTACATGATCAATAGCACAACACTTTTGGTGATCTATACAAACTCTCGTTTCTAAGGACATCGTACGCTATCAGTTGTCATAGAATTAATTGGTGATAGGAAATACGCAAATCCTTGTATATATTATGATGCATTTAACATACTCAAGCGTCAACAATATTCGATTGTGGACTGTTCATACCCGATTGAGACTTTTCCATGTGGATAATTGCTGTTAAACTCAGACTAATATATATATATTGTGTTATCATGATCATCTAAATTTATTGTCATTATACTACAAAGAAATGTGAGCAAAAAGAGTTGCTTTAATTTGTAATATTATTATATTCTTGGTCTGAAAATTCACATGGTATATATGAATGTGCCTTTGAATATGCGTTCAACTGGTGTACTCGTGAACATCATATTTTTTCATTGATAAATTTAAGATTAAATTATAATCACCACATAAGATTTATTTACGAAAATTTCCCTATTTTTTTCATAATTACATCCACCCCTGTAATTTGTAGATTTCTTACAGTACTAACACCTTTTTATTGGGAGTGGACGTAAGAAATTTATAAATTGCAGGGGGTTGGATGTAATTTCTCAAAATACGGGTTTTTTTCGTAATTACAATTTACTTCAGAGAGGTAGTTCTCACAAGAGATTTAATTTCTACAATACAATAAGATTAATAAATATATATACATATATCATATTAATCAAATTCACTAATCAATTTTCAACCTTTTATTCGACGTGCTAATTGAATAGTAATTAGTTAGAAGAAATATGCAAAAGGAAGAAACTATTAATCATGATAATCCTAAATAATCAAAATTATGTGATTTCCATTAGTCTTAATTATGATTCATGCAACTAATTATCCTAATTACTTTACTGTGTCGTTGCACGTGCGATCTTGCAGTCAAAACCAGTGAAAACACGTGCAATGGTGTTTTGCATGATTACTCGAGCAGGCAATTAATTAAATTAACAGAGTTCTCTCCACTTTATAAATGATGCTACAATTTAAAAATAATTAGGATCAAATTTTATATTAATTTGTTACGTCCAAGTAGTGGATATAATATTTTATTTACTCAAATCTTTCGTCACGGGAAATTCTAATCTAAAATCGATTTAATTTTTAATTTTAATTTTTATATTAAAAGATTAAGTGCTTAAGAGTTGATATACGTCGGCAGGAAATCTTAACATCTTTAATATCGACATAAAAAAAGGGCCAAAAAGGAAAAGTTCACATTTATTGACTTTTTCGATTTTAAGTACATAAAGACTGAAGATATTATACAAGTTCCTTAAATTGATTATATATTACCTTTATTTTTATTTTTTTTTAATTTTTTTTTAATTTTGATGAACGATCATTTATTTATTAAAAGTTTGTAAATAGAAATGCTTGTATATTTCTGTTTAAACTGATATATGTTCGCTATTATGTGTGGAAATTAGAATGAATTTTTTTTAATTCCGCCGATTTCGATCCTAACAATTTTTGGTTTTCAAATCAATATTTTGAATTTTAAAAATTCCAATTTTCAATTTTTTAATTCTCTTTTTATATCGAAGTTGAAATATATATGAGATTTGAATCCCAAAATAATTCAACATTTCCTTCTGTTCCAAATACACTTATGATATCAATATTATTGTGTATTTTATATTAAAGGTGAAAAAAAATAGAATTTCCTATATCACCGATTCCGATAAAAAAAAAATTCAAGTTTCAAACATTTTTTTCATTCCAATTTTTGAAATAGTATTTTTTTAATATAATTGGAATTGATTTTTCACTTCTAAAATAATTATAAATGTTGTCTCAAATCCGATTGGTCCGATTTCTAATCCTAATTCGATGTATAACCAATAATGTGCGAAAGAAAAAGGTTATGATTGGCTAGATGTTGACTAATCGTTTTAGAGCAAAGTCTAAGTATTGAATATTTTGTATATACTTTTAGAGTGCCAACAAAAGTTAGTGCACGTTGGGACCAATTTCGTCAAATTCAACATTTTTGTGCTCCTTTTATAATTAATATTCGAATACTTTAATTGGAATTATGATAGATATATGAAAAGTCTCCAATATATATATATATATATATATATATATATATATATATATATATATATATATATATATATATATATATATATATATATATATATATATATATATATATATATATATTAGCTGAAGTTTATTAATTTTACTTTTATCCGTTGATTTTCTTATTTTTGGAAAACATGAAATTTTCAAAACGATTCCGCTATGTTTTAAAATTTAAAACTTATGCGACTTCCGAAATTCCATAATTTGGAATTGAAATTGATTTTGTACTTTCGAATATGTCAATTTTCCGAAATGTCTGATTCCGATCCGATCCATCTGATTTTCACCCTTATCAAAGAGTCCCCAAAGTCAATAAAATATCTGTTTCAGTCAATGCTTAAAGTCTCATTTTATTTTTAAGGTTCATTGGCCAGAATTAAAAATTAAATAAATAAATAAATAAGATTTGTCTTCGATTTTGACTCACACTGTTTGAAGTGACATTTTATGTAATTTTTCAGAAGAAAAAACGAGGATACGATAAAACGAAAAACGGACTCATATAAATGACATGTTCCGAAAATAGGGATACGCGAACTTGGGGAAATATATAAATATTAAAAATATAGAGGTATATTTGTAAATATGCGATATAAACATATATAAGTTTTTATTATACATAATTTTCTTTTATGCAAATATATTCAAAATATATTTTACTACCGACTATTAATTTGCAATTAATCATTAAAACATGTAAATAATTAGAGAAAAAAAATTACTATTTCAAACTTGTCTCTAACTTTTTGTAAATTGTAAAATGACCTATAAAGTGTCCGTGTCAGACACGAAACGTTTCCGAAATACATAAACATTAAGAAATTGAAAGTTTCGGAGCTACATAGTATACAACTAAAACAACCTTAAAATATTCCCACATAAAATGCCAAGATTACGTGTTTGTTGTACGTATCACTGTCACTGTTTCTAATAATTTAGATGTTTATGTTTTGCGTCACTAATTTGTTTTAGATATAGCGTCACTAATTATATTAAGTTGTACAATTTTTTATTTTATTTTTCCATTTTGATTAATTAATAGTGTTGGATATTTTTTTAGTTGACATTTTGACGATCTACTATGGTTTAAGTCTTCTCCATTTCATTAATTAATAAATGAAATGGAGCTGCTCACATAGTAAGAAGACAATTATATTTTTTTAAATTGGAAAACTTGATGAATTTTTCTTCTTCTTTATTACTAATAATTTGCAAAGCAGATGGGGAGCAATTTGGTAAGGTTGGACCGAACTCTATAGTAAAATGGGCCCAAGGAGTAATACAGATGGAAGCATAGGCCAACAGGTAACGCTGGAGGTCCAAAAACCATTTTACGTTGGCTTGAAAGATCGTTAGATGAAGAAGGTCGCCAAGACATCTCTTGTTCGTCGGGGAAGAGAGGTCGTTGTCGCGACCTCTGTTCGCATAGATAGAAGGAAAGCGCGTACCATAGGACGAGAGGGTTAGTGAAGACATAGATTTTGAGAGATCTTTCATATGAAAGATAAGGAAAGATAAAGAAAGAAGATAAAGTCGTATAAGAAAAGAAGATCCGATCAAATCCGAAGAGAAGTAGATCGATTTATTCTATGCTACACCGATTGAAATACATCGGGTAGATCATTACTATTCATATACACACAAACATATATGGTGTGTGTAGATCAACAGTAAAAAAAATACCTGGTGTAGCATAGAAATAACAGAAGTAGATCATAGAAGATCGTGGCTAGATACGTGTGTGTGTGTGTATATATATATATATATATATATATATATATATATATATATATATATATATATATATATATATATATATATATATATATATATATATATATATATATATATATATATATATAAAAGCATTTGAAAAAAGTATGCAATTACCTATACTCAAAACTTGATAAGAATAATAATAATGATTTCTGTATATTTATTTTGTGATGACAAAGATCAATATATATATATAGATACATACGGGAATCTATTCTAGGAAGGATATTGACCATAATATTCTATGCTATAATCAAGGTTAATTACATGGCAAATATACAGCAATTAATATATGCATATCACGGCACAAATCGTGGGATTTGTTCCAACACTCCCCCTCAAGTTGGCGAGTGAATATTATGAAGTCCCAACTTGTCTCTTAAGAAGCGGAATTGCTCACTTCCTAAAGGCTTAGTAAAGATATCTGCGAGTTGAGAACGTGATGGTACATAGGATGTAGAGATGACGCCAGTTCGTAGTTTTTCTCGAACAATGTGACAATCGATTTCTATATGTTTAGTTCGTTCGTGGAAGACAGGATTTCTGGCGATGTGGAGAGCTGCTTGATTGTCACAAAATAAGGTAGCTGGCTGATTTTGTATGATCTTCAGGTCTTGCAAGATATATCGTATTCATGTAATCTCCAAGCACGTCGTCTCCATTGCCCGGTATTCTGCTTCTGCGGATGAACGTGCCACACTCGTCTGTTTCTTTGACTTCCATGAAATCAAAGAGTTTCCTAAAAAAATGCAATACCCCGAAACAGATCGTCGAGTCATCGTACACCCTGCCCAATCCGAATCGCAATAGGCTTTTAATGTAAGATCATTGGACGATGAAAAGAGTAGCCCTTGACCAGGATTTCCTTTAAGAAATCTCAATATCCTTAGGGCAGCTTCCCAATGTGGCTTTCGAGGGCTTTGCATAAATTGACTTAGAATTTGTACGGAATACAATATATCAGGCCTCGTCATCGTAAGATAAATCAATTTTCCAACAAGCCTACGGTATTTTGTAGGATCATGTAGTAAATCACCCTCGTCCGAGTTCAACTTCAAATGTTCCTCCATCGGAAATGAATGAGGACGAGATCCTAGCAAACCAACATCCTTTAAAATATCTAATGCGTATTTCCTTTGAGAAATGAATATTCCTTTATGAGATCGAGAGACTTCAATTCCTAGGAAATATTTTAAGTCACCAAGATCTTTGATGCGAAATTGTTGATGGAGAAACTCCTTGAGAGACTTAATGGCTTGCTCATTATTCCCGGTGACAATGATGTCGTCCACGTAAATAAGAACTGCGGTAAATGAGTTCCCTTCAGATTTTGTGAATAAGGAATAATCAGCTTCTGATTGATCAAATCCGGCCTTTTGAATGGCATGAGAAAATTTGGCAAACCAATTACGTGAAGCCTGTTTTAAACCGTAGATGGATTTATTGAGCCGACATACAATATTCTCCCCCTGTCGGCGAAGTCCAAGGGGAACGTCCATATAAACTTCTTCATCGAGATCGCCGTGAAGGAACGCATTTTGGACATCCATTTGATGGATGAACCAATTTCGAGAAGAAGCAACAGCTATGAGGCACCGCATAGTAGTGAGTTTAGCGGTAGGGGAAAAAGTTTCCAAATAGTCTACCCCTTCAATTTGAGTATAACCCTTAGCAACAAGACGAGCCTTGTATCGTTCGATTGATCCATCCGAATTGTATTTGATTTTGTAGACATCTACAACCAATCGGCCGATGTCCATGAGGTAAAGGAACAAGCTGCCATGTATTATTATGAATGAGTGCATCAAGTTCAGACTGCATAGCATCTCTCCATTTTGGATCGAGAATTGCTTGAGAATAGTTAGTGGGCTCACGGTGGCTAGATATGCTTGCAAGGAAAGAAAAATGTGAAGGAGAAATGCGTGAATAAGACAAAGATTGAGAGAGGGGATGTTTTGTACCTTGATGAAGACCAGACAACGGAGATGATAATTGGTTGGAAGTAGTTTGAGCAAAGTTCATAGAATAATCTGCATGCCAGGCCGGCCGTATGCGCGTTCGATCAGAGTGGCGGGTTATGGGTGCAGGTGGTGGTTCAAGTGGCTCAGCTTGGGTTGATGGAATGGTGGAAGATTCGGATAGCTCAACATCCATGGATATGGATTGTTCTGGGCCTGAAAGGTCTGTTACCACTTGTGGTTCGTCAACGGAATGAGGTTCAGTGGTAGATGGGATGGTGTTCAGAGGATAGAGATGGGGAGGACTCGGGTTAGGTAATGGTGGATTATTTGGTTGAAAAGGAAAGGTATTTTCATAAAATTTGACGTCCCGACTAGTAAAAAAATTATTAGTGGATAAATTGAATAATTTATAACCTTTTTGACCAGTAGGATATCCGACAAAAATGCAACGAGTAGCACGTGGTTCGAACTTGGATTTAGATTGGACTATAGTTTCATAACATAGGCATCCAAACACACGAAGATGGTCGTATGACGGAGAACGACCATATAACCGTTCAAATGGAGTAAGATTAGAGAGAAGAGGTGTTGGCAAACGATTAATTAAATAGACAGCGGTTTGAACGCATTCTCCCCAAAAAGTGATTGGCAAATTAGATTGAAAAAGGAGAGCTCGGGCTACTTGTAAAATATGACGATGCTTGCGTTCGACAACCCCGTTTTGTTGTGGAGTGTAAACACAAGATCGTTGAAATTCAATTCCATTTGAGATAAAAAAATTGTTTAAGGAAGTGAATTCCTTACCATTATCACTCCGAAATATTTTTACGTGTGAGTTAAACTGATTTTGAATAAAAGTAAAAAAAGACTTGAGCAAAATGGAAGAATCAGATTTGCTTTTCATAAGGAATGCCCATGTGCAACGAGTAAAATCATCAACAATTGTTAAAAAATAACGAAAACCAGAATGTGTGGGACATTTATGAGGACCCCAAATATCACAATGAATTGTTTGAAATGGCAAACTCGAAGAAATTTGACTAGACGGGAAAGGAAAACGAGTTTATTTAGCAAGATGACAAATATCACAAATATCATTAAAAGGTTCATCAAATGAAGAAATTGACTTAGATACTAGCCGGAGGCATGCAGACGATGGATGGCCAAGACGGTGGTGCCATGTATGCTTGTTGGTGTGGGTATGATGTACGAGCGGCGCATCGGGACCTGGTGACATGAAGTATAGACCTCCACTTTGCTTACCCCAACCAATCATCTTCCCCGTAGCCAAGTCCTGCAAAATACAATAATTTGGAAAAAGGATTACACAACAATTCAAGGTCTTGGTGATTTTACTGGCGGATATCATATTTAATTGAAAAGAAGGCACGTGGAGAACATCCTTTAGAGAAATATCTTTATTGAAGTAAATTGTGCCGGTAGAATGAATAGAGGCAGTAAAGCCGGTGGGTAAATTAACATGAGGTGTGTTTGGTGTGTGTTTGTTGACGAGTAATGAAGAATCAGAGGTGATGTGATCCGTAGCCCCACTATCTAAAATCCAGCAATTCGATGAAACAGAATTAATAGAGGGATAGCTATACAGACCTGCTGCATTTGCATAAATATCACTCTTACTCTGAGACATAGAAGCCATGGCAGTGGTCAATTGCTGAATTTGGTCCTTAGAGAATCCCGAAAAGATGGCTTGTACGTCGGGGTTGAGAGAAGGTGGAACATCAGTTTGATTTTGCTGATTACCCATGTCGTTCGTAGCCATAGAAGTGGTGGTAGCGTGTGCAGCAGCATGCTTTAGTCCAAAAACAGGATTGCCAGATGGCTTAGTATGCTTTGATTTGTATTGAGGATCATATCTTGATTTGAAATTGGGATCATGTCTCGGATGGCCAAGAGGAAATCCGTGAAGTTTGTGACATGTGCCTATATTATGACCATCTTTTTTACAGTAGTGACAAAAATGATCTTCAGGCTTGGAAGAAGAATTGCTGAAAGACTTTGTATGCACTTTGGATGTGCGCATAGCTGCTGCTACAGAAAATAATTTGTTGGCAGCACCATTGCCGACCTCTCGTTGTTTCTCCTCCTGAGTGACCATGTTATATGCCTCTCGAATGTCAGGTACCGGCTTCAAGAGTAATATTTGACCACGAACGTTCTTGTACGAGTCATTGAGTCCCATAAGGAATTGCATGAGGCGATCCTCATTATGATACGCATCTCTGATCTTCTTTTCGTCACATTTGCAACAATCACATGAGCAAGGAGGACGATATGAATCGAGTTCGTCCCAATACCCACGCAATTTTGTAAAATAGTTTGCGACTGACATGGTCCCTTGAACGTGTGAGGCAATAGATTGTTTGATCTCGAAAATTTGGGGCAGATTGCCTTGGGAGAATCGAGCGCGAAAATCCTCCCAAACATGTTGTGCAGTAGGAGCAAAGAGAACATTCGGAATAAGATCCGATGAAACAGAATAGGAGAACCATGAAATCAACATATGATTTGCTCGCTCCCATAGGTGATATTCTTCAGGATGCGTAGCTTTGGAAGGCTTCTTGAATCTGCCATCAATGAAGCCTAATTTGTTACGAACAGAAAGAGCAATCTCGACTGATTTGCTCCATGATGCCCAGTTTTCTCCATTTAATAATTGTGATGAAAGTGAGAGTGATGAATTATCAGAGTGATGAAAATAATAATAACTTGAGGGGTCAAGGTTTTCTTTTGATTTCTCTTTAGATTGAGCATCAGTCATGATGAATATATTATTATATGAGGAATTGATGAGATAGGACAAATAATTATGGATTAATATGGAGTAAGAAGAAAAGAATAAAGTTGGAAGCTTTCATTAATGGTGGGTGTAAATAAATTGATTTGTTGAAGATGGTGGAGAAGAAAGGATCGTTATGTAGGCTGATACCATGATAAGAATAATAATAATGATTTCTGTATATTTATTTTGTGATCACAAAGATCAATATATATATATAGATACATACGGGAATCTATTCTAGGAAGGATATTGACCACAATATTCTATGCTATAATCAAGGTTAATTACATGGCAAATATACAACAATTAATATATGCATATCACGGCACAAATCGTGGGATTTGTTCCAACAAAACTACCTCAACGTAGTCTAAACAAAGCAATTAGCTATAACAATTTATTTTCATACAACTTGTAATAATACATATGATGATATGATACAAATAAGCCTATGATTTAAAAAAAAAAGAGTAGATAAAAGAATATGATTTGAGGATACAGTAAAACTAAAATAAATAAATAAATAAATGATGTTTTATTTCAAATCAAGATCATCGTCTTCATCAGGATCTAAATCGCTCGAGATTCTGATTCTCTTCACTTCCCTTTGTCCTGTTCTTCCCTTCTTCGGCTTTCCCCTAAAAGAAATAAACAACTTGAATTACGCTTCGCATAAGTAAAACAAACTTAAACGAAATAATTAATAAGTTCGAATCGATTATAAACAAACCCTATCGAGTTTTTATAACGATTAACAGTTGAAAGTTCACTTACTGAGCAGCGGCTGCCAAGCTTCCGACTTTCGGCCTACCTTGAACCATATCCGATTTTCCATCTACAATGTTATTAAAACCACGGGGAACTCAAAATTAAAACGCAATCGAAAAATAAAAAATAAATAAAAAACTTTGTAATAACACGACGAAAGAAAGACTAACCTTCTTTGCCAACTCTGAGCTCCTCTGCCTAAACAATGAAATGAGCATCTTTATTCGATTAAGTTGACTCGCGTACACACACACACACATATATATATATATATATATATATATATATATATATATATATATATATATATATATATATATATATATATATATATATATAGGGCTGGGACTGGGTTGGTTTTTACCCACCAACCGACCCATTACTGACCATATTTTCAGGCGGATGATAAATTTTTAACCGACCCACTGGATCGGGTCATATTTTTTTATGGGTAAATAGCACTTAACCCCCTTGTGGTTTGAACATTTTGCAGATGACCCCCTAATGGTATAAATTTAGGCACATAACCCCCTTGTGGTTTTGAGATTTTGCACATGACCCCCTTATGGTAGGAAATTAGGCACATAACTCACTTGTGGTTTTGAGATTTTGCACATGACCCCCTTATGATATGAAATTAGCACATAACCCCCTTGAACAGAAAACTGAAAAAGACTGAATTACCCCTACCAAGACAAAAGTTCTCGTTTTAATTTAAAAATATTATTCTATTAAATGAAAAGCTTAATGTATTTTTTTGTAAAATGAGAAATATAATATATTATTGTGGTTTTTTCTATTTTACCGCACGTATATATTTTTTTAATTTAATTTTCATTTCAACTTTAGAGAAAATATTTTTTTAGATTGTTCCAAAAGAATAAAAAAAATAAAGAGTTTGTTTCTTAAAAAAATTAAAGTTCGATAACAACTATAATATAATATATTATATAGAAAATAGTAATATAATAATCATAATTAATGATAATGTTAAATATTTTCATATTGATTTTTAAAATCGAATAACTTGTCAATCCTACAATAACTAATATTTTATACCTTTTGTGCTGTTAATTAAAAAAACACACAATAATATATTATGTTTCTCATTTTACAAAAAAATACATTAAGCTTTTCATTTTACAGAATAATTATTTTTAAATTAAAACAAGATTTTTTGACTTGATAGGGGTAATTTAGTCTTTTCCAGTTTTCTATTCAAGGGGTTATGTGCTAATTTCATACCATAAGGGGGTTATGTGCAAAATTTCAAAACCACAAGGGGGTTATGTGCCTAATTTCATACCATAAGGGGGTCATGTGCAAAATCTCAAAACCACAAGGGGGTTATGTGCCTAAATTCATACCATAAGGGGGTCATGTGCAAAATGTCCAACCCACAAGGGTGTTAAGTGCTATTTACCCTTTTTTTATCAACCCATTTATAATGGGTCGGTTGATGGTTTCTAACATTTTCAAAATTCTGTTGACCGATAATTATCGGTCAACCAACCAACTATATCATGGAAATCACTCTGCTACAAAGTGATTAGTTATTAATTGCGTAATTAGTAAACTAATTTATTGGGTGATCGTACATACCGCGGGTGAGGTGACTGAGGACAACGAGAACACTCTATCTTCAATCTGGAACTTTCTAGATCTCTTTAAGCTGTACAACACAAATCAAAAAGTGGTATAAGTTGCTCGTTTTTTCGAAATTTTTCGAAACCACAATATTTGAAATTAACGGGAGAGGATATTTGATTAATTTTTTCAACAAAATTAAACCATGCTTAATTAAGGTTCTTACTTAGTTGTGTTCTTCGACGAAGAAAGAAACCCGTCAAAGCCCTTTAACACATTACCGAAAGTATTCGTTTCTTGCATGTAGCTCGTCTCCAGTTCGTATACCTACGATATAGATACACTTCAGACAGTAATACAAACCATAGAAATCCCACCATGTAAAACAAAATCCTTTGTAAGAATATAAGCAATAAATACGAAAAAGCTCAAATTCAATTTCCACAGCATTTAAATTACCAAAATAACCCAAATCTCAGCTTAATTTCACAACAAAAATAAAAATAAAAATAAAAATTTCAAAACATTTAAATTCAACAACAGTATGAAGCACAAAATCGGAACCTGGTTTTCGACACTTCGAAGCTCGTTATGAAGCTTCTCTCTCTTCTTCAGCAGAGAAGAAAGCATCAATTTGGGATTATTTGAGCTTCTGAGCCCTACATATGGAAAATTTATGCAATAAATTAAATTTAAAAAAAATAAATCAAATAGCATTTCTAGGATTTAGGGTTTACCTTGTAAATCCATTTTCGCGCCAATTGCTAAAATTTTGTTGGGTTACCAGATTTGGGGGTAACGGTATTTTGAAACGGATGCCTTAATTGTTTTGTTTTTCCTTTTTGAGGAAATTTGGGGGAAAACTATGAACTGTGAAGAGTGAATGAATGGATAAGGCTGCAGCTTATCGGCCATTTATTTGAGAGGGAAATTAAATTAGTGCTCTTTTCAAGTTTTATTTATTTATTTATTAAATTCTTTATTTATTTTTAGATAATAAGGACTAATAATATATTTGAGCAGTATTTAAACTAATTCAAACTCGTGATAGAATATAAAGTCCTGAAATGCAAATAAAATAAATGTACGTAATTACTTAAAAAGAGAGTGAAAGAGAAAAAAAAAATCACATTTTAACAACATATTTGTACAATCTAACACAAGTAACATTTTTTTAACGAGTAAACTGCAAAAAGAACCCCTGTGTAATCTCTAAATAGCGAAAACCCCCCTATGATAAATAAACTAGCAAAAACCCCCCTGTGAAATTATTTAAATAGCACACTCGGCCAATTTATCATTTGAGTGTTGACTTCATATAAAAAGACACAAATACCCCCGGGATTTTGCAATTAATAAATTCTTATATTTTTTAAATATTTTAATTATTTTATTTTTGTTATATCTTAATTATAAAGGTACAATGGGGTCTTTAATTTATTTTTATTTTTATTATCACATAGTTTTTGTATATATTTTAAATTATCGCTACATCAAAATCTATACTTAATTTGATTAACAAATTTTTAATAATTTTTAAATTTAATTATTTACTATTTTTTAACTATATTTTAATTTCTAAACAATCAAATTAAAAGGAAAATATATATACATATAATATATATATACATATAAATACATTTGTAGGGACAATTTCGTCATTTCACGTCCAAAAACATACTACCAGTCGCGCAACCCGCGAGTGAGCAACACTTAAGTCAACCGGGGGGGTTTTTGCCTTTGACTAAATTTCACAGGGGGGTTTTGGCTAGTTTATTTATCACAGGGGGGTTTTTGCTATTTTGAGATTACACAGGGGTACTTTTTGCAGTTTACTCTTTTTTTAGCTACGTCAATTAGTTAGGCATGTGCAGCAGGTTATTTCTATGCTTCATCCGGTGAAGATTACACAAAGTGATTTTTATCGTTCATCTTCATACACCAATTCGGGTATATGTATTCTGTGTATATATAAATGGTAAAGATCTACACGATGTATTTCATCCAGCGTAGCATAGAATAGACCCATCATGTATATTATATATATTAAGTATTAACTAAATTACTAAATAGGAACATTTTTTTAACATTTGTTCAAAGATCTAAATTAAGTTATATATATTAATAATCTTTTTTTTTGCCTTTTTTTAAAAGGAAGGACCATGATTGGTTCTACAATTACCGATGTATCGAACTTATAACCAAATAGTTCTAGGTGCAATGTACTTATCAATGGCGCCCTTCTCTTGATAGTTATATAGATTAGCTAAATAGAAGTACGGACTAATAACATGTTCGGCTGTTGATAATCAAATTAGTCGAGTTTGCCATAAAAGTTGATGCCCAAGGGGGGAGAGAGGAGGGCTGTAGGGACATTTTTGCTGGCAAAAAGAAGCAAAAACAAGGGAAAATACAAGTACGAGTAAATTTACAGAGAATTGACATTTATACCCTCAAAAAACTCACATGTGATGCACATGCGGATGATTCCTGTGAGAAATGAACGGAATTAGTAAAATTGAGGCACTGTGCAACAATTTAACGAGTCCAGGTAAATTTTTGTAATATTTTTTTTTTTTGTTTAGAAGGGGTAATGTGCAAAAATAGTTTGGGGTCAAAGTGGCATTAATCCTAATTTTTATAGGAATTTGTTTTAGATTTTGGGTCAAGTGAAATTGGGCCTAGGTCGGGCTATCAAAAACACTACCAAAAATTGAAATTGGGCCTAAATTGGGCCCGTCCAAACACCACCGAAAGTGAGAATAGCTGTCATTTTCAAACCAGTAGCAAGCAGACAGAAAATAAAAAGAAAAAAGAAAAAGAAAAAGAAAAAAAGAAAAGCAGCGAATATAAATTGGATTATCTTTTGAAACAGCTGTTACACGTCCAACTTTGCCTCTGCTTTTCCTTCATCATTCTCTCTCTCTCTCTCTCTCTCTAGAACTGGTTTCGCCATGTCTTTCCGCGGTGGAGGGGTCAGTTTTCTCTTTCCTTCTTTTTTTTTTTTTCTTTTTCCTGTACTTCTTATTCCGGTTTTAAATACGATTTTATGATCTTTAGTTGTTTGCCTGATCAGAGTTGATTTCTGTTGGTATTTGATTTAATTGAATTTTTATTATTGTTTTTGCTTTGTAAAAGTGGATTGTGTGAAGAATTAGAGTTCAATCAACTGAAATTAGGTTATTTGATTGAAGCTAAAATTAATTTAATTTAATTTGGGTTTCTTTGGTAATTTGGTTGATGGTGGCATGGAGTTTGCGATTATACGATATACAATAGGGTTTGATTGTGCAATAAATTTCAATTTCTCGTGTCAGTAAAAATCCATGATTTCTTTGTTTTCGGAGTTGATGATTTTTAATATTTAATTCCATACTGTCTGCTTCTTATTATTTCTATTAAATTTGGAATTTAAAAAAATAAATTAAAAAAAATAGCAGTAGCAAAAACCTGAATCATTGCATAAACACCCTCAGTTTTGTTTCTTACAATAGTGTGTGTGTGTGTGTGTGTGTGTGTGTGTGTTAATATCGAAACGAGTTTCTATAAGAAGCATCGTCTTCTTATAAGCTTGTACATTTTTTGTCATGCTGAGTATTGCCGTAATCAATATTATCGAGTTTATTGTATTTAGTCCCTGTGCTATTGTTATTGGCAAAAGCCCCCCTATAATTTGGCACACAAACCACTAAATGGTGAGGTTTAAGATAGTTTGCTAAAAATAATTGTATTATAGGGGTTTTTTTGTTAATATTAAATAACACGAGAGTTTTTTTAACAATTAGAGTAAACACATGGATGCTGAATGCAATAAACCCCATATTATCATGTATATTAGTTATATTGGATAGTCTTGAAATTTTTCTTTATCGGAACGTAGGCTCATTGACCATATATGTATATATATTTGTGAAATATTCCAGACTAATGCATCGTCGGGAATGGGGGTGGCCGATCAGAGCAAAATCACCTACACGGAGCTGCAGCGGAAGAAGGTGCACCGCTATGTGATATTCAAAATCGACGAGAAGAAAAAGGAAGTTGTGGTCGAAAAGACCGGCGGCCCAGCCGCGAGTTACGAAGATTTCACTGCTTCTCTGCCTGAGAGCGACTGCCGATATGCAGTGTACGACTTCGATTATGTCACCTCTGAGAATTGCCAGAAGAGCAAGATCTTCTTCATTGCATGGTCTCTCTCTCTCTCTCTCTCTCTCTCTCTCTCTCTCTCTCTCTCTCTCTCTCTCTCTCTCTCTCTCTCTCTCTCTCTCTCTCTCTCTCTCTATATATATATATATATATATATATATATATATATATATATATATATATATATATATATATATATATATATATATATATATATATATATATATATATATATATATATATATATATATATGGTAAATTACAACCACCCTGAGGTATGGTAAAATTGCGAAAACCCCCCTCCTATTTGGATAATTACATCTATCCCTCAACTATCAACTATGAATCTTCTTACACGTCCATCCTTGCGGTTTCAAATTTAGTGGAATCTTCCATATTATATGAAAACATTATCAATTTCGTACCCGTTTTATCCCATTCGAGCTCCACATATTGAAGTTAGATGATCATAAGATGTGTTTTTTCGTTTGTATATATCTGGTGCATCAGAAACTGTATTTTTGCACAAAACAAGTTCAAACTAGAGAACATTCCACGGAATTTAGATGATTATATCGAATTTGACACTTTAAGGGGGAGATGTTTAAGGGGGAGATGTAAGAAGATTCATAGTTGAGGGAAGATGTAATTATCCAAACATGAGGAGTTTTTTCGTAATTTGACCATACCTCAGGGGTGGTTGTAATTTACCCTTATATATTTAAATCTCTCTCTCTCTCTCTCTCTCTCTCTCTCTCTCTCTCTCTCTCTCTCTCTCTCATGGACTTTACATGTGTATTTTAGGTCTCCTTCGATTTCTCGTATTCGAGCAAAGATGCTATACGCAACATCAAAGGAAAGGTTCAGAAGGGAGCTGCAGGGTATACACTACGAAATTCAGGCCACTGATCCAACAGAGATGGATCTTGAGGTCATTAGAGAGCGTGCAAATTGAACTCTTTCTCGGGCCGCGACTATTTTATATATATGCATGCAAAATCCGTAAGAAATTAAGTCTATATATATATATATATATATATATATATATATATATATATATATAATATATATATATACATACATACAGCTTATAAATAATTTGGGCATGGGGAAGGCTGATTAGGAGCTCTCTCGTATGGGGGGTTTCCTTCTTCCCGTGATGCTTCCTCGATGAAAATGTGTCTCGTTTATCGCTATTAGCAGTTGAAAATACTAATGGAATATACTATTTATCGTATAAACTCGATGATCAGTTGCAATCTTTTTTCTTATCTGATTTTGTACATCTTACCGGGGCTTACCCGTGCCCCAAAGTGTTGGTGTCTCGATGTCGATGCATAGAAACAGAGCCGTAACTATTGCAAGACAGGGGGGGGGGCGGAGGGTGGTTAAAGTATCTTTTGTTTATAATATTATATGCGTTTGCATTTCTTTTACCAAAACAATTACCAAACCATAATGGTTTCGGTAATGAGTTTTAGACGGAGTGCATCGGGGTTTTTTTTTATCCGCACCCCTACAGTCAATTTGTCTGTCTTATGTTTAATATAATTGGGGATTTATAAGATTGAATAAAGCTTTCCAATCATAAGAGTAACTATATAGTCGGTTTATTGTAAAAATATATTAAGAAGAAGAATAAATAAATAAAATAAAAAATAAATCATCGATATAAATGTTATTGGTATACAAGGGATATTATGGGAAAGTCTTTAATTACAAAAAATCAAAAATAGAACATCTTCCGAATTGTCTTCGACAGATATTTTAACTCGGTGAACTTGGGAATAATATTATTTATAACAATTCGTTATGAGATGGAGATATTTATAAATCAAAAAAGGACAAAAAAATATCTATTATTGAAAAAAAAAATAAAAAAAAAAAAAGCATTTTATCCTTGTAATAGAAATGAAATCTATATTATTAGACATGGCATGGATAAGGGAGGACATGGGCCAGTTGTAAGCATTTAGGGGTGCCACTTGATAGGAAGTCATAAAGAAAGGGAATTCTTCTCTACACTACATGTTCCTTTTAACTTGATTTCAATAAATATATGATTTCATTTTAATATCTTTGTACCTTCTGATAAACCCTACACTCTCGTATAATAGCTTGCAAATTATACAAGAGACGTAAATCACTCTAGATTGATTATGTGTGACAAACTCGACCTAGCGACCGTTGGTAAGAGGACTCGAATGAGTCGATCGACATCCCTTACGGGACTTGGATTAAGTTATTTGATTGATGGATACTAATTTATTAGCAGTCATTCTAAATTATTTTTTGAGTAATTGTAGTAGATTTATGTATTTCGAAATCATTTTTTGATTCAGAGATTTCTAGAAATGCGATCGAAAGTTGGATTTTACTTCAAATTTCTTTTTTTTAAATCCGTAAATACTAATTTCGATCTATTATATCCGATTTTCATTATAGTGGCGAGTCCATCATTCGGCAACGGTGGACTCAAGCACCTCCCCTCAATTGCAAAAATATCCTTTTTATTATAGTTATATATTAATTTAGCCCATCCATATTTATTTTGTTATTAACCCACTCAAATCCTAAATTAATGCAAAAGAGGTCCAAAAAAATTACTCCCTCCATTCCATTTTAATTGTCTTTCTAGAGAATTTTTTTCATTTCAAAATAATTGTCACTTTATGATTCCAATGAAATATTTATTGTATTTTCTCAACTATGCCCTTATTACTATTAAGAGAATTAATGACTAAACATTTAATAAAAGTGGTTTTTTAGTCATTTTATCATGATTTTTCTAGAATCTATGCACATTTATTAGTTTTTTTAATATGTGTGAATTAGCCCAAAAAGACAATTAAAATGGCATGGAGGGAGTACTTTCTTTTTTCGGGATTAGAGGCAGCATTTAGCCCACTCTAATCCCGAATTAATGCAAAAAAAAGTCACAAAAAAAATCTTTTTCCTTTACTTTTTCCTTCATAATATTTTTTTGTCCGGAGGCGTTGCTCCTTAATCCCCACAATTTAACTCCACACTGTAACAAAAAATTCATAAACTCGCAACTGCTTATGTATACATATATTTGTATTAACAATTAAAATATATGTTTTCAAGAATTAGTTAGCAAATTTAATTGCAACTTACAAGGTCTTGATTCCTGTGATGTTCGATTCAGTGTAAACCATAATAAAAGGAATATACATTTCTAGATTCTATATATATATATATATATATATATATATATATATATACATATATATATATATATATATATATATATATATATATGGTAAACTTTTGCATTATTTATCTCCATTTAGTGGTCTACTTGGCATAATTATTTATTTATTTAATAATTTTCCTTTTTTGATTGTGGGTAGTTTGTCACTTCTTTGTCTTGTAATCACCCAACTTGTTCACATGAAGTCTAATCTTCATTACTCAGAAATTTGTCCTAAAAATTTGGCTTTCATCAAAACCGTGTCGGCAAAATTTAGTTGGCTCTCTCTCTCTCTTCAGTTTCTTGAATTTCTCTGTCATGGGTTTTCTCTCTCTAAACTTCTCTCTCTCTAAACATGAATAATCTGAAGAACCCATCTGTTTATCACTTTTGGGGTTTCAAGATTAGTTTGTCGGAATACTATTTCAAGAAATTCTTGCACAATTATTGAAGTTTTATTTTGATTAAATTTGATTTCTGGGGTTTTGTGAAATATTAATTTTAAAAAAAAAACAATGGAGAAAAAGTGCACAACAATTGTGTGGTTCAGGAGAGATTTGAGAATAGAAGACAACCCTGCTTTAGCAGCTGCAGCAAAAAACGGCGTCGTATTGCCCGTTTTCATATGGTGCCCGAAAGAAGAGGGTCAATATTATCCGGGTCGGGTTTCCAGGTGGTGGTTGAAGCAATCCCTTATCCATTTGCAGCACTCTTTAAAATCTCTAGGGGCAGAATTGGTATTTATCAAAGCTGAGAGTACTCTCTCTGCTCTATTGGATTGCATTAGTGCAGTTGGTGCAACAAAATTAGTATATAACCATCTTTATGGTATGTTGTTATTATTTTAAAAAAAAAAAAATTAGAATTTTTTTTAATAGTATATATAGAGAAAATTGGTTGTAATTAAATTCTTTTTGCAGATCCGATTTCGCTTGTTCGGGATCACGCTATTAAGCAGAAATTGGTCGAGCTCGGAATTAACGTGCAAAGCTATAATGGCGAGCTATTGCTCGAGCCGTGGGAAGTGTATGATGATAACAATCGAGCTTTTACGACTTTCAATGCGTATTGGGGTAAATGCGTAAATACGCAAAGGGAGCCCGTTTCGCATCTTCCACCGCGGCGTTTGGTGCCGGCCGGAGGTATTTTATTTGCTTATGCTCTTGTTCTTGGTTTTTTCGATGAGTTTAGGTATCATAATGTACAAAGAGTTAGGTAGTGATCATATTATTACTTGAGAGTATTACTCGTAGGAAAATAGATTATTGACGGAATGGATCATTACCGTTGAATACGATCCTAATCGAAATGCATACAATAGTGTAAACGTAACGAACCTTAGGTGGTTCTTGAAAAAACTTTTGGAACTGATTATGAGCTTTTTTTATGGCTTAAAATATTTGCAACACTAGCTTTATTTTCCGCTTCTAATTTATTTAAAAATAAGTAGTTTTAAGATATAATCTATAACCTGAGAAGCACCCTTGAGGTGGTGTTTGCAAAAGCTTTTTGAAAGTGATTATGAGCTTTTCTTTGCTCATAATATGTGTTTAGGTGTTTGTAAAATCAACTTTTGCTTTTGCTTCTCTTAAAATAATCTGGTTTAAGCTATTTTTTTAAAAGCAACCCTGAGCCTGCTTTTTCTATTGAAGTTCATTTTCCGAAATATTTGCAAACACCCTCTACTTTTAGAAATAAGCACTTAAAACCGACTTAACTCACAATCACTAACTTCTGCTTTTAAATAAGTTTTGCAAACACCACATGAGTTGCTTCTCCAATTTAAAAGCACTTTTGCAACTAACTAAAAAGTATATTTGACATTTCCACCCTTCATTTCTCTTATCCAAATTCCAATTGATTAGAAAATTTAGATATTTCATGAAAAATAAGCTTATCCGCAAACACTATAACTTTTCTACCGGTTACTTAAATCTAGATTTTTCATTGTATTTGCAATATCAAACACCTCCAACTTTTTTTTTAGAAACGAGCACTTACTCTAAATGTAACTCAATAGTCATTTAAACTAACTCACAATCATCAACTTCTGTAAAAGCTTTTGCAAATACCACCTAAGTTCGAAAGAAAGAATAATAAAAAAAAAACGAACAAAAAAAAGTAAACGAGCTCTTTTTCCATATTTTTCCGACAGTACTGGCGGAGAGTGCTCCGATCGAGGCATTGGGCCTCGAAAACGAATCGGAAAAATCGAGCAACGCTCTACTCGGACGAGGCTGGTCGCCAGGCTGGCAAAATGCCAACAAAGCATTCTCCGAATTCCTCGAACACAGTCTCCAAAGCTACTCAACCGAAAGCCCTCTCATCAGTGGGGCCCACTCCACTTCCCTCCTATCCCCCTATCTCCACTTCGGCGAACTAAGCATCCGAAAAGTCTACCAATCTCTCCTCATGAAACAAATCGTATGGAAAAACGAGCAAAACACCGTCGGAGAATCTTCCGCCGCCCTTTTCTTAAGGTCGATCGGGCTCAGAGAATATTCCCGTTACATATGCTTCAACTTCCCGTTCACACACGAGCGGCCTTTGCTCGGCGCGCTCAGATTCTTCCCTTGGGATTTCGACCAGGCTCGGTTTAAGGCTTGGAGGCAGGGTCGGACGGGGTATCCGCTTGTTGATGCGGGTATGAGGGAGCTTTGGGCGACGGGGTGGATTCATAATAGGATTAGGATTATTGTTTCGTGTTTCTTTGTGAAGTTTCTTCGTTTGCCTTGGCAATGGGGGATGAAGTATTTTTGGGATACACTTCTTGATGCTGACCTGGAATGTGATATACTCGGTTGGCAGTATATTTCCGGGAGTTTGCCAGACGGGCATGAGCTTGAGCGTATGGATAGTCCACAGGTAACACCGTTATGAATCCTTGCAAATAAATTTATTTAAAAATTATTATTATTTTAGAGTTTTGTTTTTACTGTGTAATTGTCGAAAAAGTCCTCGTAGAATATTAGCAAAAACTACCCCTATGATTCAGTTTTATTAGCAAAGTACCCCTAAAACACGCACCATCTAGGGAGTTGTCTGCTAAAAAAATGCATCATATGGTTTTTTTGCTAAATTTTTTATTACTAGAGGGTTTTTTAGCAATTAGAGGTACTAAAAATGCAATTAACTTTATATGCAATTAGCTTATGAAGATACTTCCGGTAATTGCTCATTTTCTCGAAATGATACATCAGAAGGAATACGTAGCTGAAACATGGATACAATGTAGTCCTAATCCCTCGTTTGCTTGGCAAGATAAGTCGGGATTGATTAAATAATTGAGCCTTCATTTGGTGTTTCATTAGTCCGACAACTTTTCGGTTGGCTCGAAAATTGTTGGGACGGAATTTTTCGGAAATAAATACCTTATAGAGTTTATTGTTGTACTAATATGACTGCTAAAAATCTTTCTTTGTTTAGCTTTAATTCTCCGAGAATCCATTTTACGAGCTTAGAAAGTCTATATATTCATTTTCCAATTGCCAAATAAATCACATTTAATTTCTGTATACTATTTTTTTTAATCCAGATTCAAGGATTCAAATTCGATCCAGAGGGTGAATACGTGAGGCAATGGTTACCCGAGCTAGCACGCGTGCCAACCGAGTGGATCCACCACCCGTGGGACGCTCCACTAACCGTGGTTAAATCTGCAGGAGTTGACCTTGGAGTCAACTACCCCAATCCGATAATCGATGTAGATTTGGCCAAGGAAAGATTAACCGAAGCAATAGCTGTCATGCACATGAGAAACGACGCCGACGGGACGAATTGTGAAGTTGTATTCGATAATTCCGAAACCACCCCCGATTCATCTGCTTCAAAGGTTGTTGTTGTAGTGGAAAACGTGCCTTGTCCGGCTAGTTCTTCTCGTGATCAAAGGGTACCGTCCATGAAAATCTCCGAAAATGATATTATTATTGAAAAAAGAAAAAGACCGAAATTGGGAGAGGGTGGTAGCAATGATAATAATAATAATATTGGATCTGAGGTGTCGAGAATGGATGATGATGTGGCGTCTACGGCCGAATCTTCTTCGAGTAAGAAACGGATGACTGATAGTAGAAATTACTTTTCTGTTCCTCAAAATTACCCTTCAATTTCTGAGGATGAAAAGTATCGGGTTTGCGAGTCTTCCGAAGTCAAACATAAACGGTGTGATGAAATTGCCGACGAAGATATGTCGAACAAAAACGGTAAGACGTGCAATTTTTTTTTTTTTTAATATTCAAAAAAATAGTCCCTGTCATATAAATTAATTAAATTTATGTAACAACAGGAGCAACGACGTTGAAGATTTCCGAAGAGCAGATTATTATCGGGGACGACAGCTCGTCGTTGAATATGTGAATGATGCCGGCATGCTTTGTAGATAAGTACTTCGTTGCTAAACAATTTTTCTTCTTTCTATTTTTCGTATGTTATGTTGGACTTTGGATAAATAGTAGATTGGCTGACTGTCTTATAATTATATTACTGGTATTCTGTTTATATATATAATGTGATGAGTTTATAGCGAGCGGTACCCCTGTGATAAGTTTAATTGCCGGAAAAGCACCCTGTGATAAGTTTAATTGCCGGAAAAGCCCATGTGTTAAAAGTATTAGCATTTACCCCCATTATTAAATATAGTCAAAGACATGAAACCCCCTAGCCCATGATCGTGCAATACACTCGCCAATTATGTGAGTGGGGGTGTGGTTTTTCGGCTTGAAAAGACTTAAATACCCTTTAAATCAGAAATTTCAAAAATTATAGAATCACCCTAGTATTTTTACGAAAAGGCGAATTTCTTCCCACCTTTTTTTTCTTTTCATTTTCTGGTTTTGTGGCTGAAAAGGGGAAAAACGGGGGGTTTGCATTAGAACAAAATTCTGCGCCATTGACAACATCAGGGTCGGCTGCCGTCGTCGGATTCGTCGTTTCTCTTTGATGTTGACCGTGTTGGAGAGCAGAGTAAGAATAAGAAGTAAAAGTTTCAGCCTCACCGGTGGGCAGTGGCGGATCTAGGATTTTTGCCAAGGGGGTGCTAAATTGTAGAATAAAAAATTTAATTATCACTTTATAAAAATAGTGGACCAAAAATTTACAATTTAAAAAGTTTAGGTGAATTGTGTAAATATTTAAAGAGAAAAATGGTGAAAAATGTAAAGATTTGAAAAAAAATCAACTTATTAGAGGCTGGGGTTCGAACCCGGACCAATTAACAAAAAAAAGAACATGTTTACCAACTCAACCAACTGCTTTTCTTGTCAACTTATGTATAACGGTATTATTTGTTTAAAATCAAGGGTGTGCAACTGCACACCCTAGACCATAGCTAGATCCGCCACTGCCGGTGGGATCGGAATAGCGGGTGGTGTTGAGGAAGAAGATGAGTTGCAACACCTTTCTCTCATTATATTATTTTTTGTTTTTTTTACACAAATCGATTTATATTTTACCTATATTATTTTAATTATGGTAGTTTAGTCATTTCATCTAAATCAACAGCAAAATACGATGAAAGGGGCGATAGACTAAATAAAATTCACCATAGGGGGGTCAATGCTAATTTTTTTTTTAACATAAGGACTTTTAAGGCAATTGGACTTTTCACATAGGGTTCCATGCAATTAACTCTAATGTGATGGAATGATGTCATGGTGATGTAATATTCTTTTTATTTTTTAATTTTTTTTATATTTATATATAATCAATCTTAAAAATAACTATTACATCATTCTTCGATATGTAAATAAAGATCAAGAAAGCTCATTCTTAATTAATTAAATACACATTCATCAAACCGGAACGGTCCTAAACTCATTGCCCCTCATTTCGACTTCGTTAGAATCATCATCGTCTTCATTCTCTTTCGACATCTCCTCCAAAGACCTCCCGTTCGATTCCGGCACCAAAAACGTGAAAACCATACCCAAAGCGTTAATACACCCTAACACGATCAACGAATTTCTAATCCCGATTCCCGCCGGGTAACCGGCATCCCTCTTCGTCGGATCCGTCGGCTGCGACGCGTATAGAAACCCGAACGCACCGATCATCGCACCTGCTTTTCCGGCGGCAGCTGATATTCCGTGGCACGTGGACCTCAGTCTAGCTGGAAATATCTCCGCGGGGACCACGAATGTGGTTGCGTTGGGACCGAAGTTGGCGAAGAAGAAAGTCAACGAGTACATTATGACGAACCCTATTCGGTTCTCCTTGTGGGTCCAGTGGTCGTAGGGTATGGCCAGTGCGAACATGAACACGGTCATGAAGAAGAATCCCATAAGCTGGATCGCGAAGCGGCCGATTTTGTCTATGAAGAAGACGGTGAACCAGTATCCTGGCACGGTGCTGCAGAGTGCGATTAGGGTTTGGGCTCTGGCGATTTTGTAGACCTCTTCGAGGGCGTTCATTGTTTTGGGGGCCGGGATCCAACCGATACCGGTGAAGATGTCCTTTTGGAAGAGGTTTTGGCTGTAGAAGGCGATGTCGAGGAGGAACCACGTGCTGGTTGTGCCGAGGAGGTGGAGGCCGTGGCGGTGGAGGAATTTCTTCGAGAAGAGGCCGAAGTCGGTGGTGGTGGTGGAATTGTTGTTTGCGATTATGGTGTTGCTTTCGGATTTGATTTCGACTTGGAGGACTTTGGACATGTCGGAGGCGGCTTGTTTGGCGTTCTTAGCCACGAGGGCGGTGTAGCGGGCGGTTTCCGGCATCTTCATCCGCCAGTAGTAGGTGAGGGCGGCGGGGAGGGCGCCGAACATGACTATGATGCGCCAGACGAAGTCGGCCTGTGGTGGGGTGGAGAGGAGGGGGGCGTCTTGGTAGGCGGGGGTGGGGTAGGCGGACTTGAAGGCGGCGGCGACTATGATGGCGACCATACCGCCGGCGAGAATGCCGAAGCCCTGCATGGCGAAGACGGCGGCGATGAAGGCGCCGCGGGTCTTCTTGTTGGCGTACTCCGACATGATGGTGGCGGAGAGAGGGTAGTCGCCGCCGATGCCGAACCCCAGCCAGAAGCGGAAGAAGCAGAGCGTCGCCATCACCGACGCCGGCTTGTCGCTGAACGAAAGCCCCGACGCGACGGAGCAGATCACCATCAGCATCAGTGTCATCCCGTACACCTTCTTCCGGCCGAGCTTGTCGCCGAGCCAGCCGAAGAAGAGCTGGCCGGCGAGGGTTCCGCAGAAGGCGACGCCGTTGACGGCGGCGGCGACGTTGGGTGGGAGGGTGCCTGGCTTCAACGCGCCGTCGTGGTGGTAGTAGATCCGGCCGAGGAGCTTGGTCACGAGGGAGACGCAGAAGAGATCGTACGCGTCGGTGAAGAACCCCATTCCGGCGATGACTATGGCGGTGAAATGGTACCACTGTGTTTTTGCCACGTCGAGTGCGTTCAGCACTTGCAGCTGCTCCTTCGCCATTGTTGTTTGCTCGAAGCTTTTTTCTTCTTCCTCTTCTGCTCAAAATTCCTTTCTGCAAAATTATTTTAATTATTCTCTGAAATATTAAAAAACAAAAATTTAAAATAAATATTTATTGGGAAAAATTACAGTTTTCACCCCTCAAATTTTCACCAATTACACATTTGGTCCCTTATGTTGCAAAAAAATTCAACACTTTAAGTCATTTCTGTCGGTTTGCCGTTAAAACTAACGGAATCAAACGTGTTTCCATTACTGTCTTAACTAATGGACTAACGATAAATTGACGAAAATGACCAAAAATGTTAAATTATTGGAACATGAAGTAAAGATGTGGCAAATGTGAAATTGATGCAAACTTGAGGGGTGAAAACCGTAATTTCCCCAATATTTATTATTTAATTTCTATAAATTATAATGTGAGAATGAAAACGAGGTATAATAAAAGATCTGAAAATTAGGAGCAGCAAAGAAGTAGTTGAAAAGTCCGAGAATAAGACAAAAAGCAGGCCATGAACCTTTGACTAAAACGAACTGAAAAGGACAAAGCAATAGTGTGAAAGAAACAATTAATAAAATAATACCTAATATGTGATTTTTAGCTTGTATATATCAGTTTGTGGTGCATCGAAAACTGTATTTTTTACACAAAGAGTACAAACTAGAGCACATTTCACGGAATCTAGATGACTATGTTGAATTTGGCACCATAAAGGTAAGAAAAAATCATAGTTGAGGGGGGTAGATGTAATTATCCAAACAAGAGGGGGGTTTTTGTAATTTAACCATACCTCAGGGGGTATTTGTAATTTACCCTAAAAATTAAAATAATACTTACAAGTCAACAAAATAATTAATTTTCTGACCGCTGCATTTGGTTATTTACGTAGGGTATATTGAAGATTTAATATATAACAATTAAGAATATATACATCATAACTGTGTTTGTGTTTGTGATTATGTATAGATTACGGTTCAGATCCAATCATTGTAAATCATAACTGTATTTGTGATTATGTATAGATTTACGGTTCAGATCCAATCAGTGTAAGCAGCCACTAATTTCCCAACTAACTTTGAAAGAATTTCGAAATAATATAATGAAAATATTGAAAGAATAGCAAAAGACAAATAATTTAAAACAAAAGCAGTATCAATATTATAATAATTTGTTGACAAAATATAATTTTTTTTCCAAGGTTACAGGAAATTTATAAAACAGACAAAGAAGACTTTTCAGTAAACAAACAAAAGTAGGTTTTTATTTTCGTAATATTATTAATTTGTAAATACATAAAAAAAAAATCTCCTGTGATTTTTCGAGCTTATAGCACTTTTATAAATAATTAAAATACGTATGTGTGTGTATATATATATATATATATATATATATATATATATATATATTAAAACAAAAACAACAAGAGAGAAACTCAGTAGCAAAATTAGTATGCATACCTACCAAAAGAAATTAAGATATATAATATAATATCGCATTGCAGACAAAACGATTACATTAAAAAAAATGAAAAAGAAAAAAAAGGAGTGAACTAATTAATTGATATACTCACCTGAAAGAAGATGTATGAAGAATTAATATTCAGAGTTTTTACTGAAGAAAGATGAAGTTAACGCAATAGAGAGAGAGAGAGAGAGAGAGTGTGTGTGATGGAGAGAAATGAAGGGGTGTGGTTGGGCGTATTTAAATACAATGTAGCCGCAAAGAAAAAAGGAAGAAAAGGGAATCTTGTGAAGCATATTCTGATCAGTGTGCCCACCACCGCCGTGTTGGGTCGTCCGTTTCGGCTTATGTGATCTTGACGCGTGTCGTATGAGCTCCACCATCTGACTTGGCAAAGATCGAATGGTTATAAAACATTTTGGGTAAATTACAATTGACCCCCTGAGGTAAAGTCTATTTACAAACAAATCTCTTATGTTTTTATAATTACATTTACCGTCTTAATATTTATAGATTTTTTTTTTAACACCCTTTTATAAGGGGTGGATGTAAGAAATTTACAAAATACAGGGGTCTGGGTGTAGTTTATAAAAAATGAGAGTTTTTTGTAAATTAACTCTACCTCGGGGAGGTGATTGTAATTTAACCAAACATTTTTATTTAAGGGTTTAAGAATCCGACTAATAAGATCGGAATTCAGAAATAGTGTTGGAAAAAGAAATATATCGAGATAGTATTTCTATTTTCTTAGTTCAGGTGAAAAAAATTGTTCCAAGATCGATATTCTCCTGACCGAAACCGCCGGAATTATGAAAGTTCATTTCTTTTATTCCCCAATAATATCAGTGTTTTATTCAATTTTTTTAAAAGAAATTTCCTGATAATGCTAAAAATTAATCTCAAATCGGTATGTCACATCTATTCCATTTTTTTATCAACAAAGAATGCGAAAAAGAAATAAAAATTTAAAGAACTGCAGTCCGAATAAAAAAAATCTATTGTTCCCATAAAAATATTGGGTCGGAATCAAAGAAATGTAAATTAATTTCCGTTCCAATTTTTGTCCGTAATTGTATCCTACATTTCGAGGAAAATAATACATGTTATTTGTCGTCAATGCATAATTAATTTTTTATATGGAATTTATATTTTTATGGGAATGGATAAAGGAATATCACAGCTAGTTAACGCTGATAATTTTATTAAAAGAGTAAAGTATTATTTATTATTATTATTATGATTTTAAATATAGACTGTATAATGAGTTTTTAATTTACGTAATATTAGATGGTGATATTATAAAAACAAATATTAGTAACGATGCTAGACTTTGGGTCAACGATTCACTTAGGCGAAAAGAACAATTGAACGGTCAGAAATTTGTGCTAGTTTTTGTGTCGATCTTAATATTTCCTTGTGCGTACGTTTCTAGGCATCAATATTTAATAGTGACAAGTCAAACGAGTCATCAATAGATAGCATAAAAATTACAAGTTTATTTGTTCAGGGGTAATTTAGTCTTTTCAATTTTCTATTAAGAGAGTTATGTGACTAATTTCATACTATTAGGGGTTCATGCGTAAAATGTTAAACCACAAGGGGTTATGTGCCTAATTTCATATCATAAGGGGGTCATGTGCAAAATATCCAAACCACAAAGTAGTTATGTGCCTAATTTCGTATAATAAATGGGTCATGTGCAAAATGTCCAAGCCACAAGAGGGTTAAGTGCTATTTACTCAATCTTGAAAGATCTTATTTTCTTCATTTTGTATGGTCTTTTTTTTTTTTTCTTTCCCTTCGTCTCATTTTCAATTTAATAGTTTATTTTGTATTTTACCTTACAATATTATACTCACACCAAGAACGTAAATAACAGTAACAACAGTACATGCAAAAGCATTAACGGAGTCAAAATTCTAGGTACAGTCTAGGGGCTGAATGCTACGGGAGAATTTCCTTATATAAAATAATAGGAATTTGAGAAACGTTGGGTGATCGCGCCGGAGACCTATGCTGGCTCCGCAAATGTTGAGAAGTCACAGGACTCTAAGTTAGGCTAACACTTTATTTAATTTGATTTGTTGCTAGGGCTATCCAATTGTTTTAGAAAGAAAACATATTGCTATGAGTATAATATATATACAAATTTTGTACATAGATGAAGTTGTTGTGGTGTAACACATTTAACAAACCTAACTAAAGCTAATGGAGTAAAATAAAATGGCAATAATTGTAATTAATTATCATCTGCATGTGAAAGAAGTAAATTACTACTTTGTAACAGTAATCTATAGTCGATAATTGCCAGCTGCTGTCCTTTAAATATAATAATAAATGCCATTTTTGCAGGTCCATTAATTTCTTGGCGTGTACAAACAAAGTCAAAGTCAACTTATCCCATTTTTTTTTTCAATTAATTAATATTTTTAGAAAATTCAATAGAATATACTAACTGGAAGGAAAAAATGGTACGCCAAATTTGACCAATTAATAGTGGCAGTTTTAACTTTTAAGTATGAAATTATATTTTCTGGTGTAAATTTAATGATCATATTTTGGATTAATTTATTATATAATTTAATTAAAATTTTAGAAATACGTACCTATTTTGTGTTAATTTCTTCAAATACCCTGAGAAAAAATCAAGAATGCTGTCTATTGACGTTTGTAAAATTATATATGATTGTTTTCTTGAGTAATTTGAAAAAAAATATAAATAATAAGCAAATGTATATAATATATATTTGAATGAGTATAATTTATCTTCAAACTTAGATATTATATTTGAATTTTTGGATGATAAATTAAATATTTAAGTGAACTAAATGACATAAATTGAATGAATACCTATAGAGAATGTGTAAAACAATTAAGTGAGAATGGACTAGAGTTTACTCTAGGCGTAAGATGAAATCACTCATGTTAGAGTACTTAGAAAAATATCGTAATTAATCTAATTTGTGTATTATTCTATCATAGAAATACCCTATTTATAATAATAAATAGGGTAAATTACAAACACCCCCCTGAGGTATGATCAAATTACAAAAACACCCCTCTTGTTTGGGTAATTACAACCACCCCCTCAACTCCTCAAATTTAGTGGAATCTTCGAGATTATATGGAATATTATCACTTTTGTACCCGTTTTATCCCATTCAAACTCTACATTATGAAGCAAGATGATCATAATATGTGATTTTTAGCTTGTATATATCAGTTTGTGGTGCATCGGAAACTGTATTTTTACACAAAACGAGTACAAACTAGAGCACATTTCACGGAATCTAGATGATTATGTTGAATTTGGCACCATAAGGGTGGAGGTGTAAGAAAAAATCATAGTTGAGGGGGGTAGATGTAATTATCCAAACAAGAGGGGGGTTTCTGTAATTTGACCATACCTCAGGGGGTGTTTGTAATTTACCCTAATAAATAAATGTTCAATTGCAATCTAAATAAAACTCATAATTTAAATATAACTCTATAATAATAAACTCCTGATCATATATTAACAACCGCGACGTTTAAAATCGAATATAACTCCATCAAATTCACTGAATTAACAAACAAACCTATATTTAAAGAATAAACTTTTTCAAAAAAAGTGATTTTGGAAATAATCGTATTTACGTAATTATTTTTGGTCCAAACACATCTTAATCAATGATTTACACATGTATCAATGAAAAGCACCATCATTAAGATGTGTTAGTCAATTTTGTCACATGTCTCAATTAATTAAAGCGGTTTTTCTGATAAAGTCCCCAACCAAGCATGTTTATTATTCTAGGTTTAGGGGACATATCTCTTTCACCAATAAGCCCATCACTTTAATATTTATTATAAGGGTAAATAGCACTTGACCCCCATGTGGTTTCTCTATTTTGCACTTAACCCTCATGTGGTATCAATATAGGCGGATAACCCCCTTGTGGTTTGTGATGAGTAGCTTTCGTAAGATATTCAATAGTGAGTGTAAATCACTCGCCCAATTCGCAAGTGGTGGAGTTTTTCTTAGCTATAAATTTCTAAAAATACCCATGTTGCCCTTCTTGTATGAAACCCATGCTCATTTCTAATTTCTTTAAACTACTAGTTAAACAAATTTTAGTAAGCCAGTTCAAAAAAATATGTGATTTAGTAAAATAAGAAAAATACATAAATTACTAAGATATGTTAACGCACGCACAAGTATTGGGATTGCTTTCGGTAATTAGAAATTATTGTTTTCTTTAATTTTTAAAATTAGTTCGAAACAAAGTCTTTTTATTTTACCGCCAAAATATAATGATAAAAGTAAAATAAAAATTTCGCCTTTATACAATAAATCTTTGGGACATTCAGATGAACAATGACAATAAATAAATAAAAAAGTAAAATATGTATAACAAAAAGATTCAACAAACATATATTAAAATTAAAAACTTATGTTGGAGTTGTCATCACCAGGTTTTGCTTGGATATAATACTCCGCAATCACACATGAAATTTTGTTCATTATGTTATTTTCATATAATAAAATAATGTGAGCCCTAATTGTTTATGAAGTGAAATAAACCTAAACAATACAAGTATGAGATAAATAAAAGGGCAAAACAGACATTTACCTCTTTTGGTTACTGAAATTACCAAAAGCTACTCATCATAAACCACGAGGGGGTTATCCGCCTATATTGATACCACATGGGGGTTAAGTGCAAAATAGTGAAACCACATAGGGGTCAAGTGCTATTTACTCTTATTATAAATAAAGGAAACACTCATGTATATCCCAATATTACCCTCAACCATTTATACCCAATTCTTAATTGTTACCCCAATTTAATCAATTTTGTCCACAAAAATCAGATTTTGACCACAAAAATTCAATTTTGACTTTTTTTTGAGCATATTTTAATATGCTCAAATTTCATCCTTTAACTTAATTTAATCTCAATTTGACCCCAAATTTCACAAATTATTCAATTTTGATCCCAAAACTTTTTTTTTTCAAAAAAAAAATTTTTGCCGCCGGATTCCGGTGTTGACTTTTTCAACTTTTTTTTTTTTTTTCTTTCTTTCTTCCGGATTTTTTCGCCGGATTCCGGTGTTGACCGGCGGTCAACGCCGGTCTCCGGCGTTGACTTTTTTTTTTTTTTTCTTTTCTTCCGGATTGTTTCGCCGGTTTCCGGCGCTCTCCGACGTTGACTTTTTTTTAGTGTTTTTTTAAGTTTTTTTTTTTTTTTTTTTTTTTTTTTTTTTTTTATTTGTTTTGTTTTTCAACGTCCGTCGCTAAACGTTGACCGTAATTGTGCTGTCACTGACAGTAAATTAACGTAATTATACTGTCAATGATAGTTAATTGACGTAATTGTACTGCCGTTGACATTACATTTTATGTAATTGTGCTGCCGTTGACAGTAAATTAATGTAATATTATTATTTTTTATTTTTTATTGTTTTTTTTTTATTTTGTTTGATTTGTTGACAAGTCAACGTAATTATATTACTGTCGTTGACAGTAAAATAACTGTAAACACAATAATATTACTGTCAACAACATCAATATTATTATATTTTTGGGGTTTTTGTTTTGTTTGAGTTATTCACGGAGTAACGTAATAATATTACTGTCTATTATAGTAATATTACTGTAAACACAATAATATTACTGTGGTTGACGGTAATATTACTGTTGTTATAGTAATATTGCTGTCAACCACATCAATATTATTATTTTGTTTGGATTTTTTGTTTGTTTGAGTTATTCACGGAGTAACGTAATAATATTACTGTATATTATTGTAATATTACTGTGGTTGACGGTAATATTACTGTTGCTATAGTAATATTACTGTCACTCACAGTAATATTAATTCTTTTGGTTTTTTTTATTATGTTTACATTTGTTGAACGGTCAACATAGTAATATTACTTTATTAGACAATAATAATGAGTTTTGTTGTGTTAATATTAATGTGCTAGAGATTAATATAGCAATATTACTGTGTTAAACTATAGTTTAGTGAATTTTACCGTGTTTAACAGTAAGATAGTTAATATTACTGTCAATCACAGCAATATTGCTGTTTAAACGGAAAAAAAAAAAAGTTACAGAAAAAAAAAAAAAAAAAAAAAAAAAAAGTCAACGCCGGAGACCGGCGTTGACCGCCGGTCAACACCGGAATCCGGCGAAAAAATCCGGAAGAAAGAAAGAAAGAAAAAAAAAAAAAAGTTGAAAAAGTCAACGCCGGAATCCGGCGGGAAAAAAAAGTTTTTGAAAAAAAAAATATTTGAAAAAAAAAAAGTTTTGGGTCAAAATTGAATAATTTGTGAAATTTGGGGTCAAATTGAAGTTAAATTAAGTTACGGATGAAATTGGAGCATATTAAAGTATGAGGGGTTATTTTAGTCCTTTACACAAATCTGGACCATGTGTGAACTTATTGGTAAAATAGTTTTTTGTCTTGATCTTTTTATAAATAAGTACCCATTGATGGGCTTATTTGTAAAGTCCCCTTAATTAAAAGCCCCCATCAATACAGAAGTCAACTTACTTTGGCTTTTGTTGACTATTGGCAAGTTTCAATTTTCGAACCGTTTTTGTATTTTTTTTTTTTTTGTTAACATAAGTTTTCTGTGTTGAAAATTTGAGTATATATTCGGGCCTATGTCTCTCTTATGGGCTTCAACTGACTAGTAGTTGTATTCTGTAAATTGGGCCCAAGGCCCAAATTCAATCAATTATTTTGAAGATAATACCTATTTAGGTGGTGTTTGCAAACGCTTTTTAAAAGTGATTATGAGCTTTTTTTTGCTCATAATTTGTTTTCAAGTGTTTGCAAAATCAATTTTTGCTTTTGCTTATCTTAAAATAATCTAATTTAAGCTATTTTTTTAAAAGTACCCATAACCCTGCCTTTTCTATTTAAGTTCATTTTCCGGAATATTTACAAACACCCCCAACTTTAAAAAATAGTCACTTAAAACTGACTTAACTCACAATCACTAACTTCTTCTTTTGAATAATCATTTGCAAACACCACCTTAGACCTCATTTTATTTAGGGTAAATTACAACCACCCCCATGAGGTATGGTCAATTTACGAAACCCCCCTCATGTTTGGATAATTACAACCACCCCCTCAACTATAAATCTTCTTACGCGTCCACCTTTGCGGTTTCAAATTTAGTGGAATCTTCGAGATTATATGGAATATTATCACTTCTGTATCCGCTTTATCCCGTTCGAACTCCACATTTTGAAGCAAGATGATCATAATTTGATTTTTTTGGCTTGTTTATATCAGATTGTTGTATATTTTTACACAAAACAAGTACAAACTAGAGCACATTCCACGAAATCTAGCTGATTATGTTGAATTTGACATCATAAGGGTGGAGGTGTATGAAAAAAATATAGTTGAGAGGTAGATGTAATTATTCAAACAAGAGGATTTTTTTCATAAATTAACCATACCTCAGGAGGGTGATTGTAATTTACCCTTTTATTTATATGATATAATGTAAATTACAACCACTCTGAAGTATGATCTATTTACAAAAGAAACCCCCTCATTTGTTATAATTACATACACCTCTATAATTTCTAGATTTTTTACATTAAAACTCTTTTATAGGGGGTGAATATAACAAATTTACAAACTATTGGGGGCTGGATGTAAAAATAAAATTTGTAGCTTTGTTGCTATTAATAATTAATTATATATGCTATATATTGTAAGTATTAAACTGAAGCTGATCATAAGTGGCCAGTCTAAACAATTTGCAAGTCGTCGTGCACCCAATTGATACAAAACAAACATAAACATCACACAATTAAAAGGCATATTATCCTTTTAACTGATAAAAAAACATTATTTTGACCTTTTTATAGACAACTTGATGATTTTAGTTATATTATTTTCCAGTTGACTTTTCTATACGCACAGCCAACTGCGCCTCCTTTTGTTTTTTAAATTAATCATTTTATGTATATAACGCATGCAAAATTAGGGACGGTAAACGAGCTAAGCTGACTCATGAGTGTTGAGTGTATATTTTACACTTAATGTATACTTTCTTACGAGAATTTTTGTATAATTTTATTGATTTGATGATGCTTAATGAGTGGTTTATTGTATTTTAGATACAACTTGACGATTTGGAAGTTCCAAGGACGAAACAAGCAAAAAAATGTCAAAAAACGGGCAAAAACGGAAGAAAACAAAAATGCTGAAAATTGGCTGAAAAATGCCCGCGCGGCCGTGCCAAATTTAGCCTATTTTTGGCACGGCCGTGCCAACTGCAGAAGTTGGGCAGAAGGTTTCGGCGATTCTCGTGCGGCCATGTGAGATTTTGACTGATTTTCGCGCGGCCGCGCCAAAACACGCTGGAGACAATTTTGGACTTTTAATCACACAAGGAAACCTAGAATCATCTACCAAGTTGGGACATCTATTTAATGGCAAACCAAACACGAATTAATGGACTTTTTTTGACACAATCTTGGAGTGAGAGGAGCGAGAGAACGAAGAATCGAAGACGGAGAATTGACAAATCTTGATCACAATTCTTCTTTATTCTATCTTTTCTTAATCTATGTCTTTTTATATTTTTATTATGTTTTCGTAGAGAACATGAGTAGCTAAGTTTTTAATCTAGGATTTTGTTGGAACCCTATGTGGGGATGGTGAACCCGTTTTCTTGAGATTATGCAATTATGATTTTATGATTATTTCTCCTACTTGTTATGATTGTTAGTGCATGAACTTGATCAATTTATGTGCTTTATTTGTGATTATTGGGATTGACTCGACAGAGCTATTTTGATAATTAGACGGTAAGTATAAGAACCTTCGAGTAGTTTCCACCGGATGAGAGTGTCAATTGCATGTGGTGTCGTAGACATACATATATCACCTTAGGTAGCCATTTACGATACTTGTTAGTTAATGCTTTATTCATAATTTGTTTGCATAGACATATAGTGAACCATTTATGAATAATAGACTCATAATACACGCGACAACGGGTTATGAGTAAATTAGTGTCTCGGGTTAATAATCATGAATCATATATTTCATAATTGAGGGGTTTTGGGTGAGCAATTCTTGCATAGGGGAAGATAAAATCCTAGATCCGTTTTATATTGATATTTTCTCGTGATTCTTTACTTTCTTAATTAGTTTAATTTTTTAATTGATTTAATTCGACAAACTTGCGTAGGCAGGATACAAATCGTAGTTGTTAGAATTTGGTACTTAGGATTAGATAATTTGAGTATTCCATGTGGGATCGACATCCGACTCTCACGAGTCTACTTTTACTACTTGTTTGCGATACGTGCACTTGCGTGTTAAGTATTTAGCACCCAACAAGTTTTTGGCGCCGTTGCCGGGGAATACGGCTAAATTATCTATTTATCCTAATATTAAAATTGAGCAATTTTTCTTACTTCAGCCATTTTATTTATTTTATTTAATTATTTTCTTTGCTTATTTTTTTTTAGGTACTTTTTATGCGAAGAGAGCACGACACAAGCTTACTACCTTTTGATCCCGAAATTGAGTGAACGTTTAGGCACGCCAGGAGAAATCAACGGTTAGCGCAATACGTTCCCGCAACAATGGAGGAAGAGAATAATCGTAGGGGGATGACCAAGGGCGCCTACCGAATGCGGCAGGAAATATCGTCAACGAGCAAGAGCTACAACAACTCATTAATCCACCACCTCGTCAACGAGCATTGCATGAGTACACCATTCCGACACTCAATGGGTTTCAATCAAGCATCCAGCTGCCCCCCATTGAAGCCAATAATTTCGAAATTCGAGCGGGACTCCTTACTATGCTCCAAAAAAATGGGTTGTTCAGCGGATTAGCTCATGAAGATCCGCATCTCCACTTGGTCAATTTTCTCGAAACATGTGATTCGCATAAGATGAACGGCGTATCTCATGAAGCACTGCAACTCCGACTGTTCAAGCACTCTTTACAAGGAGCAGCCCGAGAGTGGTTACAAACTCGTGCACCGCACTCCATCTCGTCTTGGCCCCAGCTAGCACAACTCTTCATGAACACATATAACTCCCCAACAAAAACTGAGAGAATCCGGAGAGAAATACAAAACTTCATACAAGAAGTCGGTGAAACATTATTCGAGATGTGTGAGCAGTTCAAACAACTTATTCGGAGATGCCCGAATCACGGTCTTCAAGAGTGGCGGCAACTTCAAATATTTTATGATGGATTGCAAGATAATTCGAGAACGGTGCTCGATTCAGCAGCTGGCGGTATGTACATGAGCTTGACATATGACGAAGCTTACGAACTTTTGGAGCGGATCGCAAGGAACAAATACATGCGGGCATCGGACCGGTCAAATAGCGGAGCCAATAAGACGGGAGGAATTTTAGAGTTAGACGGGGTCACCGCAATCACCGTCCAGTTAGAAAAGCTATCAAAGCAAGTAGCAGCTTTGCAGACTCAGTAAGTCCATGCAGTCCAAGGTCCCGACCGATGCTTAGAAGAAACGGAGTCTCTAAATTATGTGAATGACACCAACCGACAACAGAGGAACTCGTACTCCAACACTTATAATCCGGGATGGAAAGATCACCCCAACTATGGATGGGGAGGAAATCAGCAAGGACAAAGGCCAGCTCCCGGATTCCAAAATCCGCCTCAAGCTCCACCTCAAGGTGGAGATCTCGCAAACATCTTAGCTCAATTCATGACATCCACTCAAGCTTCCATTCGAAATTTGGAGACACAGATGGGGCAACTTGCAACCCAACTAAACGCGAGGCCGTCGGGAGCACTGCCGTCGAATACGGAAGATCCTCGAAAGAGCAACATCGAGCAGTGCAATGCAGTAAGTTTGCGAAATGGGAGGCAATTAGAGGAAGGTCCTAAAAGGTCCGCTGCACCACCGCCTATTGTAGAGGAGCCCAAGGAAAAAACCGAGGTCGGGCCAAGCAACACAAAGATCACAGTAAGTGAACCTACTCCCAAGGTACCTTTCCCTCAACGTTTTCAAAACTCTAAGCTTGATATGCAATTTCTATTATTTTTGGATTATCTTAAAAAGTTGCATGCTAATATTCCTTTTGGTGAGACACTTAAGCATATGCCGAATTGGGTTAAGTTTATAAATGAACTTGTATCGAAGAAGATGAGGCTTCCGGAGTGTGCATCAATCGTAGACCTCAATGAGCAAAGTAGTGCTATCCTTGCAAATAAAATTCCACCGAAGCTTAGAGATCCGGGCAGTTGTACCATTCCATGCACAATAGGTACTAGGTATTTTGAGCGGGCGTTGTGTGATCAAGGGGCGAGCGTAAATTTAATGCCTTTATCAATTTATTTGAAATTGAATTTAGGAGAAATTAAGCCCACTTCCGTGACCTTGCAGCTAGCCGATAGATCTTTTACTCACCCTTTAGGTATAGTGGAGGATGTATTGGTTAAGGTAGATAAGTTTATACTCCCGGCAGATTTTTTGTCTAACCTGTCCAACTAAACCATATATTTTTTAGCCTAATCTGTCTATTTTTCGTCTAAGTTGTGTAACTTAGCTGTATATTTTCAGCCTAAGCTGTCTAACTAAACTATCCAAAAGACTTATAGCAAATTCAAAATATACGACCGACCTGTTAGCTAAACAAAATATTTCTGAAGGACTTTTAACCAATTTTTCCATTTAACAAATATTGAATTAATTCGAGATAGCTGATTGCCTCAATCATCTGACTTATAATTAAATTATCAATTTGTAACCATGATTGATTATTACATGTTCCACCGTTAATTAAGACCCTTTGTAGAAATTAAAATAATTAATAGTCAAAACCTAGCCTAAATCATTTATATATGGTTTAATTTGACAACCCATTGCCTAATTCGCTTCTTGTATACACATTATCATAAGCTATATCAGCATTACTTAAACGACGTGCTTATCCCGTGCATGTTAATTATGAACATAATTAAACTAATGAATTTATTAATTAAAGAGTCGTTAACCGGCCAAAAAACCAAGTATATTAATATTATTACTCTTTATAATCCAAATAATTTTATTCTTAATTGACGAAAATTCATCTCTCCAAGAAAAAAAGAATGAGAAAAAGAAAAGGGAAGTAGTAGTGAAGCACATGTCTTGCAATAATTGCCGGTCCACATTTGATTGCTTCAAAGAATATATAGACATAGTTTACATTTTCTTCATAAACAAATGTCAATTTCCATGATATATATATTATGGTGTTTTTTTCGTAAGTTTCTGACCAATCATCTTTATTATTCTAGGTTTAGGGATTGAATGACTTTCACCAATAAATCATTCCTTTAATATGTTTTATAAATAAAGGAAAAATTAATGTATATGACAAAATTATCTCCAACCTTTTACACCCAATTTTTTATTGTAACCTCAATTTAATCAATTCTGACCACAAAATCCAATTTTGGCTTTTCTTTTTTAAACCTTTTTTTTTTCCTGAAATTATTTTTTTGCCGCCGGTTTCTGGCGTTGAATTTTTCGATTTTTCTTTTTACCCCGCCGTTAAACGTTGACCGTAATTATACTGTCATTAATAGTAATTATACCGTCACTGACAGTACATTAACGTAATTGTACTGTCGTTGACAGTATGTAATTGTATAGTCGTTGACATTACAAGTACACAATGGCGGATCTTTTAAGGGGCAGGGGGGGCTGTTGCCCCCCCAAGATTTAAAAAAAAAATTTATTTTAGGTAGTTTGGCATTTTAATTTTTGAATATTACTTTTGACCCCCCTAAAGTTTTTGTAAATATGTGTCTTAACCCTTAATTTTTTTGTTTCTTCTCCATCTTATATAAATTATACTTGTATACATCATATCTAATTTAAAAATATTTAATAAAATGGTTAAATTTGTATTATTTTATATAATAATATCTATGAATATTTACTTATTTTGGAATTTTTTTATCAGTGTCTCTTAAAAATAATATGAGATGATGCCGTTAATCTCCAAAATATTTAAGTGTAATACATTAAGATTTTTTTGTCATGCTTAAAAGATGATAAAACTATAATATATATGCTATTTTAATTAAAAAATTATCAATATAAACTTATTTTTGCTATATCTTGTAAACCTAAAAAAAAATTTCGGGGCGCTGCCCCGAACCCCGAAATTTTAGTTAGCCTCCCCTATATTTTAATCCTGGTTCCGCCCCTGCAAGTACAGTCAGCGACAATATTATTATTTTTTTGCCCTTTTTTTTTTTTTTTTTGATTTGTTGACAAGTCAATGTAATTATATATATTATTGTCGTTGACGGTAAAATAAGTGTAAACACAATAATATTACTCTCAACCACATCAAGATTATTTTTTTTTGGGTTTTTTTTGTTTGAGTTGTTGACGGATTAATGTAATAATATTACTGTCTTCTATTGTAATATTACTGTGGTTGACGGTAATAATACTGTTGTTACAGTAATATTACTGTGGATGACAGTAATATTACTGTCAACCACATCAATATTAATTCTTTTGGTTTTTTTTTATTAATTTTACCTTTGTTGAACGGTCAATATATTAATATTACTCTATTACACAATAATAATGACTTTTGTTGTGTTAATATTACTTTGCTAGAGATTAATATAGCAATATTATTGTGTTAAACAATATTATAGTTAATATTAATGTGTTTAACAGTAATATAGTTAATATTATTGTCAACTACAACAATATTAATATTGTTGTTTAAACAGGGGCAAAAATATGTTAAAGAAAAAAAAATTCGAAAAAAAAGTCAATGCCACCGGAGACCGGCGTTGACCGTCGGACAGCGACGACAGAAGCATAATTTTTTTTTTGAAAAAGTCAACACTAGAGACCGGCGTTGACCGCCGACACCCGGCGGAAAAATCAGGAAGAAGAAGAGAGAAAAAAAAATTCAAGGGGTGGGGGGTTGAACTTTTGGCGAGCTTGAATATCATATAGTTTCGCCACGACAAAATATTCTCGTAATTTACTTAATATTTAAGAATTTGGAAATATCGCCCTATTTTACAAGCATGATTAGGCGGGAGGGGCCCATTATATTGAAGAGTTGGGACTTAATTCGATTTTTTTTTTTTTTGAAAAATTCAAATTCTGTTATATATTGGGGAAGTAGGGGAGGACAAGGATTGAACTAGGATTTGTTCGATTTATCTACTAGTTTATTTGTGGTGCCTTCTTGTGATCCATCCATTCATTTAATTTGTATGGTCAACGCTTGAACTCATCTAGTAATAGGTTTAAACTCTGCATATGATTTTTTGATTTAGACTTGCAATATATATATATATATATATATATATATATATATATATATATATATATATATATATATATATATATATATATATATAATTGTTGACTTCGAGATAAATTCCAAATCTTGGATAGCTTGAATAATGAATAATACTTGATTTACATAAAAAAATAAAAAAGTTTAATTTCCAATTTTGGATTAGAGATTTCGGAAATGCGGGTAAACAAGGGCCGTTAGAGTTCTTGGCGATTTTGCATGGAGCTAATTGCAAATACCACCCCTGTGTTATCTCTAATTGTCAAATACCCCCTATGAAAAAAAAAATTTACAAATACCCCATTGTGTTAATATTTTCGAAGCACACTGCACCTTTTGTGATTTTAGGCATTGACTAAAGATAAAATGACAAAGATACCCTAAGGAGTTTTTCAGCAATTAATAAATTATATTATAATTTCATAGATATTATATATTTTTTTTATTTTGTAAATATTAAAAATAAAAAATATATTTAAACCAAAATAAAATATAATTGTAATATTAAAAGTTTTTATATGTTTTCTATTTTTTTTTACATTCTATATTAAATAAAGAAAAGAAAAAAGAAGAAATAAAGAAAAGCTTCTTCTCCAGTAGATCCCCTGCCCTCCCACCCAACTCACAGGCCACAACACTCATCCACCGTTTCTCCACCCAGCCGCCGCTTCTGCTCCGACGCTGCTCACCACCATCTCACCCCTCCTTCACCACCACCACCATCTTCTCCAGATCTATCGCCCACAACATCTTTGAAATTTTAGTTTCCATCAATAAACTTTACACGTGCCTCAAACCTTCACACAATGTCCTATTTTGACGGCGGTGGCGGCCACAAGGCGAGCAAGAGAAGAGAAAAGAACAAAAAGATGCAATTGTTGGACTAGCAGGTTCGGCCGTCAAACTCGTCGCCGTTGAGAGAAATCGTTTGGAGATGTTGTAGATAGGCCGTTGCTGTAATTGGGGCTGGGGTTAGCCTCGGGTTGTGCGGATTCGGGTCTGGTATGTGGATTGCAGAAGAGGAGGTGATGGTGCTGGGGTTAGCCTCGGGTTGTGTGGATTCGGGTTTGGGGGGTGGGCAACGGGAAGAAGACAATGATTTTTTTTTCTTTTTTCTTTTTTTTTTTTAATGAATTGGATAATAAATTGAGAAGGAACTGAATTTGATTTATTATTAATATTATTATAATTGGGCGGCGGGAAAAGGAAAGGGTAAACGCCGCTGGAAATTGAGATCGGGAGGAGGAAGAGAATTGAGAGGGCGGAGAAATGGCGGGGCTGGGCGCTGATCACGCTGAATTATTGGAATTTTCAGCTTTTTTCTTTTATTTTTTAACATATTTAACGTGGGGGGATTTTCGTTATTTAGGCTTAGGGGTGAGTTCGGGACGGGATTTCGGGAATTCGGGATTTTCGGGATCGGGATTTCGGGATTCGGGATAGAAATTTTAAATCCCAATCCCGTCCCAAACTATTAAATCCCGGTTATATCGGTATCCCTAAATATTTCGGGAATCGGGATTGAGATCGGGAAATCTCATATTTTGCCTAAAAACTAAGAAATATTGCATCTTTTTTCCATTAGTATTTTATACACTAAACCAACTTGAATATATTATATACATACTATTGTTCTTGCCTTATTTATTTTTACCACAAAACTTGGAACAAATAAAATTTTAAAAATTTAAAAATAAGTTGAAACAATATATTTTATATTGTATTTCTCATCTCCTTGACACCATATATATATATATATATATATATATATATATATATATATATATATATATATATATATATATATATATATATATATATATATATATATATATATATATATATATATATATATATATATATATATATATATATATATATATATATATGTGTGTGTGTGTGTGTGTGTATTTTTTTATTAGTTTTTTTTTCTTTTTTTCCTAATTCGGGATTAAAATATCCCGATCGGTATTGAACCAATTCCCTAATACCGATCCCGTATTTGTTCCTAATCCCAATCCCGAATCCCGTAATCCCGAATTCCCGAAGTTTTAGTCCCAAATAGTAAAATTCCGATCGGGACGGGACGGGATCCCGAATCCCGATCCCAATATGCCCAGCCCTATTTAGGCTTACCTCAGGGGGGTTTTGGTAATTTGCCCTATTTTTTAACATATTTAACAGAAGGATATAATAGACATTTCACATTTTCGGTTAAAAAAATTCGGTCAACCGTTAGTCAAGGGGGGTTTTCGTAATTACGAGAACGTGGGGGGGATTTTCGTTATTTAGGCTTACCTCAGGGGGGTTTTGGTAATTTGCCCTTATTATTTTGAATTCTGGAAATTACAATTTGGTCCTATAAATTTAGGTTATTCATAATTTAACCAACAATGTTATTTTTTATTTTATAAAGGGGTATTTATGATGTTTCACCCTAAAAATACTATTAAAAATCGCACAATCCGCGAGTGAGTGACACGATTTGCCTCTAGGGGTCTCGATGCTCTGACTTCGATAACACAAGGGGGTATTTGAGAGTTTTTTTTTCACAGGGGGTTATTTGACAATTAGAGATAACACATGGGTGGTATTTGCAATTAACTCTTTTGCATGAGTAGTAATTAAGTCATCTAATTATTTTTGTTAATCTCATTGACGTAAATAACAATTTAAATACCGTACGTAAGTGCAGAATTTCATTCAAGTTAAACGGGAACGCGGACACCGGCAAAATGAGGATCGGACACCGGGGAAAAACCCCATTTTTCAAAAAGTTGAATACAGGAACATGGGGAAACGTATAAATATTAAAACTATAGGGGTACATCCATAATTTCTAAAAAATATATATAATAACGTTTAACTTATATACTTATTGGTAATTCATAATTACAAGTTCCAATCCGAATTATCAGTCCACAAATTACATTCGGGGCATATAAATTTATTTTAGTATGGAATGAGCATCTACAAAAAAATATTAAAATTATAAACCACTAAGAAGCGAAAACGAGACATAAGATTTAAGTTTTTTTAGGCGTAGGCAGTTTCGAGTCTTTATTGGATTTCTTTTGGGTGGAACTCCGTCTCCATTTTTTTTATTATTACCAGAAAATTCCACGAAACTTTTAAATATTTACGAAAACGGCCCTAAAACTTTCCGATAGGTGTCACGGCGTTTCGAATTCCGAAACATGGAAACGCGTGTTCATAGAAGTTTCCGTGCATCATATATAGCTTTGAAACTGTTCCTAACTACATTCAAACATAATTTATAACCTCTGGTTTTTATTTTGTTGATGATTAAACAAAACCAGAAGATAATTAATTAATTACCAGGGAATTAAAGATCTACGCTGGCATAATTTCCAGCTAACGTTTGATTGCTTCAAAGTATACAGACATCGTTTGCATTTCTTATAAACAAATAATAATGTCAATTTGCATGTTATTTTAATATAATGTCTTAAAAATTCAGATTAGTTAGCTGGGAAAACAAATTAACAAATAAATAAAATAGAAAGGAGTTGACATTTTAGGGAATATTCCAATATGCCGGATATTATCCTTAGCTGACCTTTTATATATAGTTGCCATAATTCAGTATGCTCTTATCCCACCACAAGCTCATCTCCGACATCGTCGTCCGATTCCCGAACCTACTCTGCAGGTACGAGAGTTTCTCAATCCCGAATATTCATTTAAGATTTACGAAAATGCACTGTTAGAATCTAGTAAATTTGTGTCTCGTTTATTTTCTGTTTTTACAAACTTTTTTACGACACTTTACGCAACAGTAACAAAAAACGACTGAATCTGAAATAAATAATTAATAATTGCACGAAATAAATTCTAACATGCACGTCTCTTTGTTTATTTTTAAATGTCGTTTTAACATGACAAAAAAAAATGTATTTTATATTATATATTGTCGTTTTAGCATTAATTATAGATTATATAAGATAATATAATGATATTATTAGAGTATATTATATTATAATAACTCTTGTAATATTAGGATTCTAGTATGATTGAGTTACCTAGATTAGTTAGGATTGAGTTACCTAGTCAAACTCTATTACCTTGCAATATTTCTCTATATATATTCATGTAAATCAACCCATAACATAATGGGGGTTTCTATTCTAAAAAAAAAAAAAAAAAAAAAAAAATTTTTTTTTTTATCGATATTTTAATAGATATATATTGACAAAAATTGATTGAACCGTATTTGATGACATTGCCCTTGGTATATTTTAATATATGATTGATTATATGACATCTTATGTTTTGAATTCATGATTATTTAATTTTTATATTGGATAATATCTTTCTTATGATTGTGTAATAATAAAGGTTGGAATAATTTTGTAACTTTCAAGAGCTTTAAAATTAAAATAAAAAATAAAAAATAAAAAATAAAATAAAATATTAGTATCTTAGTAATTGTTATGACATGTATGTAGCCACAGTAATTTGTTTTTACCTTTCTTATATATAATTCATGATTAACTTTAGGGATTAATTACGGAAACTCTTATGAATGATGATTAACACTATTTCTTTTTAAATGCATAAAAATCATCAGCCAACAATGGCGCGGGATCAATTGGAAGTGCTCAACGCACTTGATGTAGCGAAAACTCAACTCTACCATTTCACCACAATCGTCATCGCGGGGATGGGCTTCTTTACGGACGCTTACGATCTGTTTAGTATCTCATTGGTCGCTAAGCTATTAGGCCGTCTTTACTACACCAAGCCCGGTGCACCAAAGCCTGGCGTTTTACCTCCGAGCGTTTCCTCCTCGGTCACCGGTGTGGCACTCGTCGGAACCCTAATCGGGCAGCTCTTCTTCGGGTGGCTCGGCGACAAAATGGGCCGCAAAAAAGTCTACGGACTAACGCTCATTATTATGATTATATGCGCAGTTGCCTCCGGCTTTTCCTTCGGCCACACCCCAAAGGGTGTGATGGCGAGTCTCTGCTTCTTCCGATTCTGGCTGGGCTTCGGCATCGGTGGCGACTACCCTCTCTCCGCCACCATCATGGCTGAGTATGCCAATAAGAAGACTCGTGGTGCGTTTATCGCGGCGGTTTTCGCCATGCAAGGTATGGGGATCTTGTTCAGTGGGATTATTTCTCTGGTCGTATCGACAGCGTTTGACCGTCAGTACCCCACCCCGACCTACGAGCAAAATCCGGCTCTCTCCACACCGCCGGAAGCCGACTACGTGTGGCGCATTGTCTTGATGTTTGGCGCTTTACCCGCCGCCTTGACTTTCTACTGGCGCATGAAGATGCCTGAAACCGCCCGTTACACTGCTCTCATTGCGAAGAATGCTAAACAGGCAGCGGCAGACATGGGCAGAGTTCTGAACGTGGACTTGGAAGCCGAAGAAGAGAAGGTGGAGAAGATATCAAAAGGCAAAAGTAACAACTTCGGCTTATTCTCAAGGGAATTCCTCCGCCGCCACGGCCTCCATTTATTCGGAACCACCTCCACTTGGTTTCTTCTCGACATCGCTTTCTACAGCCAAAATCTCTTCCAGAAAGATGTGCTCTCCGCCATCGGATGGATCCCTCCGGCCAAAACCATGAACGGCATCCACGAGGTCTTCAGAATTGCCAAGGCCCAAACACTTATCGCACTCTGCAGTACCGTGCCTGGTTACTGGTTCACGGTGGCGTTTATTGACATCATGGGAAGATTCGCCATCCAACTAATGGGATTCTTCTTCATGACGGTTTTCATGTTTGCTGTGGCCATTCCTTACGAACACTGGAAGACTCATCACATCGGATTTGTGATAATGTACGCCCTTACATTTTTCTTCGCCAATTTTGGGCCCAACGCCACCACATTCGTTGTGCCCGCTGAAATATTCCCAGCCCGATTAAGGTCCACGTGCCACGGAATATCAGCTGCTGCTGGAAAAGCGGGCGCCATTATTGGAGCTTACGGGTTTCTTTATGCCGCACAAAACCAAGACAAAACAAAGACTGACGCCGGTTATCCACCGGGCATTGGTATTAAGAATGCTCTAATTATTCTTGGATGCATCAATGCACTTGGAATGATTTGCACATTTGCTGTTCCCGAGTCCAATGGAAAATCACTGGAAGAGGCATCCCAAGAAACTTTTGGTGACGATGACGACGAACCAGAAGGAGTTTGAAGTGTGAGAAGCTTAATTAAAGCTTGTGTTTTTATTTTTTTTTATTTTTTTGTCTCTCAATATATTATTTATTTTTGTTTGTCAATAATTATATGTTTGACATGTATTTGCTTTGGAATACTCTAAAAATCCAAAGCCTTGTGTGATTTGCTTTGATTCACTTTTATAAACTTTTTTTTCTTTAGGACAATTTGAAATCTTATTATGTCTCATTTTTTGTGTTTTATTTTTGAGACATATTTGCTCTTAAGTGCTTATATCCTTTTCATTTTTCACTTCTTGTACACTTCACTTCAAAAGGTATCGGAACTCTATTAAAATCTTCGTTTCGAAATGTATCATTCAAACAACAACTATAAAGTGTAAATTTGTACCCGGTTGTATTGTAAAGATCAAGTGCCTTCTCTTTTCAGTACTATCTCTTCTCAAGAGACTTAGGTTTTCACCGTGGTTATTTGATTAGATCTCGTACTTCCGATACAGAACTCGAATTGTAATTCTCTTATAGCTGCCATTTATTTTCGGAGCTCAATTGTTACGAATTTTTAATTCGGACAATCTATTTGAAGTCGAATTTGCAAATCAATTATTTATGTGTGAGTTTCCATGTTACGCTATTTTGCATTTTTATTAGGGTTAAATACAATTTGCACCTGATCTGTACTATGATCACTGTCGCATTTACCCGCTGAACTATGAAACGGGACGAAATGGCCCCTTATGTTACCGGTCAACGATCATAATTTTGACACCGTTAGCTTGTGCAGTGTAATTACCTTTTTACCCTCGCTTTAATACAGAAAAAAGACACTTTCAAGCCATTTTTTCGAGACATAATCCGATAGTGAGAAATTATATCCCATTTTTCGGCTCCTTCGACCATACACCCAGTGATAAACACTTGGTGGGTTTTCTGCTGACACGTGTATTTTTTTATATTTTTCTAAACCCCCTACAGGTTAACCTAAGTGGGGGAATATATAATAAATAATTAAATATATCATGTGACAGCAGAAGACCTACTGGTTATAGGGTCGAAAGAACACCATTTTTCCTTTCTTCTCATTTTCAAGAAAGTTTAGATATAATAAAATATTATCGAATTTTTCATTGAAAAGTATTATTTTTGAGGAAAAAGAAAAAGTATATTATGAGGATGACATAAATGATCTTAAATTTTTAGATCAAGAATTAAAAAAAAAATCATGTATTTTATATATTAATGAAATTTGTAATAAAGTACTTTTATTTTTCTTTAATTATTTTGCTATTTTTATGAATTAATAGAACTTATTTCATTTACTTGGTTTTTTTTTTCTTATATTCTAATGGAAAGGTAAAATTGTCACAAAAGTATCAAAAAATTTGTTCAAAGTGCCACATCATCCATGTGTGACGGAAATACTAACAAATGCTAACAACCGGGCCATTTTGAATCGGAGTTTGAAGAAGGAGAGGGGGAAGGAGCCCTTGATCCGCAACAGATAGAGGTCGTATTTCATAGTTCGGGGGTAAATACGACAGTGGTCATTGTACATAGGTGCAAACTGTATTTAATCCTTTTTATTATTTGTGAATTTAAGCCTCTTGACATAATATGCAATCTTGAAGGTGAGGTTGTTACAGTTAAGATCCATGAATTAATATGCCTATTGTGATCAGAGCAACTCCATTGAAGGAATCAAATGAAAAATTAATTAAATAGTAAAAGTTCTACTTTGATATTCAAAAACTCAACTTTTCATCTTCAATGGAAGAATTAAATTGATAGTTATCATATTCAACTTCCGGTCCTGTGAAAAGAGTTATAAAAAAAAAGAGGTTTTAAAAAAAAAAAGAAAAGAGGTATCAAAAAATTAATATAGCGAAATATTAGATTATCGAACTAAAGCAACTGCAATGGGTGGCATTAAAATGGATTATCAAACATTCAATTGATGCTTGAAATAATACTTTAATAATTCCAAATTTTTTTTGTGTTCCAACCCATAAGTACAAAATAAATTATGATGTAGATAAAATTGAATTAAAAACAAATTAATAGATATATTTATTCTCTATTATATAGGAATTTGTTGAGACTTTAATTTTTGTCCCTGAAATTGTGGTTGCTAAAATTAAGGAATATTTGATTATTTTCTTTTTGATGTGCATATTTGCAACTCCATGAGGTGAAGTATCCAAAAAAAAAACTACCAATTTAATGCCTCCATTGGAGTGGTATTTTTGTGTTTTGAAGTATGAAAATGGTAGTTTTATTATTTGATACTCCATTTAATTCCTCCATCGGAGTTGCTCTAATAAATTGTTATTCAAGTGAGGTTATTAAATCATCGAGGTTCCACTGCATATTATTATATATAGATGGCAAACATTAATACCCTAATTTTGTTTTGGGCAAAAACCACCCCTATGAAATCTCTAATTGTTGAAAACACCCTAGTGTTAAAATAATTAGCAAATACCCTGTGAAAATTTGTCAAAGTTAAAAGGCCCATGACAGCTTATCGTGCACTACACTAGCCATATATGTGCGTTTTTTGACCTAAAAAGACTAAAATACCTTACAAATTATAAATTTCAAAAATTACAGATTCACCCTAAAAGTTTCAGCACCAAAGTGAAATTTTAAAATTTTCAATTCAGTCCTTCATACTTACAAAAAAGCCATCTTCTCAGCCCTGATTTTTCCAGCAAAAACCAGTCGGAGAAACCGAAGGATGGCCGAATCCTTGATTGAATCGCGACGGAGAAAATACAGAAAAATTATAAAAACCTCTTCGTTTTCATTTTTTTGATTTGTTGTTGATTATGACGAGGTGATTTTCCCCAATCTCTTTTCCAGTTTCTCTTATTCCATGTCAGCAATTCGTGCACCCAAATGGTAGAGTTATTCTAGTATTGGCAGTTTTCAAGTGGTGATGCGGCGGCGGATATGGTGGTGCGGCGGCGGAATTTGTATAACAGTTTGGGTATTAGCACTTACCACCCCTGTGTAATCTTGAATTGTCAAAAAAACCAATGCGTTAAAAAAATTAGCAAGGACCCCCTGTAAAAATTAGTCAGAGCCAAAAAACCCCTGACAACTTATCGTACGCTACACTCGCCATATGCGACTGGGGTGCTTTTTTGATGTAAAAAGACCTAAATACCCTTTAATTAGAAAGTTTTGAAATTACAGATTCACCTCAAAAGTTTCAGATCCAAAGTGAAGTTTTCAAAATTCTGAATTCAGTCCTTCATGTTTCCAAAAACCGAAAGACCGCCAATTCCTTGCTTGAATTGCGACGGAGAAATGAAACAGAAATTATTAAACCCCTTCCCTTTCATTTTTTTTGATTCTTCCCAATCCCGTTTCCCAATCTCTCTTATTCAATGTTTGAGATTTGTGCACTCAATTGATGGAGATTTCCGAGTACGTACTGGCATCTTAGTGGTGCGGTGAATGCGGTGGTGTGGCAGCGGATGGGATGATGCGGCAGCGGAAGTTGTATAAAAAAAGGTTGGCGGGTTTGGATTATGTGCTGATATTATGAGTACATGGAGTCATCTGCTAAAGCTCGTAATCACAGGGTTAAGTGCTATTTACCCTATTTTTAACATGATGATTTTTTCGTCAGTTAGAAAAAAACACAGAGGGGTCTGTGCTATTAGCTCTTAATACCCCACATAATCAACTTCGACTTAAAAGATAAATGCAATCAATTGTCGAAATTGTTCTTACATAATCAAACGTAACCTGAACGGTTTTGGTTTTGTTCTTGTTGATGCTTAAACCAAACCAGCTGTGTACTAATCACTAATGAAAATCAAGAATCTGGTTTGCTAGTGTAAACCGCAGAATTCGGGAAAAATAAATAAATTTACTGCTATATCTATATCTTTGAGCTTATTTATTTACTACTACTGTGAAATTTGCAACTGTACGATTTTCCCATGTAGTAAAAAAATTAGTAAATACCCTCTTGTGCTTATTTTTAGACAGCACACTCGACACATTTACATTTTTCCCGTTGACCAGTTGTGAAATGTCAAAAATACCCTAGGAGGTTTTTGCAAACAGAAAAGTCCAGCACTCAAACAGGTGATTTTCAAAAGTAAAAGGAGCAAATTGAATTTTTGAAAACTTCAAGAAACTTAAACAGGTTTAGATTGCAATTTGTATAACTTAATTACAGGTAAAAAGAGGACCAGTTGTGAAATGACAAAAATACCCTAGGAGGTTTTTGCAAAAAGAGAAGTCCTGAACTCAAATAGGTGATTTTCAAAAGTAAAAGGAGCAAATTGAAGTTTTGAAAACTTCAAGAAACTTAAAGAGGTTTAAATTGCAAATTTTTAAACTTAATTACAGAAAAAGAAAGGACCAGTTGTGAAATGACAAAAATACCCTAGGAGGTTTTTGCAAAAAAGAAAAGTCCAGCATTCAAACAGGTGATTTTCAAAAGTAAAAGGACCAAATTGAATTTGTAAAAAAATCAAGAAACTTAAAGAAGGTTAATTGCAATTTTCTAAAACTTAATACAGAAAAAAAAAAAAAAAAAGTTTCATCATCATCGTCTCCACATGAAGTCAGGAACAATGGAGCTTTTGGTGCTTCTTCACTCCGGCGGTGACTGGACCCATCTCCGCCGCCATCTTCTTCAATGATCTTTCATTTAAGACATTCAGTAAAATCGCTGCTCTCCACATCCATAAATGCCCTCCAGTTTTGCCGCTGGAAATGGCGGAATCCCACTCGGCGAGAAATAACCCTCGTCGGAAATGGCGGAATCCGTTTGTACTGCCATATCCCTCTTCACTCTCCTCTTCGTAAAGATGTCGATTCTATACGTTCCAATTCCGAATTCGAGAGCAGCGACATCAAATTTAATGAGCTTCCATTGAAAGAAGGGGCTAGATTTCAGGTTCAATTGTGTGTGTTTTGGCCTGTATTATACATGTGAGAGAGAAAGTAGCAAGAAGTTGAAGAAGACGAAGAAGACATAGAGAGAGGAGAGAGGAAGAGGAGAAAGAGGTGAGAGAGATGATGACGCAGGCTAGGGCAATTCTGTCACTTCATAGGCAAAAGGAAGAGAAAATCGCACATCGTGAGTGTGATACACAATCTGTTTTGATTAGGGGTGTGAACGAGCCGAGCTCGCCTGTTTTGGCAGGGTTGAGCTCGAGCTCGATTTCATTTTGTCGAGTTCGAACTCGCCGAGTTTTTTTTTTTTTTTGGCTCGAGCTCGAGTCCATTTTGTCATGCTAGAGCCCAAACTCATTTTGAATTTTTTTTAATTATCATTTTTTATTATTTAGATTAGGGAAAAGTACAGTTTGCACCCCTAAACTATGGGTCATGTCACAAACACCCCCTAAACTACAAAATGTAACAAATCAACCCTTCCATTTCAAATCCGTTTGTATATGCTGATGGGCCTGTTGACTTTTACTTTTTAATAACTTTTATTGTTGTTGAATTTCTTTTGACTATTTTACCCCTTGGTATCATGTGCTTGTATGTATGTGTATACCTATATATACCTGTTTGATTTCCGTTTTGACTTTAAAAACTAAATAAAACCATTAACAATGAAAAACCGATTGTATTCTAATTTTCGCCCAAATTCAAAAAAAAAAAAAAAAAATCAAAAACAAAAACTTCTGAAAATTATTGGGCTAATTTCGCCAGCAGTACAATTGAACAGATTCACAATTAATCTTAGGCAATGGTGAATGAGGAGAGAGAGAGGACTGGTGTAGGAACTTTATTGGGTGAAGACAGTGATTCCATGCTTGACGAGTGTGTAGTCGATTTGGCAGTTGGAGATGGGGATGCGGAGTTACGATGTGATTGAACAGTCGGCGCGTGTGACGGAGTTTTGGCTGCTACGGCAGGGGCCGACTATGGTGTGTAATCGGACATATGGATGGAGAACGAGACATCAACAGCCTCAAATCCTTGCTTGCACAATTAATTGAGGGATAATTTCTGTTCTTTTGGCCAATTAATTGAGGTATGTGGTTTTGCTCTTCTGATTTTTACAAAGTAGATTATAAAGATTTGTTTTTTAGGAGAGAGGGAGAACGGTAAATGACTTAATTTGCTGAACAAAAAATCATAAATGACTCAAAACTTAACGGTGTCATTGTTTTTAACGTTGACCCAAAATATCAGGGGCTATTTCGTTACGTTTTGTAGTTCAAGGGGTGTTTGAGACAAGCCCTATAGTTCAGGGGTGCAAACTGTACTTTCCCCTTTAGATTATAATAAAAGAATTACAAAATAACAATAAAATAATTTATATATGTATTTTTAATATCTATATGTTCTTTTTTTGTTATTTCTATAATATTTTATGTTATTATACATTATTTAAACAAAAAATATATATATAAAAAATAAAAATAAATAAGGCTCGTGAGCCGGCTCGTGAGCTCACTCACGAACCACTAAAAAAAGGATCGAGCTCCCGAGCTCCAGCTCAACGAACTCGAGTTAAATTTTTTTTCCGACACGGCTCAGAGCTCACGAGTCGGCTCAGCTAGCTTACCACCCCTAGCTCCGATGGGGGTTGTCGCCTTTGACTAATAAGCACAAGGGTGTTTTCGCTACATTTTTATGATATGGGGGCGGAATCGCACAGTTTCAAATTTCACAGGAGTTGCTCGGTGTAAGGTGGTGTTTGACGGTGGGAAGATGACGAGCGATTGTAACACCCCGCCTTTCCAAAACCCGAAAACCCTAAAACCCGAAATTTATATTCCTAACTCGAGAATCCTTAGGTAATATTATTACGTGATGATATTTATATGACTTACGTGAATTTAATTATGTGAATTATTTATGTGCTATTTTAATTGGTAGATTTATTTTTCTAACAGATTTATGGGAATTATGTGAATTAGACTACTATATGCTATATTGGATTAATTATATACACTACCATATACATACCCTATATATGTGACTTTACTTGATAGCATACATACATACATACATACATGGATTTTACATGCATTACTTGATGTTATAATATCTTATATATAAAAGAAAGAAACGCTAGGGCAACCCTAAGAAACCCTAATGTCATATTTGTAATTTTTTTTTCAATTTTTATCAAACTTTTATCTCCTTAATATTATTTTAAATATTATTTTCGAATTTTATCATATTTGTATCCCCTAAATATTATTTTAAATATTATTTTTTAGTTTTATCAGATTTTTGTCTCCTAAATATTATTTTTTTATTTTTATCAAATTTTTATCTCCTAAATATTATTATAAATAATATTTTTTAATTTTATCAAATTTATATCTCCTAAATATAATTTTAAATATAATTTTCAACTTTTAGCAGATTTTTATCTCTTACATATTATTTTCGAATTTTATCAAATTTTTATCTCCTAAATAATATTATAAATATTTTTTCGAGTTTTATCATGTTTTTATTAGTTTTTTATCTCCTCAATATTATTTTCAATTTTTATCTGATTTTTGTCTCCTAAATATTATTTTCGATTTTTATCTCCTAAATATTATTTTAAATAATAATTTTGATTTTAATCATATTTTATCTCCTAAATATTATTCTAATTATTATTTTCGTATTTTATCAACTTTAATCTCATTAACATTATTTTAAATATTATTTTCGATTTTTATCAAATTTTTATCTCCTAACTATCATTTTAAATTTTATTTTCGATTTTTATCAGATTTTTATCTCCAAAATATTATTTTTTGATTTTTTTATCAAATTTTTATCTCCTAAATATTATTTTAAATATTATTATCGATTTTCATCAAATTTTTATCTCCTAGATATTATTTATAATAATCTGATTTTCGATTTTTACAGAAAAGGGTAAATAAATCTGATTTTCATACCTAGCGGATTTTGAGACATCGTTTTACAGAATGTCTGCAACATTTGAATTTTATTTCTTCCCTACCTAAGGCTTCTTTTTTTGGTAACCCGACTTAAGATTTTGTTTCTTATCTTCTTCTTCATCCTATTGACTGTGTGGTAATTAGTTTACATCTTTTTCCATCATGGCTTATAGGTAATTTCATTTTGTTAAATTATGTGTTTCATTAATTTATACCAAAGATTTCAAATTTTATGTATAACAATTATTTCATTTTATATGTTATTGGACATGTTATTGAAAGGGATGATTTGAGAGAATTAACCAAAAATGGGCGGAGCCACAAGCTATTGGAAGTCGACATTCAAGACTTATTGTTTGTATGCGATATTTAATTTATAGTTTATATTTATTTTTGTTTCTTAATTTTCCAATTGTTAATTCCAGTGGCAAAACAGCCTTAAAATGAGGCAGTGGAGAAGGGCTTAGTTCCGATGCAAGATGTATAGATGGTCTTTTACGATGGTATGTTGTCGATAGTTTAGTTTTGATTATGTTAACTAAGTTATTTAATCTAATTACTTTTAAGTTCAACATGAAAGACATAGTTGATGATTTTTTTCCTGGTTCAAATTTTCAATCTACTGGTATTAGCTGATTCAATTCATTTGGAAAATTATTCAACAGCAAAGTTTTTTTTTTTTTTTTTGTGTGTGTAGTATACTTAATAATGTTCCACTGATGAATTATTAATGAATGATTATAAAAGAATTTTGATCATACGATACATCAAACGTTTGTTTATATTCTTACAACATCAAAACAATGCAATTTGTTGTCCCGTGCATCGCACGGGTACAATTACTAGTTATATTATATATGTATATGTATCTAGCGTATGTGTGTGTGTTTGTTAGTCAAAGAAGGTGGCAAATTAAATTATTATTTAATAAACTTCACATGGCACTTAGTTGAGTTTTACACTCTTCCTTCTCCTTCTTCTTCCAACACCTAACCCCCTTCTTGTCTTCCTCTCTCCATTCCACCGAAACCTCATGATCACCACCACCTCCATTCTTCATCTTCTTCCACATCAACTCCTATTTTTCAAAGAAAATGAAAAATAAATTTCAAAGTCATCTATTTAACCATGAACTTGTAGTAGCCTAGAACACCATTCTCCAAATAAAAGTATACATCTCACTTGAAAATCAACCTTTGAAGCACTTCCCGTCGATTTTTCCTTCATTTTCTTTCGGTTTTAAGGTAAGAAATTCTGATTTCTTGCTGCAATTAAATGGCATCAATAGTATTAAAATGGTTTTCAAAATTACTTAAAAGATTGGGGAAGATTTTGAAGAAATTAGTACTTTTGTGGAAAAATGGAAAATATGTGTTAATTGTTGATTTCTTGTTCTTGCATGCATCATCTATGTTGATAGTGGGTAGATACAAGTTTTATTGGCCAACATCATAAAAAAATTCGAATTTCAAAAAGGGTTTTCAAGAAAAATGAATTTTTGAACTTTATGGGGTTGCATGTATAGATCTTCAAAAGTTTTGGGTCAAATCTATAATTTTTGAGAAGTCAGTCCTAAATGTGTTTTCAAAACTGTTCTCCAGCATTTATTGAACAAGAATTTCGGATTTAGGTGGTGTTTGCAAATGATTATTTAAGTGATTATGCGGTTTTTTTTTTGCTCATAATCTGTTTTTAAGTGTTTGCAAAATCAACTTTTGCTTCTGCTTCTCTTAAAATAATCTGCTTTAAGCTATTTTTTTAAAAGCACCCATAACCCTGCTTTTTCAATTTTAGTTCATTTTCCGAAATATTTGCAAACACCCCCAACTTTTAGAACTAAGCACTTAAAACTAACTTAAATCACAATCACTAACTTCTGCTTTTAAATAATCATTTGCAAACACCACCTTAAAGGTGTTTTGTAAGAAAAAGTGATTTTTGAACTTCTAGTGGCCTTGCATGTATTGATCTAGAAATTTTGGGGTAAAATTTGTAATTTTCGAAATTTCTGCATAAAGTGACTTTCTAACTTTGTTTTCTACATATATTGAATCAAAATTTCAGATTGTTATGGAATTTTCATGAAAAAGTGGATTTTGAACTTCTAGTGTGGTTGCATGTGTAAATTTTGAAACTTTGGGGTCAAAACTATAATTTCCGAAAAATCTGTCATTTTTAATTTTTTTGAAATCTATTTTCCAGTAGGTATTAAATGAGGAAAGAATTTTCTTTACAAAGTTTTCAAAGTAATTAAGGTCACATGAGAGTTTTAGATTTTTAAAAGAAAAATGGAATTTTTGAGTTTTTAAGTTCAAGAAAATTCGAAACTTTGTGAAAATTTAAAATAATTTCAGAGTCTGAAATTTGGGTCTGTTAGGAGTTCTAGGATTTAATTTGGGAATTTTTGGAATTAGTTTGCTATTATTTCAAAATTAGGATAAATTGCATGTCATTTATTATGTTTTGTGCTTTTATTTCCATATCTTTGAATTAATAATTGTGAGTAATGAACTTTGGGATTTTGTACTTTTAATTGCTGCCTGGATGTGGATTAATTGCTGTGAGAATTTATTGGAATGAATTATTACCTAGAAGTGGTAATAAGTTCGTTAGATGAAAGATGAGAAAGGGGTGCATGGTTTGAATGTTACATGGTGATGTTTTAATGTGTTGGCTGCATGTGTGTGCATGTGTGTGTGCTGATTGTGCATGTGGTGTGTGCCGTTTGTGGTTGTGTGTTATATGTGTGAATTTGGGGATTTTTGCCCAAATTATAAATATGTGGTGAATTGTGATATTTGTGTGATTTTGTGGCACTTGATTGATATTTGTGATGTTACGTGTGGGTCATAAGCATAATTTTGAAAAGATGCATTTCACGGTTTTTTTTAAATTGGAAGGTTAATGGAATACCGGGTAATAAACAACTATAGAGGGCCGGTATCCAACTAGGATGAAATGATGTGGTTTGATCCCACTTAGTGAAAACGGGCTCGTAACAGGTTTATTATCCAGGTACAGAAATTAATCTTTCACGGATCCGATAAAACGAAAAATGTGTTTTTCATGATTTTCATAAAAAGGGCATTTTAGTCATTTTGCATAAGTACGTGATTTTGTGTGAATGATGTGTTTTCGTGAGTTAGGTGAGTTGATCGTTTGTCTTATGTTGTTGTGCGGAACGTGGGTAAGAATGGGTATATAATATTATATATTATGTATAACGTATTTTCAAAGTTCGATATTTCATCGAATTTCTTACTGAGCTTTATAGCTCATATAGGTGTCTTTTAATTGCAGGTAATAGCGTTAGAAATCCTCAATCGGAATGGATCGAGTAGTGGATCGAGGTCTTGCCCGGGTGTTTTGGAAGTTGTACGAGGACCTATGAACGATGCTAAAGTGTTTTGGTTATTCTCTTTTGGTGATGTAATAATAAACCTAACTACTTTCCTTTTCGTACCTTTTAAACTCACTACCGGTATGAATCGTACTAAACTCCTATTATAAAATAGTCTGTTTCGTAATTTTTGCTATTTTCATGCCTCCGTTAGAAATTTCTGAATTATTCACCAAAATAACCTTTCCAAACTCTGATTTCTTGTCGAACCGAAAGCCGATAGTGATAATGTAGCACTCGAACGAAAAACCTCCCCTCGAAACTTATTTCCAAACGAAACCTTTATTTGGCTAAAGTAACCTAAGAGAGTTTTCGAAAAATGCAAAGTTTTAATAATTGCATTTTGGTCCCATTCCAAAGTTTTAAAAATTACAAAGCGATCCTTTGCTTCCGCTAGTTTAATGAACATTCCGATAAACCGGTTCGATTTATCGCCCGACTTGAAGGAGGGTGCTACAGCGATAGTTAGGGGTGCAAGTTGGAACGGATTTTCCAATTTCCGCCGGTTCCGATCCGAAAAGTTCCGATTTTGGAACAACTTTTTTCATTCCGACTTCCGAAATTCCGATTTCCGAAATTTTCCGATTTTTTTGGATTGGAATTGGAATTATATAAAATAAATTTGGAATTTCCGATTTCCGATCCGATTTAGTTCCGAAATTAATTCCGAAAAATTCCGATTTTTTTCCGAAAATACACCTATAAATAGTATATATTATATAATACTTATTTTCCGAAAAATACACCTATAAGTTTTGTTTTAGGATTTTGACATAATGAATTGTTATTAGAAGTTTTATTGGATATTATGTTTTGTTTATTTTTATTTATTTTTTTTGAACTGAATTTAGTAGTTATTAGTTTTACTTTATCGACGTGGATGCTCTTATTTTCGAAAAATTGTGAAAATTTTAGAAAATTTCGGCTAAGTTTTAAAATTTTAGAGCTTATGTGATTTCCGATTTTTTTCCGAAATTCCGAAATTTCCGGGCTTTTTGGAATTGTAATGAATTTTTAGATTCCGAAAATTTTGGAATTGGAATTGGAATTGATTTTGTACTTCCGATTTTTTTTGGAAATTTTCCGAAAAGGCTAATTCCGATCCGATCCATCCGACTTTCAGCCCTAGCGATAGTATTACTTAAACTGTATTATTTAACCAAAGACTTAAGCTGTTAGTGAAATGTATTATTTAATATTAATATCTCCAAGCCTGTTGAATGACCATCTCACCCAAAGACTTAAGCTGTTAGAGCTGTTAGTGAAATGTATTATTTAATATTAATATCTCCAATACGCCCCCTCAAGTGCAGGGGAATTATGTTTGAAGCCTTGCACTTGAAATATTTTAAATGGGTGACTGTGGGAATCGAACTCAGGACCTTTTCATTTGGCTTGACACTGATACCATGTTGAATGACCATCTCATTCAAAAGCTTAAGCTTTTGGGTGAAATGTATCATTTAATATTAATATCTCCAATAGAGCCAACGGCTGCAAGTAGAGGCAGCGTATGTGTCAACTGCCAGTGAAACGGGGAGGTTGGCATAAATCGGAAATCGGAGCGTCCTAAAGCTGGCAAATTACGGATGGGTCCGCCAAGGAGGAGAAGTGTACTGGTGGTGGTATTACTCGTGATTCCCCGGAGGTAACATTATTGCCGGTTTCTCGACTTCTCTTTGGCTCTAGGTCGGACAACTTTGCTGAGCTTTTGATCATAGTGCATGGGCTTCGTTTATGTAAGTTGTTGGGGCTTGCTTCGATCATTTGGGAATTGCAAATTTTTCGTATTTGATGAGTTTATTCTGGGCTGGTTTTATGAAGATTTATTTGTTGATTTCCAATTAATTTTGAAAAAATGAAGTTATTGCTCAATTTAGTTAATCAAATTTTGGTTTCTCGCTGGTGGTGTATTGCACTTTTGCCCTTAAAGGGGCCGTTTCTGCAATATACAGAAATTAAGAAGCAAGGTGCTGGGCTGCAGGGCTGGGGCCGTTTCTGCAATTTACAGAAAAAAGTTTTGCTGGGCTGCCCTTGCAGATTCGGCTAAATTGCATTTTCACCCCCACATTGGGGCCTTCCTGCAATTATCGAGAATTACTCTACTTATAAGCAGTGTTCTAAAAATCGGCCGAGGCGGCCGATTAATCGGTCGCCGAGGCGGAGGCGGTCCAAAACCTTTACGATTTTAGTGTAAAGGTTTGAAAAATCGGTTTTTTGCCTGTGAGGCGGTCCGAGGCGGTCAAACCTTTAAGGCGGGTCAAACTTCGATGGCAAAAATCGGCAAAAAATCGGTCAAAAATTGGTTTTTTTTTTTTTTTTTTTTTTTTTTTTTTTTTTTTTTTTTTATAAATCAAAATAAAAGTTGGGATCTTGATAAAAAAAAAAAAAGGAGTTTTATGCTTTATTTTGCTTATGTTAATTATTATTGTTAAAGAACTAATGATGTATGCCAATAATGTATGTAAATTCAAAAAAAAAATTGCCTTTTTATTTATATTTTATAAGGATATTTATGTATTATGATCATATTATTATTAAACTTTTATTATGTTATTAGAATATATACATGATGGAGATATAACTATGTTTAAATATTTTTTATCTATGTTTTGAGTATTTATAAATAATATTAATAAATATATTATATTAAATTTTAAAAACCGATTTATTTCCGATTTATCACCGATTAATCACCGCCGCACCGATTAATCGTGAGTCGGTGCCTGACCGACTCGGACCCGATTACCGCTTTTTACAACCTTGCTTATAAGGCATAGTAGTCTTATAGGACTATATATGCTTGTCCCGTTTTTATTCCTTTCGTTTGTACGGATACTCTTTTCCTTGTGTAGGCCCACAAGGTTTTTAACGAGGCCTCCTGTACTTTGTACTCTGATAAGTATTTAATGTAATAAAAAAAGGGAAAGTACCGTTTGCACCCCTGAACTATAGGGTTTTTCACAAACACTCCCATGAACCACAAACGTAACAAAATGACCCCTCTTTTTTCAAACCGTTTGTAGAATGCTTATGTGGCAAGTTGACTTTCTCCAATTAAATTGTTTTCACAATTTTACCCCTCAGTTTGCTCTCTCTCTCTCTCTCTCTCTCTCTCTCTCTCTCTCTCTATTGTGGTGAACTCGCCGGAGTTAGCGAATGAAAGACAAAGATCAACAGTTGGCCAATCAGACTCGGACGCCTCTGAATAACAAGTCCCTGATGCAACCTCCCTAAAATTTCTAAAATTTTACAAACCCACTACTCCTTCTAGATCCAAGAGAACAAACAGAGTCGGGAAAGGACAGTGAGCACATGCAACAGAGATTGTCGGAGATGACGAAGTAACAGAGGTTTAGAATTTTATTTGAGATTAAAATGTTCTATTTTGAGTGAAGAGATATATCAATTAGAAAGTGAAATTCCAAACTACCCATCATCTTCTAATTCAACCCATCGAAACCTACATCACAAAAAACGGATTTTACTCTTAAAAGGAAAAAAATGGATGAAGAAGAAAGGAGAGAGAGAATAGTGGGGTAAAATTCATTTTAGTCCCTGAGCTTTGAAGTCAAAATCAACTTCATCCCTCAGTTTTTCAATTTGTTTAATGTCATCCCTGAAACATAATTTCACCGCCAAAATCAATCATTTTTCACAAAATGCCCACATTACCCCTTACAAAACCTGGGGGACTGAAATGAAATTCAGCCATAATTCCCATTTTTAGTTTTTTACTGAATACCTCGAATTAAATTTAGGATATTCAACTTTCCTCCCTTATACTTTGGTTCGATATCACTTTACCCCATTCTACTCTCGATTACATCGATTTGCCCCTTGTACTTGAAAAATATATATAAATGTGGCCCTCGCCGTTAGTTTTCGGACGTTTTACCTTAACACCGTTTGATCTAAGTTTGAAAATTACAAAAAAAAATCACCCTTCCTAGTTTAAAATATTATTAAAAAAATTAAAAGTAAATAAAAAATAAATTGCGGCTAGCGTGGTGGACTATATTTTCTCGTTGTCCTGAATTTATTTATTAATTTATTTATTGTTTTTAATAATTATTTAAACTGTGATGGTAGCGTTTTTGTAAATATCAGAGCTCAGATCAAATGATGTTAAAGTCAAATGTCTAACAACTAACAGCAATGAGGTAAATCGATGCAATCGAGAGTAGAAGAAGGTAAAGTGATACCGAACTAAAGTACAAGGGGGGAAAATGGAATTTACCCTTTAAATTATATTTAATAATATTTTCAAGATCTTAAAACTTATTTTCACTCATTGATCCAAACAATATAAAAAATACACACAAATATTATTTTATTTTTCAAATTCTTGTTGCAAAGTATTTTTTCCAAATCTTTAAAAATCTATTATTTAAAATACTAATTAAAATCTATTATTTAAATATTATTCTACTAAAGAATTTTTCCAGAATTAAATAAAATCAGTTTTTACTGTATAATATATTGGTACCATTAAATTTTGACTTGAAAATTGTTTTTTGACCATCGTTGAAAATTAAAAAAAATCATCAAATATTAAAAGATGCTCCTACATCTTTGATATACAGATTTTTTTTCGATATGAGAAAAATAAAATTAAAGCAAAATACAACTTTACACGACGAAACTCCTCTCTCAATGTAATAATTTTCAGTGTCGGCAAAAACAAAACCAAAAAATAATTGTCAATTTCCATCAAAAAAATTTGGCAACAAATTTGACATGAAAAAAAAACATATAGATAATTTCGTAACATCCAATTATACATAATTTTTGTTGGAATGTTTTTCTTCGCATAAGTTCTTGAAAATATTATTAAATATAATTTTAGTTCGATATGTTTTGTAGAGAAAAAAAGGGACACTTGGGGCTGAATTTCATTTAAGTCCCCCAAGTTTTAAAAGGGTAATGTAGGTATTTTGGGAGGAGGGGATGAATTTTGGCGGTAAAATTGTTTTCCAAGGATGACATTGAACCCAATTAAAACCACAGGGATGAATTTGATTTTGATTGCAAAGCTCAGGGACTAAAATGAATTTTACCCGAGAATAGTGGTATTCGCTGATTTTCAAATATATTTTGAAAAGGGTAAATAAGTAAATGCACCTAAAAATTGAGAAGGTTAGTTTTTTCTAACGTTGACCATAAACGTCAGGGGCCATTTTGGTACATTTTGTAGTTCGGGGGTGTTTGGGATAAACCCCATACTTCAAGGGTGTAAACTGTACTTTCCCATAAAAAAAATTCGCCAAAAAAATAAAATAAAATAAAAATATTCATAGGGGTAGTAAATGCAATAAAGCTCATTTGTTTTATATATCTTAAACACATTTCCTAATTCAAAATATTTAACAAGTCTACACAAAAACCTATAGCTCGACAACTGCAGTACCACAACTGTTAAGGAGTTACGTAATTTCCAGCTAACGTTTTGATTGCTTCAAAGAATACAGACATGATTTCGTTTGCATTTCTTAATTAAAACCAAATGTCAATTTGGATGTTGTTTTAATGTTTTAAAAATTCATATTAGTTAATTAGCTGGGAAAACAAATAAATAAAATCAAAAGGAGTTGACATTTTAGGGTATATGCCAATATGCTGGATAATATTCTTGGGCGCTTGATCAAGTAACCTATATATATAGTTGCCAATCCATACTTCATTATCATCTTATCCCATCATCACCTCACTTCCGAGATCATCGTTCGATTCCTGAACCTGCTCTACGGGTACGAGTTTCTCAATCTCAAGTATTTATTCGTTCCATAATATCTGTGTCTTTTGAGAATTTGTTTTGTTCTATTTTATCTGTCACTTTACAATTCCAATACTGCGTTAGTTGCGTATTTCCCAATTATATCCTCATTAAATTTCCAATACTCTTTTTGCATTAATAGTAAAACAAGGGTATATATTTAATATCTTATGTTTACAGGGTTAATAGCATAGAACTGCCCTGTGTTAAAGAAAAACTGCATCAAATCTCTCTGGATTTTTTCCTTGCGTAAAACCCTCATGCGTTTCATTTTACTTTGCACGAAATCCCATTTGTTAAAAGTTAACGCCGTTAACTATAGAGGGGATTTTATGCATTTTTTTTCATAACAAAGGCGAATTTAGTGCATATTTTCTACAATATAAGGGGATTGTAAGCAAAATTAATTAATTTGTTTAAATTTCATATTATTTTCTTAAATTCATTCGAACACATTTATTCAGTTACAATATGAAAAAATAGAAATTTAATAGGTGTGGTGAATGTTTTTTTTAATATCAATTTTTATATGATATAATTGATTAATCTATTTAAAAATTTTGATTTTTTAAAATATATAATTATCTTATTAGAATTATTATATATTTTATTATTTATTCTGGATTAATTATATGTGAAAAAAACATAAATAAATTGAGAATTCGTTCCAATTATAGTTTTCATATTTTAAATTAATAGATGTAGACTTAATATAAGAAAATAATTGAATTTTAAATAAATTAATTAATTTTGCATAGACCCTTGTGTTGCAAAACCATGCACCAAATCCCCTTATGTTACAAAACGAATTTCATAAAATCTCCTTTATAGTTAACGGTGTCAACTATTACCGAAAATGGGATTTAATGCAAGAGAAAATGAAACACAGGGGTGTTTTTACGCAATAAAAAGAACACAAGGGGATTTGGTGCAGATTTGTCATAACACAGGGAGTTTTATGCTGTTTACCCCAATTTATGATTATATAATTTTTATACTGGATAATATTTTTTCTTATGATTGTGTAATAATATGGTTTGGATGTTGGTGTAAATTTCAAGAGGTTTCTTTTTACAGAAACTTATAAACTAAAAGAATATTATTTTAGTAATGGTTATAATGATTAATTAACACTAATGTTTAAAAAAATGCAGAGAATTCTTTAGCCAACGATGGCTCGGGATCAATTGGAAGTGCTCAACGCACTTGATGTAGCGAAAACTCAACTCTACCATTTCACCACCATCGTCATCGCCGGGATGGGTTTCTTTACGGACGCTTACGATCTGTTTAGTATCTCATTGGTCGCTAAGCTATTAGGCCGTCTTTACTACACCAAGCCCGGTGCACCAAAGCCTGGCGTTTTACCTCCAAGCGTTTCCTCCTCGGTCACCGGTGTGGCACTCGTCGGAACCCTAATCGGGCAGCTCTTCTTCGGGTGGCTCGGCGACAAAATGGGCCGCAAAAAGGTCTACGGACTAACGCTCATTATTATGATTATATGCGCAGTCGCCTCCGGTTTTTCTTTCGGCCACACACCAAAGGGTGTGATGGCTAGTCTCTGCTTCTTCCGATTCTGGCTCGGATTCGGCATCGGCGGCGACTACCCTCTCTCCGCAACCATCATGGCTGAATACGCCAACAAGAAGACTCGTGGTGCTTTTATCGCAGCAGTTTTCGCCATGCAAGGTATGGGGATCTTGTTCAGTGGGATTATTTCTCTGATCGTATCGACAGCTTTCGACCGTCAGTACCCCACCCCGACCTACGAGCAAAATCCGGCTCTCTCCACTCCGCCAGAAGCCGACTATGTGTGGCGCATTGTCTTGATGTTCGGCGCTTTACCCGCTGCCTTGACTTTCTACTGGCGCATGAAGATGCCGGAAACTGCCCGTTATACCGCCCTCATCGCGAAAAACGCTAAACAAGCGGCGGCAGACATGGGCAAAGTTCTGAACGTGGACTTTGAAGCCGAAGAAGAGAAGGTGGAGAAGATATCAAAAGGCAAAAGTAACAACTTCGGTTTATTCTCAAGGGAATTCCTCCGCCGCCACGGCCTCCATTTATTCGGAACCACCTCCACTTGGTTTCTTCTTGACATCGCCTTCTACAGCCAAAATCTCTTTCAGAAAGATGTCCTGTCCGCCATCGGATGGATCCCTCCGGCCAAAACCATGAACGGCATCCACGAAGTCTTCAGAATTGCCAAGGCCCAAACACTTATCGCACTCTGCAGTACCGTGCCTGGTTACTGGTTCACGGTGGCGTTCATTGACATCATGGGAAGATTTGCAATCCAACTAATGGGATTCTTCTTCATGACGGTTTTCATGTTTGCTGTGGCCATTCCTTACGAACACTGGAAGACTCATCACCTCGGATTCGTGATGATGTACGCCCTTACATTCTTCTTCGCCAATTTTGGTCCCAACGCCACCACATTCGTTGTGCCAGCTGAAATATTCCCAGCCCGATTAAGGTCCACGTGCCACGGAATATCAGCAGCTGCTGGAAAAGCGGGCGCCATTATTGGAGCTTACGGGTTTCTTTATGCTGCACAAAACCAAGACAAAACAAAGACTGACGCGGGTTATCCACCGGGCATTGGTATTAAGAATGCACTAATTATTCTTGGATGCATCAATGCACTTGGAATGATTTGCACTTTCGCTGTTCCCGAGTCCAATGGGAAATCGCTGGAAGAGGCATCCCAAGAAACTTTCGGTGACGATGACGCCGAACCAGAAGGAGTTTGAAGAAGTGTGAGAAGCTTAATTAAAGCTTGTTTTTGTTTTTCTCTCTCAATATTTAATTTAATGTTGTTTGTCAATAATTATATATGTTTTGACATGTATTTGCTTTGGAATACTCTAAAAATCCAAAGCCTTGTGTGATTTGCTTTGATTCGCTTGTATAAGTTTGTATTCTTTTGCAGTGGTTATTGAAAATTTTATTTAATTTTTATATTTTATGAGACTGTTTTATTTTTTCATAAAATTTGCAGTTACATGCTTAAATGTTCATTTTTCACTTTTTGTACACTTCACTATTCACTTCCAAGGAAAAAAACTTATCGATATCTGAAATCCATCACCACCCAAATCTACTCATCAGCAATCATTCTCTACCATCACGGGCAATCCCAGCCGTCGTCAGCTAGCGCCGCCACCACCAACCACCGCCGTCAGCTGTGGTTAGGGCTAAACGTATGCAGACGTTAAGCCGAGTTGGCCTTGCGCGCGCAAATAGGATTTTAAACTCGCATCAGTTTGGGAAATTCTATGCTACACCTGGTGAATATAACCAGGCACCCTAATTAATAAGATTCCCACTACGGGTTCAGTTATGGCCCAATGGATTTTAGAAATATAATTATAAAATAAATAAAAAAGGACACATGTCAAGAAAAGAGCCACCCGGTGAAAATCACCGGGTGTAGCATCGTATTCCCCCATCAGTTTCCCTTCTTTTTTACTTCTTTTATAATTGGGGTATTATAGTCTTTGAGTAAATTGCAAAAACCACCCATGTACAATCTTGAACTGCTAAAGAAGCCTCCATGTTAAAAAAACTGGCAAAAACGCCATATAAAATATTTTAGATTGCACACTGCCCCCAATTTGATTTTTACGGTTGATCAATTGTTAAAAGACAGAAATACCCTAAATAATTTTTGCAAGTTGTGCCAAGTTGCCCTTTTTTTTCTTGTTCTCATTGTCAGGCCAAAATGGCCGGAACTTTGCACATCCGATTTGGAAGGATTTCTTTGTCTTTTCAAAATAAAAATCCCTATTCCCTTCAATCCCGAACTTTAGCGTGTTTTGCACTTTACCCCTCAACTAAAAAAAATTGCACATTGCCCTCCAAATTCCATTCTTTGAAGCACCGATCAATTAAATTTCCATTTTTTGCAAATACTTCGCCTGAAATAGAGGTGTGCCATTCACACGTGATTTCCAAGGGGCAAATTCGTCAAATAATTTTTTTTCTCTTTCTTACCACATGTTCATATTCATTTTCTTCATCAGCTCCCTTTTTCTGCAGGTGCCCACTCAGTTTTTTTCTCACGAAAAAATGATATAAGAAACATTCGATCTTGATTTATACAAATTATTACTTCTTCAAACACACAAAATTCCATGCACCAAAGCAATAACCCGCAAAATCAAACTTAATTACTCAAATTCTTACAATCTTTTTTTCCTGATCAAACTGTCAACAACGTTTCTATATATATAAAGAGAAAATAGAGTGTATTTCAGTGTAAAAGCAAAAAATAATAATTCACAAATATCACCCAGAGAAATTGGCAATTTTCTTTATCTCGTCGATCTCCTTCAGAATCTGACTTCTCGGTAAATGTTTGAACGTTTGGGAGTTATTTTCATTTTATTTTGAGGAAATATGTTTTGAGGGAATAGTTGGAGAATGAAATTAATGTTTATTTAAAATTTGGGATGAGGCAAAATACATTGTAGCTGTAGCGATCAAATCAAATCATTTTTAAAGATATTGGGAAAATCTATTGTGCAAGAGGAATTTGAAATTTAAAGTAAGGAGTTTTTAGCATTCGGTACCCCTGTGTAATCTCTAACGACTAAAAAAAATCTCTATGTTAAAACAATTAGCACAGACCCCCCTATATAAGATAGTCAAAGCCAGTAGGAATCCTGCGAGTTGGTCGTGTGATACACTCGCCAAATATGCGATTGGGTTCGATTTTTTGACGTGAAAAAACCCCAATACCTTTTAAATGATAAATTTTAAAAATAAGTCCAAAATAAATTTTTTAATATTTTCAATTCAGTCGCTTGAAATTTCAGAAAAACCCTCTTCTCACAATTCATGGGACTGAATTTCAATTTTCCCATTCAGGCACAAGCGGCCGAATAAAGAGGAAAGGCAAAACTCCGGCGGCCCTTCAGTTTCGATCGCGGCTCGTCCATTACAAAAGGAAAAACTCCGGCGGCAGATAAAGATGATTCAAATTATTGGATTGTAGAGCACATTTAAATTCATTCTTCTTCTAATTTCGGAGCATGTGGTGTGGCGGGGAGGGGGCACGTGGAAGATGACCCTTTTTTTTTATTAATGCGTTGTTTTTTATTTTGTTTAATGCTGTATTTTAATGAGGGTAGTATAGTCACTTCTTTATAGTCAACATGTTTCTTTCCGCTAGGGGGCAGTGAACTAAATAAAATGCAACATAGAGGGGTAATTGCTAATTTTTTTAAGGGTAAAATTCATTTTGCACCCCTGAACTATGAAAAATGTATCGTTTACCCCCTTGATGTATGGAAAACATCAAACACCCCCCTACTTTTGACAGTCAATGCTCAATCTCTTTTTTGGGGGTTCCTAACCCGGTAAACTTAGAGGGTTAAGGACACGATTTTACCTAAAAACAAGGTGTATTTTGTGGATTATTGACAATTTTCAGAATTCGTTCCAAGTAGAATTTTAACCATTTTAGCGTTGTTTGATTTTAGGGGTTTATGTTTAATTTCAAATAACAGACGTAATTTTTTGCATTGCTATATAAGACACAGACGTAATGTCTTGTTTGAATTCTCAACTTTATTGATTTTTTTTTATAGATTTGCCATAGTAATAGATTTCTCAACCTGTATCACATTTTATGCTTGGACTTAAATGAATTTTTATTTTCAATTAACCCGTAATGTTTTTTTTTCTTTTACAGATTGTATATTTTCTCCAACTCATATTTAAAAGAAAAATCTTATGCAAAGTCTGTGAATCTTTGTTTTTAGTTTGCGGTTCATTAGAGTTTTATTTTGATTTAGCATTTCTTTTAGATTTTAGGCTTTTTTTTTTTGGGTCTTTCGATCATTATCTGCAAAGCTTTATTTTTATCGATTTGATTTTTCTTTTTTTATGCAGGAATAATGAGTGACCAATTGTTTACTATTAGGATCAATCATAAAGTGAGATTCACAAATGGTGGTGAAGAGTGTGTCGGAGGGGTGGTTTCTGTTTTGCCGGACGTTATAAATGGACAAATTTAGGAAAAAAAAACTAAATGAAATGAAGAATTCAAGAACAGAAGAAAAAATGGGTAAAAGAGTGAAAGAAAATGTTGAAAAGAGTAAAAAACGAAAAAAAAAAATGAATAAGTGGGAAAATCTGGTCAAAAAATGACTAAAATTAGAGAATCTATATATAGATATTACTGGGGGTAATTTCGTCAAAAAAAAATGCCAACGGATCTTTATAACAGTCGATTAAAGGATTTGACTAACGGATTCAAGTAAAATGTTAACGGTAGGGGGGTATTTGATGTTTTTCATATATTAGGGGGTAAACGATACCCTTCTCATAGTACAGGGGTGTAAAATGAATTTTACCCTTTTTTTAACATGTGGGTTTTTTTTTAACATAACAGATTACACAGGGGGGTCTGTGCAAATAACTCTTAATGTCAGATTCGTTTGTTTTTTAGTGAAAATATTTTTTACTGTAGCAGTCAAATCATATCTGAATGAGAGAAGAACTTTAAAGTTGTTTGAGATGTTTTTTCGAAAACCAATTGGGAAAGAATTAAAGTGAAACAGAACATAACCAAACATTGCCTCAGTGTTTCAGAATTTGAAGAATGGAGTATATATACTTTCTCAACCGAAACGAAAAGGGAAGAGAAATTTGTGCGTGGGGTCAAAACAGAGGCGATTTGGCGCTTTTGCCCTCACTAGAAACACGTGGGAATGATACGCTTACAATTCAGGCGACGATTTTGCCAAAAAAAGGTCAACTTCCTGATCGGTGCTCCAAATAATGTAGTCTGGAGGCAGGGCCGGTCCTGAGTTTTCGGGGCCCTAAGCAAGCTATGAAAACATGGGCTCTTTATGGTTCAAAAATACTTGGTGATTTTTTTCAAGAAATAATTTTTTTTGCATAAACTTAGAATACTTCTAGCATTTTTTTAAGCAAAATCACTAATTACACTTGAATAATCAATTCTTTTTTTACCATATTTCTCTAAATCGACAATATAGCTAGTCCATTTAATCTCTCTTGTGACATGTTGACGGAGGTAGACTTAATCGACTTTAACTTTGAAAATGTTTTTCAAGAGATGCAACGGTAACTGGAATTGTTAACAATATTCAATAACCAATCCATGTATTCGGAAAACTACTCTATACAAAATACATCTTAAGACTTTCAACTCCATTGATATATCTATCCCGTCAATATCACAAGTTTCATATTTCAAATACTCGTCAAGATTAAAAAAAATATAATAAAAATTTCACAATTAAAAATGAGGCGAAATATTATCTTTACTAAAAAAAATTGAATGCAAAATAGGGATACAAAGCAAATGTGTTTTACTAATTGTTAAAAAGAATCCCTCTACATAATTATCCTTATATGTTTATTCATTACCCAATATATATTATATACATGTATTTATATATACATTTTTTTTTTTAATTTGGGGGCGCCATAGGAATGGGGGGCCCAAAGCAATAGCTTGTGTGGCAATGGCACAAGGCCGGCTCTGTCTGGAGGACAACGTGCAAATGTTTTTAGTTTAGGGGGTAAAGTGCAAAACACGCTAAAATTCGGGGGAAAATATATATATATGAACGGATAGCTCGACGAATGCGAATGCAGTAGCATAACTAGTTAAGGAGTTACATAGTTTTCAGCTAACATTTTGATTGCTTCAATGAATACAAATATCGTTTGCATTTATTAAAAACAAATGTCAATTTGCATGATATTCAATGTCAGAAGAATTCATATTATTAGTTAGCTGGGAAAAAAAAAAAAAAAAAAGATATAATTAATAATTAAAAAAAGAGTTGACATTTTAGGGAATATACGAATATGCCGAATATTATCCTTAGGGTGTTTGATCAAGTAACTTGGGCAGGTGACCTTTATATATAGTTGCCATAATTCAGTATCATATTATCCCATCATCAGCTCACTTACCGAGATCGATCATCGTTCGATTCCTGAACCGACAGGTACGAGTTCCGATATATCCTCAATTTCATCTATGAAATTACGTCTCTGTTTCTTTTTAAATGTCGTTTTAATAAACAAGAAAAATCATTTTATGTCGGGTTAATTTAATGAAGAATATATTTTTATTATATTCATTTACGTTTTTTATTTCTATTATGTAGTAACAATAGAGGTTGGGTTGGTGTAAATTTCAAAATCTTTTAAAAGTTTGCATAAATTTATAAACTAAAAGAATAGAATCTAAGTAGTGGTTATAACGTGAGATTAATATAGCCACAAGGTTTATTTAATAATTCTTTCTTATATTTTGTTCATGATTAATTAGCTTTAGGGATTAATTACGTAGACTCTCCTTGAAACTAAGACACATATATAAAACAGCGCACGAAGTGGCTCGTCTTTCTTTTGAGAGCCCATGTATATGTCAACAATGTTATTTTTTTCGATTTAAAACATTGTATCGTTTGAGTCGGGGTTTTAACAGAAATTTGTTTCTTTCTCGAAAATCCAGAGAATTCATCAACGACGAACGATGGCTCGGGATCAATTGCAAGTGCTCAACGCACTTGATGTCGCTAAAACCCAACTCTACCATTTCACCACCATCGTCATCGCCGGAATGGGCTTCTTCACTGACGCCTACGATCTGTTTAGTATCTCTTTAGTTGCTAAGCTATTAGGCCGTCTTTACTACACCAAGCCCGGTGCACCAAAGCCTGGCGTTTTACCTCCGAGCGTTTCCTCCTCGGTCACCGGTGTGGCACTCGTTGGAACCCTAATCGGGCAGCTCTTCTTCGGGTGGCTAGGCGACAAAATGGGCCGCAAAAAGGTCTACGGACTAACGCTCATTATTATGATTATATGCGCAGTCGCCTCCGGTTTTTCCTTCGGCCACACACCCAAGGGTGTGATGGCGAGTCTCTGCTTCTTTCGATTCTGGTTGGGCTTCGGCATCGGTGGCGACTACCCTCTCTCCGCCACCATCATGGCTGAATATGCCAATAAGAAGACTCGTGGTGCCTTTATCGCGGCGGTTTTCGCCATGCAAGGTATGGGGATCTTGTTCAGTGGGATTATTTCTCTGATCGTATCGACAGCTTTCGACCGTCAGTACCCCACCCCGACCTACGAGCAAAATCCGGCTCTCTCCACTCCGCCGGAAGCCGACTATGTGTGGCGTATTGTCTTGATGTTCGGCGCTTTACCCGCCGCCTTGACTTTCTACTGGCGCATGAAGATGCCGGAAACTGCCCGTTATACCGCCCTCATCGCGAAAAACGCTAAACAGGCGGCGACAGACATGGCCAAAGTTTTGAACGTGGAGTTGGAAGCTGAAGAAGAAAAAGTGGAGAAGATATCAAAAGGCAAAAGTAACAACTTCGGCTTATTCTCAAGGGAATTCCTCCGCCGCCACGGCCTCCATTTATTCGGAACCACCTCCACTTGGTTTCTTCTCGACATCGCTTTCTACAGCCAAAATCTCTTCCAGAAAGACGTTTTATCCGCCATCGGATGGATCCCTCCGGCCAAAACCATGAACGGCATCCACGAGGTCTTCAGAATCGCAAAGGCCCAAACGCTGATCGCACTCTGCAGCACCGTACCGGGGTACTGGTTCACGGTGGCTTTTATCGACATCGTCGGAAGATTCGCAATCCAACTAATGGGATTCTTCTTCATGACGGTTTTCATGTTTGCTGTGGCCATTCCTTACGAACACTGGAAGACTCATCACATCGGATTTGTGATAATGTACGCCCTTACATTCTTCTTCGCCAATTTTGGTCCCAACGCCACCACATTCGTTGTTCCCGCTGAAATATTCCCAGCCCGATTAAGGTCTACGTGCCACGGAATATCAGCAGCTGCTGGAAAAGCGGGCGCCATTATTGGAGCTTACGGTTTTCTTTATGCTGCACAAAACCAAGACAAAACAAAGACTGACGCCGGTTATCCACCAGGCATTGGTATCAAGAATGCACTAATTATTCTTGGATGCATCAATGCACTTGGAATGATTTGCACTTTTGCTGTTCCCGAGTCCAATGGGAAATCACTCGAAGAGGCATCCCAAGAAACTTTTGGTGACGATGATGAAGTTGAAGGAGTTTGAGGTCTCGACTTTTCCTTTGTTTTATGCTGTTTTGTTTGACATATATTTGTTTTGGAATTTTCTGTGTAAGAATGTCTGGTGTTGGTTGTGTCATTTGATTTTGGTTTACATTTGTAAGTTTGTATTCTTTTGTACGTAATGGTTCTTGGATTGTTTTGTCTGATCTTATAATTTTTTTTTATGAGGATAGAGTGTTCATTTGACGTTTCCTTGAAATATTCTAATATTAGTCCCTCTTTATTTGTGTGTTTCATTTTTGTATTGATTGAATTTCCCGCAGTGTAATATTTACTGGGTGAAATACACCGGGTATATCTTTACTGTATATAAGTGCACAAAAACAAGCACACACACACACAAACCTATATTGGTGAGTGTAGATTAAAGATAAAATAAACCCGATATAACCTTCACCAGGTGTAGCATAGAAATAACCGTCAATTGCCTATTTTAATCAAGATTTGCCATCATCTTTTACTGAGAAAATCTTTGAAGAAAACCTCACTTGTCATATTTTGATTTTGTGTAATTAAATAGTGAAATGTATCATTTAGTATTAATATCTCCAACACGCCCCCTCAAGTGCAGGCGAATTACATTTGAAGCCTTGCACTTGAAATATTTGAATTGGGTGGCGGTGGGATTCGAACTCAGGATCTTTCATTTGGCCTGCCTCTGATACCATGTTGAATGACCATCTCAACCAAAAGCTTAAGCTGTTAGTGAAATGTATCATTTAGTATTAATATCTCCAACAAGATGAAATATGTGACATGTTCGACTCATGACTATCAATTTCTCTCTTCTCCCTGTAATTTGAAACTTCTTTACTCATTCTTAAAATATTAGGCAAATTATGGTCACTCTTGAGATAAGATCAAATTACGAAAACCTCCTCATGTTGGGATAATTACAATCATTCTTCTCAACTATGTATTGTTTTCCGTGTTAAATTTATCTATTGAATGACAAATTTTTCCATAAGACAATAGATAGTTGGGGGTGGTTGTTTTAACCCAAACATAAAAGTTGTTGTCGTAATTTAACCTTATCTCAGAGGATGACCGTAATTTGCCCTAAAATATTTCATAAATATCTAAAACTTATTTAACTATATTTGAAAACATAAAATCTGGAAAATAGTCTAAATACAAAAAATAATCATGTAAACTTTGGATTGATAAAGATAAATCCCAAAACTTATGAAACAACTACAGGAAATTGCAAATAACAAATACACAGTCACGCAAGGGATGGTCTAGCGGTTGGTGCAAATGAGCTTGTGTCAATTGATTCAAGTTCGAATTCCCTTGTTAGTGGTCGTTAGGTGGAATTTGTCACACATGGTTAGCCTAGTATGGTTTACGTCTCTCGTATAGTTTGCAAGCTATTATACGAGAGTGAAGGTTAACACAATGCACCATTACACAATAATTGTGATGTTTGTTGTGTTAATATTACTGTGCTAACGAGTAATATAACAATATTACTGTGTTAAACAGTATTACTTAATATGACTGTCAACCACAACAATATTACTGTTTAAACGGGCCAAAAAATGTTGAAGAACAAACAAATTCAAAAAATGTCATTGGCGGGAAAAAAAATAAAATAAAAAAAGTCAACGCCGGAGACCAACAGAAAAAAAAAATCAACCCGGAGACCGGCGGTCAACGGCGGTGATGGACGAAATTGTAGTACTCAAATTTGGGTTAGGAGTCAAAATTGAATAATTTGGGGTCAAATTGAGGTTAAACTGAATTAAATGATGAAATTAGAGCATATTAAAAGGTGAGAGGGTATTTTAGTCTTCTACACACCTCTGGATATTGTCTGAATTTTTTCAAGTAAGTTTTTTGGCAGAATCCCTTTTTATGAATAAGTAGCTCATAATGAACTTATTTCTAATAATAGACCCATATATATATATATATATATATATAATAGACCCATATATATATATATATATATATATATATATATATATATATATATATATATATATATATATATATATATATATATATATATATATATATATATATATATATATATATATTACTTATTAAATTGGTTAAATTTAGCTTCTTTTGCTATCATATTTTTGGGTTGATTTGCCATGTCAGAGTGACGAGAACAAACATGAACATCAGACAATGGCAATTGGATTAACAAATCTAGCACGATCAACAGGGGTTTATATTATACTACATCAGGTGAAATACACTGAGTAATTTTTTTACTAGTTATATACACATTACATGCATGCTGTGTGTAGGTCAACGAAAAAAAAAAAAAAGTGTACGTCAACGGTGAAAAAAAAAAAATCACCTGATGTAATTATCACCAGGTGTAGCATTACACCTGGAAATAACCCGACCAACGTACGTAGCATAACTAAACCGTACAGATTGACTCATAATATATTAATACAGAGACATAGTTCACATTTTATAAACAAATATCAATTGAATTGGTGTGTCTGAGAAATTCAGATCAGTTGACATTTTAGAATATATATATATCAATTTGGGATGTCTGAGAAACTCAGATGAGAGTTGACATTTTAGGGTATATGCCATTATGCCGAATATTCTGATTGTGTACGGTGTTTCATTATCAAGCAACTTGGGCAGGTGACCACCTTTATATAGTCCCTATCATTCAATAAAACTCTTATCCCATCAGCTGATCAGCACCTCATTTTCCGACATCATCGTTGAAACCCTTCGATTTGAAGGTACGAGAGTTTCTCAATATATTTTCAAGTATTCAAATTTTTTTCCCTCCATGAAATGGAATTAAACATATCATTCTAAGTTTTATTAAATTATCTCTCTCTCTCTCTCTCTCTCTCTCTCCATTTTGTTTTACCTCAATCATAATTGCAGTTTAATTAATTTATTACGTTTAAAAATAATTGTTTCATATTATCTATTATTTAAGGGCCGTTTGGTTGGCAAGATTAACCAAAGATTAACTAATTAATAATAAGGTTTAGTTTGAAGTTTGGTTAGCCCTATTATTTTCCGGGCCGACTCGTCAAAATAAGTTTGGTTATGGCTTATCTTGGCTAATTGGGAGATAACTAATTGGATCTTGAGAGTTCCAATAAAATTATTGTGCTATGATTTATATACGTTAAAAACAATGATCAAGCATTAATTACAGTATTTCCAAATTTATGTTTAATAGGGACAGTCTGGATAAGGGTATTTTAGTTGCAAATTAAGGGTCTTTTAGTCGGTGATATATGTTTTTAACAATTGTTACAGAGAGAGGATCAAGAATCAACTAAAGATCGATGGCACGAGATCAATTGCAAGTGCTAAACGCACTTGATGTCGCTAAAACCCAACTTTACCATTTCACCACCATTGTCATCGCCGGAATGGGCTTCTTTACCGACGCGTACGATCTCTTCAGTATCTCACTGGTCGCTAAGTTGTTAGGACGCCTCTATTACACCAAGGCCGGTGCACCAAAGCCCGGAGTTCTTCCCCCGAGTGTTTCCTCCTCCGTCACCGGTGTCGCACTCGTCGGAACCCTCATCGGACAACTCTTCTTCGGGTGGCTCGGTGACAAAATGGGACGGAAAAAGGTCTACGGACTAACTCTCCTCATTATGATCGTATGTTCGATTGCCTCCGGCTTTTCCTTCGGCCATACTCCAAAGGGTGTAATGGCGAGTCTATGTTTCTTCCGATTTTGGCTTGGCTTCGGCATTGGTGGCGACTACCCTCTCTCCGCCACCATCATGGCAGAATACGCTAACAAGAAGACTCGTGGTGCTTTTATCGCCGCGGTTTTTGCCATGCAGGGTATGGGGATCTTATTCAGTGGGATAATATCTCTGATTGTGTCATCGGCGTTTGACCACAAGTTCCACCGGCCGACGTACGAGCAGAATCCGGCCCTCTCCACACCGCCGGAAGCCGACTACGTGTGGCGCATTGTCTTGATGTTCGGCGCTTTACCTGCCGCCTTAACTTTCTACTGGCGCATGAAGATGCCGGAAACCGCCCGTTACACCGCCCTCGTAGCCAAGAACGCTAAACAGGCAGCGACAGACATGGGCAAAGTTTTGAATGTGGAGTTTGAAGCTGAAGAAGAGAAGGTAGAGAAGATATCACGAGGCAAAGCCAACAACTTTGGCTTATTTTCTAAGGAATTCCTCCGCCGCCACGGCCTCCATTTGTTCGGAACCACCTCCACCTGGTTTCTTCTGGATATCGCCTTTTACAGCCAAAATCTCTTCCAAAAAGACGTCTTATCCGCTATTGGATGGATTCCACCGGCCAAAACCATGAGCGGCCTTCACGAAGTCTTCAGAATCGCTAAGGCCCAAACCCTAATCGCGCTTTGCAGCACAGTCCCCGGCTACTGGTTCACGGTGGCATTCATCGATATCATGGGGAGATTCGCAATCCAACTAATGGGATTTTTCTTCATGACGGTGTTCATGTTCGGCATTGCCCTTCCTTACGACCACTGGAAAACTCATCACCTTGGATTCGTCATTATGTACGCCCTCACATTCTTCTTCGCCAATTTTGGGCCCAACGCCACAACGTTCGTCGTGCCAGCTGAAATATTCCCAGCCCGATTAAGGTCCACGTGCCACGGAATATCAGCTGCAGCAGGAAAAGCGGGCGCCATTATTGGTGCTTACGGGTTTCTTTACGCCGCACAAAACCAAGACAAAGCAAAGACCGACGCTGGTTATCCACCAGGTATTGGTATTAAGAATGCTCTGATTATTCTTGGATGCATCAATGCACTTGGAATGATTTGCACTTTTGCTGTTCCCGAGTCCAATGGAAAATCACTCGAAGAGGCATCCCAAGAAACTTTTGGTGACGATGACAATGAAGCTGAAGAAGCTTGAATTGTGGATTTGTTCTTTACTTTATGCAGTTTTGTTTGACATATATTTGTTTTGGAAATTTCTGTAAGAATAGCCGGTGTTCTTTGTGTCATTTGATTTGATTTACGTTTATAAGTTTGTATTCTTTTGTAATGATTCTTGAATTGTTTTTCTGATCTTGTATTTTTTATGAGATAGAGTGGTCATTTTTCAATTATTTCTAAATTGATTTGGTTTCTTGAAATTATTTTTGCATTTATCTGTATCTATACTATCTATAAAAGTGTAGATCAAAGGTGGTTTCTTTCATTTTATGTATGCACAAAAGTATCCCTCTAAATAGGTAAGAGTTGAAGGTCAGAAAAGTAATATACATTAGAGTAATTAAATAGATTGCTAATACATATTGATTTAAAAAAAATTAAATTGCTAATACATATTGATTTAAAAAAAATTAAAGTTTCGGCCTATGCAACAGTGTGGGAGCAAATGTGTATAGTTTGTGTCATAAAATATGCATTAAATTCTTCATTATCATGTCATAATGCAAATTAGAGTAGAGTTTCTTTAAGATCGATACGTAGAAAAAAAACGGGACATTGATCACTTGTATAAATCAAATAGTATATGGAAGACCAACCATCTAAAACGTGGATACTTAACCCCTACAAAGAACCACAAGGGATAACATCCAGGTTCCGATCGAACTATGGCTTCACGTGAATAAACAGCCTATTTGAGTCGAGAAGCCTTCTTCTCATTCTCACGTCAATGAGTAATGACTTTGTTCAAGCATTTTTGCACTTTCTCTGTTTCAGTAAATCTGTTATATACAGACGCACTTTTATCCATTATAAAGCGAGAAAATTCATTTTGTCGATCGTCTGTTTTATTTTTCATATATGATGTACATGCAGGGGTGTATCTATGCTTTGGCAAAGGAGCAGCCGCCCCTCAAAAACAAAAGTTGATACTTTATTTAGCATAATTGCAATGTGTTTTGTATACAAATAATTTTGTACTCCTTTCATATTTTGTACTCCTGCCAAATAACTATTACAAATCGATCACATTCCAAGATCAATTAAGTAACTTCATTAAATATGTTGATGTTAATAATGATGTAATTTAGACCACATTAAAAAGTAGTAACATTAATCATATATTTTTTTGGCCATTGGTGTCTGTTAATTTGTTCGAATTAATTCAGATAATTCGAACATTTTAAATGTTGTGTTGAAGGTTCATCAAAATTTAAATCACAAGACGGTTCTTTGCCCTCGAATTATGCAAGTCTATCCTCAAATATGGTATATATGGCATGGAAGGCTCACATGTTAATTTTAATTGATTTTTCAATGTCACAAAAAGGGGGGAAATACAATTTTCATCCCTCAAGTTTACACCGATTTCACATTTGATTTCATGTTTACGAAAAAATATATTTGGTCCCTCATGTTTCAATAATTTAATACATTTGGTAATTTCCGTCAATTTACCGTTAGACCGTTAGTTAAGGCAGTGATGGACACAAGCTTGATTCCGTTAGTTTTAACGGGAAATTGACATTAATGACTAAAAGTGTTGATTTTAGAGTATTGATTTTATGAAACATAAGGGACCAATGGGTTTTTTTTTTAACATTATGGACCAAATGTGAAATCGGTGCAAACGTGAGGCATAAAAACTATATTTTTCCTGCACAAAAAGATACACTCACATAATCCAATTTTTTTTTTTTTTTTTTTTTTTTTTTTTTTTTAATTCATAGCTAATAGTAAACTATGTTATATAGATTGAGTAGACGGACTTCAGTTGTAATGTAAAATAAGGTGGAAGGTTTAATTTGAGGGTATCTGGGGTGACTGCTGGAATAGTTGGTCAATATATATATTTGGGCAAAATACAGTTTACACCCCTGAACTATAAGGGTTGTACCAGTTTTCCCCATGAACTACAAAATGTCTCAAATACTCCCCTCGAGTTTATGGTCAACCATTAAATTATTAACACATTTAATTACAATGTGCAATTACGTCTCTGCCCTTGGGGGTTTGTAAGAAACTTATTAATTATATAATTAATACGTATTGTATTTGTCGATTTTGCTATGAATTTGTGATTTAAGTGAATTTATGGTTTACATGATTTTCTTAATTGTGTTTAATTTTTGGATTCAATATGTTTGCTAATTGTTCTTTTGTTCAATTTTGTGCATTTTTTCTTTATGCCCTTAATTAAATGCATAACTTTTGGGGTGATTTTCGTGCATTATAAGATGTCTTGTAACACGAAGTACAAGAACTTTGTATATTTGAGCTGTTACTCGACATTTTAATAAATTAGAAGAAAAAAACATAGTAGTTAAATAAGGATAAGAAAAGCGGAAATACGAGAAAAGAAACCAAAAAATATGGAGCAAAAAAACTTGACAAAATAAGAAAAAGAAAACAAAATCAGTGAAAAAGCTTTAACACACACACACATACATATATATATATATATATATATATATATATATATATATATATATATATATATATATATATATATATATATATTTGAATAGAGGGACATAGTAGTCAGAAAATGTCCAAAGGTGGAAAAAAATAGCTACAAATCATAAAGTCAAGGTGCCACATCAGCATTTACAAAAAAAAAAAAAAATTAGATGGAAGGGGTTATTTGAGACGTTTTGTAGTTCAAGGGGGCAAACTGGTACAACCCTTATAGTTCAGGGGTGTAAACTAGGGGAGTAAACGAGCCGAGCTCGTCTTATTTTGTGAGCTCGAACTCGAGCTCGCTACAAGTATACCACGCTCGAGCTCGACGAGCCTACAGTTTTGAGCTCGAGCTCGAGCTCGTTTTGTTTCTAAGGAGCTCGAGCTCGTGCTCGAGCTCGTATACCAAACGAGCCCGAGCTCGAGCTCGGTATAACCAAATTTTCCTTCAATTAACCTATCCATCAAATCGGAACGAACTGCAAGTAAGTAAAATTATGCAATAAAATAAAAAAAAAAAATACGACGAAAACCTGAATAAATCCACAAAAACCATCTCCATAATTAAGAAAATATAGAAATGCGCTCAGGCCACAACATCTAAACATTTTTTCAAAAAAAATCATCTCCACAAAATGTACTTAATTTATATTTTCAAAAGGCTGATATCCTAAATGCACCTCTGCCCTCCAAACCCCATTATCCTTCAAACTTGGCAGATTATACTTGAGTACTCTAATTCACTTACAAATTTATGGTTTTTAAATCTGCAAAAAAATATTACCCAAATTAGTAGCAAACACACAACATTGCTATCTTGTCATTATGCTATAGAACAACTAAAACAGTACAAAACTTACTAATGCAACATAGAATCCACGTCAATCATGATTTCGGGACTTCATCGTCAACTGGAAGAAAGACTTGTATTGCTTTCTTCTCATTCTGCAACACAAAAATTAAGAATACTAAACAAAGACATAAAAATAATGAATAATTCAATAATCATTCTAATTTTACCTTAGACTTCTTTTTTACACCAAATTTTTTTCTCAACCAATCTCCCCCACACATCAAAACTTGCACTGTATCCGGAGCCAATGAGGCACCATATTTGTCGATTACTCTACTTCCAGCGCTAAAAGAAGCCTTTGAAACAACTGTGGTGATCGGAATGGCTAAAATATCTCTCGCCATTACTGATAATATCTTGTATTTCAAGGCATGAACTCTCCACCAATCCAAAACATCAAATTCTCGCCCATCTTCTTTATTGGACATATAACAATTTTCTTGAAGATACATATCAAGCTCGAATTTTTTTGGTTGAACTGATTCCACGGACTTCAAATAATCAACATACTCGGACCAACCACATAAAGATTCAGAGCTTTTACCCTGCTGATTTTGAGAACTTCCGCTTCCTACTTCCCCGCTCGACTCTTCACTATTTTGTTGCGCCGCATACTCGGCATAAAGTTGATATAAAGTTTCTCGAACACGTATAATTTCTCTCGCCTTGTATTGGCCCATAAATCTTGGGAAAACGAAATTGAAGTGCTGTCATCGTACATCTAGGATCCAACACAGCTGCTACAGACATAAGTAAATCAGACTCCCCCCAATACTTATCAAACTTGATTTTCATTTTCTTGACCATATCCTGGATGAAAGAATCAGTATCTGATGACTTTTGATCCAACATTACCTTCACTCTACTTACTTCATTAAGAAATAAGTTTGAGGTTGGATAATCACTTCCAGAAATGATATGTGTAGCTGTCCAGAACACCTCCAATACCGAGCACACTTTCTCAACTTTTTTCCAATCTTCATTAGTTGGGCATTTTTCAAAATGAGGCTCTCGGTCTGCAAACCTTGGAAACACGTCTTTAAATTTGATAGCAGTTGCTAACATTTCATATGTAGAGTTCCATCTTGTCCGACAATCATCCACCAACTTTCTATCTCGCAAGTTTAATTGCTTCACAATCTCTGAAAATATCTTCAATCTTGCATCTGATCGTCGAATGTACTCGACACTGTCACGGACAACTTCTATGATGTCTTTAATCTGAGAAAGACCATCTTGTGCTATCAAATTTAGAATATGTGCACAACACCTGACATGGAACAAACTTCCTTCACAAAGCAGCTTCTTTTTACTTTCGATAAAAATCTTCAAGTTATTAATTGTAGTATCATTCGCTGAAGCATTATCAACAGATATAGTGTAAACCTTAGAATCGATTCTCCATTCTTCCAAGCACCGCCACACAGCATTTGCAATCTCAAGGCCTCGTCTAGGAGGTGGAATATGGACAAAGTTGAGCATATGTTTTTGTAAAATCCAGCTTTGATCAATCCAATGACCAGTTATGACCATGTACTCAATTTTTTTGATTCTTCGACTTCCAACAGTCCGTAGTAAGGCTGATTTTGTTCACATTCTTCAATAAAATTTTCAGTTGCTGCTTCTCCACGTCGTACACTTTCACGCAAATATGTTTTGCCGTGATTCTAGTAAATGATCTCCACTCAGGCATTCCCAGTCTATGCATCAAATTAAATCCTTCATCTTCTACAATGGAGAAAGGATGCTCATGCATCATAATCCAATGAGCTACCGCTTCTTTCATCTTTTCCATATCAAATTTCCCATCACGTAATGCTGGAAAAGAAGATAGCTCTACAGTTGTTGGAAGAAAACCAATTTGTGTTTGTGAAAATTTCCCCTTCTCTTGTGCAGCCTTTTCTTTTTGAAAAACACGACATGATTGCAAGTGCCTGTGGAATTGAGTTGTTGAAGTAGTCTTGTTCCTTGTAAATAGCTTTTTACAGTGGTTGCAACACACCTTGGTGACAGCATTATCATCCTTAATCTCTGTAAAATCTGCCCAGATAGGTGAGTTTTTTAGTCGTTTATTAATGTGAGTTGATTCCGTTCTATTCTCCACGGCACCATCTGCTGTAATACCTACATCAGCATGCTCTTCACTATTTAAATGTGCATCCATATCATTATCCTGTCCCGTTGCTTCTCCAGGATGTGCAATAGTATCATCAAGCAACATAACTGCAAAAAAACAAAGGTTACATATCAATAATTGTTAGTGAATTTAAGTGTTGTTCACTAATTTATTTTTTATTATCTTTAACCAAAGTCGCAAATCATATTCTTATAATATGAATTTCAAACTTGCATTGTGAACTTATATGCATGTAGATGAAAAAACTATCAATTTTGGGTCAAACTTTCACATGCAAGTAGAGGAAAAATACTATTAAATTTTGAGTCAAACATTCACCTAATTTTTTGAAGATTACCTATACTTATGTTTCCTTTTAATTTTGGAGACTTGGAGTGTTGAAGAGGAACCACCTTCGCCGTTGTTGCACAAACCCCCAATTTCTTGGACTGCCTTTGAACTTGTGTTTTCAAAAATCATTAACGCACTCTACCATTTTGGTAGAATAACATTTGAAGAATTAAAAGTGAAATCCAAAGAGAAACTTTTGAAGTTGAAGAGAGAAGACCAAAAACCCTAAGGGAAACGACGTTTGGTTGTTGTCTACTGAGGAGAGGAGGACTGACCATATTCCACTAATCCACTTTTTTATTTTTCTTTTGTGTTTAATTTCAATTTTCTTTTCTTTAATTAAATAGCAAATTACAAGATTAAAACTAACTAATAAAGTAAATCTATTTTTTTATTCGAATGTTAATGTCTTAGAAATAGTCGGATACTATGTCTGTCTTATTATTATTTTTTAAATTACAAAAGTAATATTATTCTTTTTTATTTATTATTAATAATATTCATTACTATATATTATTAATATGTATTAAAAAAATATAGAAAAAAGGTAAAGCTCGCGAGCCGGCTCGCGAGTTGTATCGAACAACTGAAATGAAGCTCGAGCTCGACTCGTCAAAAAGCTCGGGCTCGTTAGCTCGAGCTCGATTTTTCGAGCTCGAGTACGAGCTTTTTTCGAGCAAGCTCAAAAAGCTCGCGAGTCGGCTCGTCTCATTTACACCCTTAGTGTAAACTGTACTTTGCCCTATATATTTATAGGGATATTTTTTTAGGAAACTTTCATACGGTTTTATAGAAATAATAAATAATAAAAATAATTGACAGAAAAGCTGTAGAATACATTTTATGGCCATTTTTCTTATATTAAAATTATATGTCAATTTTAACATTACATGAATATAGAACTTTCAATTAATGGTGTAAATATTTTTTGTTATGGGTTCTTTGATATAACATCCTTAATACGTCTTTTAATAGAGACAAGTTCAAATTCTTTTACATCATTTGAGCAAATACCACTCCTAATTTCAACCATACATTTTCCAATTATGTCCCTGCCACTTCATCACCACTATCACAACACTATTCGCCATCAGCCTTTCCCACCATTATTATTATTATTATTATTATTATTATTATTATTATTATTATTATTATTATTATTATTATTATTATTATTATTATTATTATTATTATTATTATTATTATTATTATTATTATTATTATTATTATTATTATTATTATTATTATTATTATTATTATTATTATTATTATTATTATTATTATTATTATTATTATTATTATTATTATTATTATTATTATTATTATTATTATTATTATTATTATTATTATTATTATTATTATTATTATTATTATTATTATTATTATTATTATTATTATTATTATTATTATTATTATTATTATTATTATTATTATTATTATTATTATTATTATTATTATTATTATTATTATTATTATTATTATTATTATTATTATTATTATTATTATTATTATTATTATTATTATTATTATTATTATTATTATTATTATTATTATTATTATTATTATTATTATTATTATTATTATTATTATTATTATTATTATTATTATTATTATTATTATTATTATTATTATTATTATTATTATTATTATTATTATTATTATTATTATTATTATTATTATTATTATTATTATTATTATTATTATTATTATTATTATTATTATTATTATTATTATTATTATTATTATTATTATTATTATTATTATTATTATTATTATTATTATTATTATTATTATTATTATTATTATTATTATTATTATTATTATTATTATTATTATTATTATTATTATTATTATTATTATTATTATTATTATTATTATTATTATTATTATTATTATTATTATTATTATTATTATTATTATTATTATTATTATTATTATTATTATTATTATTATTATTATTATTATTATTATTATTATTATTATTATTATTATTATTATTATTATTATTATTATTATTATTATTACTATTATTATTATTATTATTATTATTATTATTATTATTATTATTATTATTATTATTATTATTATTATTATTATTATTATTATTATTATTATTATTATTATTATAATTATTATTATTATAATTACTATTATTATTATTATTATTATTATTATTATTATTATTATTATTATTATTATTATTATTATTATTATAAAAAGGAGTCATTATTAGTTATTACTATTACCAAATTATATTAGTCAAATGGTCTTTTTCTCCAAGAAATCTTACATATAAAAGTTATTTTATAGGGCAATTGGAATCTTTAAATTTAAATCTCCTCTTGAATTTATACTATTTCCTTAAGATATTTATATAATTTACATTTGTATTAGAATAAATATATCAAATTCAATATAAAAAATAACTACTAGACACGTGCAACGCACGTGCACCTGCCTAGTAAATTCGAATCTATGTATTTTAATCAAGACTTGCAATAATCTTTCACTGGTAAAGTATTCAGTAATCTTTGAAAAAACCATATTGCCTGGTTTTCGAAATCTTCATATTAAATGATTGAACTCATTGATATATATTTAAGAGTAAACTGCATTTACTACCCCTGTGGAAATCGCAAATGCGCGATTCTCCCCTGCCATATATAAATTAGCAAATACCCCCCCTAAATTTATTTTTAGATAGCACACTTGATCCATTTACCTTTTTCTTTAGATAACATACCCACATTCACACTCATGTTCCTGTGAAGAAGATGATGAGTTTATTTAAATTATGCAATAATTAAAAAAAACCATCGTGTTACAATAATTAAAGAAAAAACTTTCTATAAGAATTAGTAAAAATGCAATAAGGACCTTGATAGCTTATCGTGTGCCACATGCGCGGATTTTGCGATGGGTGTGTATTTTTTTATCCTGGAAAGGCCAAAATATCCTCTCAAATATAAATTTCAGAAATTACAGATTGACCACAAAAAATATTCAGCCCCAAAATGTAGTTTCAATTCAGCCCCAAAATGTAGTTTCAATTCAGCCCTTGACACTTTCAGAAAAGTCATCTTCTCCAAATTAATCCAATTATTTTTTTCAACCACAAGTTACTTTTTTTCATTGATCTTGAACTCTGTAGACTGTAATATCTTCGACAGAGAGTTGTTGGTTTTACATTGGGGTTGGGGGTGGGGGTGGTGTGTTGGTTTCACGGGAAAGATGAAGTAACAGTACCTTCTCTCTCCTTTTTCTTTTTTGTTGGGATTTTGTTTTTAGTTTTTAAATTTGATTGAGTATTTTGCTTTATTTTACGTAAGGGTAATTTTGCCATTTCATCCAAGTCATCCGCAAAAAATAAAACAAGGGGCAGTGTACTTCGTAAAAAAATTAATACAGAGGGGTTCTTGCTAATTTTTAAAATACAAGGGCTTTTTCGGCCATTCAAAATTACACAGGTGTTCTGTACAATTAGCTCTATATCAAAACTACGTCGTTTTGGGAATAGAAGTGCAAAAAAAAGCCCATAAGAAATGAAGGAGGACAAAACACGGGAGTTGTACATATATATATTATCTAATATATATATATATATATATATATATATATATATATATATATATATATATATATATATATATATATATATATATATCTTGGATTTGATACATATTGCCATCAGCTATTACTGATCAACTGCTGACGTCAGCATAGACAACAAACAAGCACATCAGACAATGAAAGATCTCTGCTGGCACGACCAACGTATATACGTAGCATAACCAAGTGTTGAGGAGTATATATATATATATATATATATATATATATATATATATATATATATATATATATATATAGAGAGAGAGAGAGAGAGAGCATTTAGCACTAACCACCCCGCGTAATCTCTTATTGTCACAAAAGTTCCTTTGTTAAAAAAATTAGTAAAGACCCCCCTATAAAAGTTAGTTAAAGCCAACAAGGTCCCTGTGAGTTGGTCGTGCGATACACTCGCCACAAATGCGTCTGGGGGGTTGATTTAAAAACAATGGAATACCCTTTAAATTAGAAATTTAATAAATAAGACCCAATATGAGGTTTTCAACATTTTTAATCAGTCCCTTTCATTTTAGAAAGGCCCTCTTCTTCCTTAAGTCATGGACTAATTTGCAATTTTCCAGAAATACACTGAACATAACTGAGCCGCAGCTCTCCTTCCGGCAAACAACCTCTCTGGCCTCCATACCCTCGGCCTCCAGTTCAACCATACCCACGTTCCGCCAACCACTCCAATATTTTCTCCGACGAAATTATGTTTGGTGTAGAGCTTTCCCACATCCTTTTTAATTAAAATAAAATTGAATTGTATTTTAATATTTATTCACATAGTTTTGTCATTTCAAGAAAGTCAACAGATAATTTTGAAGTAAGGGGCAATGTGCCTTAAAAAACACAAAGTAGGGTTGTTATTGTTAATTCTTTTAACAAGCGGGCATTTTTGGCAATTAGAGATTACACAGGGGTGGTTGGTGCTAAAAACTCATAACTTCCAGCTAGGTAATTAACACTTAAATTGATTCATATTACATTTCTTAAACAAATGTCAATTTGGTATGTCTGAGACAAAATTTCATGATTAATTAATTAGTTGACATTTTTAGGTATATACCATTATGCCGGATATATATTATCTTAGCTAGGGTTTAATTATCATCATATGGATTAATGCCAGTTGTGCAGCTGGTGATTAACCTTATATATATTCTGCCATTATTCACTTTCTTCTTTATCCCATCTCAGCTTAATCTCAAGTTTTAATTTCATTGTTGACTACTACTTGAATTTGAAGGTACCACAGTTTCTCAATCTCAAGAATTCATTAAGTTTTATGATTTTTTTTCTTTTTGTTTTTTTGTTCTTCTAAATTGCAGTTTAGTTAATTAATTTTCTATTTCAAGTGTTGTTTAAGTAGATGCGCGGTTTTGTAGAATCTACACCTGGTGAGATACACCCTGCAGTTTTACACCATTGATCTACACATAATAACACACACCCAGTGTATGCGTGATCCATTGATTTACAATGATTGATTAAATACGATATTCTCAATTTACGTTTATGTAATATATTAGTTCTCCAACTCTCTCAAACGTTAAGTACTCTCTTGTCAACAGTCACATTTAGTTGCAAATTAAGGGTATTTTAGTCAGTGATATATGTTTTTAACGATTATTACAGAGAGAGGATCAAGAATCAACTAGAGATCGATGGCACGGGATCAATTGCAAGTGCTAAACGCACTTGATGTCGCTAAAACCCAACTTTACCATTTCACCACCATTGTCATCGCCGGAATGGGCTTCTTTACCGACGCGTACGATCTCTTTAGTATCTCACTGGTCGCTAAGCTGTTAGGACGCCTCTATTACACCAAGGCCGGTGCACCAAAGCCCGGAGTTCTTCCCCCGAGTGTTTCCTCCTCCGTCACCGGTGTCGCACTCGTCGGAACCCTCATCGGACAACTCTTCTTCGGGTGGCTCGGTGACAAAATGGGACGGAAAAAAGTCTACGGACTAACTCTCCTCATTATGATCGTATGTTCGATCGCATCCGGCTTTTCCTTCGGCCATACTCCAAAGGGTGTAATGGCAAGTCTATGTTTCTTCCGATTTTGGCTTGGCTTCGGCATTGGTGGCGACTACCCTCTCTCCGCCACCATCATGGCAGAATACGCCAATAAGAAGACTCGTGGTGCTTTTATCGCTGCGGTTTTTGCCATGCAGGGTATGGGGATCTTATTCAGTGGGATAATTTCTCTGATTGTGTCATCGGCGTTTGACCGCAAGTTCCACCGGCCGACGTACGAGCAGAATCCAGCCCTCTCCACACCGCCGGAAGCCGACTACGTGTGGCGCATTGTCTTGATGTTCGGCGCTTTACCTGCCGCCTTGACTTTCTACTGGCGCATGAAAATGCCGGAAACCGCCCGTTACACCGCCCTCGTAGCCAAGAACGCTAAACAAGCAGCGACAGACATGGGCAAAGTTTTGAATGTGGAGTTTGAAGCTGAAGAAGAGAAGGTAGAAAAGATATCACGAGGGAAAGCCAACAGCTTTGGCTTATTTTCCAAGGAATTCCTCCGCCGTCATGGCCTCCATTTGTTCGGAACCACCTCCACCTGGTTTCTTCTGGATATTGCCTTTTACAGCCAAAATCTCTTCCAAAAAGACGTCTTATCTGCTATTGGATGGATTCCACCGGCCAAAACCATGAGTGGCCTTCACGAAGTCTTCAGAATCGCTAAGGCCCAAACCCTAATCGCGCTTTGCAGCACAGTCCCCGGCTACTGGTTCACGGTGGCATTCATCGATATCATGGGGAGATTCGCAATCCAACTAATGGGATTCTTCTTCATGACGGTGTTCATGTTCGGGATTGCCCTTCCTTACGACCACTGGAAGACTCATCACCTCGGATTCGTCATTATGTACGCCCTCACATTCTTCTTCGCCAATTTTGGGCCCAACGCCACAACGTTCGTCGTGCCGGCTGAAATATTCCCAGCCCGATTAAGGTCCACGTGCCACGGAATATCAGCTGCAGCAGGAAAAGCGGGCGCCATTATTGGTGCTTACGGGTTTCTTTACGCCGCACAAAACCAAGACAAAGCAAAGACTGATGCTGGTTATCCACCTGGTATTGGTATTAAGAATGCTCTGATTATTCTTGGATGCATCAATGCACTTGGAATGATTTGCACTTTTGCTGTTCCCGAGTCCAATGGAAAATCCCTCGAAGAGGCATCCCAAGAAACTTTTGGTGACGATGACAATGAGGCTGAGGAAGCTTGAATTGTGGATTTGTTCTTTACTTTATGCAGTTTTGTTTGACATATATTTGTTTTGGAATTTTCTGTAAGAATATCCCGTGTTCTTTGAGTCATTTGATTTGATTTACGTTTATAAGTTTGTATTCTTTTGTAATGATTCTTGAATTGTTTTTATGATCTTGCATTTTTTATGAGATAGAGTGGTCATTTTTAAATTAGGGTAAATAGCACTTAACTCTCTTGTGGTATGGATATTTTACACATGACCCCGTTATGGTATGAAATTAGGAACATAACCCCTTTGTGGTTTTGATATTTTGCACATGACCCTCTTATTGTATGTAATTAAGCACATAACCCCCTGGAATAGAAAATTGGAAAAGACTAAATTACCCCTACATAATAAAGACTTTGTTTCTTGAAAAATTAAAATTCGATAACAGCTATAATATAATATATTATATAGAAAATAGTAAATAATAATCATAATTAATAACAATATTAAAGCTTAGAAATATGTAGAATTATTTTACCAAATTATAATTGAACAAAGAAATTGATAGTTCATAATTTTATATCGAGTTTAATCCTTTCATATTTGATTTGTAGCATGTGAGATTTTCAAATTGGTTTCTAAAATTGAATAAATTGTCAACCGTACAATAACTAGTATTATATACCTTTTGCGCTGTAAAATTAAAAAAACAAAACACAATAATATATTATATTTCTCATTTTACAAAAAAATACATTAGGCTTTTCATGTTATAGAATAGTTATTTTTTAGTTAAAACAAGAAATTTTGACTTGATAGAATAACGAACGAACAGTTTAGCATGGTAGCAATTTGGCTAAACTTTAGGGATAATTTAGTCTCTTTCAGTTTTTTAATCAAGGCGGGTATGTGCCTAATCTCATACTATAAGGAGGTCATATGCAAACTATCAAAAACCACAAGGGGGTTGTGTGCCTAATTTCATACCATATGGGGGGTCATGTGCAAAATGTCCAGACCACAAGGGGATTATGTGCCTAATTTCATACTATAAGAAGGTCATGTGCAAAATGTCCAAACCACAAACTGGTTAAGTGCTATTTACCCTTTAAATTATTTCTGAAATTGATTTGGTTTCTTGAAATTATTTTTGCATTTATAAATTCAAATCTGTGTATTTTAATCAATACTTGCAATAATCTTTCACTGGTAAAGTATTCAGTAATCTTTGAAAACCATACTGCCTGATTTTTGAAATCTTCATATTGAATGATTGAACACATTGATATATATTTAAGAGTGAATTGCATTTACTACCCCTGTGGAAATCGTAACTGCGTGATTCCCCCTGCCATATATAAATTAGCAAATACCCCTTTAAATTTACTTTTAGATAGCACACTCGACCCATTTACCTTTTTCTTTAGATAGGCATACCCACCTTCGCACTCCTGTTCCTGTGAAAAAGATGATGACTTTATTCAAATTATGTTTTGTAAAAGGGGCGAATATATGCAAGCCCATTTTTTTATTAGTTCAAACCCACATAAAGGAGTTTATTAGTTCAAGCCCGTAAATTAATTTTATTTTATTACATCAAGACCAAATAGGACGAATATACCCTTTATCAATAAATAATACCCAAATACAAACAAACTTTATTTTTAATTTGTTCAAGACCAAAAAATAAAAAATAAAAAAGTAAAAAAAAAACAAAAAAATTAGAAAAAACTCACAACTGCCGCCACCAGACCGCCGAGACACCGACCAGCGAGACTTCCACCGCGCCGCCGAGACCCCCTTGTGCTCATAATATCAGCACATAACCCCATTTGTGGTTTAAGGGTACCTTCCGTTAGTTTTTCCGTCAAACTTAAACGCATGTGTCAAACTTGTCAATCACCAAGGTTTTTCTAAGAATTCGTTTCGATTATTCGAAAACATTTTTCTTGAGATTTATTCTTCAAGATATTTCCAAAAATCATAGTTCACCCTTTTCAAAATCAAAAAATATAATCCCAAGAAATTAGCGTTTGTCTTAAAAAATCATCTTAAACTCTATTAATGGAAAATCTATGACATCGATCGGGATATAATAAAATTTTGGGTAGATTTCACTTTGCACTCTTATACTTTGGTTCGGTATCACTTTACTCTTTTCTACTCTCCATTGCATCGATTTGCCCCCTGCACTTGAAAAAATGTTTCATTGTGGCCCTCGTTGTTAGTTGTCAGACATTTGACCTTAACAACATTTGATCTAAACTCTGAAATTACAAAAACGCCACGTCTCTCAGTTTAAATAATTATTAACAAAAAACCAAAAAAGCAAAAAATAAAATAATAAAAAATTCAAGGCTACAAGAAAGCATAGTCCACGTTGCCAACCAGAACTTTTTGATGAATTTGATGAAATACTTTTACATTTTCGTCCTTCACTTAATTTTAGGGTTTTTTTTCTCGATGAAAGTTGAATTTTGAGTTAAATTAGATGAAATATATATATCTGACATGTTTGACACATGAAGTATACATCAATTCCTCTCTTCTGCCAGTAATCTAATTCTCTAACTAATTCATGTTTGACAAATGAATGGTGCAAGTGGTGTCTTATGTGACGCAGTTTTGCCAGCCACGGTGGATGACATACCAACGAGAGCATTATAGATAACGAAGACTCGTCTAGCTTATTCATTCTGTTAGATACTAAAAGACACACAAAGACACACGAAGAGAGAGAGAGAGAGAGAGAGAGAGAGAGAGAGAGAGAGAGAGAGAGAGAGAGAGAGAGAGAGAGAGAGAGAGAGAGAGAGAGAGAGAACCATTGTTGCTTGATTGAGGAAGAAAATTGTATTATGTGAAATTTTCTTGATTGATTCTTTCGATCTAGCTTGTAATTTCTGAGTGTGTCTGAGGTGTTTGTGGATCAATAGAGAAGCTGATCTCTACCAGTGGATGAATAATAGGACTAATTGTATGAACCGGGTTAAACCCTTCTCTTTTCCATTTATGCACAATACAATTTCTTTCTCGTTTTACCGAATTAGGATTTGCATGTGTTGTGTGATCATTGATCTTGTGGTGAGATATCAATTGTGTGTTGTTTCGATTGTGAGATGTTTACTTGGACTTTGAGTCTTATTTACGACAGTATCCGACACTTATTTACTTCACTCTTAAAATATGAAATTAAAATCTAAAACTTATTTAAATAAATTTCGAAAGTTTTAAATCCGGTAAATAGTTTGAATAGAAAACAATCCCAAAATTTAGCTTCTTTGTTATCATATATATAATATAATTATATATAGGGCTTTCTGCAAACATCATCCTTGTGTAATCTCGAATGGCCAAAAAAACCATCGTGTTAAAATAATTAGCAAAAAACTCCCTATAAAAATTAGTCAAATACAATAAGGACCTTGACAGCTTATCGTATGCTACACGTGCGTATTTTGTGTTTGGGTGTGTATCTTTTACCCAGGAAAGACCAAAATATCATTTCAAATACAAATTTCAGAAATTACATATTGACCACAAAAAAATTCAACCCCAAAATGTAGTTTTTCAAAATTTTCAATTCAGTCCTTAGCACTTCTAGAAAAGCCATCTTCTCCAAATTAACCTGTTTTTTTTCCAACCAGGAGTTACTTCATTCATTGATCTTGAACTCTGTAAACACTGATTCGCACATGGAAAACTTCAAAACAAACGATAAAAAAATAGAGTAGCCATGAAAACTATAGGAGAAATAGATTTGGAGAAAAGAGAGAGTGATTATCTCTCACGTATATTAATCATATATATAGTAGTTACATGTAGGAAACCCTAACCTACTACACAAGGTAACTTATTATACAAGGTAACTAGAATAAATAAGAATAATAATAATATACGTAATATATATAATATATACGCTAATACACCCCCGCAGTCGAAACGGGAAAGGAGAGGACGTGGAGACTGGAGACAAACTGTTGGAACAGTTGAGTAGGGAGTCCTTTCGTGAAGATATCGGCAAACTGGTAGGTGGATGGGACGTGAAGAACTCGAACGTGTCCCAAAGCAACTTTGTCTCGGACAAAGTGGATATCGATCTCCACATGTTTCGTACGAGATTGTTGAATCGGATTGCTGGATAGGTAGACGGCACTGACGTTGTCACAGTAGACAATAGTGTATTTAGAAAGTGGGCACAGCAACTCAGAAAGTAGGTTGCGTAACCAAGTCGTTTCGGCGACGGCATTTGCGACAGCTCGATATTCGGCCTCCGCACTCGATCGAGAAGTAGTGACCTGTCGTTTGGAGGACCAAGAGATGAGGTTGTTGCCGAGGAAGACACAATAGCCTGATGTCGAACGACGAGTGTCAGGGCAGCCACCCCAATCGGCGTCGGAGTAAGCGATAAGGGAGAGGTCCGGATTGGGGGAGAGCTGAAGGCCGTGATCGAGAGTGCCACGAATGTAGCGAAGGATACGCTTGAGAGCAGCCATATGAGGTTCCCTCGGATCATGCATGAATAGACATATTTGTTGCACAGCATAGCAGATGTCGGGACGAGTAAACGTGAGGTATTGCAGTGCACCGGCAAGGCTGCGATAAAGAGTAGGGTCAGCAACGGGGGGTCCAGTGGTCGAAGACAACTTGCTCTTTGTGTCAGCCGGCGTTAGACAAGCGTTGCAGGAAGCCATGTGTGCACGCTCTAGTATCTCGTCGGCGTACTTGCGTTGAGAGAGAAATAGCCCATTCGACGAGCGAGTAACTGAGATGCCGAGAAAGTAGTGAAGATCGCCAAGATCCTTCATTTCGAACTCTTGATTGAGGGCAGCGTCGATAGAGCGGAGCAATTCAGGTGTGGAGGCCGTAAGTACAATGTCATCGACATACAGTAGAAGGTAGGCGCATGAACTGTTGCGACAGTCGCGTGAGCTGTTGCGACAGTCGCGTGAACTGTTGCGACAGTACACAAAGAGTGAAGTGTCGGACTTGCATTCTCTGAACCCCATGGTAATGATGTGAGATGCAAAACGTTTGTACCAAGCACGTGGTGCCTGCTTGAGACCGTAGAGTGCTTTGTTAAGACAACACACGTGAGTGGGGCGAGATGGATCGACGAATCCGGGAGGCTGCTCGCAGTAGACAGTTTCAGAGAGATTGCCATGTAAGAAGGCATTTTTCACATCAAGCTGGTGGATTGGCCATGATCGCGAGAGAGCAATACTGAGAACTGTTCGAACAGTGGCTGGTTTGACAACTGGGCTAAAAGTCTCGTCAAAATCGATGCCAGCCTGCTGGTGAAACCCACGAACAACCCACCGTGCTTTGTATCGCTCAAGGGAGCCATCAGACTTGAGTTTCTGTTTGTATATCCACTTACCAGAAATAACATTAGTGAACGGGGGGCGGGGCACAACATTCCCAGTATTGTTTTTAATTAAAGCAGTATATTCCTCAATCATGGCGTTTCGCCAGTTTTGGTCTAGAAGAGCTTAGCGATAGTTGGTGGGAATGGGAGAGGTAGAGGACGCAACGAGAGAGAAAGGGACTTTGGGTTTGTGGGTGCCCACTTTACTGCGAGTCACCATAGGGTGAGCAGGGGGAGGTGGGGGAGGTGGGGGAGGTGTGGGAGTAGGAGAAGGAGTTGTGAGTTGGTCGTGGTCGAGAGGTGTTGCTGCAGGAGAAACAAGTGTTGGCTGTATTATAGGACTGTTGGACGAACTGTTGGAACAGGGTGGTTCACTGTTGGAACAGTTGGAGGAACTGTTGCAACAGTTAGACGAAGTCTGAGGGACGAGGAACAGGGAGGGTGGACTTTGGGTTTCTTCCATCTGAAGAAGTGATCGAGTCTGTAGAAAAGTGGGAAGGAGATTCTGAAAGGAGATGAGGTTGGCGATGGTCCCGTAATTTTTTGGAAGGCCGTGTAGGGTTTGGAGGACGAGTTGTTTGTCGAAGATTGGATTTCTGACATCGGCCAAGTTGTCCGCCGTGGTTTTGATTATTTGGCTATAATCGTGAATGGAGAGAGCGCCTTTCTTGAGGGACTTGAATTTTTCTTCAAGTTGAATGGCTCGATAATCTTTGTTATCGGTGAAGAGAGAAGAGATGGCGGTCCATAGATCACTGGCGGTGGAGGTTTTTGAGAGAACCATGCTGGACAGATCGTCGGAGATGGTGCCGTAGATCCAAGATTGGAGTAGATAGTCGGCGCGCTGCCATTCATCGGCGGAAATCGAATCCGGTCGGGGTTTTCCATGTAGAAGATCAGAGAGACAGAAACGACCGACGGTAATCGTGAAAAAGTGGCTCCACTTTTGATAATTAGGATTTTTCAGATCTAGAGTAACGGGGATAATAGATTTGCTATTAGAGATGGCATGAGCAAGGTGAAAATGATTGAGAGGGGCGGTGGAGGGAGAAGAAGCTTCGTCGGCCATGGAGAAGAAGGGGGGGCGACGGCTATGGAGAAGAAGAGAAGAAGGGGTGGTGACGGCTAGGTTAACCTAGTGTCTGATACCATATAGGAGAAATAGATTTGGAGAAAAGAGAGAGTGATTATCTCTCACGTATATTAATCATATATATAGTTACATGTAGGAAACCCTAACCTACTACACAAGGTAACTTATTATACAAGGTAACTAGAATAAATAAGAATAATAATAATATACGTAATATATATAATATATACGCTAATAAAAACAAGCCAAACACGAGTTTTGAAAACTTGAACACGAAATTACTAAAAAACTACAACTAAATTTGAAGTTTCGTCAAGAAGCGCCACCACAACGGGAAGAGTAGCCACGGTCATTGGTTGAGTATTTTGTTTTATTTTTGCGTAAGGGTAATTTGTCATTTCATCCCAGTCATCCGCAAAAAATAAAATAAAGGGCAGTGTACTTCGTAAAAAATAATATAGAGAGGTTCTTGCTAATTTTTATAATACAGGGACTATTTCGGCCATTCGAAATTACATAGATGTTCTGTGCAATTAGCTCTATATATGTATCTTGGATTTGATATATATTGCCATCAGCTATTACTGATCAACCCTTGATGTCAGCATTGACATTTTAGTTAGTCAAATTGTGGATAGGAACTTTCTGATAGAATCAAATATTAATTTCATTGACATTGTCGATTTTTTTTTATGAATCACGTATGTGTGTGTATATATGTATATATATATCCAAAGCTTTTAGCACTAACCAACCCGTGTAATCTCTTATTTATTGTCACAAAAGTTCCTTTGTTAAAAAAATAGCAAACGCTCTCCTATAAAAAGTTACTCAAAGCTAACAAGGTCCCTGTGATTTGATCGTGCAATACACTCACCACAAATGCTACTGGGGGTTGATTTTTTAATTTAAAAAGACTGGAATAGCTTTTAAATTAGAAATTTTATAAATATGACGCAATATGAGGTTTTCAACATTTTTAATTCAGTCCCTTTCATTTCAGAAAGGCCCTCTTCTTCCTAGGGACTAATTTGCAATTTTCCAGAAATACACTGAACAACTGAGCTGCCGCTCTCCTTCCGGCGAACAACCTCTCTGGTCTCACCTCCATCCATACCCTCGGCCTCCAGTTCAACCATACCCACCTTCCGCCAACCACTCCAACATTTTCTCCGACGAAATTATGTTTGGTTTAGAGCTTTCCCACATCCTTTTTAATTAAAATAAAATTGAAATGTATTTTAATATTTATTCACATAGTTTTGTCATTTCAAGAAAGTCAACAGATAATTTTGAAGTAAGGGGCAGTGTGCCTTGCAAAACACAAAGTAGGGTATTATTGGCAATTAGAGATTACACCGGGGTCGTTGGTGCTAAAAACTCATAACTTCCAGCTACGTAATTAACTTTTAAATTGATTCACAAAAGATAGATACAGAGAGAGATACATCGTTTACATTTCTTAAACAAATGTCAATTTGGTATGTCTGAGACAGAATTTCATGATTAATTAATTAGTTGACATTTTTAGGTATATACCATTATGCCGGATATATATTATCTTAGCTAGGGTTTAATTATCATCATATGGATTAATGCCAGTTGTGCAGCTGGTGATTAACCTTATATATATTCTGCCATTATTCACTTTCTTCTTTATCCCATCTCAGCTTAATCTCAAGTTTTAATTTCATTGTTGACTACTACTTGAATTTGAAGGTACCACAGTTTCTCAATCTCAAGAATTCATTAAGTTTTATGATTTTTTTTCTTTTTGTTTTTTTGTTCTTCTAAATTGCAGTTTAGTTAATTAATTTTCTATTTCAAGTGTTGTTTAAGTAGATGCGCGGTTTTGTAGAATCTACACCTGGTGAGATACACCCTGCAGTTTTACACCATTGATCTACACATAATAACACACACCCAGTGTATGCGTGATCCATTGATTTACAATGATTGATTAAATACGATATTCTCAATTTACGTTTATGTAATATATTAGTTCTCCAACTCTCTCAAACGTTAAGTACTCTCTTGTCAACAGTCACATTTAGTTGCAAATTAAGGGTATTTTAGTCAGTGATATATGTTTTTAACGATTATTACAGAGAGAGGATCAAGAATCAACTAGAGATCGATGGCACGGGATCAATTGCAAGTGCTAAACGCACTTGATGTCGCTAAAACCCAACTTTACCATTTCACCACCATTGTCATCGCCGGAATGGGCTTCTTTACCGACGCGTACGATCTCTTTAGTATCTCACTGGTCGCTAAGCTGTTAGGACGCCTCTATTACACCAAGGCCGGTGCACCAAAGCCCGGAGTTCTTCCCCCGAGTGTTTCCTCCTCCGTCACCGGTGTCGCACTCGTCGGAACCCTCATCGGACAACTCTTCTTCGGGTGGCTCGGTGACAAAATGGGACGGAAAAAAGTCTACGGACTAACTCTCCTCATTATGATCGTATGTTCGATCGCATTCGGCTTTTCCTTCGGCCATACTCCAAAGGGTGTAATGGCAAGTCTATGTTTCTTCCGATTTTGGCTTGGCTTCGGCATTGGTGGCGACTACCCTCTCTCCGCCACCATCATGGCAGAATACGCCAATAAGAAGACTCGTGGTGCTTTTATCGCTGCGGTTTTTGCCATGCAGGGTATGGGGACTTATTCAGTGGGATAATTTCTCTAATTGTGTCATCGGCGTTTGACCGCAAGTTCCATCGGCCGACGTACGAGCAGAATCCAGCCCTCTCCACACCGCCGGAAGCCGACTACGTGTGGCGCATTGTCTTGATGTTCGGCGCTTTACCTGCTGCCTTGACTTTCTACTGGCGCATGAAAATGCCGGAAACCGCCCGTTACACCGCCCTCGTAGCCAAGAACGCTAAACAGGCAGCGACAGACATGGGCAAAGTTTTGAATGTGGAGTTTGAAGCTGAAGAAGAGAAGGTAGATAAGATATCACGAGGCAAAGCCAACAACTTTGGCTTATTTTCCAAGGAATTCCTCCGCCGTCATGGCCTCCATTTGTTCGGAACCACCTCCACCTGGTTTCTTCTAGATATTGCCTTTTACAGCCAAAATCTCTTCCAAAAAGACGTTTTATCTGCTATTGGATGGATTCCACCGGCCAAAACCATGAGCGGCCTTCACGAAGTCTTCAGAATCGCTAAGGCCCAAACCCTAATCGCGCTTTGCAGCACAGTCCCCGGCTACTGGTTCACGGTGGCTTTCATCGATATCATGGGGAGATTTGCGATCCAACTAATGGGATTTTTCTTCATGACGGTGTTCATGTTCGGCATTGCCCTTCCTTACGACCACTGGAAGACTCATCACCTCGGATTTGTCATTATGTACGCCCTCACATTCTTCTTCGCCAATTTTGGGCCCAACGCCACAACGTTCGTCGTGCCGGCTGAAATATTCCCAGCCCGATTAAGGTCCACGTGCCACGGAATATCAGCTGCAGCAGGAAAAGCGGGCGCCATTATTGGTGCTTACGGGTTTCTTTACGCCGCACAAAACCAAGACAAAGCAAAGACTGACGCTGGTTATCCACCAGGTATTGGTATTAAGAATGCTCTGATTATTCTTGGATGCATCAACGCACTTGGTATGATTTGCACTTTCGCTGTTCCTGAGTCCAATGGAAAATCACTCGAAGAGGCATCCCAGGAAACTTTTGGTGACGACGATGATGATACAGAAAAAGTTTGAAAGGTATGAACCCTCAAGTGTATGTGTGGTTTTTGGTTCATATTTTATGTAATTTTCTTTGTCAATAATCATGTTTGATATGTATTTCCTTTGAAATTTTCTAAATTTCAAGGCAATCTACATGTCGTGTTGGTTGTGCGATTTGGTTGTAATCAAATTTATTTGTTTGCATTCTTTTGTAATAGTTCTTGAAGATCTTATTCTTTCTCATTTTGTTATAATAGTCTTTAATATTTTTGGGGTACTTGCACTTATATATAAGTTATACCTTTATTTCTGTCTTTTCACCCCTGAAATACGGTGCATACTTGAATAAAACTGTGTCATAGTACCTTCTTTTTCGGTTCAATGTCCGTTCAGTTTGTGGCAGACGCCGGTTTTTGTCTAGTTCACAATATTCCAGTTCAACTGGCGGTTTTCCGGGTTTTTAGCCTGATGACCGGGGTTTTCATGCTTAACCTGATCGGACTGACCTTCGGTTCTCGGTTTAACCTGTCGGACGGCGGGTCCAATCCGATCCGGTTTTCAAAACAATGAAGATTACACACGATACATAGCCTCTCGAATATTTTATAAATGTTCACTATAACAAAATTGACATTAAAATGGCAATATTAATTAATATTTATAATTACGTTTCTTAGAAGTCTTAGTTTTTTACAATACCCGAATATTTTTATTATCTCAATAATAAATTAGATTTCTTTTATCTATCAAAAAAATTATATTTCTTTTACAACTTTTATTTTATATTAATATATTAATGAGACAAAAAATTAAAATTTTAACAAACCTGTTTCATTATAAAAAAGAATTATGACACTTCATTTTATTTTAAAAAATAGTGAAATATAATATCTACATAAAAAAAAACAAATCATTTAGTTTATTTAATATAAATTTATATTATTATTTTTATTTGAAAAATTAATTTGTAAATATTATAATAATATTTTAGGAACAAAAGTATTTGAGTCAAATAAGTTTAACGGTTATAATGGTGTCATGTATTTTTTTGTCATTATAGCGATAAACAGACCTTTTATTTCCAAACATCTGAACAACTTATAATAACTAAAAATAACTTATAAGCTACATAGCCAAACACCTTAAAAAATAATTTTTAAAATAAGATCTAACAACTTATGAGCTCATAAAACATCTTATCAGATGAAGGAGTTTATAAGATATTTTAGCTTATAAGATGTTTTATATAAACTTAGCCAAACGAGCTCTTAATTCGTCGGCCGTGTAGCCCATCAAAACGTATCCGCAATAGTTTTCACAACTTTCACCCGACTAAAGAGGAACCGTAGCGGCGGTGTTACTTTCTCCCGCCGCCTCAACTTCATCTTCTCCGTCTTCATTTTCGCCAGATAACTCCTCCAGCGACCTCCCCATCGGCTCCGGCACCAAGAAAGTGAAGACAAACCCTAACGCATTCACACACCCGAGCACAATCAGCGTGTACTTCACGCCAATTCCCGCCGGATATCAAACATCCCTCTTGCCCACATCCTTCGGTTGCGCCGCGTACAGGAATCCAAAAGCTCCGACGATCGCCCCGGCCTTGCCGGCGGCGGCCGATATCCCGTGGCAGGTGGACCTCAGACGTGCCGGAAAGATCTCCGCCGGGACCACGAAGGTGGTGGCGTTCGGCCCGAAGTTGGCGAAGAAGAAAGTCAACGAGTACATGACCACGAAGCCGATCCTGTTCTCCCTGTGGGTCCAGTGGTCGTACGGAATCGCCAGAGCGAACATGAAGACGGTCATGAAGAAAAATCCCATTAATTGGATTGCGAATCTGCCGATTATGTCGATGAAGAAGACGGTGAACCAGTAGCCGGGGACGGTGCTGCAAAGGGCTATTAGTGTTTGGGCTTTGGCAACGCGGTATACTTCGTGGACGGCGTTCATTTCCTTCGCCGGTGGGATCCATCCTGGCATGGCGATATCAAATTTATCAAAGAGACGTGCTATTTCCACCCTCAAAATATCTTATTTCACCACCAAATTAAATATTTTTCCAATTTTACCCCTTTCTTCTTCTTTCACCTATATTTTTCAATATTTATAAACCATCTACCACTAAACTAATTAAAATATTTATAAAACAAATCCCACCCTTTTCACGGGAAATCTCACCCTGTCCACCGTAAGTGAATAATACTTTTACGAGAGAAAAACATTTTCGAAGGTCAAAAATAGCAAGAATTAACTTTTTTGAGAAATAAATTAAGATTGATTGCATAGAATCCTGAACTTCTTCAAGAATTAGCCAATTTGGCTTAATATAATTTTATTTCCTTAAAAAAACATTACATAACCTGTTTGTCATCTGATATGAAAGTTTAAATATCTTGTAATAAATATTTCAATGTAAAAAATCGAGAACTTAATAATTTTTTTTTAAATTAAAAAATTTAAAAAATTAATAAAATAAAACTAAGTTAGAACACATGAGAATTAAGTTAATATAAGGAAGGATGGTGGATTATAAATTTTAGGGGTATTTATGACATTTTACAATCTTTGGTGGTGAACTGAGATAATTTGGTGGTGGAAATAGCACGACTCTTTATCAAATAACCAAAATGAATGGTTTATCTTGTTTTGTTACTATTTCCTGTAATCTTTAGTATTTTTTATAAGAAACGCTTGCGCAACCTCAGAAAAAAAGTTAAAAAGAATTATTATTATTATTGTTATCATTTCTTATCAGCCTTTTCTTCTATAATAACTTTCATAGCAAATCAGATTTGCAAATCCACTAGCAAAATCCTAATCCATTCGGATAGTGTTTTTTTTTTATATAATATTTTGTTTTCTCTTCTTTACACAAATCGATGTCTATTTATTTGTTAATGCAATTTAATTATCATATATTTAAATTTTCTTCCTGTTTGTATTCTCGTGCATCGCACGGGGAGAATATATTGCTACTTAGTTTAATTAGAGTTTTCAGTTTTGCTATGAGTCTATTTATTTTCTCAAAATTCTAGTGATTCCGGAGTTTATTTGTCCTATATGATTAATTCGTAGAAATTACCGATGGCAGTGAATATGTCTTTCTGGAAGAGATTGTTGCTATAGAAAGCTATATCCAGCAAGAACCACGTCGTAGTGGTGCCCAGCAGGTGGAGCCCGTGGCGTTGGAGGAATTGCTTGGAGAAAAGCCCGAAACTGTTGGACGGTTTGCCGGCGAGTTTCTCCAGCTTCTCCTCCTCCGGCTCGAGCTCCACATTCAAAACCCTGGCCATGTCCTCCGCCGCCTGCTTTGCGTTCTTCGCGACGAGGGCCGTGTAGCGCGCCGTCTCCGGCATCTTCATGCGCCAGTAGAACGTCATCGCCGCCGGCAGTGCCCCGAACATGAGCACGATCCGCCAGATGTAGTCTGCCTTTGGCACGGTGGAGGCGGCCGCATTATCCACGTAGGACGGCGCTCGATTTGCATGATCGAATGCCGAAGAGACGACCAGTGCAACGACCCCGCTCGTCAGTATCCCGAAACCCTGCATGGCAAAAACCGCCGCGATAAATGCACCACGAGTCTTCTTATTGGCGTACTCGGACATGATGGTGGCAGAGAGGGGGTAATCGCCCCCGATCCCAAATCCGAGCCAGAACCGAAAAAAGCAGAGAGTGGTCATGACCCCCTTGGGGGTTGACCCAAAGGAAAGACCCGATGCAAGGGAGCACAGAATCATGAGTATCAAAGTCAACCCATAGACCGTTTTACGGCCCATTTTGTCACCGAGCCACCCAAAGAAGAGTTGCCCTAGTAGAGTACCGACTAGGGCAACGCCGGTGACGGAGGAGGCAACTCTCGGGGGCAGAGTCCCGGCCCGGTTTTGGAGCGTTCGCATTGGTGTAGTATATACGGCCCAATAATTTGGTCACGAGCGAGATGCTGAAGAGATCGTACGCGTCGGTGAAGAATCCCATCCCGGCTATTACGATAGCCGTGAAATGGTAGAGTTGAGTCTTGGCTACATCGAGAGCGTCGAGGACTTGAAGTTGTTCTCTAGCCATGTTGATATATATATATATATATATATATATATATATATATATATATATATATATATATATATATATATATATATATATATATATATTAAGCTAAGGGCATCATCAGCCATGAATATTATGGGTATATACTTCATGTAAATACTAACACTTTGGACAATGATTTTACTAATTAATCAATACCTTGCTCAAAACATCAAGGTAATTGCGTAGTTTCTTCCTTTTTTATTTTTTATTTTTTATTTTATTTGCATGCCCTACTAATTGACAATATCATGGGACAATTGGTAGCGAAAGTAAAATCAATTAAGAAAAAAAAAATATTAATGTTCATATATTATTTTGGACCATTTATTGTTTTATGTGATCATACTTCATAGTATTGGTTATATGGTCAACGTCAACGATCTGGTCTTTTTTAATATATGATTGAGCTTATTTAAATCGGAGGTGATGTAAACTTGGGGAAAATTACAGTTTATGTCCCTAAACTTTACCACTAAAACGATTTATGTCCTCAAACATTTCAATCCACGAAATATGTCCTCAAACTTGCCACTTTTGATCACTTTATGTTCTGCCGTTAACGTCGGCAGCTAACTTCGACGGAAAATGCACACGTGGCTCACGTGACGTCTATGTGGCCGTTAAATGTCGAGATGTACAACACCCAATGCCTACTTGGTCGACGAAACGTGATGTGGAGTGCCACGTCATTCTCCTCCCCTATTTCTATTCTAAAATCCCTAATTATCCATATCCCCAATGAACCCGTAAATCCAATCCCTAAAAACCCATTTCGAATCCTTCAATTGAGGTGAAATTCGAAAATAGCAGAATCGTCTGTGAATCCATGGCCATTTTTCGTGGTGTTTTACCAGCAAAATAGCCCAATAAACAAATGTCGTATGTTTCATCGATTTTACTTTCATCTTCGGGCTGAAAAATCATGTATTCTTCCACTTCGTTGGGGAAGTCGGAGAGCTGGAATCCGTTCTTGGGCACTCTATTCTTGGCGAAAAAAGAATTATATGCAGCTTTGACAAGTGCTGCATGTATTTTTTTTCCGGAATTGGTTCAGACATTTTGTCGAACACCTTCTGGGCAGGTTCTGAAACTGCTGAGTTGGGTTGAATTTGTGCTATCTTCACCATCCTTGTGCTCGCTTCATCGAGACCACAAGGGGCACAAGCATCAGCAGGTGAAAAATCACACGACCCCAACGTTCTAGAGACGAAGTTGGGAGAAGAATTAAAGCTTCCTCTAATTTTTTTTCACGTGAATCTGTTGTTCTTTAAGAAGGGAAAAACTCTTCAAATGTGAGAATGTTTTGATTTTGTATGGGTTTATGACTTCGATTTTAGTATGGGTTCGAGCAAGAATGGAGATTGAATTGAAAATTTGTGAATGGGAATGAAACGTGATTTGGAATTTGGGATTTGGGAGAGTGAGTTAGAGGAAATTAGTATATTCTTGTGCCACGTCAACATTTAATATTCAATATATTATTCCACGTCACATTTAACGGCCACATAGACGTCACGTGAGCCACGTGTGCATTTTCCGTCGAAGTTAGCTGCCGACGTTAACGGCAGAACATAAAGTGATCAAAAGTGGCAAGTTTGAGGACATATTTCGTGGATTGAAATGTTTGAGGATATAAATCGTTTTAGTGGTAAAGTTTAGGGACATAAACTGTAATTTTCCCTGTAAACTTGTTACCAACTTCCATCAGCTAGCTACGATATGTTCATACGTGTTCATTTTCAACATTTTTTACAAGAAACTCACAATTACTGGAAGTACATTGGATAAACTCTCTCTATTAGTTCGAAAATTGTATAGTTTACGAGAAATGTAAATCACACTTTGTACTAGAGTTGGTAGCCCCAATTTGTATTTTATATACTGAAAATAACATAAAGGGCAAATTCCGGCAACTCCCTTTAGGTAAGGTTTAACGTCTCTCGTATGATTTGCAAGCTATTATACGAGACTGTAGGTTTATCACCTATATGGTTGGTTGCGGGTTCCTTCATTACAAAAAAAAAATTACATAAAATTTTTTTCTTGTTTGGGTAATTACATCCACCCCTCAACTATGAATCTTCTTACACATCCACCATTATGGTGTCAAATTCAACACAATCTTCTAGATTCCGTGGAATGTTCTCCAGTTTGTACCCGTTTTCTTGCAAAAATGCAGTTTCTGATGCACCACAATCTGATATTTACAAGCCAAAGACACCTCTTATGATCATCTCGTTTCAAATTTTGGAACTTGAATGGGGTAAAACGGTACAAACTGGAAAATATTTCACATAATTTAGAAGATTCCACTAAATTTGAAGCCACAAGGATGGACGTGTAAGAAAATTCCTAGTTGAGGGATAATTATAATTAGCCAAACATGGGGGATTTTTTCGTAATTTAATCTTACCTTAGATGGGTGGCCATAATTTACCCTAACATGAAAGAAGCAAATATATATGTAGACAAACGCTAAAGATCTACCCAATGTACTTTTCATCGGATGTAGCACAAATTTGCGCTCAGGTTTTACACAGACTCATCATTCAATGCAATCTCACTTAAGTCTCATAATAAATAATCACACATCAGTTCCGCACTCTGGTTTACACAAGACTCGTGTTTCAGCCCCCTTCGAACGCATAGCTTTTTCCCAATACAATTTATTAGTAAATTTACAGAATACCATAATTTTTTTATTCAGGTGGTGATGTGCAAAAATTGAAAAAGTTCAGGTGGTTTAATGCTATTTACCCAAATAATAATTATGTTTTAACAAGATGCAATGTATTTTGTTAAAAGTCCATTTTCATGTAGTGTTGTAAATTGAAGGCATATGAGAGGCACATGCCATTTTCCATCCAACTTAACTGCAAAAGTTAACGCGGACCAATTCTGTCAAAAAATGACATGATTAAGGACTACTATTGTAACTCCAAAATGTGTAGAGACACTTTTGAAAAAGTAGGTAAAATATAAGAAAGAAAAATGTAATTTTCCCCACAAAAACAACTTAAAAATATATAAATTTTGTTTATTTAAAAACATATATCATTATCGAATACTTTTTCATTACAGTTTTTTTTAATTTCCAATTTTCGAAACGAAGTTAGTTACCCACATGTGAATTTTTTTTTCCTTTTTTTGAAATGTGCTAATTCAGCCTAATTGAACACATTAACAATGTAAGAAGATATACTATGGGATGCGTATATACAAAAAAATAAAAATAAAAAACAAAAAATAAAAAAATAAAAATAAAAAATAACGTACGGAAAAGGTTGCGGGGAAAGCTCTAAACATAAAGATAAAATGTTGGAGTGGTGGGGCAAAAGGGGGATATGGTTCAGCTGGAGGCTGACGGTATGGATGGAGGTGAGGCCGGAGAGGTTGTTCGCCTGAAGGAGAGCGGCGGCTCAGCTATGTTCAGTGTATTTTTAGAAAACTGCAAATTAGTCCCTGACTTAAGGAAAAAGAGGACCTTTCTGAAATGAAAGGGACTTAACTGAAAATGTTGAAAACTTCATCTTGGGTATTATTTATAAAATTTCTAATTTAAAGGGTATTCAAATCTTTTGAAATCAAAAAATCAACCCCCATTCGTATTTGTGGCGAGGGTATCGCACGACCAACTCACAAGGACCTTGTTGGTTTTGACTAACTTTTACAGTGGAGTCTTTGCTAATGTTTTTAATACCATGAACTTTTGTGACAATTAGAAGATTGGAATAAATACAGTTTTCGTCCCTCAAGTTTGCACGGATTTTACATTTGGTTCCTCCATGTTCACAAAAAACAAATTTGATCCCTTACGTTTCAAAAATTAAACACTTTTAGTCATTTTCGTCAATTTTTCGTTAAAACTAACGGAATCAAGCGTGTGCCCATCACTTCCTTAATTAACGGACTAAAGGTAAATTGACGGAAATGACCAAAAGTGCTAAATTTTTGAAACATGAGGGACCAAATGTGAAATCGGTGCAAACTTGAGAGACAAAAATTGTTTTTTTCCCATCAGATATTACACGCGGATGGTTGGTGCTAAAAGATTTTTTTTAATTTTTTTTTACTGTAGCAACAAAAAAAGTCGTAGTAATAAGTCATTTTTTGAATGGGAAAAACAAAATGAGCTGTATGTACGAAATAACTATAGCTTTCTATGAGGGATCTCCAACTAATATTTGATTGGTTGAAAGAAAACAAACATCGTTTGCATTTCTTAAAAATGTCAATTTGCATGATATCTAATAATCTCTGAATAATTCAGATAAGTTAGCTGGAAAAAAAAAAAAAAGTTGACATTTGAAGGTATATTCCATTATGCCGAATATTATTCTTAATTGGTGTTTTCATGTAAGCAACAACTTGGGCAGGTGACCGTTATATATATAGTTGCCATAATCCCAACATCAGCAACAAACTTGGTCAGGTACGAGTTTGATCTCAACTAATATTTGATTGGTTCATAAAGAAAACAAACATATATCCTTTGCAATTGCATTTCATAAAAATGTCAATTTGCATGATATATATATATATATATATATATATATATATATATATATATATATATATATATATATATATATATATCTGAATAATTCAGATCAATTTGATGGAGAAAAAAAAAAAAAAAAAGAGAGTTGACATTTGAAGGAATAATATTCCAATATGTTGAATACTGGGATAATTACAGTTTTTGTCCCCCGAGTTTGCACGTTTTTTACTTTTGGTTCCCCATTTAACGCCATCAACAAAATACACACTAATGTTGTCACATTTTAACACATTTAGTCCCTCCGTCTGTTTGACCGTCAAGAAGTAACGGTCAACTGTTGATTAAGGCTGAATTTGGGATTTTTCATGGAGAAAATTGCACTCGGACCCCTGCATTCTTCTAAAATATTCTAAAAACCCTTAAAATTTTATTCAACCTTAATTTAACCCTAATTTCATCATAATTAATTTTGACAAACAACCCCGATTTTTACCACCATTACCGCTGACTTTGGCCACGGTTGACTTTTTTATTTTTTTTACTTTTTTATTCGGCATTGACTTTTTTTAAATATTGTTTTTGACGCCGTTCACCGAAATTGTATTCTCGGTTAACAATGTTGACTTAATTATTTTTCTTGATTTTTTTCGAACTTTTTCCTGTGACTTTTTTTTTCTAACCAACACAATTACTGTATAACACAATGATAATACTATATTAATATCTAGTATCGTAATATTCAAATTAAAAACTTCTAACAAAGTTTTTATCTAAAATTCTAGGGCCTAAATACAATTTAAAAAATTTCTAAAATTCATAATTTCTTCCCTTCAATATTTTCTTTGTGGAACCGCCAGTGCATCCATAATCTCTTCCCAAGAAAATATGAAGAAGATGAATTAAGTATGTGCGGGGTAATTTGGAATGAGATAAAAACTCTAGTACAACAGTTTTTGGGGTTAACACCGGCACTTAATTTTTATCTTTTTTTTTTGTATTAATTTTTTTCCGTTATTGAGACTCGTTGACTTTTTGCTTTTTTCTTTATTTTTACTTTTTTATGATATTATTTTATCGCCGATTATCAGCTTTGATTTTTTTTTAAACTATATTTTTTCATTACTCAAAAATTTAATAAAAATAAAACAAAAATCAAGAAAAAAATGTCAACGTTGTTAACCCGACATTCAATTTCGGTCAACAGCGGCAAAAAAAAAAATATAAATTAAAAAAAAGAGCCAACTGAGTTAAAAAGAAAGTTAACGTTTTTGAAAAATCGGGGTCAGTGGTTAAAATTGGCAAATTGATGAAATTAGCGTTAAATTATGGTTGGATAAAATTTTAGAGGTTTTTATAATATTTAAAAATAATACAGGGGTCTTATTGCAATTTTCTCAAAGAAAACACCTAAATTTAACCGTTGACCGTTACTACTTAACGGTCAAACAGGCGGAGGGACTAAATGTGTTCAAATGCGACAACATTAGTGTGTATTTTGTTGACGGTGGTAAATGGGGGACCAAAAGTGAAAAATGTGCAAACTTTAGGGACCAAAACTGTAATTATCTCGCTTAATACTATTCTTACTTTGGTGTTTTCATATAAGCAACGACTTGGTCAGGTGACCGTTATATATAGTTGCCATAATCCCAACATCCTCTTATCCCATTATCAGCAACTAACTTGGGCAGGTACGACTTTGATCTCAACTCAAATATTCATTACAATTTCGTTTAAATATATAATATGTAGCCACAATAATTGTTATATTTTCTTTCATCTATATATATATATATAAGATAAATATGAATTATGATTAAAACTATTTATTTAAATGCAGAGAAATTAAATTCATCAACTAAACGATGGCCCGGGATCAATTGCAAGTGCTCAACGCACTTGATGTAGCTAAAACCCAAGCCTACCATTTTACCACTATTGTCATCGCCGGGATGGGCTTCTTCACCGCCGCATACGATTTGTTTAGCATCTCATTGGTTGCTAAGCTATTAGGCCGCCTTTACTACACCAAGCCCGGCTCACCAAAGCCCGGTGTTCTTCCCCCGAGCGTTTCCTCCTCAGTCACCGGTGCTGCACTCGTCGGTACCCTCATCGGACAGCTCTTCTTTGGGTGGCTCGGCGACAAAATGGGTCGCAAAAAGGTGTACGGGATAACACTCATTATTATGATTATATGCGCACTTGCCTCAGGTTTACCCTTCCGCAAAACTCCAAAAGGTGTAATGGCGAGTCTTTGCTTCTTTCGATTCTGGCTGGGTTTCGGCATTGGCGGTAGCTACCCTCTTTCCGCCACCATCATGGCCGAATACGCCAACAAGAAGACTCGTGGTGCGTTTATTGCGGCGGTTTTCGCCATGCAAGGTATGGGGATCTTGTTCAGTGGCATTATTTCTCTTATCGTATCGACGGCGTTTGACCGTAAGTTCCCTACCCCGACGTACGAGGAGAATCCGGCCCTCTCCACACCACCCGAAGCCCACTATGTGTGGCGCATTGTCTTGATGTTTGGCGCTTTACCCGCCGCCTTGACTTTCTACTGGAACATGAAGATGCCGGAAACCGCCCGTTACACCGCCCTCATCGCGAAGAACGCTAAACAGGCAGCCGCAGACGTGGGCAAAGTTCTCAATGTGGAAATGGAGGTGGAGAAGATATCACGCGACAAAAGTAACAACTTCGGCCTATTCTCATGGGAATTTGTTCGCCGCCATGGCCTTCATTTATTCGGAACCACCTCTACATGGTTTCTTTTGGATATCGCCCTTTACAGCCAAAATCTATTCCAGAAAGACGTCTTATCCGCCATCGGATGGATCCCTCGGGCTAAAAGCATGAACGCCATCAACGAGGTGTTCAGAATCTCAAAGGCCCAAACACTGATCGCACTTTGCAGCACGGTGCCGGGATATTGGTTCACAGTGGCATTCATCGATATCATGGGGAGATTCGCGATCCAACTAATGGGATTTTTCTTCATGACGGTGTTCATGTTCGCCATTGCCATTCCTTACGACCACTGGAAGACAAATCACCTTGGGTTTGTGATTATGTACGCCCTCACATTCTTCTTCGCCAATTTCGGTCCCAACGCCACCACATTCGTCGTGCCGGCTGAAATATTCCCGGCCCGATTAAGGTCCACGTGCCACGGAATATCAGCTGCAGCAGGAAAAGCGGGCGCCATTATTGGTGCTTACGGGTTTCTTTACGCCGCACAAAACCAAGACAAAGCAAAGACTGATGCTGGTTATCCACCTGGTATTGGTATTAAGAATGCTCTGATTATACTTGGATGCATCAATGCACTTGGAATGATTTGCACTTTTGTTGTTCCTGAGCCCAATGGGCAATCACTCGAAGAGGCATCCCAAGAAACGTTTGGTGACGATGACGACAGAAGTTCAAGGAGCTTTATTCAGGATTATTACTCTTCTATTTGATGTTGTTTTCTTTTGTCAATAATCTATTTGATGTTGTTTTCTTTTGTCAATAATCTTGTTTGACGTATATTTGCTCTGGAATTTTTTGTGGTATTGGTTGTGTCATTTGATTTGGCTTAAAGTTTTATAAGGTCGTATTCTTTTGTAATGATTCTTGATTTCTTTTTCACTTATTTTGCTTATGTGATAGAGTGTTCATTTTAAATTTCCTTCAAAGTCTCTTCTTCTTTCTCTCTTCTTATTCTTCACTCTCTGTTTGTATGTTTTAATTTTATTGTGTATCCAAGTTCTGTAACGACATGGAGCAAACATATACTAATTTCTGAAAAAATACTAGATCTCAGTTACAGTTTTGAAGGCTCTATCAATCTTTCTTGATACGAACCCCGTAGAACTTGTTACGAGACCCTAATACCTTACGCGGAAGCAAGATCGAAACATCCAAAAACAAAGATTCAAATGGTGGAACCGCGACCCATTGCCTATAAGGAGCCAAGAACCTTGGTATGTGAAGACGCCACAATCGATTGTGAAAGATCGATTGATAAGTCGGGGTGAACAAACGGAATCCACCGATATGTTCGAAGAGTTCTTAAAGAACCAAAGAGAATATTCTCAATTAAATCATCAAAATCCGTCTTTTAAAATATGTCAAATTGACAACCTATTTATAAGGTCAAAAAAGACTCCTTTTTCACAAGGAAAATAACTTCTACCTAAACTATAATAAGGAAATAAATAAATAAGCAAATCCTAACCATAAAAAACTCTAAAATAATAAAAATATAATAAATCCTAAATTAAAACGGGCATAATTAAATTAGATAACTTGATCTTCAAGTCGGTTTCTCGATCACCCTTCTAATCTCGCGACATTAGGCTGTGCACGTGCATGCAATTAAAGCTCAATTTCGACACTGTTCCACTTCGAATATCCCTTCGCTCAAAACATGAAAGTTGTAGATCTTTCAGTTAGCTTTCCGAATCATTTTTAATCAACTCAAATGGACTTCAGATGCGAGAGTTACAACTCGAATGGTAAACTCCGCCAGAATAGGCGAGAATCTCGGATGCATGGAATTCGACTTGTCCAACGAATTCTTCTCTTTCTTTTCTTCCAATTCCAAACCACGGACTCTTCAAAGGCCTGATTCAAGCCTTTATTCTTCAATCCCAACACGAACGGCTCCATTAATCTCACTCGCTTTCTCTTTTTCCAATTCTTTGTCTTGGAGCTTGTGCGGATCGTATCATTCTCCCCCTCTTTAAAAGGATTCGTCCTCGAATCCGGACAAATATCAGGAGTACAAACAAAATTGACTTCATGATCGATCTCCCTCTTTGGCAGCAAACTAATACATCTCTGCACCACATCGCAGAACATATCATCGATCTATTAGCCATTGCAGCGTAAACGAATGTGGGTGTTTTGTAGCTCGAAGCCCCAACGCGTCAAACCTCGACACCACTATCTCATCATAATCAACAATGGGAGTTTGCACTTCGGTTAGTTCAGCGTTAACTTCATTGCATGGCTGGATCATATCATTCTCCACCTCTTCAAAAGGATTCGCCCTCGAATCCAAACCCTTTTTTTCTTCCATTGGTGGGGCGGGTTTGCTATTTTCTTCCCCCTTGGACTCGAGATCTGAACTCTCATTAACCTCTTCCTCAACGATTGGATCAGCAATTTCCACATTCGCTTGACTGTTCTCATACTCAAAACCTTGACGAGTATCTTTCTTTTCAAGTGGCGATAACGAATCACCCTCTCTCGTCAATTCCTCGTACTCTCCTTTATCTCGTTGAATTTCCTCTGTTTTTAGCTTTTGTAATGGTTCTCTCATTTACCTCGTTGAAGATCTCCTATGTAATTCCCAAATCGATGAACTCCTTTCTTCTAACTTAATAACTTGCCTCAAACTCTGCATCTTCAATTCCCTATAATAATGGGCAGGGACAAACCTCTTTCTCATGATTGCTTTCATGGACTCCCAATCTTTAATTGGTGGCCTAGGGAGAAAAAAGTTTATTTATTCTATTTAACATTTATTCCATTTTTAAAATGGAAAATACGTCAATACCCTTGGATTTGTCATGTGCAACGCACATGAGTTGAGAACAGGTCATTTTGACCTGAAAACAGGCAAAAATGGGCAAAGTGGCACAATTTATTAAGTACGGGTGAACTCGTGCAAAAAAAAATTGTTCAGGTGGTGATCCGCAAAAACTTAAAAAGTTTAGGTGGTTTAATGCTATTTACCCTTTTTTATTTTATATTTTATTTGCATGCCCTACTAATTGACAATATCATGGGACAGTTGGTAGCGACATTAAAATCAATTAAGAAAAAAAAATATTAATGTTCATATATTTTTTGGACCATTTATTGTTTTATGTGATCATACTTCATAGTATCGGTTATATGGTCAAGGTCAACGATCTGGTCTTTTTTAATATACTAGGCAAGTGCACGTGCGTTGCACGTGTATATTTAATTATTTGTTTTTTAATATTTTGAATTATTATATTTATCATAATATAACAATACAAAGAAATATTAAAATATCTTAAGTACATAGCGTGAATTCAACTCGAAATTTTAATTTAAAAGTTTCATATTTTAGATTTCACGGTACAATCATATACCACTTTGAAAATGAAATAAACAAGACCTACTACTTAAAAAATCATGCTACCACCGGAGCAAACTTTTAAGAATATATTATCTTGCAATTTAAAACTTTCTAAAAGATTGTCAGAAATTTATTGTAATTAGTAAAATACTAATCAAAGATATGAACAAAACATTAGTTTTTTAAATTTAAAACTAAAATATCCATAATCTAATTTACACAAACAAAATATTTCTATTTATGAATGATTCCACTAACATATGTACATCAAGTTATAAAGAAAAAAATGTTCTTTTAGATCAAACCATTTAAATGCTCAATATTGTCTTTTACCATTTTATCATTATGAATAATATTAAAGGTAAATAGCACTTAAACCCCCTATGGTTACAAATGTTTGCAGATGATCCCTTTTGTGCTCATTATATTAGCATATGACCCCCTCTTGTGCTTGATAGATGTAACGTCTATTGGGATTTCTGTCAAACTTAATCGTGTTGTGAAACTTCAAGGGGGTTTATCTGCAAAAATTAAAGAAAATTGTAAGCATAAGAGGGTCATTTGCAAAAATATATGGTACGCATAATTAATTTTGACGAAAAAACTAACGAACATTATCCCTATCAACCACAAGAGGGTCATTTGCAAAAAAAATTCTAACTGCACGGGTTCAAGTACTATTTACCAATGTTGTAAAAAGCGGTAATCGGGTCCGAGTCGGTCAGGCACCGACTCACGATTAATCGGTGCGGCGGTGATTAATCGGTGATAAATCGGAAATAAATCGGTTTTTAAAATTTAATATAATATATTTGTAGATATTATTTATAAACACTCAAAACATAGATAAAAAATATTTAAACATAGTTATATCTCCATCATGTATATATATTCTAATAACATAATAAAATTTTAATAATAATAAGATCATAATACATAAATATCCTTATAAAATATAAATAAAAAGGCAATTTTTTTTGAATTTACATACATTCTTGGCATACATCATTAGTTCTTTAAAAATAATAATTAACATAAACAAAATAAAGCATAAACTCCTTTTTTTTTATTAAAATCCCAACTTTTATTTTGATTTATAAAAAAAAAAAAAAAAAAAAAAAACACCGATTTTTGACCGATTTTTTGCTGATTTAACCGCCTCGGACCGCCTCAAACCGCCTCACAGGCAAAAAACCGATTTTTCAAACCTTTACACTAAAATCGTAAAGGTTTTGGACCGTCTCCGCCTCGGCGACCGATTAACCGGCCGCCTCGACCGATTTTTAGAACACTGCTATTTACCCTAATATTAAATTCAAGTATTTTCTTTTTCAACAAAGCTATAGTCATGCATATAACACTAAATATTATTTAATTATCAACAATTTTACTTTGTAAACATAGATATATTTGATGAAGTATTCCTCTCCACAACTATTGCAAAACATAATTATTGTTTTATTTTTAACTAACGAAATACTTTAATAATTTAATATATACAAAAAGGAATGTATCCATAGATACAAATATAAATGTACAAATCTTTCTACAATTCTTCAGATAGTGAATATTGGTCAAAGTAGACCTCAATGCACACAATTCTTTTTCATCTATGGATTAATCTGATTCTCATAAATCATACATTTCTGTGGAAAAAAAAAACATATAATTAAGCACATAATTATAATTAAAGTGAAGGAAAATAGGAAATAATTATAATCAAGTAACGTCAAATAAGTTGCAAGTAATGTCATAACATGTTGGATATTCATTAATGTAGGAAATAATTGCTATAGGTAACTTATGTAATGCTTTTTTCTCTTTTAATTTCTACTCTTGTTTTTTTTTTTTTTTTTGGCTCAATTTTCTAAAAAAAGAATTTTAAAATTTGTTTTAATATGTAAATATTTAAATTGTAAATATCATTGTAAAGGGTTTCTAATAAAACATAATTGAAAAAATATGTAGTACAAAATTATTTTTGACTCGAAATTTTAATGATAATTTATATTTAGAATAAATAACATTGAGATGATAAATTGTATTAACAAAATAAGTAAAGATAACCAGTATATTTTAATAAAAAAATATTTTAATGATAAATATAGTTAGGGTAGTTGATCGTTCATATAGAAATATAATTTTCTACTATCCATATCATGAATATTAATTATAGTCGGAAAGTTATACTATTACTACTAATTAAGTTTTTGCCTAATTTCATTTACATCTCATATACTTATAGAAAACTTTCGATTACTTCCGATGCACTATCAAAACTTCAACATAGTTATTTTTTACCCTCGTTTATATTGTATAATATAATATTTCCTTTTCATCATATGAATTTTCCTCTATTAAAAATATATCATTGTAGTGTAGAAACTAAATATATATAGAACCTTTTTTTAAAGTGTCATGCATGTATCTTGAATAAGTCAACAAGAATCTTCCTATATGTTTAATAAATATATTGGACATGTATCCTACTTTTACTACTGGAAGTAAAAAAATATGTGATTAATCAATTTAAAGATCTAGTTATGCCACATAAAGAGATTAAAAATAAAAATGAAAAAATACCCATGATATCCATAGTCGAAAATACCATGTAAGCTAATCAGCTCCATATATATAAAATGGTGGTAATTGGCTGAAAACATTTTGAAGCATATACTTACCGTCATCCAAGCCAGGTTTTTTATCCTTTCAGCCAAACCTCTACTAATTAAGTGTCTCGAGTAAAATCAATAATTGCAAAAGAAGAAGGAAAAAGAAGAAAAAAATATTCAAATTTCACGTTGTGTATTTTTTTGCTGTAGGATATTTCTAAATAAGTGCTGAAATAGTGTGTGATAATATAACCGAGAGATATGGTTTTGGGTGCATCGGGTCACCTACGAAGAGTCAAGAGATGAAGGCAAAATTAATTTGACCTTTAAATGCCCCTGATATAACTTACAGTCCTTTCAATTTCTTATGTGCACGTTTTTCTTGGAATCAAATTAATGAGAGTAAGTACTAAATAAAAGCTTACATATTAATACGCAATTTTCAAATACATGAACTCTTAAAATTGGCGTGAGATAATTTGTGTTTTGTAAATATTATGAATATCTAAAAATTCATTATTGTCATTAATTTATATTAATCGAATTATTTTTTGAATTTTTATTTTCATAAATATTCATTGAATTACTTAGTTGCCCTTGAAATCCTATATCCAAATGCTACTTATTGAGGGCAATTTTGAACCTACAAAAAAGGGAAGAAACTCCTATCTATTCATACTTTTATAAGTAGTAGTATAGATGATTGAGCTTATTTAAATCGGAGGTGATGTAAACTTGTTACCAACTTCCATCAGCTAGCTACGATATGTTCATACGTGTTCATTTTCAACATTTTTTAAAAGAAACTCACAATTACTGGAAGTACATTGGATAAACTCTCTCTATTAGTTCGAAAATTGTATAGTTTACGAGAAATGTAAATCACACTTTGTACTAGAGTTGGTAGCCCCAATTTGTATTTTATATACTGAAAATAACATAAAGGGCAAATTCCGGCAACTCCCTTTAGGTAAGGTTTAACGTCTCTCGTATGATTTGCAAGCTATTATACGAGACTGTAGGTTTATCACCTATATGGTTGGTTGCGGGTTCCTTCATTACAAAAAAAAAATTACATAAAATTTTTTTCTTGTTTGGGTAATTACATCCACCCCTCAACTATGAATCTTCTTACACATCCACCATTATGGTGTCAAATTCAACACAATCTTCTAGATTCCGTGGAATGTTCTCCAGTTTGTACCCGTTTTCTTGCAAAAATGCAGTTTCTGATGCACCACAATCTGATATTTACAAGCCAAAGACACCTCTTATGATCATCTCGTTTCAAATTTTGGAACTTGAATGGGGTAAAACGGTACAAACTGGAAAATATTTCACATAATCTAGAAGATTCCACTAAATTTGACGTCGCAAGGATGGGCGTGTAACAAAATTCCCAGTTGATGGATAATTATAATTAGCCAAACATGGGGGATTTTTTCGTAATTTAATCTTACCTCAGAGGGGTGGCCATAATTTACCCTAACATGAAAGAAACAAATATGTATGTAGACAAACGCTAAAGATCTACCCAATGTACTTTTCATCGGATGTAGCACAAATTTGCGCTCAGGTTTTACACAACTCATCATTCAATGCAATCTCACTTAAGTCTCATAATAAGTAATCACACATCAGTTCCGCGCTCTGGTTTACACAAGACTCGTGTTTCAGCCCCCTTCGAACGCATAGCTTTTTCCCAATACAATGTATTAGTAAATTTACAGAATACCATAATTTTTTTGTTCAGGTGGTGATGATGTGCAAAAACTGAAAAAGTTCAGGTGGTTTAATGCTATTTACCCAAATAATAATTATGTTTTAACAAGAAGCAATGTGTTTTGTTAAAAGTCAATTTTCATGTAGTGTTGTAAATTGAAGGCATATGAGAGGCACATGCCATTTTCCATCCAACTTAACTGCAAAAGTTAACGGCGGGCCAATTCTGTCAAAAAATGGCATAATTACACTTTTCGTCCCTATACATTACCACTTACACGATTTTCGTCCCTAAACAAGATGAAGTTACAATTTTCGTCCCTAAACATGTCACTTTTATGCCGTTTCTGTCCCTCCGTCCATTTGTCCAGTTAGTTTGGACGGAAAATCGCACGTGCGCCGCACGTGACACACAAAAGCACCTCTACATCTCAAAACGTTGAGAATAATTTTATAAATATCAATTTTTGAAATCTCTCAATTCCTTATGAATTCATCATTGAAAGCACAATTAGAAAGTGGGCAATTCAAACAGCTCAGATTCCGCACAAACAGCTCTGCGATCATGGCCATGATCGCTGACGAGGTACCGGTTTTAATTTTTTTTATTCTGATTTTTCTTCCCCATTCTCTTTTCAGGTGTTTTCAGTTTACATGGTTGATTAATTATATCACTGATTTATCGTTTTTATGATAATTCCGCTGTTAATTATACTTATTCTGAGGTTTTAGTTAGTGGTTGATTAGAGATTTATCCAAGAAAGTGGGTAATTTTCCATGTACTTTGTTAGCCTTATCTGCGAGTAGAAACATCACATTGCCAAAAAAAACACACACACACACACACACACAGACGAACATGGTAATGATTCATATGCTGTCTCACTCAGTACTACAAACTGTAACGTTTGTTTCTACTGTTATAAGCTTTTATGGTAAATACAAGCTCGATGTTGGTTTTTTTTATTTACTGTTACGATAAAAAAATAGAGCATTATGTAAATTGGCTGCCTTTTTCCGATGATATTTATGTTAACTTATTTTCATCTTTGTCAGAAATGATCTTTTATGCAAATAATGTTATGTAGAATTTGTGTTATAATATGTCTGCAATTGTAGGCCTTTCTGGTTTACATCATGTTAAGCTTCAAAATTTGAATGGCCCACTTTTTAATTGTGCTTTCAATGATGAATTCATAAGGAATCGAGAGATTTCAAAAATTGGGGCTTAGGGTTTTCCAGAGAATTTTGATATTTATAAAATTATTCTGAACGTTTTGAGGTGTAGAGGTGCTTTTTTGTGTCACGTGCGGCGCACGTGCGATTTTCCGTCCAAACTAACTAGACAAATGGACGGAGGGGCAGAAACGGCATAAAAGTGACATGTTTAGGGACGAAAATTGTAATTTCATCTTGTTTAGGGACGAAAATCGTGTAAGTGGTAATGTATAGGGACGAAAAGTGTAATTATCCCGAAAAAGTGGGTAAAATATGAGGACGAAAAATGTAATTTTTTTCCGACAAAAACCCCTTAAAAATATATAAATTTTGTTTATTTAAAAACATATATCATTATCGAATACTTTTTCATTACAGTTTTTTTTTTAATTTCCAATTTTCGAAACGAAGTTAGTTACCCACATGTGATTCTTTTTTCTTTTCCTTTTTTCGAGGCTGAGGGTATGGATGGAGGTGAGGCCGGAGAGGTTGTTCGCCTGAAGGAGAGCGGCGGCTCAGCTATGTTCAGTGTATTTTTAGAAAACTGAAAATTAGTCCCTGACTTAAGGAAGAAGAGGGCCTTTCTGAAATGAAAAGGACTGAATTGAAAATGTTGAAAACTTCATCTTGGGTCTTATTTATAAAATTTCTAATTTAAAGAGTATTCAAATCTTTTGAAATCAAAAAATCAACCCCCATTCGTATTTGTGGCGAGTGTATTGCACGACCAACTCATAAGGACCTTGTTGGTTTTGACTAACTTTTACAGTGGAGTATTTGCTAATGTTTTTAATACCATGAATTTTTGTGACAATTAGAAGATTGAAATAAATGCAGTGTTCGTCCCTCAAGTTTGCACGGATTTTACATTTGGTTCCTCCATGTTCACAAAAAACAAATTTGATCCCTTACGTTTCAAAAATTAAACACTTTTAGTCATTTTCGTCAATTTTTCGTTAAAACAAACGGAATCAAGCGTGTGCCCATCACTTCCTTAATTAACGGACTAAAGGTAAATTGACGGAAATGACCAAAAGTGCTAAATTATTGAAACATAAGGGACCAAATGTGAAATCGGTGCAAACTTGGGGAACAAAAATTATTTTTTTCCCATTAGATATTACACGCGGATGGTTAGTGCTAAAAGCTCCTTTTTTTTATATTGTAGCAAAAAAAAGTCGTAGTAATAATGGGAAAAGCAAAATGCTGCATGTACGAAATATCTATAGCTTTCTATGAGGGATCTCCAACTAATATTTGATTGGTTGAAAGAAAACAAACATTCTTTGCAGTTCTTAAAAATGTCAATTTGCATATTAGCTAATAATCTCTGAATAATTCAGATCAGTTAGCTGGAAAAAAAAAAAGTTGACATTTGAAGGTATATTCCATTATGCCGAATATTATTCTTGATTGGGCAGGTGACCGTTATATATATAGTTGCCGTAATCCCAGCATCCTCTTATCCCATCATCAGCAACAAACTTGGTCAGGTACGAGTTTGATCTCAACTAATATTTGATTGGTTCATAAACAAAACAAACATATATCCTTTGCAATTGCATTTCATAAAAATGTCAATTTGCATGATTGATATATATATATATATATATATATATATATATATATATATATATATATATATATATATATATATCTGAATAATTCAGATCAGTTTGATGGAGAAAAAAAAATAAAAAAAGAGAGTTGACATTTGAAGGTATATTATATTCCAATATGTTGAATACTGGGATAATTACAGTTTTGGTCCCCCAAGTTTGCACGTTTTTTACTTTTGGTCCCCCATTTAACGCCATCAACAAAATACACACTAATGTTGTCACATTTTAACACATTTAGTCCCTCCGTCTGTTTGACCGTCAAGAAGTAACGGTCAACTGTTGATTAAGGCTGAATTTGGGATTTTTCATGGAGAAAATTGCACTCGGACCCCTGCATTCTTCTAAAATATTCTAAAAACCCTTAAAATTTTATTCAACCTTAATTTAACCCTAATTTTATCATAATTAATTTTGACAAACAACCCCAATTTTTACCACCATTACCGCTGACTTTGGCCACGGTTGACTTTTTTATTTTTTTTACTTTTTTATTCGACATTGACTTTTTTTAAATATTGTTTTTGACGCCGTTCACCGACATTGTATTCTCGGTTCACAATGTTGACTTAATTATTTTTCTTGATTTTTTTCGAACTTTTTCCTGTGACTTTTTTTTTCTGACCAACACAATTACTGTATAACACAATGATAATACTATATTAATATCTAGTATCGTAATATTCAAATTAAAAACTTCTAACAAAGTTTTTATCTAAAATTCTAGGGCCTAAATACAATTTAAAAAATTTCTAAAATTCATAATTTCTTCCCTTCAATATTTTCTTTGTGGAACCGCCAGTGCATCCATAATCTCTTCCCAAGAAAATATGAAGAAGATGAATTAAGTATGTGCGGGGTAATTTGGAATGAGATAAAAACTCTAGTACAACAGTTTTTGGGGTTAACACCGGCACTTAATTTTTATCTTTTTTTTTTTGTATTAATTTTTTTCCGTTATTGAGACTCGTTGACTTTTTGCTTTTTTCTTTATTTTTACTTTTTTATGATATTATTTTATCGCCGATTATCAGCTTTGATTTTTTTTTAAACTATATTTTTTCATTACTCAAAAATTTAATAAAAATAAAACAAAAATCAAGAAAAAAATGTCAACGTTGTTAACCCGACATTCAATTTCGGTCAACAGCGGCAAAAAAAAAAAAGATAAATTAAAAAAAAGAGCCAACTGAGTTAAAAATAAAGTTAACGTTTTTGAAAAATCGGGGTCAGTGGTTAAAATTGGCAAATTGATGAAATTAGCGTTAAATTATGGTTGGATAAAATTTTAGAGGTTTTTATAATATTTAAAAATAATACAGGGGTCTTATTGCAATTTTCTCAAAGAAAACCCCTAAATTTAACCGTTGACCGTTACTACTTAACGGTCAAACAGGTGGAGGGACTAAATGTGTTCAAATGCGACAACATTAGTGTGTATTTTGTTGACGGTGGTAAATGGGGGACCAAAAGTGAAAAATGTGCAAACTTTAGGGACCAAAACTGTAATTATCTCGCTTAATACTATTCTTACTTTGGTGTTTTCATATAAGCAACGACTTGGTCAGGTGACCGTTATATATAGTTGCCATAATCCCAACATCCTCTTATCCCATTATCAGCAACTAACTTGGGCAGGTACGACTTTGATCTCAACTCAGATATTCATTACAATTTCGTTTAAACATATAATATGTAGCCACAATAATTGTTATATTTTGTTTCTTCTATATATATATATATATATATATATAAGATCGATAAATATGAATTATGATTAAAACTATTTATTTAAATGCAGAGAAATTAAATTCATCAACTAAACGATGGCCCGGGATCAATTGCAAGTGCTCAACGCACTTGATGTAGCGAAAACCCAAGCCTACCATTTTACCACTATTGTCATCGCCGGGATGGGCTTCTTCACCGCCGCATACGATTTGTTTAGCATCTCATTGGTTGCTAAGCTATTAGGCCGCCTTTACTACACCAAGCCCGGCTCACCGAAGCCCGGTGTTCTTCCCCCGAGCGTTTCCTCCTCAGTCACCGGTGCTGCACTCGTCGGTACCCTCATCGGACAGCTCTTCTTTGGGTGGCTCGGCGACAAAATGGGTCGCAAAAAGGTGTACGGGCTAACACTCATTATTATGATTATATGCGCACTTGCCTCAGGTTTACCCTTCCGCAAAACTCCAAAAGGTGTAATGGCGAGTCTTTGCTTCTTTCGATTTTGGCTGGGTTTCGGCATTGGCGGTGGCTACCCTCTTTCCGCCACCATCATGGCCGAATACGCCAACAAGAAGACTCGTGGTGCGTTTATTGCGGCGGTTTTCGCCATGCAAGGTATGGGGATCTTGTTCAGTGGCATTATTTCTCTTATCGTATCGACGGCGTTTGACCGTAAGTTCCCTACCCCGACGTACGAGGAGAATCCGGCCCTCTCCACACCACCCGAAGCCCACTATGTGTGGCGCATTGTCTTGATGTTTGGCGCTTTACCCGCCGCCTTGACTTTCTACTGGAACATGAAGATGCCGGAAACCGCCCGTTACACCGCCCTCATCGCGAAGAACGCTAAACAGGCAGCCGCAGACGTGGGCAAAGTTCTCAATGTGGAAATGGAAGTTGAAGAAGAGGAGGTGCAGAAGATATCACGCAACAAAAGTAACAACTTCGGCCTATTCTCACGGGAATTTGTTCGCCGCCACGGCCTTCATTTATTCGGAACCACCTCTACATGGTTTCTTTTGGATATCGCCCTTTACAGCCAAAATCTATTCCAGAAAGACGTCTTATCCGCCATCGGATGGATCCCTCCGGCTAAAACAATGAACGCCATCAACGAGGTCTTCAGAATCTCAAAGGCCCAAACACTGATCGCACTTTGCAGCACGGTGCCGGGATATTGGTTCACGGTGGCGTTCATCGATATCATGGGGAGATTCGCGATCCAACTAATGGGATTTTTCTTCATGACGGTGTTCATGTTCGCCATTGCCATTCCTTACGACCACTGGAAGACAAATCACCTTGGCTTCGTGATTATGTACGCCCTCACATTCTTCTTCGCCAATTTTGGTCCCAACGCCACCACATTCGTCGTGCCGGCTGAAATATTCCCAGCCCGATTAAGGTCCACGTGCCATGGAATATCAGCTGCAGCAGGAAAAGCGGGCGCCATTATTGGTGCTTACGGGTTTCTTTACGCCGCACAAAACCAAGACAAAGCAAAGACTGATGCTGGTTATCCACCTGGTATCGGTATCAAGAATGCACTAATTATTCTTGGATGCATCAATGCACTTGGAATGATTTGCACTTTTGTTATTCCTGAGCCCAATGGGAAATCACTCGAAGAGGCATCCCAAGAAACGTTTGGTGACGATGACGATAGAAGTTCAAGGAGCTTTATTCAGGATTTTTATTACTCTTCTATTTGATGTTGTTTTCTTTTGTCAATAATCTATTTGATGTTGTTTTCTTTTGTCAAATCTTGTTTGACGTATATTTGCTCTGGAATTTTTTGTGGTGTTGGTTGTGTCATTTGATTTGGCTTAAAGTTTTATAAGGTCGTATTCTTTTGTAATGATTCTTGATTTCTTTTTCACTTATTTTGCTTATGTGATAGAGTGTTCATTTTAAATTTCCTTCAAAGTCTCTTCTTCTTTCTCTCTTCTTATTCTTCACTCTCTTGTTTGTATGTTTTAATTTTTTTGTGTATCCAAGTTCTGTAACGACATGGAGCAAACATATACTAATTTCTGAAAAAATATTAGATCTCAATTACAGTTTTGAAGGCTCTATCAATCTTTCTTGATACGAATCCCGTAGAACTTGTTACGAGACCCTAATACCTTACGCGGAAACAAGATCGAAACATCCAAAAACAAAGATTCAAATGAAGGAACCGCGACCCATTGCCTATAAGGAGGCAAGAACCTTGGTATGTGAAGACAAGTCGGGGTGAACAAACGGAATCCACCGATATGTTCGAAGAGTTCTTAAAGAACCAAAGAGAATATTCTCAATTAAATCATCAAAATCCGTCCTTTAAAATATGCCGAATTGGCAACCTATTTATAAGGTCTAAAAAGACTCATTTTTCATAAGGAAAATAACTCCTACCTAAACTATAATAAGGAAATAAATAAATAAGCAAATCCTAACCATAAAAAACTCTAAAATAATAAAAATATAATAAATCCTAAATTAAAACTTGCATAATTAAATTAGATAACTTGATCTTCAAGTCGGTTTCTCGATCACCCTTCTAATCTCGCGACATTGGGTTGTGCACGCGCATGCAATTAAAGCTCAATTTCGACACTGTTCCACTTCGAATATCGACTTCATGATCGATCTCCCTCTTTGGAAGCAAACTAACACATCTCTGCACCACATCGCAGAACATATCATCTATTAGCCATTGCAGCGTAAACGAATGTGGGTGTTTTGTAGCTCGAAGCCCCAACGCGTCAAACCTCGACACCACTATCTCATCATAATCAACAATGGGAGTTTGCACTTCGGTTAGTTCAGCGTTAACTTCATTGCATGGCTGGATCATATCATTCTCCACCTCTTCAAAAGGATTCGCCCTCGAATCCAAACCCTCTTTTTCTTCCATTGGTGGGGCGGGTTTGCTATTTTCTTCCCCCTTGGACTCGAGATATGAACTCTCATTAACCTCTTCCTCAACGATTGGATCAGCAATTTCCACATTCGCTTGACTGTTCTCATACTCAAAACCTTGACGAGTATCTTCCTTTTCAAGTGGCGATAACGAATCACCCTCTCTCGTCAATTCATCGTACTCTCCTTTGTCTCGTTGAATTTCCTCTGCTTTTAGCTTTTGTAATGGTTCTCTCATTTGCCTCGTTGAAGATCTCCTATGTGATTCCCAAATCGATGAACTCCTTTCTTCTAACTTAGTAACTTGCCTCTAACTCTGCATCTTCAATTCCATATAATAATGGGCAGGGACAAACCTCCTTCTCATGATTGCCTTCATGGACTCCCAATCTTTAATTGGTGGTTCGCCACTGCGGCGCCTAGTTAAGACAAATTGGTCCCACCAAGTAACTGCATAGTCAATGAACGCTTTGACGGCGAGCTTCACTTTCTTCATTTCGGAATAGTAATCAGAATCGAATATGAGCTTGATATGCCTAATTGGGCCAACCCAATGGGCCTACAATTTCTTTACCTACTGGGCTACGAGTCCAATATCGAAGACTAATATCACCGAGGCCCAAACACCTTCAAGTAAGGCTTGGGCCCAACAAAGCAAACCCAACCCAATAAACGACATATAAATAGAGGTTTTCCTCATTTTATTAAGGTACGTCCTATTAACTGAGCAATACGATAATATGTATTCTCTGGACTATTTCTACTATCAGCATGTCTGACTTGAGCGTCGGAGGGGTTTCCGCCGGATCAACCCCCGGCTTAGCTTATGTGTTCTATGATCGCAGGTACCTCAGGATCATCAAGTTGTCAAGCTACTGATCTGCTTTGCTCTCCCAGTTCGTTTTCTACACCACCCTAGGTGAGCTAGTAATTAGCATCATCATTTTGGCGCCGTCTGTGGGAACGATGCAAACCAGATCACGTAGCCAACAAGATCCTCCTGAGGCGTCTGCTCGGAGAGAAAAGGACACAGCAAATGACCTCCCACCTCGTGGAGGCTCTGGCTTGCCACCTCCTCCACATCCCATGGATCCGCCTCGCAAGGTTCAGGTGATCCCCCTTGGGGACCAACCACTCGCTGATCCACCGCTCCCTGCTCCTCGAATGGTTCAAATAACCGAGGATGCGCTTCAACGCATGATAGCAGAAACTTCAACTCGCGCTGCCATAGAGGCCGCGACCCAATATATCGCCACGAGGGGAGCAAATGCTCCCAACGCGATACCAGCACCTGCTCCACATGTGGAGCCACCTATGGCACCACCGCCGTCGACTCCCTGGGGGCTTACATATGCCCCCAAAATATTTCGTTCGCCAAGGGTTATCGACTCCCTGGGGGCTTACATATGCCCCCAAAATATTTCACTCGCCAAGGGTTATCGACTCCCTGGGGGCTTACATCTGCCCCCAAAATATTTCGCTCGCCAAGGGTTATCGACTCCCTGGGGGCTTACATCGCCCCCAAAATATTTCGTTCGCCAAGGGTTATCGACTCCCTGGGGGCTTACATCTGCTCCCAAAATATTTCGTTCGCCAAGGGTTATCGACTCCCTGGGGGTCACATCGCCCCCAAAACATTTCATTCGTCATAGCAGGAGCCAACGCTCCTCCTCGTGAGGCCCCACTGGGTCCTCAACATGATCAATTTCTACTTACTTCTCGAACGGTTCAGATAACCAAAGAAGACCTTCAGCGTATGATCACGGAAGATTCAACTCGTGCTGCCACTGAATCAGTGGCACCATATATCGCCAAGGTGGGGCATCTCACCCCAGTGGTTCATGATCGCATCATCCTAAATGGGGGGCTATCCCATCCTAAAGTTGGGCATCACATCTCAAGGGTGGTACATCCACTTACCTTTCAACCCCAAGGGGTTTCACATCCCATCAAGTGTTTCACGTCCCTACTTCAAAAACAGAAAAAATGGTATGACGCGCACGCGCGAACCAATGGCACAACCATGCGCATCCACCTCAGACCATAGGTCTCGAACGCCTCATCCTACAGTGAGCAGTTATCCCCATCCTAAGGTTGGGCATCACCCTTACATTTCAACCCTAAGTGGGTTCACATCCCATCTCAAGGAACGAGGATAATCTCTCTACTCAAAAAATAGAACATCCCCAAGGGGGTGCACATCCGATCTCAAAGAACGAGGATAATCTCCCTACTCAAAAAATAGAACATCCCCAAGGGGGTGCACATCCGATCTCAAGGAACGAGGATAATCTCCCTACTCAAAAAATAGAACATCCCCAAGGGGGTGCACATCCGATCTCAAGGAACGAGGATAATCTCCCTACTAAAAAAATAGAACATCCCCAAGGGGGTGCACATCCGATCTCAAGGAACGAGGATAATCTCCCTACTCAAAAAATATAACATCCCCAAGGGGGCGCACATCCGATCTCAAGGAACGAGGATAATCTTCCTACTCAAAAAATAGAACATCCCCAAGGGGGTGCACATTCCATCTCAAGGAACGAGGGTAATATCCTATTCAAAAAATAAAACATCCCCAAGGAGGTGAATATCAACCAAATAAAAAAAAAAAATAGAAGAAAAAAGAAGAGAATGAAAAAAGAGAAGAAGAAAGAAGAAGAAAAAAGACACAAGAAAAAGAAGAAGAAAAAAGAGAAGAAGAAAGAAGAAGAAAAAAGAAGGAGATAAAATAAAAAAAAATAAAAAAAAAATATATATATATATATATATATATATATTTTAGCCAAGCCGCGCGCCCCCCGAGCCGGCCAAGCCGCCGCGCGCGCGCCCCCCAAGGCAGCTGTGCGCGCGCGCACCGAGAGAAAAAAAAAAAAAAAAAAAAAAAAAAAAAAAAAGAAGGAGGCGCGCGTGGCAGACACGCGTGACGCGCGCGCGTGCACAGCACGCGCGCTTCAGCAAAAAAAAAAAAAAAAAAAAAAAAAAAAAAGAGAAGAGGCGCGCGTGCACCGCACGCGCGCGTGGCCGACACGCGCCTGACGCGCGCGCGTGCACAGAACGCGCGCATCAGCAGTAAAAAAAAAAAAAAAAAAAAAAAAAAAAAAAAAAAAAAATTGGAGCGCGCGCAAGCACGCGCGCGCGCTTTCCAAGGAGCCCTTGGACTGCGTGCTCCCATCAAATCGCGCTCAACTTTCACCGTCCTCCACCAAATTGCGCGTAGATTTTGACTCGCTTCTCCAAATCGCACGAGAATTTCAACGCGCTCCACCAAATTGCGCGAGCTCTTTAACGCACCTACCAAATTGCGTTCGCTATGAAATAAAAAAAAAAAAAAAAATTAATTTCTCCACACCATGCCAACGATTAACGCAAGACTACAACACCGATCTACTCTCGACAAGATCCGGTACCCTTTTCAACGTGGCTCCCACATCCTCTCGAGAGTGGGGGGCTTGCGAGACAACTCCCACGAGGAGCCAACTCGCGCAGTAATACAACCCGCAACGAGACAACTCCCACGAGGAGACAGCTCGCTCGGTCCTACAACCTCTTACAAGGAAACTCCCACGAGGAGCCAACTCCCTACGAAACCATAGCGAGTTAACTCCCACGAGGAGACTACTCGCTCTGTCCTATAACCCGTTGCGAGGCAACTCCCACGAGGAGCCAACTCCCTCGGGTCTCAACGCCATAGCGAGATAACTCCCACGAGGAGCAAACTCGCTCGGCCCTACACACTCGTTGCGAGACAACTCCCACGAGGAGCCAACTCGCTCGGAACTACAACCCGTAGCGAGACAACTCCCACGAGGAGATAACTCGCTCCGTCCTACAACCCGCAGCGAGACAACTCCCACGAGGAGCCAACTCCCTCGGGTCTACGAAACCATAGCGAGATAACTCCCACGAGGAGACCATTCGCTCCGTCCTATAGCCCGTTGTGGGACAACTCCCACGAGGAGCTAACCCCCTCTAGTCTCAAAACTACAGCGAGACAACTCCCACGAGGAGTCCACTCGCTCAATCCTACAGCCCGTTGCGAGGCAACTCCCACGAGGAGCCAACTCGCTCGGTCCTACGAACTCACAGCGAGATAACTCCTACGAGGAGACCACTCGCTCCATCCTACGACCCGCAGCGAGGAAACTCCCACGAGGAGCCAACTCGCTCGGTCCTACGAACCCACAGCGAGATAACTCCTACGAGGAGACCACTCGCTCCATCCTACGACCCGCAGCGAGGAAACTCCCACGAGGAGCCAACTCGCTCGGTCCTACGAACCCACAGCGAGATAACTCCTACGAGGAGACCACTCGCTCCATCCTATGATCCGCAGCGAGATTACTCCCACGAGGAGCCAACTCGCTCGGTCCTACGAACCCACAGCGAGATAACTCCTACGAGGAGACCACTCGCTCCATCCTATGATCCGCAGCGAGATTACTCCCACGAGGAGCCAACTCGCTCGGTACTACAACCTACAGCGAGATAACTCCCACGAGGAGACAACTCGCTCGGTATCCCAACCCGCAGCGGGACAACTCCCACGAGGAGCTAACTCGCTCGATATTACAAATCCGTTGCAAGGCAACTCCCACGTGCAACCACCTCGCTCGATAATAAGACTCGCTGCGAAACAACTCCCACGAGGAGACAACTCGCTCACAGCAACCTCAATCCACACGCGCCTAAATCGCGCATCATCCAATGCTCCTACAACTTCGCTCAAGACAACTCCCATGAGGAGACAACTCGCCCGAAATTCACCATATAATCGCAAGCTCAAGTTAGCACGATTACAATCCTAGAAGCACTTAGAGATATTATGAGAATCTATATAGCCTGGCCAGCTTGATTACTCAAATTTATCTACTTGTTTTCGATGGGTCATTCATTAAAACGTGGCCACGGTCCAAACATACTTAAGACCCACGAGGTCTAACAAGGGGCACGACCCCCATATAAAAAAAATCTTGAGAGCCTGATCCCCTCCTCAAGTACATCACGCAGAAAGCTATATGTAAACACATACAAGCAACGCGTCAAAACATTGAAAATGTCGAAAAATAACAACTCCCACGAGGAGAATACTAGCTCCGTGCTACTACATTATCGTGAGACAACTTCCACGAAGACGTAACTCGATCAACTCGATTACCCCAGAGACAACTCCCACGAGGAGATTACTTGATCCGTGCTACTACATTATCGCGAGACAACTCCCACGAGGAGATAACTCGATCAACACTATTACCCCGCGACAAGATAGCTCCCACGAGGAGATAAATCGCTACTACATCGTCGCGGGACAAAACCGACGACTCGATTAATTTATACTGCGGCAACTTTGTCCCGCTATGCGCCAACGCGCATTCACACCCCTCCGACACACGCTCCAACGCGTTTTCGCATACCATTAGGCCATACGCCAATGATCGACTTCTCCAATTTTTACTCTCGACACGATTTGAGACCCACCACAACATGGCCCCCACATCGACTCGAGAGTGGGGGGCTTAATGATATGCCTAATTGGGCCAACCCAATGGGCCTACAATTTCTTTACCTACTGGGCTACGAGTCCAATATCGAAGACTAATATCACCGAGGCCCAAACACCTTCAAGTAAGGCTTGGGCCCAACAAAGCAAACCCAACCCAATAAACGACATATAAATAGAGGTTTTCCTCATTTTATTAAGGTACGTCCTATTAACTGAGCAATACGATAATATGTATTCTCTGGACTATTTCTACTATCAGCATGTCTGACTTGAGCGTCGGAGGGGTTTCCGCCGGATCAACCCCCGGCTTAGCTTATGTGTTCTATGATCGCAGGTACCTCAGGATCATCAAGTTGTCAAGCTACTGATCTGCTTTGCTCTCCCAGTTCGTTTTCTACACCACCCTAGGTGAGCTAGTAATTAGCATCATCAGAGCTCAACCTTTCTTTCCCATTGAATACACGCCTCGGGATCACTCTTACCTTGAAAAGATGGTATAGTCAATTTCATTGAGCTAAGGTTTCGATCTACGCCATCTCTTTCTCGACCAAAATATCCTCGGCTCGAAGTTTCAAATCTGAACCCTCGTCCCATACTCTCCCTCCTTGATTTCGTAGCGTTCACACCAAAATTTCCATCACGATCTACCTCTTTATCAGGATAAGGTATAACTGGTTGGTGAACATCACGTCGTACGTATGGCCCTCGAACATGTTGATCTTTGCGTAGTTCTTTTAGTTGGGTAACAATTCCTTCCATCCGATCTTGGAGTTCCTGGAAGCGTTTATCCATTGGCGACATCCTACGCTGCTCAATTCTTTCTCCGTAATAACTGGCCTTCTCGGACATGATCAAGCATTTTTTTTTTACGCTAACAAACTCTAAATTAGACTCTAAGAAATTGAAAAACAAAGAACAAAAATTCGTTCTTCTTTTTTTTTTTTTTTTGTATATTTTTTTTCCTTTTTTTTTTTTGGACTCTAGACAAAACCTAACTTAGACTCAAAGAAACTCAAAACAAATAACCAAAAATTCGATTTATTTTTATTTTTGACTCTAAACAACTGAACGAATAATAACAGAAAAGAGGACTAGAAGACTCGACAAAAGACAAAACAAAACTACGATGACACGAACAAGACTGACTCAAAAATAAAGATAAAGATAGGTGAAACCTGTTTTGGATGTTGGCTCTGGTTACCAACTGATACGAACCCCGTAGAACTTGTTACGAGACCCTAATACCTTACGCGGAAACAAGATCGAAACATCCAAAAACAAAGATTCAAATGGTGGAACCGCGACCCATAAGGAGGCAAGAACCTTGGTATGTGAAGACACCACAATCGATTGTGAAAGATCGATTGATAAGTCGGGGTGAACAAACGGACCCGAGCAAACGGAATCCACCGATATGTTCGAAGAGTTCTTAAAGAACCAAAGAGAATATTCTCAATTAAATCATCAAAATCCGTCCTTTAAAATATGCCGAATTGGCAACCTATTTATAAGGTCTAAAAAGACTCCTTTTTCACAAAGAAAATGACTCCTACCTAAACTATAATAAGGAAATAAATAAATAAATAAGCAAATTCTAACCATAAAAGACTCTAAAATAATAAAAACATAATAAATCCTAAATTAAAACGTGCATAATTAAATTAGATAACTTGATCTTCAAGTTGGTTTCTCGATCACCCTTCTAATCTCGCGACATTGGGTTGTGCACGTGCATGCAATTAAAGCTCAATTTCGACACTGTTTCACTTCGAATATCTCTTCGCTCAAAACATGAAAGTTGTAGATCTTTCAGTAAGCTTTCCGAATCATTTTGAATCAACTCAAATGGACTTCAGATGCGAGAGTTACATCTCGAATGGTAAACTCTGCCAGAATAGGCGAGAATCTCGGATGCATGGAATTCGACTTGTCCAACGAATTCTTCTCTTTCTTTTCTTCCAATTCCAAACCACGGACTCTTCAAAGGCCTGATTCAAGCCTTTATTCTTCAATCCCAACACGAACGGCTCCATTAATCTCACTCGCTTTCTCTTCTTCCAATTCTTTGTCTTGGAGCTTGTGCGGATCGTATCATTTCTTCTTCCAGCTTGCTATCTACCCCATCAATCATCAATTGCGTACTCGATCGACCTGGCGAGCTTGTTACCAACATATCCCATAGGCATCGTTTACCAGCATACTCGAACGGCAAATATGGAATTTATGATGCACCACAATCTGATATTTACAAGTCAAGAGACACATCTTATGATCATCTTGTTTTAAACTGTGGAGCTTGAATGTGTTAAAACGGATAGAAACTGGAGAATAGTCCACATACTCTAGAAGATTTCGCTAAATTTAACACCACAAGGGTGGATGTGTAAGAAGATTCATAGTTGGGGGGGTTGGTTATAATTACCCAAACATGAGGGATTTTTTCCTAATTTGATCTTACCTCGTAAGGGTGGCCGAAACTTACCCTAACATAAAAGAAGCAAACATGTATGTAGGCGAAAGCTAAAGATCTACCCAATGTACTTTTCATCGGGTGTAACACAAATTTGAGCTCTGGTTTATACAGACTCGTCATTCGATGCAATCTCACTTCAAGTCTCATAATAGATAATCACACATCAGTTCCGTGTTCTGGTTTACAGAGACTCGTGTTTCAACCCCCTTCGAACGCAAAGCTTTTCTCCGATACAATTTATTAGTGAATTTACAGAATACCATAATTTTCAATATTGCAATTAGACCAAACCACTTGGGAAAGAAGAAGAAAAAAAAGAAAAGAAGATATGATTAAACTCACATGAAGAAAGAACTTTACAACACCACGTCACAAACAGTACGAAAAATACAACGATTCCTTGATCCGTTTTTACCTTCAATAATCGAGATGGCGGAATCTTCGGTGGACAAAGTATTGGGTTATCCAATCAGATTGGCTAGAATTACACAGTAGGCATAAATTATTACAGCTTCCCCAGCTTGTTTTTCTCCTAAAAATGAAAACTAATATATATATATATATTTCGATTTACTAACTACACCAAACAGCAAGATAATCCCTCTGAACTTAAAAGCCCTGGCTTTAATCCCGAGCTCAAATATCTCGGATCTTGCTCCGATACATGATTTCATCCTATTCTTCCACCAAGAAATGACTGAAAAAATAAACGCAAAAAATAAGTTTAATCAAAGCGGCATAATTAAGTGTCACTTCAGAGTTTCAAAGCAAAAATAATTTTGGTTTTCAGATTTTTCCCCAACACTAATCATAGACTAATGAAGTGAGAAATAGGAGCTGAAAAGCCACAAATAAGAATTGTTTTCCTAAAATCAAGGCTATAAATGTGTGCATTTACGTTAAACGACACTTAAAAAAAACGGAGGGAGTAAAATAAATCCCAGCATACTAAGATTTCTCACGTATTAAAGAAAATAATAATAACAAAAAAAACAGAGATTGATATATATATATATATATATATATATATATATATATATATATATATATATATATATATATATACAGCAAGAAGAATAATAGCACGCCGTACCGAGTAAATAAAATGATGATTATAAGTTTTGCTTGCATTGAAGTGTTGTACCTTCGTTTTTGTCAGGGGACTTCCCGACTTAGTTGTGGTTGTACTCCCAAATCCAAACTTGGGTTTCTTTTCCGCGGGCTTCAATATTTGGAAAGAGCACATCAAAGTCTCGTCCACACTCATCATAGCCCCAGCATTATCAAACTCTCCACAGTAATTTGGGGCCGAGAATATCGTCACAAGTTGTCTATCGGCAAAAAATTCATATCCATCCTCAACAACCTACACATCAAATTCTCATCGTAAAAATTGGAAAAAAAATAATAATAAATAATAATTAATTAAATATATCCCGTTAAATTAGCAAAATAAGACAATAGTTCAAACTAGATTGCATAAAAACATAGGTGACTAAAATACCCTTTCTCATTAATTGTTTCTTCACTGATTCTCTCTCAACTAATTGCAATAACTAATTAAGGGTAATAAGGGAATTGAGAAAAAGTGCAATTAATGCATCAATTATTTGGTATTACCATCATAATATAGATATAAATATTCGTTAGTCTTGTACATTTTTACAATACCCCCACCGGCCTGCCTAATATTGAGTCGGATTAATTTTTATACAAAAACGCCCAAATACGCCCATGTTCACCTCTAATTGGAATTATAAATCGACATTCCAGAAAGAAGAAAAAATAAGGGAGGTAAGAATCGTAAGATTTCAAACCTGGTGGGCCCGGCAAATGAGATCAAGATCATGCTTCTGAAGAAACTCAGTCACCTTATCCGAACCAAAAGTCCAAGATACCCCTCTATCATTCATCCCCCATCCTTTAACATCTTTACTTGGATCCGACCACAATAAATCACAAAGCAAACCAGTTTCCGGAACATCGGTCGGACGCTGAAGATTCCTTATTTGATCCAAATCTTGAAGATCGGGCGATAGCCCTCCATGCATGCACAGTATCTTCTCGTCAATTAGGGCAGCGACAGGCAGGCAGTTGAAAGAATCGGTGAACACTTTCCATATTCTGACATTGAATCTTCTTTTGCACTCGTCGTAAAATCCGTATATACGGTTGACCGATGCGCATTCGTGGTTGCCCCTTAGTAGGAAAAAGTTTTCGGGGTATTTGATTTTGTAAGCAAGTAGGAGGCAGATTGTTTCTAGGCTTTGCTTTCCTCGATCCACATAGTCGCCCAGGAATAAGTAGTTAGATTTTGGGGGTAGTCCGCCGTACTCGAAAAGTCTTAGGAGATCGGAATATTGACCGTGGATATCACCTATACCAAAGAAAAGTTGTAATTAAGTTAGGATATTCTAATTAAGTTGTAATCAAGATGTATCAAATATCTGGGATTCAAGTTTAAAGCCCGTGACTAAAAAACGGGCCGACTTAATCGAGCACATGAATGATATTTAGTCTGACATCAAATCATGTTATTGTTACCCAATAGGAGGATTATATTATCATAAATCAGAAACATAAAATAATCATATGTTCCATTATCATCGTCAATGTAATCAATCAATCTTATTAATCCTATCAATATTCCCAATCGAGGCCTTAACGGAAATGAACAGCTAGGATGGGATAACTACATGGTTTTTCTTAGGTCTGAAGAAAAGACTCAAAGATAAATCCTCACTAACAAAACAAAACGTAAAAAATTAGGTCCAGTTTGCATCTTTTGGTTGGGTTCCGACAGGTGGTTAGACCACTTGGCTTCTTTCTTTTCAAATATGAAACTATTGATTCCACTCAATTCGTCAGGAAAAAAATCTGACTGAATGAAATATACAATTTAATGAAATGAAAAATAGATAGTAATCTTTGATAATAATCATATGTATTATTTATGGTGTCGAATCATGCAATACACCTTTGATTCCACTGAGAAGAATGTAAATCAGATAGGTTTTAGACTATAGATTAAGTGGAATGTCTGCACACTTTCTTTATCAATTCACTAATCACTAATTTCCGACATTCACATGAATCTATAGATGAAGCTATTACACTAATTTCGTGTTAGTTATTATATTTGTATTATGAATTTAGGGCAAATAACGGCCACCCCTGAGTTATAGTCAAATTATGAAAGCCTCCCTCCTGTTTGGGTAATTACAGCCACCCCCTCAACTATGTATTATCTTACGAAAAACCCCATCCAGAGGTAAATTTAGGGATGTTAAATCGGTAAAACCGAACCGAAATTTCGATACGCCAACATTTCATACCGTTTACCGAACTGAATATACGATTTGGTTCGATAAATAACCGAATTACATAAATTTTATGTAAAAATATTTAAAAGGAGGGGGTGGCTGTAATTACCCAAACAAGAGGGGTTTTTTCGTAATTTGGCCATACCTCAGGGGTGGCCGTAATTTGTCCTATGAATTTAATATAAACAATCAAAATTTGCTAAGAGTAGTTAATCTTTTAGCAGCGTGTAACGATTTATAGGAAGTATATTCTAAGACGGTGGAAAATTCTATGGAAACTAAAAAAATCATAATATAGCACTATTATATTAATACTCCAAATTAATACTCTATTTTCCTGAAGTGAATTTTCCGTACGACTTTCTCAAGTAACGATTCAACACTACTACTCTCAATCGCCGATGTTAAGGGCGAAAATGTAAAAGAACACAAAACATACACCTCGTCATCTCTCTCATCGAAGCCTTGTTGAGACAAATTTAGACCCAAATATGATTGTCTATTTCCTGAAATTTACAGAACGAACACTATTTTGTACTACTCTCTTTCAACTAAGGCATTCTGTAAATCAGCATGCTGCTAATACTTCGTGGAAGAGTAACGCAGCTGAAGGAAGGTAAAATTTACGCAAAATAATGATACGAATTCATCCATTTTAAGTTACAAATTAGGACATGAAGAAAGCAACTAATGTACTGGACATAAGGCGTGACGGTTGTGAAATATTGTTAATGGTACATTAACCAATTAGATTTGATGTGCAACAAATTGTCTTACAAATTAGAATAAAATTATGAGAAAAAAAAAATTAACAAGTATTTCAGGTTTTTGGGTTTCGGGTTTCGGGTCAAACATGTGGGGAATTTGGCGATAAAATTCGGCAAGAAAGAACACAAACTAAAACTCTGTGAATGATTACGTCGTCCCATGTGACATAAAAAACCAATTACTTCAAACTTTCCAACCCAAACTATCCATAAGACGTATGTATTATCACATCTACTTCATCCGATTACATAAAAGTAAGAACAATCTCATCATATATAAACAAACAATTTCACACACACACACACACACACACACACACACACACACACACACACACACACACAGATTTAGCTTATCTCCAGTTAAACATACATCCTAAAAACAGAGCAGTCAATTTCAAGTCAACCCAACGATGAAAATGGAGAAACGGAACCAAATTATTAAACAAACAAACACCGCAAAAAAATCAACATAACAAAACACAAAACCCCCAAAATAAAAATCTGATCACAAAATTCAACAATATAATCGAGACAAGCCAAAACCTAACTAATAAAATTGAGCAAAAACAAAATCAGAAAAAAAAAAAAAAAAAAAAAAAATTACCGCAGATCTTAATCGGCGCGTCGAGCTCGAGAAGATTAGGCTGCCGCAAAAAAATCTCTCTGGACTGCATACAAAGCTGCCTGATTTCCGATTCCGACAGCTGTACCTGCTTACCAGGTCTCCCTCTAACCTCAAGCAAACGGCTGATTACATCATCCAGAGCGGCGGAATCCATCGCTTAATCCTTCCTTCTTCTTCTTCTTCACTGAACTTTTCTCATTCAACAAAAAAAAAATTAAAAAAAAGGTTGCAGTTATTTCATGGGGGAACTCAACAAAGGCGGAGAGAATAAAGGGAAGGCGTTGTGCGTCTTTGTTTGAGTATATATTTTGAATGGAAGACTTCTTCGAGGGTAGGATTATTTTATTTTATTTTATTTTTAATTTATTTTAATATTTTCTGGGTGGGCTTTGCTCTTTAGTCTTCTTTATACTCTTTTAGTTTTGAAATGGCCTGTTGGAACATATTCGTGTTTATCCTGTGGGTGAGGGAGGGTTGTTCATTCTAGAGAGAGAAAGAAGAGAGAGAGAGAGAGAGAATGAGAATGATTTTTATGAAGAGTGGAAAGTCAAAATATATTTTAGACAAAATTATGGTGGGTAGTAACATAGACCAGAATCGAACGGATCGGATTGGGATTACTATATTGGGGAAAAGGGAAAAAGAAAATCGGAAAGTCAAAAGCTAATTCGATTTCAATTTCACAGGGGAAAAATAAAGCAATTGAAAATCAGAATTTTGGAAATGTGGAATGGAAAATAAATTTGTTTTAATATCGGGAAACTTATGATTCGTAATCGATGGAATTCGAAATTTTCATTTTTGAAGTCATCTATAATATAAAATATAAAATGATATTGATATTATAAATGTAAATTTCAAAACTAAATCGATTTTAAGAGATGTATTAGAAAATGAAAATCGATTCGAAAATGTACTCTAGCATTAAAAAAAAAATTCGTTAATTTTGAATAGAGGTAGCTATAACAAACACCATTTTTTTCTCAATGTAATACCAAAAAACAAGATAAAAACAAATGACAAGAAAACTATGTAGCACGGGAACTTCAACTTGTTAACGTTTTCGCGTTTCGGAAACATTCGGAAACTCAAAGACACGTGTCGGACACCTTATGAGCTATTTCGCAATTTCTAAATAGTTAGAAATATGTTTGAATAGCAATTTTTTAAAGATTTTTGTTGCCTCCCAAATTATATAATGATTAGTTGCAAAATTGATAGTTGATAGCAAAATTTATTTTGAATATGTTTGTATAAAATATTTAAAAAGAATATATATTTAAATAAAAACTTATATATGTTTATATAGAATATTTATAAATATACCCCTATACTTTTAATATTTACAGATTTCCCCCAAGTTCCTGTTTCACCTAATGATTATACTCATGGGTCTGAACAAAACCGGGTTCCAATTTGAAATGGCCCATGTGTGCAACTTAAAGCCCAAATTGGAAAACAATTTGGGCCTTCCAATTAGTGGACTATTAACGCCTTCATAATTTTAATTATAAATTAGTGGTTTATGTTATTAAATATTAATAACTAAAAATTATCCAAATTTCATGTAAGTGGTTCCCGGTTTATACTGCATTACATCCGATGAAACTCACCGAGTAGATATTTACCGTTCATAGGCGGTCGTTAGTTCGAGTGTGTCACACATAGTTAGTTTAGTATGATTTACGTCTCTCGTATGGTTTGCAAACTACTATACAATAGTGTAGGTTTACCTAATACACCTATATGGTTGGCTGCGAATTCCATAATTACCAGAAAAAATTAAAAAAAATTAAAAGCACATCACCTTGTTTATAAGAAAATGGACCACTTTTATATTATTACCAGTGATGGGAAGATGATGGTTATGTTTAACCTAATTCAATAATTGTTTTAGGAAAGCTTTAATACCTAATTAAATTACTTTATGTGGCTAAATGTTACATGTCACAGGATTACCTTACCACTAATATTAATTTATTTATTTTTATTTATTTATATTTATTTTTATATATATATTAAATTAAAAAGTTATTGGAGATATTAATATAAAATAGTTTTTCTCACTAATAACTTAAACTTTTAGTTGAGGTAATTCACTAATAAAATGAGTTCTTCAGATTTAATTTAATTAAATACAATTACTAAGTTATAAATAGTCAAAATTACGAATTATTTGAAGGTAATTCTTAAAAATATAAAAAATATAAAAAAAAAGTATAAATGAACCTTTGGAATTATTACTTAATTGAATTGAGTTTTATATTATAAGGTATTTCCTTTTCTTTTCTTTTTTCTTTTTTTTGAGGAATTTTCCTGACACTTCTTACTCTCCAATTTTGGTCCTAAAATCACTATAAAAAAAAAGGCACACCTTCAAATAAATTTACAAACAAGATAACAAACAAACTAGAAAATAATATTAAAAAAAAATCCGAAGATGACGTCAGCCAAATTCCCCAGCCTAATTTTACTCTTGGCCGTAGTAGTCTTGATCGCCACCCCCTGTCTTGCTACAAGAAATATGAACCGGGCGGGTTCATCGGTCGAATCGCTGTACATTAAACCTCCGCCGATGGGCGTCGACGGCGGCAACCGGGCGGCGATGGAGCCAAAGCACGTCGTCGCCGGCGAGCCCATAATAGATAAGGCGCTTTCGCCGGCCAACTGATCCACACAATATATTAAGTACTGATCGAATATTCATCAGTACTTAATAATTCTATGTCCTCTTAATTAATTATGAATTAATAAAATTATATTTCATATTCGTATGTTTTATATCATCCTTTATTTACTGAATTATTTATTTTCCGCATTTTTATTTATTTTATATAATTGCTTTTCTTTCTTTAATTTCATGAGTACTGGTAATAGCAATTAGAAGACATGAACTAGAAAATTTCAATTTTGCAGTATCAAACCATGAACAAACCATTTACATTTATTTTTTTAATATACAATATAAAATTAAATTGTAGTTATATAAGAAATTTTTCTTAACTTGTTAATGAAAACAATTTATGTTAATATCATATTCATTAAAATATTCAATGTATACAGACTCAATTACTATATTTAATATCAATTTGCAGGTTTCCACAAATGCAAATGGCTACATAGAAAGAATAAAAATAAAAATAAATAAATTGAATATAAGGACCCAAAGTCCCGCTTATTTAATTCACGGTCCATTTTTTTCATATCATATATTTTATTTACGAGCTAATTGAATACCTCCCCTGTGTAATTTCTAATTGGTAAATATCCCTTGTCAAAAAAAGGAAAACTTATCAACGCCCCCTTGTGTAATCAAATCCAAAACTCACAACACCCTCTGTGTGTTTTGATGCATTGACTAAAAGTGAAAATGATAAAAATGCCCTACGAGATTTTTTAGCAATTAGTAAAATATATATGATTTATATATACTGTACATATTTATTTTTTTAAAAAAATTCTCAACTCTGTAATTAATTTAATTAAATTTTATTACACTATTATTTTTATTTTTTTTATGCGTAGTTATTTTTAATTTAATAAATTAAAAATATAGGGGTATCTATGACAGGGGTACCTATATATTATAGTTATTTATAATTTAATCACTCATTTTTTTCTATTTATACAGGGGTATCTATGGCATTTCACCCTAGACATAACATAAAAATTTGCACAGCCCGCGAGTGAGAGACACGATTTGCCTTAAGGGGTTACACAGCCGGGCGTTGGTGAATTTTTTTTTTTGACATGGGGTATTTGCCAATTAGAGATTACACAGAAGAGGTGTTTGCAATTAGCTCTTTTATTTACTATATTTGAATTTAATAACGTAATTATTTAAATTTATTATATATTTTTTACTTATTATTTTATAATTGACTAATTTTATTTTATTTCGATTGATGGTTAAGTCTAACCAAATTCATTTAATAGTTTACTAGATTCTAGAAAATCCACCACATGATTCCCAGTACGGATACTGTCAATTAATTTAACTATATATACATATAGCCTCAATTAATTAATTACTGCAAGAAAAAAATTGCACAACTGTGAAATACTCCCTCCTTCCCATTTTATTTGTCGTTTTGAGCTCATGCACACATATTAAGAAAATCAATAAATGTGCATGGATTCTACAAAAATCATAATAAAATGACTAAAAAACCACTCTTATTTATTGCTCCATCATTAATTCTTTTAATAGTAGTAAGGGTAAATTTGAGAAAACACAATAAATGTGCCATTGAAATTGTAAAGTGACAATTATTTTGAAATAAAAAAATATCTCTAGAAAGACAAATAAAATGGGAAGGAGGGAGTATCAAATATGGCTGCATATATACAAATGAACAAGGTCCTAAATAAATTTAATAATATATTAATTAAATTTTTAATACCACGTGTCACTGTTTCATTGGTCGAATACCACTATAAAAAGGGCACACCGGAGCAAGAATTTTGAACAGTAACAAAGAAATCAAATTCAAAATGACGTCAGCAACAAAGGTACAGTGTCCGGTTCTGCTCCTCGGGGTCGTCGTCCTCCTCCTGCTCACCACCACCACCGCCGCCGCCGCCGCCGCCGCCACGTCAGCTTCTCTTCACAGGAAAATGGCTACAGTACTACCACTCCGTCGGGGCTTGGGGGTGAAGACCCCCCAGCCCATGTCACCATCAACCACACCGGACGGCATTAGCTGGCGGAGACCACCACGAAGCTCCGGTGACGTGCTACCACTAACTCCAAGGCCTGCAGCTTAGAAACCCTAATTTACTAAATAAAAACTCAGCTTGTTATGAAATCTAGCCGTTAAATTTTATATTTGAATAAATAAATCTATCTCTACATCTTCTGCATAATTACTAGCTAGTAGCTACGTACTTGCATGTATTCAATTTTATGAAGTAGTACTATATTATGAGAATATTGCTGCTTAATTATATTGTCTCCATCTTCATATATATACATATAAATCAGCCTACAGGCCTCGTGAACTAATTCATGATAAAATATATAAAAATAGGCGCATCTAAGACAAATGAATTTTCCAGTACGTCGTCTTATTGAAAAATAAACTTGTATCAATTGTAGTATTTCATTTTGTCATTTAATTAATTTAATTATTGACTATTATAGAAAATAATTGTATACATATAGTTTTATTGTACAAGACTGTCTATAAGCCGTTGCATATAATTGGCCACATCTTTTCCGGACTACTTTGCCATTTTAGCCTACTATTACAAATTAAACCTACTGTTTTATACAAATGATAGAATGAGATTCGGAAATGATAAAAATCCATTGTGAAAGAATCAAAAGTTTAATTGAATAATAAACCCTTTCAATATATCCTATACCCTAGAATAATTCTAATATAAGGTATATGAAAATAAACAAATATACAGATCGCGTGTCTTGTCTCATATTTCATTCTAATATCCAATATGAAATGAATATCGTCTCAATTAGATCTCGAAATGAATCAACAGAACCTTCTTAATTTTTTTCCTTCTTCCCTTGAATCGTATCTACTCTGGTCAAGCCCACTACCGGAACGCTTAGTCCATACGAACCTGCACCAAGAAAGAAGGAAATTTTGATTTTTCGGGAAAGAAAGTATTAGGTAGAGAAGCCCTGGGGAAAGGAAACTCGCAAGCTTCAGTTTTCTAGTTCAGAATCCGATGTGAGGAAGGACATTCTAAGACACATCACCATTTAGCTATTGCATTTATTTTTCTTATTGCCGGTCATATGTATAGAACTAATTTCGGGATTGGACACAGTATCAAGGATCTTTTAGATGCACATATTCCTCCGCGAGGGCGATTGGTAAGGCGGTCATACATCCTTCACCTAAACTAGAACTTGATTTAACGGCTCTTTCCAAAATGGCTATTGAGAACAAATTAGATCAGATGGTTCTATTTCTCAATCTTTCTAACTTGCTCCTACGGACCAAGGTCGAAAAGATTGAAAGTTACATTGCTCATTTTCTCACAAATTTGGCTTAATAAAAACGAGCGTTAATACATATATTTATACTAGGATCTCCATTACCAATGGATAAGATGATATTAATCCAATCGCAATAATGTATTTTTAGTTTACTAGAACTATCCACTAAAGTACCAAGATAGTTTATTCTAAAATAATTCTCTAAAAGAAACCTAGATTAATTTTCTAAAATATGGGCTTATATTGGATTATAATTATAGTATATATAGACATTTTTTTTCATATTTTCGAATAAGAAAAAAAATCAATGTCTAACCAATCGTGGATAATATATATATATATATATATATATATATATATATATATATATATATATATATATATATATATATATATTTCTTTAATATGGAATATATATTAAACATTTATGATGCATGAAAAATCACGTACTATACGTGGTAATTCGAATATCATTCACGAGAGTTGTCCGTACAAATTCACACCAAACATGCATGCAAAGTAACACGCAAATAGTGCAGATAAGAGTAGAAGCAACATGGAAAAATTACCCTTTTTATATACTATATAAAAACCCCAAAACTTATATATATATATATATATAAACTTCACCCATCACAAAATTCACAAACCAAGTTAAAAGATTTACAAAAGAAGTAATTAATTAATATAATATTATACAAATGTCCACCATATATTTCCTTATGTTTCTTCTTAGCCTAGTGGCTATCTCCACCGCCACAACCGCCGGCCAAACTGGCGAGCACTGGCGGCAAATGCCACTCGTCAACCGCGTCCACTCGAGGAGTAGTACTTGGGCGAAAGCCAGAAACCACCACCAATTATCTGAAGCAGTCGAAAAAAGATCCCTTTGGAAAGCGCCCGAAGAATATTCCGGAATGCATCAAGCTGAAAAGCTCATGCCCACCGGATTAATGTCAAGAAAAATTACCATGGAAAAAAATATGAAGGAATTCAAAGCACGTGAAAATCGAGTCGCGGGTTATTCGTCAGGTGCAGGAAAGGATCATGTTGCAAAATTAAACAAGCATGATCAAATGATGTTTGTACAAGGTGGTTATAAGAGAGCAAATATGCATACGTTGGAGGAAGCATCGACGAAGAATAAGCGCCCGGCTGGTTATCGAGCAAAAATGACCCATATTAATAAGAAAATATAAGTCGATTTACGTGCATCGGTGGTTGGTGATTAAGTTAAATAAAAGATCATTTGATGCAATTATAATGTGAAACGAAAAATGCAGTACTGTAAAACAAATTATCTTGTGGCAATAAAATAATCTTCTGGCTTTTTTTAATTTTTTCTTTTTCTTTTTCACATTATATAAATTGATAGAGAAGCAAATAATGATGCATTTTTCCTTCATACTATATACTATGTGTTGAAGAAGAATTAACATTATATATATATGTTGTAATTTAATTTTTTTTTTGGTTTAATTTATAAGTAAAAATTCTGATAGAAATTTTGACGAACCGTTAGTAATATGAAGTTACACTTAATTATGCACTATAAACAGAAGTCCAAATCAAATTACGGAATAATTACACCTATGGTCCTTATATTATACACCAAACTGATTTTAGTCCCTATATTTTACTCCATGTTTTTTTTGTCCTCAACGAGGAATTTGTTTTCACTTTTGGTCTGCCGTTTGATTTACCTCTTAGTTTGGATGGAAAAACGTCGTGTGTTTTGCTTGTGAGGATGATGAAATAACCTCAAAATCGACAAGGGGTAAATGTAATTTTTTTTAACCTCAAAAGTACCCGTAATATACCCGTATTTTGTTTATTTAATAACAGGACAATTTACCATTCACTCATTATGTTAAAATTTATAATGGACTGTTAGTTTTAAGTGGATATTTGTAATTACCAATACTATGGGGGTCTGTAAGTTATTTAGTCTTACCTCAGAGGGTATTCGTAATTTACCCCAGAGGGTAAATTTAGGGATGTTAAATAGGTAAAACTGAACCGAAATTTAATTCAGTACACCAACATTTCATACCGTTTACCGAACTGTATATGCAATTTAGTTAGGTAAATAACCGAATTACATAAATTTTATGTAAAAATATTTAAAAGGAGGGGTGACTGTAATTACCCAAACAAGAAGGGTTTTTTTTAATTTATTCATAACTCAGGGGTGGTCATAAGTTGTCCTTTCTATAATTAATATAGTCATTTCTAGTTAATTAATTGCCTTTATAATCTGATGGTAAAAACAGTTTAATGCTCTATGCATGACTTTGATTATTTTTCGAATTGATTGACTTTTGACATTGGAAAAACATAACAATAGTTAACACATCGTTCAGATTTAAAGTGACAGATAAATTGGAAAACTCAAAGTGCCCCATTATAAAGCGTATTTACGATCCACTATATCTATAATGTATTTACGATTCACTATATCTGACCAAATTGTATCGAACGTACGGAAAATTAAGTACGTACTAATCAAAATCGAGTTTTGATTTTATTTTTAAAATAGGTAAATAAATTCAAAAAAATATATTTATTTTATATATAATGTTTTACATTTATGACTTGCTTGTGAAAATATAAAAATTACTTTTTTTTTTCATACTTTATTAATTGTCGAACCGATCCAAACTTAATGTTATGGTTCGATATTCGGTATGTGAAAATCCCGATTTCCACTTCGCATTCATATGCGAAAAAAGTAATTCGGTTTCTTCGTCACCATATAAATATGTGTCTTATTATCTTGAAAATATCTCATCATTTCACAAAAATAGAAAGAAAAAAAAATGAGTACAATTTATATGTTTTTATTTGTAATTGGGTTGATTATTCTTCCGATCACTACTTCTTTCGGCGATCATCAAAATTCTTTCGACGAAACAAAAACTTTAAGCACCGAAAAGAAATATCCATCTTCGGTACCATTGGAAAATAAAGCCATAATTAAGAGGCGTGGGCCATCACCGCCGCCTCTTAAGCCAAACCCTAATCAAAAGCGGGCCCACAAATCTCCGATTCCGCCAGCTCGTAAGGACCACCCACCGGGTACTCACTCTCCGGCCGGTTCCTCCACCGCTGGCGGCAGTGGTGTCGGAGTTGGCCGCCGCTACACTAGCGGCGGTCTTGGTGCAGGAGTTCATTAATTAGCAGCCAAATTGTTGAATATGTCATAAATAGTGGGACGCATTATATTTATGTTAGAATGTGTTATATAATAATTTTGTATGATTAATAAATTAATGAGGCGTAAAATAAATAATGCTTATTTGGTGTAAGAAACTTGATGAATGCACCAAATATCCAAAGTAGATTAACATAATTCGTCCAGCGGGTTTAAAGAAAAATTATAATTCATTAATCGGTATGAACTTATAATTAATTCATTAGAGTGAATATATTTACTGTATTTTATTGATAAAATAATTATACTTAATATCAAATTTTAACTAGTGTATTTAATAGTAGATTGAATTAAAAAAAAATATATATATCTTACTAATTGCCTAATTTAACCAGTAGAAATTTAATTCAATCCCATGATCTAACTGAGCTATAATTAGGGGTGGAAATTGGAACGGAATTTCCGAATTCCGATCCGAAAATATCCGAATTTGGAACCCCTTTCTTCATTCCAATTTTCGAATTT